>NC_060143.1:370443329-371068329 GCF_021461385.2 Schistocerca piceifrons
AGAGCTCTCCCGCTCCGGCTAGAGTGCGCTGTCGTCAGTGACTCGTAGTGCCAACTTCTGAACCTATGCTGTGGCATCGTTGCTATCGATACCATACTTACGTGAAATAATTAATTCAGAAGAATGGCCCTGACTAAAAAGAAATCTTAACAATAACCTATACATTTCATTAAGCACTTTCCTCACAAAAATCTTCATTGCGCGAACTACTGCAATACAGCGAGCGTCAATACTACCAGCTAAATAAAAGATTCTAACTACTAAAGCCACTAACTACTAATAGGCATGTGGTTAGTAGCAAAGGAAAGATTTTGTTGCAAACCAAATAATGTGTTTTTTACCTTAATAATGTGACATCCAGTTCAAACACGAATATAAATCGTCATTGACATGTAGTACAACGGTGTATAACCATGAATAATGTTCAATTTCCAAGTCGAACAAATACAGAACGTTAGCCTACGCTAACACTTCAGACCTCTACCCTCCATCAATGCTAACTTCTCACATCTAACATCCATCACTGCTGGCTGTTCACCTCTGGCTGCCCAAAAGTACTTCCATCACTGCTGGCGACTAACTTCCAAATGCCCATCACTACTGGCGATTAACTTCTAAAAACGAGTCCCACCAGCCACAGAGTCTTACAAAGAAACGCATTCAGAGATCCAATGCAAAGCGCTACATAGCGCTGCCAACACAGAAGCAGCCCACTTACAGTGTTACATAAGCAACGGTATCACGTACCATCACCGTAGGGACTGGGACTGTAAAATGATCATGAACGCTATGTGGCACCATTTCATTTCCTTGAAGCCTGCACACATGGGTGGTTCCTCTAATGGGATCTATGTCAAACGACAACACACCCTTGCTTCCAGTACTGCAGTTTTGTCGGCGTGTCTTTCTCTGTTGACACGCAAAGCAGATCATGTTCCTATAGGATCCTGCATGGCCCAGCCAACTACACTACCCAAAACGATTAAAAGGCCTTTACATCAGTCATTTTCCCACATTGCAACACAGAAAAGTGATCTTTGGGGGAGAGCTGCCTACAGCCTTCCTCTGTAGTAGTGCATTCGCGTGGCTCACTAGCTCAAACAGCAAAGTGGCGACACATTCGAAACAAAACAGCTCATAACTTCATAAGAGGTGTAAGATGGGATACAAATGGGACAATGGCACTGAATTACATCACGATTCTGCCCAACGCCACCCTGGACATATCACCCAATGTGAAAGTCGTCACCTCCCCACCTCCATCAGCCATATCTCTCCCCTTCTCTTGACGCCTCTGCGATGCAGATCAGAACCAGGATTCCGACTACTGAAATCACGCGGTTTTCTTCTATGGGTGGGCGAGGTAACCATGTAAAATATATCGCCACTCGTAGGTACTTACGTACAAATGCAGAATTTTTGCTGTGTGTATGCCGTCGTCGAGTAACCAGATCAGTATGACGTAGTTGTGCTGTTCCACTGCATTCGGCGAACCCATATGCGAGGTGAATATCGGCCGACTCTTCATCAATAAACGTATCCGTACAGCTGTGTTACCACTATTGACGTACAACAGCCTCTGTCGGTAAAACAAATCTGAGAGCGTACCGAGCAGTACTGAATGGAAACATGAGAGTGAAGAGTTAAGTGGGCGTTACTGCTGTCAGAAGCAGGAGCTGTTGTTATTAAATGCAACAAGTTGATTTCCAAACAATATACACAGTGCAGGCCGCCGACATTTGCACTCCTTCCACATTTGACCCATATAACACAAAGTTTATTTCACTTATTTTAAAGTTAAATGGATATTAACCACATACTACATAAAGTTTATATAAGACTAAAATTTTTGAACGACATTTCTCTATGGAACCTCTGCCCTTTTCTGAGTGCTGCGTATTACACATGCCTCCTACACATTTCAGTATTGTAACGATGTGATCCCATGTGGAGCTCAATATTCATTAGACTTGCTACAGTAATGATTGCAACTAACTCAAAAAATAATTTTTAACGTACAAATTGAACTCTCTAAATACATTTAAATAAAATAATTAGTCTTTTTACATTGTGAAGAATAAACCAAAATATTGGTAAATAATGTTGGTAGCAGCGGGAATCAAACCAACGCCAAGAATTATTAGTCAGTGTGGTTGACCAATCGACCACTGCGCCTTTACGACAAAAAATTTTTCAAATGGCTCTGAGCACTATGGGACTTAACAGATGAGGTCATCAGTCCCATAGAGCTTAGAACTACTTAAACCTAACTAACCTGAGGACATCACACACATCCATGCTAGAGGCAGGATTCGAACCTGCGACCGTAGTGGTCGCGTGCTTCCGGGCTGTAGCGCCTAGAACAACTCGGCCACTCCGGCCAGCCCTTTACGACAACTGCTCGTCTAAAATCCCTCATACTCTACGCTTGCAAAACACGTTACAAGCAGTTTCAAAGAAAAAAACTGACTTGATGCTGTGAGAAACGTAGCATTCATAGCGCCAGAGAGAGTGCTAAAGTCACTTTTCAGTCCAACCGGCATTTGAAGAGAAATGGTGTTATTTTAGTGGAATTTCCTGCTCGCATTCGAAGAACAATGGTGTAATTTTTGTGTGATTTCCTGCTCGCATTCAAAGACAGACAGCATAATTTTAGAGCATTGTTTACAATGTGCTGTAGCTCATTAGCAAGTGATAACTGTCCCGCCACTGGATACCTCTTTTGTGCAGAAAAGTGTGTATTAAACTGTATGAAGACAGATCATAAGCTGAATTTTCCAGACTCTGGTACCACGCGCTGCGGAATTTGAATCCGCGCCAGACGTCATGGACGTCGAAGACCCCTAGGGGTCTCTGCACCATAGCGCCGAAAGCTGTGGCGGCGCGCGCCTCCTGGCCCGCATTTAGTGTGAGGGCGCTACAGTGGAACACGTGGTCCCAGCGGCCAATAGCGGCGCCTCCGATAGAGTACCTAAAGCCGTCGGCACACGGACCGTGCTGTCGAACGTTAACGTTGAGCGTGCCAAGTTCAACGTGCTGCTGAACGCTCAGGAACGATGCGACTTGTGCATACGGTACGTGGGCCCCAACGTGGTATACGCAATCGCAACGCACTCCAGCGGCAGTTTGAGGGATGTTTCTAGTTCGTAAATCACACTGTTTACTCAACGGACGCGCGTAAGACTCCTCCGTTAGGTCTATTAAAACGCACATTTCCTCCATCGTCCACGAAAAGGAATGTACCATGTCCAATCAATAAGGACACAGGCTTATAAAAGTTCCATTACAAACAGTGCGGTACAAATTTGCAATACTTTTCTACATAAGATAAACATTATTTCATCATTCCCACATTTTATTAAAACCCCGAGGTCAGTCTTACATGATCACTGCTCCTACCCAGTAGCAGAATCTTTGCAACATTGAATTACGAAGCGTAAAAGAAAGAGGAACAAAATATCTTTATACAAGTAGCACAAGCTGTCCTGTAGATTAAGCCAATCGAACAGTCACCCCTCAAAAAAAGGTGAACTTATATTTACATAACATCAAATATTATATGATATACTTACATTAAACTAATAATAAAGTATCAGAACCTAATAAAAACGCGAATGTTAGGAAAAAAAGATTTGGAAGTGTTAGTACGGGACCCACTCCACCAAGAAAGATTCATTCCTGGACAGAGACGCTACCCATTACGCTAAACCAATAACAAATTCCTTGTATATAATCATATTGTGTTACTACTTGCTAAAAACGTTAATCGTAGATAATTACGTTATTAATTGAAATTTAACTATAACAAATTGTACCAAGAACAACGCGTTTTGGGTGGATCTTCAGTGTGTCGCTGCCTACAAATAGCCTACTCTCATAATACGCAAGTTACAATAATTATTTTGCCACGAAAATGATGTTTCTCATTATTTTATTGGAAAGAATCACACAACTAACAGCGGGTTTTCCAATGATTCTGAATTTGCTGGTGTTCAGAAACGGCATACATACATATAGGCTTGAAATAAATGCCAATATGCCGGCCGCGGTGGTCTAGTGGTTCTAGGCGCTCAGTCCGGAACCGCGCGACTGCTACGGTCGCAGGTTCGAATCCTGCCTCGGACATGGATGTGTGTGATGTCCTTAGGTTAGTTAGGTTTAAGTAGTTCTAAGTTCTAGGGGACTGATGACCACAGATGTTAAGTCCCATAGTGCTCAGAGCCATTTGAACTATTTGACCCAATGCCAATATGGCGCCACAGAACTCTATACTGAAGGGAGACGGCGTGCGTGTAACGCAGGTGGCGTCATGCCATCTCATTGGTCAACGCTCAGACGCAAGCTCAGAATATCTGACATGCCAGATATTGCTCTGCACGTTCGGAAAGACTCCCGAACGTGCTGCTCGACGCTATGACGTCAGAAACTCGGCACGCTCAACGCTCAACGTTCGGATGCCCGATCCGTGTGCCGACGGCTTAAGCGCCGGCCTCTCGCTCAGCCAGCCCGTCTAACCTTGCGTACATATCTGGGCATATCGCCTTGCCTTAGACGGCTTATTTACTTTCTTGTTCGGTGTACGAGTGGACGTGGTTGTTAGGTTTTCTTGTGACTACGTTGTTTCCATCTTGTTGTTGTTCGTTCTGTCCTTCGTTGGTCGTGTCCGTCCTCTCCCGTTGTGTTGTCGTCGCGGGCCGCGCTTTCCGTAACTTCAACCCCGAGACCGTTCCGGTCGCCGTTACAACACAGACCATAGAGTATTTATGTTGATGAGCGAAAACATTACGAGCATTGCCCACCGTGAAGTTGAATGACACTTAGGGGCGTTGTGGTCATGTGAAGTGGTAAGAAAAGTATCGGAGCCGAGCAGAGACGAATGAACTGTCAGGCGTTGTGGTCATGTGAAGTGGTAAGAAAAGTATCGGAACGGAGCAGAGATGAATGAACTATCATTGTAGCGATGATGCAGACGGAAAAAGCAGAACCCCACTGAGATAAGCGACTTTCAACAAAGTCCAGATTGTAACGAGCGGGCGCCTGGGAATGAGCGTCTCGGAAACAGCGAAGCTAATCGACTGTTACCGTGCTACAGTTCTTAATATCTACGAAACTGGTTGAAGTAAGGTGATACTACACTAAACGACAAGGTGTGGGACATCCACTCCTCTTCACAGAACACCGAGGTCGGAGGCTGTAAAGAGTACTGCTATTCTTGGTGTTTCTCCGGCGGAGACATGGCCTTCAACAATGCCCATGCACTACTGGCCATTTGCTTATTGGTGTGCGAAAGTGTTCTTCTTAGCTTCTATAAGGAAAGGTCGGTCGCATGCAGCCGCGTCGCTCGCAAGTGGTCTGAAGAGTTTGCTAGAAAGCAGTGGCGGCTAGTTATCATGTGCTAATGTGTTGCAACAAACTGCGAATATCGCACTAAAATTATGCCGCTTCTCCTCGAATGTGAGCCAGAAATCGCGATCAAATTATGTCATTCCTTTTCTGTTAGGAGCCGCGAATCGTAGTAAAATTACAAATGGTTCAAATAGCTCTAAGCACTATGGGACATCTGAGGTCATCAGTCCTCTAGACTTAGAACTACTTAAACCTAACTAACATAAGGACAACACACACATCCATGCCCGAGGCAGGATTCGAACCTGCGATCGTAGTGGTCGCGCGGTTCCGGACTGAAGCGCCTAGAACCGCTCGGCCACAGCGGACGGCTAGTAAAATTACACCATATGTCTTCGAAAGCGCCCTGGCATGTAAATAAAACGACAGGAAACGTGTTTTATACCACTCTCTCCGTGATAACTGGAAACTAGTTTCAAGTGCTGAAATGATGGTCAGCTGTGCTACGTTCAACTCAGGGATTGTGCATGCTCTGATGTGACGTCACCCCTTCCGGCGCCATGAGTGAGACGTTGCTCATAGCACCACGTCAGTCTTTTTTTTCTGAATGTGCGTGTAACGTATTGTGCAGGCACAGTGTGTGAAAGATTTTTGAGGTGCATCATTTTATGTGATAACTACGTGACCAACAGACCAATTCTGCTTCACGGGTCAGGCGAGCACGTCGTGTATTGAATTCAACTCAACTGTAGGGCCGCAAGCTCTTGCTGTGCTTCCTTAGGTGCTGTGTTTGCCTGTCTGCGTCACATTGTCGATCGTCTAGCAGCGTTTGTTGTTAGTGAGTCTTTCTTGGTCGTGGCGTTAGATCGATCCATGATGTCTACCATGCTTCCCTAGAACATTCCATGTAAAAGTATTGTAAGTTTCAATGTCGACAAGTCCACGCGTCATAATCAGGCTTGTTGACAAGATTCAGTTCACTACACAGCAGATTCACACGGCTTTCTTTGATTCAGATTCCTATATATTTGTTGTGAAGTTTCGGGATCCACTTCAAGCAGAAATGTTAATTTCGTCTCATGATTGGAAAGTTTCCTTCACCCATCGTGATAGAACTATTACTGTGGTTCTGTTTGGTAATACGGAAGCCGAATATATTAATGTCAGGATTTTTAATCCTCTACCTGAAGCTAACACCTTCATTAGAGAAATATTGCTCTCATACTGGAAAATATGGGGTATACGATGAGAACGCTGGTCCTCTCAGCATTGATTGCAGTTATACAGCGGCATTCGTTCGATGGAAATGTGTATAAAACGGAATACCCCCTCTCATTTACAGACAGGATACTGTGTTTATATACAGGGTGGTCCATTGATAGTGACCCGGCCAAATATCTCACGGAATAAGCGTCAAACGAAAAAACTATAAAGAACGAAACTCGTCTAGATGGCGCTGCCATAGGTCAAACTGATACCAATTGCGTTTTTTATTACATATTTCTGTAGTACATAAAAAAATATGAATGTTTTAGTTGGACCACTTTTTTCGCTTTGTGATAGATGGAGCTGTAATAGTCACAAACGTATAAGTACGTGGTACCACATAACATTCCGCCAGTGCAGACGGTATTTGCTTCGTGGTACATTACCCGTGCTAAAATGGACCGTTTACCAATTGCGGAAAAGGTCGATATCTTGTTGATGTATGACTATTGTGATCAAAATACCCAACGGGCGTGTGCTATGTATGCTGCTCGGTATCCTGGACGACACCATCCAAGTGTCCGGACCGTTCGGCGGATAGTTACGTTATTTAAGGAAACAGGAAGTGTTCAACCACATGTGAAGCGTCAACCACGACCTGCAACAAATGACTTTTCAGCTGCTGTCGCGGCTAATCCGCACATCATAGCAGACAAATTGCGCGAGAATGGGGAATCTCAAAAACGTCGGTGTTGAGAATGCTACATCAACATCGATTGCAACCGTACCATATTTCTATGCACCAGGAATTGCATGGCGACGACTTTGAACGTCGTGTACAGTTCTGCCACTCGGCACAAGAGAAATTACGGGACGATGACAGCTCTTTTACGCGCGTTCTATTTAGCGACGAAGCCTCATTCACCAACAGCGGTAACGTAAACCGGAATAATATGCACTATTGGGCAACGGAAGATCCACGATGGCTGCGACAAGTTTAACATCAGCGACCTTGGCGGGTTAATGTATAGTGCGGCATTATGGGAGGAAGGATAATTGGCCCCCATTTTATCGATGGCAATCTAAATGGTGCAATGTCTGCTGATTTCCTACGTAATGTTCTACCGACGTTACTACAAGATGTTTCACTGCATGACAGAATGGCGATGTACTTCCAACATGATGGATGTACGGCACATAGCTCGCGTGCGGTTGAAGCGGTATTGAATAGCATATTTCATGACAGGTGGATCGGTCGTCGAAGCATCATACCATGGCCCGCACGTTACCGGATCTGACGTCCTCGGGTTTTTTTCTGTGTGGAAAGTTGAAGCATATTTGCTATCGTGATCCATCGACAACGCCTGACAACATGCGTCTCCGTATTGTCAATGCATGTGCGAACATTACGGAAGGCGAACTACTCGCTGTTGAGAGGAATGTCGTTACACTTATTGCCAAATGCATTGAGGTTGACGGACACCATTTTGAGCATTTATTGCATTAATGTGGTATTTACAGGTAATCACTCTGTAACAGCATGCGTTTTCAGAAATGATGATAAGTTCACAAATGTACATGTCTCACATTGGAACAACCGAAATAAAATGTTCAAACGTACCTACGTTCTGTATTTTAATAAAAAAACCTACCTGTTACCAACTGTTCGTCATTGTGAACCATATGTTTGTGACTCTTACAGCGCCATCTAACACAAAGCGAAGAAAGTGATCCAACTAAAACATCGACATTTCTTTACGTACTACACGAATATGTAATAAAACATGCGGGTTCCTATTTAAAAGAAAGCTGTTGATATCCGTTTGACCTATGGTAGCGCCATCTAGCGGGCCAACCATAGCGCCATCTGGTCTCCCCTTTGAAGCTAGACGAGTTTCGTTCTTTGTAGTTTTTTCGTTTGACGCTTATTTCGTGAGATGTTTGGCCTGGTCACGATCAATGGATCACCTTGTATAGAACATGTACGGATCTGCATTCTCTGTAATGAAAGTAGCCACCTTCGATAAAATTGCCCGCATCATGTGGGTATCTTAAATTCAACTTATGAACAACGTCGTAAGCTGACGTTACTAGACCTTGTTCCACAACAGACAGTCGCATCGTGACGTTGCAGCTGTAGCCGCCACGCCACCGATACTTGTATTTCAACACAAGTGTCGACGGACGGACGGTGGTGATGACTCAGATGAATCCTCCCTAACCTTCCCCACCCCTCTGGAATCATTTAGTCGGAGGAATGTTCGCCTCGTACCGAGTCTCGCTTATCTGATAGAACTTGAGAACCGTACAGAATCACACTGATTCTGGTATTTTCCTCCTTGGTTCCACTAGAAACGAGAACGTTCGTTCAGGACCGACTGAGGATGGAGATACTGTAGTGCCCAACGGCGTCTCGACGGACTCACCGACCATACCTGAGGTCACACATTGTTTACGTACTTCTTCTCCACCTCCTCTCCCCCCCCCCCCCCCCCCTGTCCCCCCACCCCCACCCCTTTGAGGAAACTTTCTAACGGGACGCTAATGATAATTTAACGGACGACACTGCAGAGAAGGAAATACTGTCTGATAGCTCTAATGTTATACTGTTTGCTTCCTGTTTAGTCATTCATCCGGATTCACAACGTCCACATCCAGTTGGAAAGGGTGCGGAGATACGCTCCTCCACGCCAGACCTGGATATTACACATGATCTCTCCATTTTACACCATGCACAGGGTGTGATGCCACGAAGCCAAAGTAAACAACATTTCCAGCCGGAGCGTTCGAAGACACGAAAAAAGGAAGCAGGATAAAGAACATAAACAATTTGGGTACGGGGGTACAAGCCTCTTACCATCCGATTCGTCCATGGACTCTATCATGGATTACGAGGCGCAGTATTGATGTCACCATTGTTCGTGACTTGTAATTGTTTCCTTTAGATAACAGATGCAGCCATATACCATTGTTACTCGGAATGTAAATGGACTCCTTTCTGAACACCGTTTCACAGCGTTGCGCTGTTTCTATACGATTCAAGTACCGATGTCATGTTTTTGCTAGAAGTGTTGCTTGGCCAGTTTTCCTGTGTTTTTTACGTTTTTCAGTGTGGCGTCTTAGCATTCTATTGGGACTGCGAGGATTTACCGGAACTAATACCGAGTCGCAGGCTGTTCCCTTCACTATCTTACTTTAATTCTTTTTTATCCCACTTTCCGGGTGTGGGCAAAGATGAAACTGTGTATTTATATCGTAAAAATCGGCAGAGAGTTCTGCTAGGCGGTGATTTCTAACTCTGTGTTGTGTCCTGTGGACCAGACACACAATTTTAATTTCAGCCGTGAACTTAATGATTTCGTGAACTATTTGTAACTACGAAATACGTGGATTTGCAAATCTGCTACTCTAGTCAAGTGTATATGCTTTATAGCTATCTCCAGCTGCAGACTTGGCCGTTTTTATTTTTATGATTCATTATGTGGGCAATTAGCGATAGATATTATACTTGCAAGCTTCACCGATCACTTTGCACTAGCTGTGAGTTTCGATCATGTGCGACAACCGGTGCACCTCTATCGTTCCTCTTGGATGAAATATATATCACATTTACAGGATCCTTCTTTCGATGACGTTATTAGCAAAGTAGGGGATCACAATCTTTGTTCCAAGGGACAATATTCCCCACTTATGGTCTGTTGGATAGGCGTTAGTACGACTCAGAACTGAAAGGGCGGGGAAAATATGGAAGACCCTCGAATTTTAGTACGTCATCATTCTACGAAATGTTTACGTTTGCACGGTCCCGTGCGCGTTACAGACGTACGACGCGTGAGAGCGAAATTGCTTCAGCTTAAACGACAATAAACGGAAGGGTGTAGGAGGAGGTGAAAACAACGTTATTTGCCTCAACATGAGTTAACGTTCTTATACTATCTCATTCGGTATTGAACACGTTGTAAACGCGCGTGTATCACGACTCTTACAAAGACGAGCACGTGACGACGTCATAATAAACCGCTTAAGATAAATCAATACTTTTCTCCATCTGTGTGCGCCTCCTTCTGATACTGTGTTGCGTGATGATTTTAACTCATGCCTGGATTGTGTATTTTCACCCGCATTAAATGCCGAATTTATAGGTCGTTGTCACCGTATTGACACGTATGATTTTATTGTTCACTCACCCTCGCGTAAATCACTGGAATTAGATGGCCTCCCTAAAGAATTTTATGTGCGCTTTTGGTCTCTTTTAGGGGATACAATAACGTCTCTGATAAATGAGGTTTTGCGGGGGGATGTAGGAGGAGGGCGAGGGAGTTGATTCCTGACCCATTCATTGTTGGGAATATCTTTGGAATCCCGAAAACATCTGGACCTTCAGACATTGACTAATTCCTTCATTTTGATTACAAAATTATTGAGAAGGCAATAAACAAGCCCCTGTCGATATTGCTTGCGGAGATCCTTGCAGTTCTCCAAAGTCGTGTTCTTCGTCTCTCGATTCTGGCCCCTGTCGCAGAACGCCGAGATATCGTGTCGGTGGCTGCCACCATTTCTGTTCCTGGGGCCTTACTTTTATAGATTTTAATATGACGCTAGCTCGAGTAAGTCACGGTTTCTTGTTACAGGTATTGGAAGCTGTCGGTGTTAATGATGGAACGCGTCTAGTGTTACTCAATCTTTTTACAGACAGCCAAGTGTCCATGGTTGTGAATGGAAAACATCCCCCCCCCCCCCGTCCCCTCCCCCATACCCCCGGAAAAATTATAATCCGTCGGGGTGTCCTTCTTGATATCACTGTTTGTATTGTCGCTGCTGAAGTTGTTGTGTTAGCAGAAGAGCCAATACCGTGTTACCAATGGAGGCCGAAATGCACGCGTTTTAACTCACGCAGGCTGGCGTGAGGAGGGAAGGACTATACTGACGTGAGGTCTGGAATATGACAAGGAATTAGAATTCAGAAAGCGGACGTAATGAGTTGATACTTAACTTTAATCCGTTAATGATGAACGTCGCTCTTGACGGTACATGATTCACAATATCAATGGTAACTGAATATGGCGCCTTGCTAGGTCGTAGCAAATGACGTAGCTGAAGGCTATGCTAACTATCGTCTCGGCAAATGAGAGCATAATTTGTCAGTGAACCATCGCTAGCAAAGTCGGCTGTACAACTGGGACGAGTGCTAGGAAGTCTCTCTAGACCTGCCGTGTGGCGGCACTCGGTCTGCAATCACTGATAGTGGCGACACGCGGGTCCGACGTATACTAACGGACCGCGGCCGATTTAAAGGCTACCAACTAGCAAGTGTGGTGTCTGGCGGTGACGCCACAGAAGTACGTGGCTGCAAGATATGCGGACGATGTCATGGTCTTACTTCGTAATTCAGATGAAATTCCCTTGCTGAAGGAAAGCTTGGAAGCCTCTTTTAATCTCTCTGGTGCTCACATTAATGAAAAGAAATGGAGTACGTAGAATTTACGGAGCTTTAGCGAACCTGCGATGTCATGGGCCATTGCGGGTGATGGACATAAAACGTCAGCGGGCCGCGGTAGCCGAGCGGTTCTAGGTGCTTCAGTCCGGAACCGCGCGACTGCTACGGTCGCAGGTTCGAATCCTGCCTCGGGCATGGTTGTGTGTGATGTCCTTATGTTAGTTAGGTTTAAGTAGTTCTAAGTTCTAGGGGACTGATGACCTCAGATGTTGAGTTGCATAGTGCTCAGAGCCATTTTGAACTATAAAACGTTAGATGTCATCATTGATCGTTGCCGATGGAAACGGCTTCGCTCAGTTGGTGAACGGTTACGCATATAATACAAGGGATGATCCTCGAGCATGAGCGCTGCACCGTTACATTATTTCAAAAAGTATGGCTCTTAGATATCTATGTTTTGTCGTGCCGCATAAATTTTTCGGATACCTGCGATAATAGCCAGTAAACCAAAGTGATTATCTGCACGTTTCCTATGAAAACATAACGTTTTTCGAGTACAATATCAGGCGATGGCAAGGCCTCTCACCTTTGAGGGTTGGGGCTTCCTGGTATACGGGTGATGGCTTCGGTATTATTTATCCGATGTGCCAACATGTACTCAAGTAGCACATTCATTGACATCTTCACTGTTTACCAGTCTCCGGTCGGTCAGTTTAACTCTTGCCCTGACGATGTTGGCAGGATGATTTTCAAACGGAAACATATACGGGAATTCTATATTGCTGTAAATTATCTCTGGGCTGATATTCCTCAATGAAACATTTCACTACTATACCTATGTCCAGTCGCTGAGCATGTCTCATTTGCCTCTCCCCTGTTGAACGTGCGTCGCCGGCGACTTCTTGGGACATGGTGTGATTCCATTTTAGCCTTCCTATTCTATAAGGTCATTCACGGTCTGGTACCAACAAGTGAACGTCTTTTTCGCACTGGTCTAAGTATGACGGACTAGTGCAGTAGTTTTCATCAAACTGATACATTAAGACATGGGCTTATCTCTTGCGGGCGAGAGTAGTGGGTCTAGAGTAACAGCAACTGGCTTTCCTGATCTGATCGACTGAAACTGCGTTCTCGGCTGACATCGCTCTATGTCCAGATTCCTCATTTTTCCTGCGGAAGAAATCCAATTCAGTTACATCGCTGTTAGGACACGGCATTCACTAAATAGTGGTAGATGATAACGACCCCGACCCTCGGACTTTTTTACCAATATACGTTTACCTCTCACTGGAAAAGACAGCGGAAGCTGCGTTATTGCACTTTATTTGCCAATATGTTGTCTCTCTTTTTTAATCGCCAAGCGTTTGGATAATTTACATTTACGGCACTGTAATCTTTCAGGAACCCTTCCCACCCTTTTGTCCTGCTTCTTGCGGTAATGATCGTTCGGGTTCACAGTTGTGGAGATTTTCCTTTTATGTGTTTATTATGGATCACAATTATAAAAAATTTAAGAATCCCTAAATATGTGCCGGCCGCTGGTGGCCGAGCGGTTCTGGCGCTACAGTCTGGAACCGCGCGACCGCTACGGTCGCAGGTTCGAATCCTGCCTCGGGCATGGATGTGTGTGTTGTCCTTAGGTTGGTTAGGTTTAAGTAGTTTTAAGTTCTAGGGGACTTATGACCTCAGCAGTTGAGTCCCATAGTGCTCAGAGCCATTTGAACCAACCTAAATATGTTTCCTTTACGGCGTGCTAGTACCTTAGTTCATTGAAAGTTGATACAAAGAGAAAAGAAATTATTCCACACATGACTTGTGATGCAAGGGCGGCATGAGTTCTCAGAAAAAAAAGAGAAAATAACTGTCGGCTCGAGTTCTCTTCCCACTGATACGAACTTGTTTCATTTTATTTTATTCCTCATAACATTGAACGATTAATTCTAAAATTGAAATATGTTTAAAACATTCAGTTTGTGCATCCAAATTTAATGAGTATATTACATTTAGTTACTATAACTATCCTTGTAAGTCGAAAGGCTACCACTCACTACATTGTAACACGTTGGTAAAATTTAGCACGAGCTTCCACTCCTGGAAAGCATGATTATGAGTTAGAAAATATTACGTTGGTTGGCAGGGTAAAAAGTATTTTAGTGATTCAGTTTTTTCGTGGAAAGGAGAGCGGAATTAGCTAGGAAAATTGTGGACGAAAGAGTATTGGGATTGTCTGTCAGTAATCTCTACTGGCGGAACATATTGCTATCTGAACAGATACGAAACGGCTTTCGTGAACAGTTATAGCCTGTTAAATTAATGTGCAAACGCAAAGCTGCAATGGTTAATTAACCATAAACGTGAAATGAGATTAACTCTGTTAAAGCAAGAGTGGATGAGCCTTGGCATTATTAGCGAGTATGTTACGTCCGCAGTGGATAGTAAAACGAAGTGGTATTGATATTTCAAAGTGACATTCTTTACATTTTTTAATTGAGAATATTCGCAAGTATAAGACACCTATAGGTATTAGGCACTGGGTCAGTGGATTACCCAACCAGTCACAAGGCCAAGGTAAGTACTAGTAAAACAAAAGCAGTGTTGACACAAACACTAAAGAAACATTTGAAACCAATTTCAGAACAGGGAACGCAAAACTGCAACACGTATAGGAATCCATCTGTTTGTTTGGCGTTGTGACTCGTGACAATAGAAGCATAGCGATTTAAAAAGAAAAGTCACAATGATCAAACAAGCCTTTGGAATCGAAAGTAATGCCTTAATGGGGAGCCACCTTCCTATCAGATCGATGAAAATTTAAAAGCCGTACATTAAAGAACAGTCATCTTCGCGGTTAACAATGAAAAATTTAAAACTGATGCATTATCCGTCTTTACTGAATTAACTTTCTTTAAATGACATATTGATTCGATATGAACCATCCTCAGATCCTGTGCATCGGTTACAAGCGTAACCCGTTATATAACAAAATACACGGTAAGACTCCTAAGCGAAGCACCACGAAGGAATTATCCGGATGGGGCGGAAATCGAGAGAAAGAGCTGCAGAAACTGAGCAAGTCAGTAACATGTTGGTCCACCTTCGGCTCTATGGAAGCGATTATTTGGCTTGACAATGATTGACAGAGATGTTGCATGCCGTCATTAGGGATATGGTGTCAGATCTGTCCAAATGACGCGCTAGATCGTCAAACCCCACCTGGTTGTAGGCCCATGACCATAACGCTCCAAACGTTCTCAATTGGGGAGAGATACAGCAACTTTGCTGGCCAAGGTAGGGTTTTGCAAGCACAAATTAAAGCATACAAGCAGTAGAAACTCATGTCGTGTGCGGACGACCATTGTCTTGCTTAAATGTAAGACCATGAAGGATAACGAACGAGGTGTAGAAAATCTTCGATGTACCGCTGCGCTGTAAGGGTGCTGGAGATGACAACCAAAGGGATCCTGTTATGAAAATAAATGGCATTCGAGACTATAATTCCTGTTTGTCGGGTCGTATGGCGGGTGACAGTCATAATGGTATTACACCACTATCCCTGGAAAACCTACGTTTCTAGCATTTGTAGACTTAAAGCTTTTGACAATGTTGACTGGAATACTCTCTTTCAAATTCAGAAGGTGTCAAGGGTAAAATTCACGGAGCAAAAGGCTATTTACAATTTGTACAGAAATCAGATGGCAGTTATAAGAGTCGAGGGACGCGAAATGGAAGCAGTGGTTGGGAAGGGAGTGAGACAGCGTTGTAACCTCTCCCCGATCTTATTCAATCTGTATATTGAGCAGTCAGTGAAGGAAACAAAAGAAAAATTCAGAGTAGGTATTAAAATTCATGGAGATGAAATTAAAACTTTGAGGTTCGCCGATGACATTGTAATTCTGTCACAGACAGCAAAGGACTTGGAACAGCAGTTGAACGGAATGGACAGTGTCTTGAAAGGAGGATATAAGATGAACATCAACGAAAGCAAAACGAGGATAATGGAATGTAGTCGAATTGAATCTGGCGATGCTGAGGTATTAGATTAGGAAATGAGACACTTAAAGTAGTAAATGAGTTTAGCTATTTGGGGAGCAAAATAACTGATGACGATCGAAGTAGAGAGGATATAAAATGTAGACTGGCAATGGCAAGAAAAGCGTTTCTGAAGAAGAGAAATTTGTTAACATCGAGTATAGATTTAAGTGTCAGGAAGTCGTTTCTGAAAGTATTTGTATGGAGTGTAGCCATGTCTGGAAGTGAAACATGGACGATAAATAGTTTGGACAAGAAGAGAATGGAAGCTTTCGAAATGTGGTGCTACAGAAGAATGCTGAAGGTTATACGGGCAGATCACCTAACTAATGAGGAGGTATTGAATAGGATTGGGAGAAGAGAAGCTTGTGGCACAACTTGACTAGAAGAAGGGATCGGTTGGTAGGACATGTTCTGAGGCACCAAAGGATCACCAATTTAGTATTGGAGGGCAGCGTGGAGTGTAAAAATCGTAGAGGGAGACCAAGAGATGATTACACTAAGCAGATTCAGAAGGATGTAGGTTGTAGTAGTTACTGGGAGATGAAGAAGCTTGTACAAGATAGAGTAGCATGGAGAGCTGCATCGAACCAGTCTTAGGACTGAAGACCACAACAACAACAACCCTGGCGTCTCTGGACACGTTTTTCGGCATGAAATATCAACGACGGAGGTAGCATTGTCTTCAGTAATGAGGCCCGCTTCGAACATGGTTTCGATGATTAACGAAGACGAATCTGGAGACGCCACAACCAGGAGATGGACACCAATCTGACTGTAGCCCGCCATATGGCCCGAAGAGCAAGAGGCAGGGTCTACAGTGCCATTTATTTTCGTAATAGGGTTCCTTTGGCTGACATCCGTGGTGAAAGTTCCTTGCTTTATTATCCGCATGACTCTTCAATTGTGGTTGCGCATCCGCACAGTCGCAATGGATGGCTGCTGGCCATCTCTACAAGGACTGCAGTGGGTCTGCTCCCTTGTTGGCCCACTACTACCATAACCTCTACAAGAAATACTGTGGGTCTGCTCTGTGGTGACTTACTAATTCTACCAATATTCTTCAAGACTCCGACGGACTCTGCTGTGGGAGTGCTCTGTTGTGGCTCGGTACCAATCTTTACGTCAAGAGTCAGCACTGTGTTTCCGTTGGGAGGACAACACTTCTTCAAGACTGCATGGTGATCTACTAATTGCGCGTGAATTTTGTTTTACTGCTCAGGCTTTGTGCATGAAACTGTCATAGACTACTGCTCTGATACATGATTAGGACTGTCTTTAAGGACTGTGAGGACAATATTTGTGAGGACAATATTTGCTATTGACCAACAGTGTATTAAGAATTGTGTGCATTTGATCTATTTGATACTGTTAATATAAAAAAAATTACAAATTGGTTCTGGCCACTGCCCAAAATAATTAGTAAAATTTTTTTGTGGGGAGCAGGGGGGCTATGTGAGTGGGCTGTTTCTGTGTTGGCAGCGCTGTGTAGCGCTTTGCATTGGATCTGTGACTGCGCTTTCTTTGTAAGAGACTTTGGTCGGAGTCGTTGTTGGAAGTTAATCGCTAGTAAAGTTGGACAGTTGGAAGTTAGCCGCCGGCAGTGATGGAAGTACTGTCGGGCAGTTGGAGGGGGCAGCCAGCAGTGATGGATGTTAAATGTGAGAAGTTTGCACTGATGGAGGTTAGAGGTATTGAAGTGTTAGCGAAGGCTAACAACCTAGAAGTATCCGACTTGGAGATTGAAAATTATTCACGATTATATATCTTTGTACTGGTTATCACATTATTAAGGTAAAAAATATTTATTTGGTTTGCAACAAAATCTTTCCTTTGCTAACCACATGCCTATTAGTAGTTAGTGGCTTTAGTAGTTAGAATCTTTTATTTAGCTGGCAGTATTGACGCTCGCTGTATTGCAGTAGTCCGCGTAATGAAAAGTTTTGTTAGGTAAAGTGCTTAATGAAATGTATATGTTATTGTTAAGATTTCTTTTTAGTCAGGACCATTCTTTTGAATTAATTATTTGAAGTCAAGTTGTAATTTTTTTTTTTTGAGCTGTCAGATTGCGTTGCGCTAGAGTATTGTGGGTCAGTGTTGACATTATAAGAAGAAGTAAAGAGAAAATAGGTTCACTTGCATTCTATTTTACTCAGCAGTTTGAGTAATGTATTTAATAAAGAAGTTTCAGCGGCACCCTTACAGCATAGCGGTACGTCGACGTTGTTGACCTTCATGGCAAGCTATCCTGAGCTTACATCAGCAATATAATGCCAGTCTGGAATCTGCGAGAGTTTCCACTGCATGTCTTCGTGCTTGGCAAACCCTACATTAGCCACGAGGTCGCCGGATCTCTCCCCAGCTGAGAACATTTTGAGCATTATGGACAGGGCCCTTCAACCAGCCAGGGATTTTGACGATCTGATGCCCCAACTGGAAGTAATTTGGAAAGATATCTCTCGGGGGGATATACAACAACTTTATCAATCAATGTCAAGCTGAATAACTGCTTTCCATAAGGGCCAGATGTGGACCATCAAGTCATTGACTTGTTCAATTTCTGAAGCTCTTTCTCTTGAATAAATCATCTTTGTTTGTTTGTGCTTACACATCTATCGATTTCCGTCCAATTCATCTTTCTTCCATAAAGTGTATTTCGGAGTACTTCGTTGGTTGTTTGTATTCCACAGCAGACTGCCCCTACGTGTTCCCAAATTGACCCAGTGTCATCGTCAATAAGGATGCAGAATTTCTTTCTTTAATTCCGGTCAATAATCACAACCAAAGTGTGCTCAGTCTCTTGACTGCAGGGGATAGAGGATCATCGAGATTGGACCGTGGATTAGTGTAAACGTCCGCCTCGTTTGTTGTTACACCAGGTCACTGGTCGTATCTGGATACGCCGCCATCCATAAGAACGGCTGCTCGAAACAGGCACTACGCTATGGGCTCAGGCCTATGGGTTTAGTGTAATGCTACGGGGAACACTAACCTGGGGTTCAGTGGGACACATGGTAGTAATCGAAAGTATCATGACAGCTGTGGACCACGTGAACACTGATGCGGACAACCTAAATCACTTCATATTTGGTATATAATCCTAAGGCAGTTGCATCTTCCAGCAAGATAACTGTCCCAGCCACAAAGCCAGAATCGCTTTGAAATGGTTTGAAGGGGATGGTAGTGAACTTTCGCAGATGCCTTAAGCACAAAATTCGCCTGATTTGAACCCGTTGGGATACAAGTGAAACGCTATCGGGTGCTCACTACCCACCAACCTGTAATTTACGTGTGTGTTTTTCGTGAACATATTACCGGAAAGCTACCACGTTATTGTCCAATCCATGCCACGCAGAATCGCCGCTGTATTGCGATCCAGAGGTGGACCAATACGTTATGAAGCGGATTGTCATAACGTTTTGACTACTCGACACCTTGACCACCATTATCGGACACCATGTAATATTTCTGGCTTTACAGCCATCATACTCTGCAACAAGAAGCTTTTCTTAGAGCAGCTGAGAAAGCGGCAGTGGCAAGATGACGTAATGTGGTGTAAGGTACAGATGACAAATGTTTGTTCGACACGGGTGTCGCTAGAAATACCTCCTAAATTGTGGTCTTTCTCCGCGACTGGCTGCTGCGTTTGGAACTTGCGGGCCAAAATGATAATTTTCTGTTATTCATATCAGAAAAACTAAACAGTCTATTTACTTGCATTTCAAGTAACAGCATCTCTCAAGAGCAGGCTATCGTTCCATTATTTCAAAAGTGTTAATTACCAGCAGAATAGCAAACATTTGCTAAACGAAAAGGCAGCCAAAGCACTCCGGTGACCTTCGGATCGCGGGCGAAGTGGTTCAGTATAGATTCCGAACTGATTCAGCAGTCTCGGAGGACAGACATGTTGTCTGTCGCAGTCGGCATCAGTGAAGACTTAATTAGCAACGTGTAGTTTGTAAAGGAGAGCTGGTTCGGGAAACTCGGAGGACAGATGTGTTGTCTGCCACGACCATTGTCAGTTGAGACTTCATTAGCAATTTCTGGTTACGTGGACATGTAATTGAGAACAATTTGACAGTAATTACGTAAATACGCAGTTCATTTTTTTGTTTTTATGAAAGTGTGAAAATTGGTGATTACTTGTAACTCATAAAGTGGAATTTAATTGTGCAGTTTCTCGTATTATGTTAATAGGAAACTAGTGGCATCCTGTATACACAAACTAATTGGAAATGTAATTATTTATATGAGTTTCTCGCTAAGAGCTTATTATAGCGGATCACAACCTAAGTGCTGTTTTCTGCCCAGGGGACAATGACTATAGAAGGCCGCAGGTTGGTGAACATTAATTAGAGCTTATGCCTTCCACTCAGGGTGGTGGAAGCAAATAGGCACTTGGCATGTACAGCAATATTAGTAGAAATGAGATCAGTAACACGTAAACTGTGGTAACACAGAGGAGATATGAAGGATATAAATTTTCGATGGAAGAGGTTTATCATACACACGTAAATATATCCCTCTCTTCTGTCACTTGCCATAACCATCCCCTTTGTTTTGGCGGCAGAAAACATGGAGAACAGTTGAGAACAGTTTCTTTCTTGTAGCGCAAAGTTGCCTTACTGTGGTAGACTGTCTCTTTCTATCCCTTTGATTCAGCTCACAGCATCTATCAGAGCCGCTACGCGGCTTCTCACACAGCATAGCTGTATGTTTGCTGCTAGTGACGCCCTTGATCCTTCAGAGCTGTCTTGTCCAAAGTTTACTTGCACGAACGTGTAGGAGTCCAAACAAATGGGAAGGATCGAGGAACACTTCAGTCCTGAAGACGGTTGTCCTCTTTCCATTGCCCCTTTTCCTCATGGTCATCTGATCATATGAATTGACAGTTTATGCTCAAACCAGAGACTGGAACATATCAAACGTCTTATGACTGAGATTATTCATGTAATGATACAATCGAACCTTTTGAGTCTTTAGAATTTTATCAAGAAATTATTTAATAACTATTTTTTACCGTGAATCTATTAAAGCTCTCACCTACTGAGGGAACGGGGAAAGGAAACCTAGTTTTTTACTATAGCTGCTAAGAAACAATATGTTCATCACTATTAACACTAATCATGTATGCATATCATGTACGGCTCGCCCCACGTCATTCCTATTAAAGTATCGTTCTAATGATCTATGGAATACGTAATTAACTAAGGTGATAATTACCTACTGTAAAATCTGGATATTGAATTTGAGACAGATCACCATCACCGTTGATTAAACCGGTTGGGAGAGCATTGTACCAAATAGTTGTAATTAAACCGCATCTAGTCACAGAAGTCCAGTGTTGACGGTAATTATCTTATGGTAGCGAAACTTGATAGATATTCTAATGCGTTAATTGCAAAATCGACTTACATGTAAAAAAAAAAAGTTCCAATTTTGGCCCTCGGATGCAAATCTAACAAGAAAGACGCATGGAAATGTTTCCCTTTTTAATGGATTAGGAACAGGTCGTGGGCAGAAAAGGTCAAACAAGTGAGAAAGGCATAATGCTGATTCTATTACCAACCGCGGTTTACACAATTTGTTCTATACGAGCATAGGAGACGTCGGCAAGATGCTGTACAGCGCCAGATTTGCAGTTGGTGGTCAAAATTGGAACTAATTATTCTAGCGCAAATGGGCTCCGTATTAACATATTAGCATATCTATCAAGTTTCGCTGCCATACGATAATTACAACACATACTGGAACGCAGTGAGTAACGACAATTTCAACACAACCGCCCACTACTTAGAGGGTAGCGTACCTAGGATCGAATGATGGTTTTGGTCAGTGCTGCAGTTTAGTGACTAATTTAAGAATCACGTGAAGGAATGCACAACAGAGACCGCTATCATCAGTTTCCGCTATTTTCTGCAGGTTTTGTTGTTGCTAGGCTACGTTTTGTGCAGGATCTGTAAATATTTCGAGTTCTACACATTTAAGTGGTCTATAACAGATTACAACTATTTGGGATACACTGTTAATTCTTCAGTTACTGAATTTTATGCTAAGTAAAATTCTGCATAATTTTAAAGCTAGTTACGTAGCGTGTGGATGGTAAAAACTGTTCTTAGCCTGACGTACATTATCTTGTACATTGAAACAGAAGAAGATATTTTAACAGGTGACATGGGATATTTGCAAATTAATTTAGTCCCAAATAGTAAAGGGTACAGCAATCAGTCGCAAATAATATTTATCACATATCCAAATTCCAGTCACTGTGTGGTCATCTTCGGTGCAGTAAATGTAAGTTAAAAAGTTTAAACTATTTATACATGTACATAGACGAAACTGGACAGTTCATGTCGAGGTTGAGTTCATTCTCAACCTTTGACATGAACAGTCCAGTTAGGACTTTGTATGTACATATGTGATTGTAATGTTTTAATTTACATTCCCTGCACTGAAGATGGCCAAACAGTGACCGAAATATGGATGTTTCATAAACATTATTTGCGACTGATTACTGTACCCTTTACTACTCGCTGGGTACAACTGCTTCCCCACGGAATCAGACATGATTAAATGAGTTTTTGTCTCAACACTTTTACCTCCCTTGAAGATAGAAATTTGCTTTCTGTTTCCAACAGCTTCCGTTTCAAAATATATTTAGCATGTAACTGGATTCTGATAATACTTCTGCTTGATTTGATTTCACTTACTGATTGTTGGCGTGTAGTCGAGTAATAAAATAACAAATAGACGATTAAATACAGTAACGACAAGATTTTTTTGATTCTAACTCTTTTAAATTTCAGTAGAATATTTCTACTCAGGTGCTTGGCCATGTTGCACCTTGGAAAATGTTTTTAAATTTGGAGAAGCTTTAATTTTCTGGGATAACTTTCTTAATATCATAAAAATACTGCTTAAATTAAAAGGAGACCGATATCATTTAAAAATGGAATAATAAAATTTATTAAACATCAGTTGCAGAGCTGGCTGGAGGCGAAAGTCTGAAAAGTGTTCCATGGTACAACACACAACCCTACTTTAATAATATGGTTGCAAACTGTTACAACAAGTTTTTAATTCAGAGTGCTAAATTTACAGCGTCCATTATATGTTTCGTTCTATTTTACCTGTTAGTCCACATTACGTTTGCATAATACGATTCAAAAGATAAAACAAAACATGTTTTTAACTTGGCGATCTACTGCCTGCTGTGAAAACGGTTTTTTGCTCTGCACTAATACTGAGAATCAAACTCCGATAATAGTGTCAGCCATCGAAATAGTAATGGTACACCAAACATGTGAGTGATGCAGAAAATTTGGTTACCTATAGTACACAGTTAGTATGTGCTGTCTTAAAATATTTTAACGAATAGAATGAACCTTACCCAGATGAAGTAGGGGATTGCAAAATCACTTTGCAAAACACTTCTAAATGTGGATTACGGACAAAATGTCACTGAATTCTACGGTTATGGAAATATACACACCCACGAATGATAAGATTACAGCAACATCGTTTCTTATAAAACATTCTGAGTTCATATACGGGTGAAGTGTCATTATAAGTTCGTGCCAGAAAGGATTTCACACGTGTTCCCTATAAAAAATTTACATTTGTTCTGAAAGGCCATTGGGTTCTAGTGAAAGAAATCGATGTGTTTGGTTATGCGTTAATTCATCAAGGAAACGAGGACTCTCGATCGTCATGCTAAATAAAGAGGTTTCACTAGACTTCTTCTCTACACAGAATGTCTTCCTTTAGGCTCAACGCCTCCACTACTGGTAAGGTGAGCACCGTTTATGGCTTCATTGAAATTCCTTAAACGTTTTACTGCTTATTTTCACACCCGAAACACGTGAAACGTGTTGGAAGCAGCTCTGCTCCTCTCAGAATCTTTACAAAGGAAGGGGAAGACCGTGGGAGAAGTGAAACCAAGACGAAAGGGACGGGGAGGAAGAGACAAGAAAAAAAGAGACATCAGCGAACGAAGTTTTCCTTTAAAGGCGAGGTTCCAGGGGACGCTAGGGCTCTGGGAGGCTTCTGCTGTTGGAATTAAATCACCACCTTAAGAAATCTCTTTCGCTTCTCTGCTGTCCTGAAATTCGACGTTCAGACTGCGGATGAATACCGTCAAATTTCTCAAGCAGAAGAAATTTTACAATTTTATTTTGCAATTAACTGAAGGAAGTTCATCACATCTACGCTGGGTGGGCATATCGTAGCTATTCTTTGTTTATTAAGGCCTAACACGCTATGCTTCATAAGATATCACCTTAGTAAATGACCGAAGCCGCTTCCGGAAGCAACTACAGTTTTGTCTCTTTATAGCGCTGGTTGTATTTTTAAAATTTTTGTTGTTTTCATTTTTTGTTGTTTTCATTTTTTGTTGTTTTCATTTTTTGTTGTTTTCATTTTTTGTTGTTTTCATTTTTTGTTGTTTTCATTTTTGTTGTTTTTATGGAGCTAAGTGAGAGAAGACCACGAATAACAAACGACATTTACAGATCATCCCCCAAGGACTTTCGATTTTTGAAATCGAATCATATTGTTTCAGAAGGGGTTTCCTTATACAAGAAATCTTACTTTAGGATTTCTCGTTGTCATATACGTCCGACGTGCGCTCAGGATAAGTAGTGTTGAATTGCCTCTAAATAAGGATTCTATAAACTTTGAAATACGAAGTAGTATTTTTACAATTTCAGGTAAATGAACTAAAAATCCGCACATATGTCGTTGGAGACAGTGAGAATGAATGCAACTATCGAATATGTTTTGTCATTGACTTGAAATAATACTTTCGCTGTCTAAGGACGGTGGTATCAATTTTAAAAAATTTACGTTGCTCGTAGCATTTGTATCCATATTTGACTCCATATTTCTACGGAGAATCGTCTCAGTTGTGCGACCAAAGTCCTGACTTAGTGTCAGAAAATCCACAGTCTGTGGTAGTTGTCGGGAAGTGATTTAGTGAAACAGAAGTGGCACCTGTAATTCCACAAGGAAGTGCTGCAGGTCCCAATAATGTACACAAACATCTACACAAACGAGGTTGCACCGAATCTGAGAAGTCCTCTTAGATTATTTGAGGATGACGTTATTACTTAGCGTGTAGAAAACTCATCAGAAGATCAAACGTACTGAAAAATAAATCAGACAAGATATCTGCATGTTGCGAAATGTGGTAGTTAACAGTAAAGCTTAAAAAAATATGGAGTTTTCCACATGAAAACTAAATAATTCTATTAAATTTTGTTTACACGATGAATTAGACTAATTTAGAAGTTGTCGGTTCAACTAAATTTGCCCACATACGCATTACATTTAGGAACAACATAGACTGGAATCATCAAATAGAACACATTGCGCGGAAAGCGTACCAAAGACTGTGTTCTGCTTGTAGAATGCTTAGAAGATGCAACAAAAGTATCAAAAAGACGGCCCACGGACTACAGTCTTTTTCTGGAGTATAGCTGCGCTGTATGGGGTCTCTGTCCGACAAGACAGGCAGAGGCCATCCATAAATTTCAAAGAAGAGCATTTTATTTAAAATGTAGACAATAACTGACTCAAAATTAAAGGAAGTAATCTTTATCTTCGCTCCATAATGAACGGTGAGAAGTGGTAGAAATGTTGGAAAAAGAAATACAAGAATCACCTGATCCATCAAGTCCTAAAGGGAAGAGTTGTATGTGGTATGCTTAAGAAGTATACTCGTGAAAGAAACTGCAAGATAAATATCAAAAGCATTTGGTTAAAATGATGCCACTGATCATGTGCTTGTCACTTAACACCGTAAAAAGCTGAATTCTTGCGAATGACCATGGCATAAAAAATACATTAAAAATTTAACTGCAAATTATCGGTATTATTCTCTATGTGTTGACAACGGTACTTATCGAATATATCTCAGTCAGCTGCTAATTTTTATTCATGTAATGACTGTCGACTCGTGTGTACAAGATCTACTCGCTTTAGTTCCCTTGCTAGGAACAACAGATTTATCTGTTATTAGCGCCGCTAGAAAGTGTATTTACAAAATTGTTGGTTTTAAAAAATCGTCTGCAATTTGTACCGATAATATTCCAGCTATGGTCGATGTTGAGTATGGTTTAATTTGTCAATTTTTAAAAAAGGAGTAAATTATTCAACTTTTCATTAAATTGTTCATCAGAAAACACTATACAGGACAATATGTGCGAATATCCCTTTATTTGGCAGTGACCGAGAGACACTTAATACTCTTAGTTGCAAAAATTATTAGCAAGAATCTTCCAAGTTGGAGTCTGTGTAAGTGGTAGCACTAGTTCAAAAAATGGTTCAAATGGCTGTGAGCACTATGCAGCTTAACTTCTGAGGTTATCAGACGCCTAGAGCTTAGAACTACTTAAACCTAACAAACCTAAGGACATCACACACACCCATGCCCGAGGCAGGATTCGAACCTGCGACCGTAGGGTAGCACTAGTTCCTGAACTTATTTTTCACTTGTATATCTTCTAATCTGTGACAATTTTTGTATTTATTTAGTAGTAAAAGTGCTGAAGGTCAGGTGTAATGCTAAATATTTTGTAACTGTGCTCTCTATTGTCATGTTTTGCAGGTGGAAATGGATGCACACTCCTTCTGTGACACACGGAATTTTTGATATGCTGGAATATCTCCTGACTCTTTATATCTGTCTGATGGTGAACGAGACTCTGGAGATTGAAATCCTAGCAGATAACGGTAAC
Organism: Schistocerca piceifrons; assembly: GCF_021461385.2. Classification (NCBI taxonomy): domain Eukaryota; kingdom Metazoa; phylum Arthropoda; class Insecta; order Orthoptera; family Acrididae; genus Schistocerca; species Schistocerca piceifrons. Next base: position 370,470,084 of record NC_060143.1, read on the forward strand.
AATGATCCTGACTACCGGGGGCTATGCCTTCTAGGAAATTTGGTTTGGTGGTAGAAGAATCACGTATAAAATGAAAAAGTGAAAGCGTTGACTGTGGAGAATCTAAGCACACAGTATTGTATACTACGCCTAGTCCGTCCAATAACGACAAAACTAAGAGCCAAGCTGAGAAATATTCAGTGGAGTATCAATATTTGTGCACTACAATGAGAAAGAAGACTGGAATTCGATTTTGTGTTCTTATGGCTATGTGTGTAGAATATATACTTCAAACTGACAATGTTACTTATAAGCAACGTGCATTTTCGGAAAATAAATATAAAAATTATAAAAATTATGTAACATTGTTCACATGATTATATATAATGAAAATAACTAGCTAAAAGGATTTTCATGTGTTTACTTTCGGGTCTGCCATAAAAAAGGATATAATACGCAGAGGAAATCTATCACTATTTCATCGAACACAGAATATGGAGATATAAATTACTTCTTCGTTCCGAAAATTTTTTAGTTGAGTGGAGAAACATGATTCGCCCGCTTTTCTGCACTTGAAAAAGTACTTTTCAAGTTCTTCAGTAAAGGGGCAAAACCGGATATAACAGAATTTGAAAAGAAACTATAGGATTCACAGTTTGCTGAATCATACCATGAAATGTTAGTAATTATCTTCAAGAGGAAGTGTACAGTTCACAAAATGATCGGTTCATGATAGCCAGAAAAGAGTTTTTGAGGTCGTGCCATACGATCGGCGTTTAAGACAGTCATATTTGAAAGGATAAAGTGAAATAAATCGGAACCACGTATTTAAATATCTAACGTAAGTACAAGAATTTGAGGCAAACAACCAAACAAAACAGTTGTAATACCTGAAGTAGGCCTCAGGATTGGCGAGTAACAGCATCCTTGCGGTGGGGCCTTGACGCCATCTTACGAATCAAGTTGGATAGGGGCAGTACTCTCTAGAGGGCAATGGATCGCGAGCCACACTTTGTAAGGCCTCCTGTAACACTCTAAAACACACAACGCTGCCCATCACAATGATCCAGAGACCTAGGAAACCAAAATGGTTATTTCAACGCGTAGTGCTGTCATAACTATTTTCGTAGCCAACAGAACAAACGTAATAAATACATCGTTCACGGCTGGATTTACGCTCTACCAAATCTATGCTTCGGTAGTCTTCGTACTGCACTTAAATGATATGATGAACTGTAGGTCTGCGGTAGTATTGTTAGCGTTGGTATGGAAAAAAACGTAAATGAGTGTGTAAGGTAGAAACTGGAAGCCGACGACTTCTCTTTGTTTGTTTGTTTCTTTTGCACACACAACCGCACAGCGTACAATGTTATTCCATTGTGTACTCTGTGTCCTTAGGGAATATAAATCGTGTTTTACAAGCAATAAACGTATTTGATCGTGCTACTTCGGCGTTTTTATGTAATCCGAGCAATTAATTTTGATTCAAGTACAGTTTACATATGCAAACATAAAAATGCTACATAATTATTGTTGCTAATTTGTACGCACTATCTTCTGTTCCCTCAGTGGCTCAGATGGATAGAGCGTCTGCCATGTAAGCAGGAGATCCTGTGTTCGAGTCCCGGTCAGGGCACACATTTTCACCTGCCCTGTTGATATTTGTCAACGCCCGTCAGCAGCTGAAGGCATTAATATATAATTCTAATTTAGTTATCTGTGTGTCCGAAAATTTCAATACATTGTAGGTTTTAAAGCCACTGTTATTCAGCGCTAATGAAACCATCGACGGAGAGCGGCAGAAGTATATATTTGCATCAAAAAAATCTGCTTATGTAGAGTCGTCATTAACCTGAAATTCTTTTATTGGTTGATAATGATCACTTTTCTATTCGATTTAAATGTGTTTACTATTTGTTTTCATAAACGTGTGTACAATTATCATAACAGTTTATCAAAAGTCAAGTGATTAAAAACTTTATTATAGTCGTTTAACTACGGATATTGAAGCCTAGAATCATTTTTGTAAGAAATGTTTAGTCTCTACTAGCTGCTTTCGAAGTCTATATATTTAACAGTACGCTGCAAATACTCTGCTGGGAAGAAATGCAGCGCCCTAAAGGACTGTGTTCAGTGGCATCAAGGTATAACATGCGCATACTGAGGAGATTTAGTGTTTCATCTGTTACACTCATCGGCGATCAAATGGCTCCCACGAGACCTGTCTGTGCTCCCTCTGTTTTGACTCTGGAGACAGGAAGTTTAGAGGCGAATAGTTTCCTCAACGTTTACTCTACTAAACAACAATGGTCCGCTGCTCGTGGTCTCGTGGTAGCGTTCTCGCTTCCAGAGCACGGTGTCTCGGGTTCGATTACCGGCGGGGTCGAGGATTTTCACTTGCCTCGTGATGACTGGTGTTGTTGTGTGGTCTTCATCATCATCATTCAACCGCATTACGGTCGGAGGAAGGCAACGGCAAATCACATCCATTAGGACCTTGACTAGTACGGCGGTTCGGGTCTCCCTACGCTCTGTCAAGAAGCATGACACTTTATTTCCATGCAACAGTGCCACACCAACGAGTACATACTCCTGTTGAACAGCTTTAGTCATTTGAAATGGGTCGTATTATAGGTCTGCGGGAAGCTTGATGAATGTGACGACGAATTACTGCATGTGTTAGTGTATCAGTTGTGTATCGCTGCTTTCAGCAGTAGTGTGTGGAAAATTCCCACACCTATTGACCAGGTTCTGGACTTCTGCGTGGTACGGACACACTTCGAGATCGAGGTAGCTGATTGAAAGTCATCCAGGAACGAAATATGGGTATATGTTGCATCTGCTGTGTCATCAGGTATAATTGGGAAGCGTCTGCTTACAAAAGGATTAAGATTATGTGTGCCTCCGATCAGGCTACCGTGAAGCCACGAGACCGCCAACCATAACTACTCTAGTCTCGTGAAAGAACTGATTGGAGAGTCCAACAGCTCGCTGTTGTCTTCAGTGGAGAGAGTTGGTTCTGTCTGTTTCTGACTGATGGACTTATACATGTATGGCGTAGACATGGTGAGCTGCCTGTACCAGACAGCTTTCGCCCACGGCACATGGGTCCCACCCAGGCTTCATGATGTGAGCACAGTCAATTATAGTTCGCAATCACATTTAAGTTTCTGCAGGGTAAAGTAACCACTGCCCGCTACATTGCACAGGCTGTTACTGACATTTCTTTGGCGGGAAGGCGATCTGCTTTTCCAGCAGAATAATGCACGTCCGCATCCGAATGCTGCGATGCAACGCGCTCCTCGCAAGATCACGTGATCTCTCGCCAATTCAGGACGTATGGGACACAATGAAGTGGGAACTCACTCGTTCTCCAGGGCGAGAGTCATCGCCGAATTGCAATAAAAAGTGCCTGATTCTTGATAAGTCTATTGCAGGATGCTATTGGGCTCTTTGCGACAGTTTTCATGAAAGAATACACTTCTACGTTTTCCAGAGGGACGTAAACTGTGTACTGATACCATATTTTAAACACCCTGTACTGTGACATGTATGTTCATTTGGTCTGAATTTATCATATGTTGCTATAATGATGAACTATCTGTCACGTAACTTGTCAGTAACATGACCTTTTCTTTTAGGGTGTTGCATTTTGGTTTCCTGCTGTGTAATTCCAACCTCCCTTTCTTGCTCTGCCACTAAGTGTCTGTGATATCTTTTTAATGTTTTCACATTAATAAAAATCTTCTCCTAGAATTCTTATGATAGAAATTATTATCGGCACTCATTACTTACATCGCGTCCTCCCCTCGTGGTAGCGCTCTCGCTTCCCGCGCACGGGGTCCCTGATTCGATTTCCGGCGGGGTCGGGGATTTTCTCTACCTCGAGATGACTGGGTGTTGTGTGTTTTTCATCATCATTTCATCCTCATTCATTCGCAAGTCGCCGTAGTGGCGTTAAAGAACTTGTGGAGAGGCGGCCGAACCGCCCCGCGAGGGGTCTCCCGGCCACCAATACCATACGCTTCTTATTATTATTACTTACTTCGCAAAAATTCTCCTCAATATAATCTTACAGATCGAAAATTCTTTTTCTAACTTGAGCAGTGTGGAAGTATTTACAAAACCTTTTTGTTATTTGTTGTTTTTCAGCCTGTATTGACCTTAAGCTAAATTAATACTTTTGTAGCTTCTTTAGACTGTAAACGGCTACTGCAACTGAAGTCGACTTGACCCATGATATTTGGCTCGTACCCGTTGATCCTAGTTTACGTTGATTTACAACTTCATCCTGATCTGAGCTCATTTGGAATGCTAATTTAAGATCAAGTGGTTTATAGACTCAGTTCAGTGTACGGAAGACTATTCTACAGGGTGAAGAAGAAATGCCTCACTTGGTAATCGGCATGCGATTCGTCGTCCAGTTTCAAGACAAAAGTTTATCTATCAAAATCAGATCGGTTACATTTTCAAAGCACATGTATGAAAACGAGCAGCTGTCAACACTGCCACCTCTTTCGGCGCATCGGAATGTACAGAGGAACGTGTATCATTCCGCACTGCCGTACAGGCCGTTGTAGCTCACTGAGTAGGCTGCTGGACTCTTCAAACTCACATTGTTCATGGAGCTTTGGTCAGAATCCTCATCAGGTTCCTCTTTTATTGTTTAGAGGTCAGTTCCTAGTTCTCACCGTTTATAAGTAGGACATCATTCCGTCACATGACAATTGTCTGTCACATGACAGAAGGATTCATTAAACTGCACTCATGTGTCTATTAACCGAGCAGTGTACAACCATAACTGGTATTGTCACGTTCATGCAGTGCGGCGATGGAGTGCACACACAATGAATACTTCGGTATGTTTTTGGTACTGCTGCTACTATTGCTCGTGCTTATGAACCCTCAAAGGCGCCATTCTGATAAGAATGCTTTTTCTCACCTCTGGAGCAACGTCTTCAGGAAACCGGTAATTTTCGTACACAAACACCAGACAGAAGTCGTTCAAAGATTAGACACGATTCTTGAAACCGTTCACCAACAACCTCGACGAAACACCCGTGATATTGCAAAGTAGTTCCAGATATCTCAAAGATGTTGTTGAAATGTTGCACGCTGAAGAGCTGCATCCATATAATTATACGTTAATTCAAACTAGAAGCCAGAAGACCGCATTCGACGAGTATAGTTCTGCGAATGGGTTTTGGACCAAGTGGAAGATAATGAGCATTTGATAAATAACGTGATATGAACTGACGAATATAGCTTCACTCGTGTTGGTGCTTTCAACCACCACAAGAGCCATTATTGATCGGGACACAACCCACAAGTCACCCGTGAATGTAGCTTTCAGGCACGCTTTGGCATAAACCTGGGGGTTAGAATCGTTGGAGGAGTGCTTGTGGGCCGTTACCTATTGACAGACAAGTTCACTGCCCCTCTGTATCATACGTTTCTTTGCAATACTTTGACTGACACATTAGAAACGTTCCATTTGGTGATCAGCGACAGCTACGGTTTGAGCATGATGGCGCAATGGCACACTTTGGAATGAATGTGCGTAAATATTTAAATGAAGCGTTTCCAAGGAAATGGATTAGTCGTGCAGGTCCAATGTTCTGGTCTCCGCGTTCCCCGGGCCTTAATCCACTACATTTTTATTTGTTGGGACACTTAAAGGGACAAGTTTATAGTACTTCACTCAAGTACGCGAAAGAACTTGCCCACATTCTAACAGCCGTGTACCGCAAATCTCTAGAGGAACGGAAGGTTCCAAATGATTGGAAAAGAGCACAGGTAGTCCCAGTCTTCAAAAAGGGGCGTCGAGCAGATGCGCAGAACTATAGACCTATATCTCTGACGTCGAACTGTTGTAGAATTTTAGAACATGTTTTATGCTCGCGTATCATGTCGTTTCTGGAAACCCTGAATCTACTCTGTAGGAATCAACATGGGAACAGCGATCGTGTGAAACCCAACTCGCTTTGTTTGTTCATGAGACTTAGAAAATATTAGATACAGGCTCCCAGGTAGATGCGCCATTTTCCTTGACTTCCGGAAGGCGTTCGATACAGTTCCGCACTGTCACCTGATAAACAAAGTAAGAGCCTACGGAATATCACACCAGCTGTGTGGCTGGATTGAAGAGTTTTTAGCAAACAGAACACAGCATGTTGTTCTCAATGGAGAGACGTCTACAGACGTTAAAGAAACCTCTGGCGTGCCACAGGGGAGTGTTATGGGACCATTGCTTTTCACAATATATATAAATGACCTAGTAGATAGTGTCGGAAGTTCCATGCGGCTTTTCGCGGATGATACTGTAGTATACAGAGATGTTGCAGCAGTAGAAAATTGCAGCGAAACGCAGGAACATCTGCAGCGGATAGGCACTTGGTGCAGGGAGTGGCAACTGACCCTTAACATAGACAAATGTAATGTATTGCGAATACATAGAAAGAAGGATCCTTTACTGTACGATTATATGATAGCGGAACAAACACTGGTAGCAGTTACTTCTGTAAAATATCTGGGAGTATGCGTGCGGAACGATTTGAAGTGGAATGATCACATAAAATTAATTGTTGGTAAGGTGGGTACCAGGTTGAGATTCATTGGGAGAGTCCTTAGAAAATGTAGTCCATCAACAAAGGAGGTGGCTTACAAAACACTCGCTCGACCTGTACTTGAGTATTGCTCATCAGTGTGGGATCCGTACCAGGTCGGGTTGACAGAGGAGATAGAGAAGATCCAAAGAAGAGCGGCGCGTTTCGTCACAGGGTTATTTGGTAAGCGTGATAGCGTTACGGAGATGTTTAGCAAACTCAAGTGACAGACTCTGCAAGAGAGGCGCACTGCATCGCGGTGTAGCTTCCTGTCCAGGTTTCGAGAGGGTGCGTTTCTGGATGAGGTATCGAATTTATTGCTTCCCCCTACTTATACCTCCCGAGGAGATCACGAATGTAAAATTAGAGAGATTCGAGTGCGCACGGAGACTTTCCGGCAGTCGTTCTTCCCGCGAACCATACGCGACTGGAAAGGGAGGAAATGGCAGTGGCACGTAAAGTTCCCTCCGCCACACACCGTTGGGTAACTTGCGGAGTATAAATGTAGATGTAGATGTAGAAGAATGTACACAACCTAAGAGCTAGAGTGAATGCCGCTTCGGCAATGTAGATACTGCTGTGTTGCAAGAGTCTAGCAAACTATGATCCGGTGAGCCACGAAGTGTTTGCAAACGCAAGGTGATTGGTTTGAACATCTTCTCTAGCGTGAACGTTGCTCGTACGTGTATGTGCTGGCTCTATGAAGATAAGCCTTGACGTCACACGTACAGAACAGACTTACTTTGCGTAACGTAATGTGCAGTCTGGTGTTGTCCATCTACTGTGTTTTTTGTACCTCGTTGGACACAGACGATGTTACTACACCCACTACTATTTTATGTTGGCTTTATTTGTATGATGGACGTAACAAAGTAGTCGTTTATGTTTGTAAGAAGATTAGGGTCCTTTAAAGAGTATGCTGATGCAATAACTCTACCGTTCGCAAGACGAAAGATCCGTACCCAAAGCCTGTAAAGTTGCTGCTGATTTTATGAGTATTTGACTCATACACAATGTGATGAAGTGTTGCACAACTATTATTGAACATTAATAAGGGGTTCATCCACGCTTCGCCTCTATGACGGCTTTAACTCAGCTGGGAATGATTTCAGTGAGGTGCCGAATGTTTGTGGAGGCATGAAAGTCATTGTTCCTCAAGAGTCGCAACGAGAGAAATGGTTCAAATGGCTCTGAGCACTGTGGGACTTACTTCTGAGGTCATCAGTCCCCTAGAACTTAGAACTACTTAAATCTAACTAACCTAAGGACATCACACACATCCATGCCCGAGGCAGGATTCGAACCTGCGACCGTAGCGGTCGCGCGGTTCCAGGCTGTAGCGCCTAGAACCGCTCGGCCACACATGCCGGCCCGCAACGAGAGAAGGTAGTGTTGTTGCACGTTAGGGTCTGGAGTGAAGTCGACGTTCTGGCGCTTGCCAAACACTTTGAATTGGATTCAGATCCGGACTCTGGGCAGATCAGTCCATTTCAGGAAGGTTATTTTTCACAAACCGTTGGCTCACAGATATTGGTTTACGATAGGGTGCATTTCCGTGCAGATGTAAACAATCGTCCCTGAATTATTCCAGTACCGTACACAGCACACGATGCTGTAAAATCTGTTCATATCATTCCACATTTACTGTTTTCATAAGCAAAGTAAGGGGATCACACCATCACAACGAAAAACACCCCTATACTGTAATAGTGCTTTCTCCGCAATTCACTCTTTTCAGTCTACATGATGGCTTGTAACATTTTCCGGTTTTTGCTAATTCCAAAATCTTCCATTTGACTGCCACGGAATATAACATGATTCATCTCTACAAATCAATCGCTTTCAATCATCCACCGTGCAGTGGCGCCACTTTTTAAAAAGGGGGCAAGCGTTTAGCACTGACTCCAAAATTTTTTAGATTATAAGGAGCTGCTCGACCATTGCAGCCAACTATTTTTAACTTCCTACTCATAGTCATCATGCAAGCTAAACTGCTGGAAGCACTTTGGAGTCCACGAATCACTTATTCCTCTGATTTCAAGATACAGTTTAAGACCACTGTCCGCAATGCTCAAATGTTATCTCCGTCAGTCTATGATCTGTATGATATTGGTTTAGCTGTCGTTGTTCTTTTGCGTTTCCGCTACACAGACAACGTCAACAGTCGAAATTGGCAGCTTTATAAGGGTTGAAATGTCCCAGATCGATTCATTATTCAGGTAACAGACAATGAGTAGTACATGTTCGTAGTCATAGTGAAAATTGTCTACTTCAACCATTTGTAATTATTTTGGTTCTTGTGAAAGACGTACGGAAATGCGCAAAGCTCCATCTCTGACAATAACAGTATTCTGATTGAGAACAAAAAAATGTAGAAATTTATTACTCTCCCTTTAACCATGAAAAAATCAAATTGTCTTGTAGCTGGCTGCGGTTATAGAAATACACTAACATTTCCTAATACTTAATACAATGACGCTTCTTTACGCAGCAGACAACTTACCTCGTATTGTCACTGCACCTGCGTGGATATTATGCATGCAGCAACATGCTAAAATAATACAAAAGAAATACAGCGATCCTTGAAGAGTGAGATGCGTGGTCAGAACTACTGGTACAACTACTGTCCATTTTTATATACACTCCTGGAAATGGAAAAAAGAACACATTGACACCGGTGTGTCAGACCCACCATACTTGCTCCGGACACTGCGAGAGGGCTGTACAAGCAATGATCACACGTACGACACAGCGGACACACCAGGAACCGCGGTGTTGGCCGTCGAATGGCGCTAGCTGCGCAGCATTTGTGCACCGCCGCCGTCAGTGTCAGCCAGTTTGCTGTGGCATACGGAGCTCCATCGCAGTCTTTAACACTGGTAGCATGCCGCGACAGCGTGGACGTGAACCGTATGTGCAGTTGACGGACTTTGAGCGAGGGCGTATAGTGGGCATGCGGGAGGCCGGGTGGACGTACCGCCGAATTGCTCAACACGTGGGGCGTGAGGTCTCCACAGTACATCGATGTTGTCGCCAGTGGTCGGCGGAAGGTGCACGTGCCCGTCGACCTGGGACCGGACCGCAGCGACGCACGGATGCACGCCAAGACTGTAGGATCCTACGCAGTGCCGTAGGGGACCGCACCGCCACTTCCCAGCAAATTAGGGACACTGTTGCTCCTGGGGTATCGGCGAGGACCATTCGCAACCGTCTCCATGAAGCTGGGCTACGGTCCCGCACACCGTTAGGCCGTCTTCCGCTCACGCCCCAACATCGTGCAGCCCGCCTCCAGTGGTGTCGCGACAGGCGTGAATGGAGGGACGAATGGAGACGTGTCGTCTTCAGCGATGAGAGTCGCTTCTGCCTTGGTGCCAATGATGGTCGTATGCGTGTTTGGCGCCGTGCAGGTGAGCGCCACAATCAGGACTGCATACGACCGAGGCACACAGGGCCAACACCCGGCATCATGGTGTGGGGAGCGATCTCCTACACTGGCCGTACACCACTGGTGATCGTCGAGGGGACACTGAATAGTGCACGGTACATCCAAACCGTCATCGAACCCATCGTTCTACCATTCCTAGACCGGCAAGGGAACTTGCTGTTCCAACAGGACAATGCACGTCCACATGTATCCCGTGCCACCCAACGTGCTCTAGAAGGTGTAAGTCAACTACCCTGGCCAGCAAGATCTCCGGATCTGTCCCCCATTGAGCATGTTTGGGACTGGATGAAGCGTCGTCTCACGCGGTCTGCACGTCCAGCACGAACGCTGGTCCAACTGAGGCGCCAGGTGGAAATGGCAGGGCAAGCCGTTCCACAGGACTACATCCAGCATCTCTACGATCGTCTCCATGGGAGAATAGCAGCCTGCATTGCTGCGAAAGGTGGATATACACTGTACTAGTGCCGACATTGTGCATGCTCTGTTGCCTGTGTCTATGTGCCTGTGGTTCTGTCAGTGTGATCATGTGATGTATCTGATCCCAGGAATGTGTCAATAAAGTTTCCCCTTCCTGGGACAATGAATTCACGGTGTTCTTATTTCAATTTCCAGGAGTGTAGAAATTGAATGATCTGTAGGGGTTTGGTCGACAAGCCTTAAGTGGTGTAAAAATGAAAGAAACGAATAAAAACTTTCAATTTACTATATTCTGAAAAACTAACGATTTAAACAATGACAAACTTTACTCAGACCTTTCGTTTTCTTCGACAGATTGAGCAGGAACAACTTTAATTATTCCACAGCGTCTATAAACAGTAATCATGTATCTGGTCGCCACAAAGATACGAATATTCCTCTCAATGTATGCGTATACAAATCTGACAAAACCCCTGCAGTGAGCAAGCAAGCAACAACTACGTGCAGCGAAAAGGCAAATTACCAAAAATCCTCTATTAATACCGAAGACCCCTCCGGCGCAACAAGCACGGTTACGGCGGCTTCTCCCCACGGCAGGCTGCGTCCGACTACTCTCAACAAATGTGCATTCGCTTTAATAATATCTCAGACTCAGAATTTACTCATCATCATCGAACATAAACATGACTCCATACTATGCACACAACCCTATCACAGTCACCTACACTCAACAGATACATTTAAACACAAAACTTTCATACTTCATGAAGGAAAGGTGCCATTGTGCGCGGAGGACGGGACAAAAAATTTCCAACTAGGCGAATGGACCTGCCCTTCCGGGTCTCATAGCCCTGCATGCCATACAACCTTGCTTTTTTATTTACTGCCTACTCTTTACTGGTTGCTGCATATTCGTGTGATGAGTGGTATGGAATTACTGACATGGTGGTCTCCACTATTGAACTCACTTCTCGAGACCAGTTACAGAATGACTGCATTACTTCTGACGACTAATGTTGCTCTCATCCTGAACACGATTCAAACAGTGATTCAGAACCACTTCATAAATTACTTACAATGGCCTAGCATCCCTGGCCATCTGTTCAAATCATTTTGTGTCTGTATTTAACGTACGCCTAAACTGTGATAAAATGTGTATCCACATGTAGACACAAAAAGTGGAGTCATTCCAATCTCGTTATCAAATGGTTCGCTCATGTTTATCATTTTGTTGCATTGTAAAATGTGATTTTGTATTAAGTAAATATGTGGAGAAACACACACGCCTAGAATTACGAACCGACAAATGCTGTTGCTTTTCAGACGGGTGTTTTGGGTGCCCTGCCGGAAACTTGTACAGTCGGAAAACGATTTCTGCTTCCAGTACTCTTATTTTTACTTTAACATGGTCCAGTCAAATTGTTGTGACCACCGCCTTTGTTCGACCTCAGAGTGGAATAACCACTCACACATGGCAGGTGCCAGTACACCCAGTGAAGGGTGTATAAAAGGCGTCAGGGGGAGGGGGCTATGACGAAAACAGTGCAGCCGTTGCAAAGCGGGAACAGGGTGACTTCTCTCAAGTCATAAAGAGCGTTAGCATTGGCTTACGGACCAAGGAGGAAGTTTTCCCTAAACAGCAGTTTATAAACTGTTCGCGTTCCATTGTGGTTAAAGTATACAGCGCATGGCCAAATGGCGCCTACATAAACCGACTCCGAGCCAACTTTGATGCACCACAGACCATAGATGATGGGTGAACGACGGTTGCGGAGATGTGTACTGTCGAAACAGACGTGCAGGTGTCGAGCAACTGACCACCCAGATGAATCACGAGGCTAACGTCAATGTCTCCTCAGCGACCGTTCAGCAAACGTTGCTTGCGTAAGGGCCTCTGCAGCAGACGCATGGTTCGTGCACCCATGTTCACTGCTGTTCATCGGCGATAAAGGTAGGAATTTGCACGCCAGTACAGCAAGTGGATGTCAAATGATTGGTGATAGGTGGCCTTTTCGGATGTACCACGTTTTATGCTACACTGGACAGATGGCCGTTGGCGTGTACGGCGTGGAACGTCTGAAAACAAACAAGGAAGCTACGTTATGGCCTGGTGTATGTTTGCGTGGCATTTCCTGTGAGATCTCGTCAATCTGGCAGGCACACTCGATCAACACACGTATGCCTCTGTCCTTGTCAACACCTACATGAAGTCTGTTTTTGCTCAGCATTGGAGTATCTACCTGTGGTATCTACCAGTAGAACAATGCAACGAGTCACACAGGTCACAGTGCACTTGCGTGGTTCGAAGAGCACCGTACCCCCCTGGCCACCAAATTGCCCGGATTTAAACCCAATCGAGAATGTGTGGGAGCACCACGATCGGGTATTCGTTCCATCGATCCTCAACGGAGAAACATATCGCAGCTGACGACGGCAGTGGAGTCTTGAAGGCTCCACATCTCTTCCAGAACCTCACTGACACTCTTCCTGGAAGTTTTGCTGCAGCCCGCGATGCGGGTGGTGGTTAATCAGGCTTCTCGCCGGTAATCACAATGTGAAAGGTCCGTGTAGAATCACCCAATTTATCTACCAACAAAAATATGCACTAATCGGTAACAGTTCGTAAAATTAATTTTTGATGTAGCGAATGCACAGGAATCTAAATGAAGAAATGAACACTTTTCAAGAGGTGTGAATGCCTGAGCAGTGAGAAGTTGATCAGCAGTAGGAAGCCTATAGAGGGCTATGTAAAAGAGCACTGTTAATGTTCGCCACACTGTTTCATACCGCACGTAAGGTACACGTTTTCAAGAAGTGTTTGGTGTCGAGTGTTGCTGCCCAACACGAGACACGTCTCAGACAGGCCCTCGCTGTGAGGCCTCTGGGATCCCGCCAGCCCCGTCCCGTAGTCTTCTATTCGGGACGCTGCCGAGTGTGCAGGGAAGCCGCCGCCCTTTATCCTTGGGGAAATATCCTGCAGATTTGCCGGGCTGCCAACCTTGTTGGCAGCGTACAGCGCGCCCTACCAGAGCGAGTTTCTAAAGAGAAACGCGAGAAAATCAGCAGACGACTCGCGATAGTTTATAATGCTCAGTACAAGAGTCACTCTGTCTCTGTGTGCTATGAGATTTATTACAAAGTATGTTTTCCTCTGGTCTCTGTCCCTTCATTTGTGAGAAAGGACATATCTTTTTCTTTCTTCTTCTTTCTTCTGCTTTTACGGCCTCATTGGACCACTTTAGTCAATCATTTCTGGTCCTCTTCTTTCGTATTTTCCCCTTCCGAGTGGCCCAGTATCTTTTCATTCGTTCCGATGCTTTTCGTCGTTCCTTATCTGTAAATACCATTTTCATTGTATGTCGTTTGTCAATTTTTGGTTTAAATCTTATTTCTGTGTCCCTCAACTTCTTTAAATTTGGCGTTTTGTTCTGCAAATCATCCAGAGTTATTTCCAGTTCTTCCATATCCTCTCTTATTTCCTTAAGCCATCCTCCTTGTTGTTTCAAATTCCAGAGTTTCTCAATAATTTTCCTTGATAATCTGGTTTCTGGTGTCCTCAGAATGTGACCACTAAAAGAGATCCTTTTCTTTCGTATAGTATCAGTGATGGGCTCCAGTTCTCTGTATACCACTTCATTTGGAACTATCCGCCATTGCCCAGCTTTTTGATATTTCTTATTTATGCATGTTCTAGCAATTCTTCTCTCTACTTTTAAAATTTTGTGAATTCTGTTTTTCTGGGTGACTTTAAAAAGAGTTTCACTTCCGTATGTAACCTCTGGTTGAACCACCGTCTTGTAATGTTTTAATTTTGTTTTAATTGATAGACATTTTTTATTGTACGTAGACCATGTTAGTTTTTGAGCTTTCATCATTTTATTAGTTCTTGCTCGCCATGCAGGTTTCTCGTCCAATTTATGTGTTATAATTTCACCCAGGTATTTAAATTGTTTCACTATTTTAATTTCCCTATTGTTCACTGTGATGTGATCTATTACAAGTGGATCCGTTACCATTATTTCAGTCTTTTCAAATGATATCTGGAGTCTTAATTTTTGTGCTATATTTTGTAAGCTTGTTATTTGTTTCGTGGCTTCCTGAATATTATTAGCTAGTAATGCTAGGTCATCAGCAAATCCCAAGCAATTTAGGTTTATTTTATCTTTCTTAGTTCCAATTTTAATATTCATAGGATTTTCCTTGTACCATTCTCTCGTTACATATTCAAGAGCACAATTGAATAGCAATGGTGATAAACAATCTCCCTGTCTCAACCCTGTTTTAATCGTAAATGGTTCAGATATTTCTCCTCTAAATATCTTTTTATCCATAAAGAAAACCAGAAAAATGTAAAGTCTACTGTATTCATTTATTTTTACTTGACCAGGATTCGGTTTACAAGTTCATCATCAGATAACGACTGTCTATCGTCATTAACGATACAATACAAGCGAACAACATAGAAAAAGATTTCATGCATGGTGAGACGTAAAACAGAGCTAAAGAGCTAATATCATCATTGACAGTAAAGCTGCAGCTGTAACTCCAGCTTAATTGAAAATGTTAAGGGATCAAAAACGACTGTGTGAGAGTGTGTGGTGTGTGTGTGGGGGGGGGGGGGGAGGGGGGAGGGGGAGTGCGAGAACGAGCTGAAAGGGGAGGAGGATGATATGACCAAAAATAAATCGTGCTACAGCTTATTCTACATTTATAACTGTATAAATTTTACTCATGAGAAGAGAAGATAGTATACATACGGGAACGTAACAGATATTTAACCACTGAGTGACGATAGCCATAAATTAAATATATGTGCTCCAGAGTATTGTAGAAAAACTTGAGGACCTTAGACGTGGAAGGTGATGCAGAAAGCCGGCCGGTGTGGCCGTGCGGTTCTGGGGGCTTCAGTCTGGAACCGCGTGACCGCTACGGTCGCAGGTTCAAATCCTGCCTCGGGCATGGATGTTTGTGATGTCCTTAGGTTAGTTAGGTTTAAGTAGTTCTGAGTTCTAGGGGACTGATGACCACAGACGTTAAGTCTCATAGTGCTCGGAGCCATTTGAACCATTTGATGCAGAAACAGAGTAAAAGGTTTAGTCGACTACATTTAACCACTAAAGTCATACTGTCAATAAAAAAATGAATATGCTCAAGAAGCTGATACGAAACAGAGTAAGAAGTACTGTTGAAAGTCATAACGTGTTTGAAAATACACGACTGAAAGTCTGTATCAGTAAGTATGCAGAAGTAAACTTTACTTTAATTAAAGTCTGCATTTAATAAAAGAAGAGAATATAGATGAACTACGGATATTATGAAAGTCTATATCAGTATTTATGCAGAAGTAAACTTTACTTTAATTAAAATCTCCATTTAATAAACGAAGAGAATATAGATGAACTACGGATACCATGAAATAATCTGTCAGTATGAAACACCGGGGTTTCTCATTCGTCAAGAGGTGTTCCCAAGCGGGAGACGCATGAGCTACTTCCAAATGTTCCCCTGCACTTGTGTCCTCTGCACCGAGTCCAGTTCATCTCCAGGTATCGTGCGAGTCACAGCGCACAAAACATGTTTTCGTAGTTTTAGAGAATTTTACTGGATAGTTTAAAAAATGCAATAATTATTGACAACGTACACTGACGATTAAGACTATGCAGTTTATTTAGTAAAAGAGTAGGAAATTGTTATGCTTTGCCTGACGTGTCAGGTAATATTGGATACTTGGTATTCCTTCGTTGTACAGATGCTGAGAACGAACATTCCGTTTGTGTCTTCTGCAAATAGATGATAAAATGAATTATCTCTAGTGCTCAAGGAAATAATTGTCTCTAGACTTTGTTTTCAAGTCAATAAATTTAACAGATTTGATATCGAATTCAATTAATTTTTCAGTTGCTGATAAGTGATTATTATAAGACGTTAAATTGAGGGCTATTACAGAATTGTATGTTACGTACGTTGGGTATATTTTTCCCAAATAGACGCGATAATCCTCATTTTTACCACCTTATTACATACTTCAGCTATTTAATATTAAGCTTTCAAGTCTACTGCTTTAAAGCTTTTCTTCGGTGCTGATTCTTTTCACTTCCATTTAGAGAAGTACAAATATTTATTGCGACTTAGCTGACGTTTATTATAAGGCATATTTGAGAGATATGAATGAGTTAAATTTGAGGATACAACATAAAAAGTAAATGGTATTCCATAATATCCTAACTTTGGAAAACGTTGATAATTACAACAAAATAACTAAATACAAAGCAAAAGAAATTAATAGAATAAACTAGTCAGATTGAAAGAATTGGAGATGTGTGGATCTTAACTGCAGTTTAAATGGGTGGAAATATGAAGCTGAGTTTGATCGGGATTGTGTGACACCTTATCTAGAGAAATTTCAAAATAGGTTTCAAATATTTGAACAAATGACAGGTAAGTACTAAGGACGTTTTGTATCATTGCGAAAGGGGTGGGGGGTAGAGTGTCACCGACGTGATACAGCATTTGGAGTGGACGTCATTAAAACAAAGGCGCTTTGCATTGTGGCAGAAATTTCAATCTCCAACTTTCTCCTCTGATGCGAAAATATTTTTTTGACGCTGACCTACATACGGAGAAACGATCATCGCACTGAAAGACATAGGCATTCGTTTTTACCGCAAGCTGTTTGAGATTGGTATAATAGAGATCATTGTGATGGTGGATCGATGAACCCTCGGCCAGGCACTTAAGTGTGATTTGCAGAGTATCCATGTAGATGTAGATGTAGAACAAGAGAACGCATTTGATGATGCAGTTAGCTTGATCTCCTTGTAACCCGTAAGCTGCGACGAAACGTAATAGGTGGAGTTGAAAGAAAATCCAGTATCAAATGCGTTCTTTGAACCTACTAGTAAACAGGAAATTCAGTCATTACGAATCTGAACAGTAAGTATTAGCAATATAAGTGCTTTGGATGTAGAAAAAGCCTATCGGAATCAAATATCTCATTGAGAATGTTTCAATTTACAATTCTAACACAAGTAGGAAAAGGAATGCACTAGAAATTTTAGTCATTTATCTATGCCACAGGTGGGCATATACCGTTGTACAGCGTAATTCCAAAGAAATATATAAGGTTTGGTTACTGGTAATATCACTAATAATCTGGTCAGTGAATTACAGATATTTCTGTAACAACAAGGAACTACATTATTTTCTTTAATGTCCGTTCATGTTACTTTGTCAACTATATTGTGAAACTAGAACTGATCTCATTCTCGACCGCGCTACTCATTCAGATTTATTCATGATACGAAGCACTGGTCAGTGTGAGTCATTGTGTTTCATGTTCTCTCTCAGAATAATTTTGTTTGTTGTGCACATTGTGTTTAATGTCCAGTACGTTGTCTTCTGACCGTACCATTATTTGATTGTAGTGTAGCAGCTACAGTGTGCTTTATTTTTAAAAATTATGTATGAAGTATGGAATTATCAGCAACAGGAACCCGACGCGAAATAAACTCCCACGTAGTACTAGAAAACAGAATAATATCTCCAGCTTCAGAAGGTAGTTAGTGTCACACTATGTCCGGACATTGCAGAAAACATAAGTTTTTCATATTAGGTGCATTGTGCTGCCACCTACCGCCAGGTACTCCATATCAGTGACCTCAGTAGTCATTAGACATCGCGAGCGAGCAGAATGTCCGCAGCTCGTGGTCGTGCGGTAGCGTTCTCGCTTCCCACGCCCGGGTTCCCGGGTTCGATTCCCGGCGGGGTCAGGGATTTTCTCTGCCTCGTGATGACTGGGTGTTGTGTAATGTCCTTAGGTTAGTTAGGTTTAAGTAGTTCTAAGTTCTAGGGGACTGATGACCGTAGATGTTAAGTCCCATAGTGCTCAGAGCCATTTTTTAGAGCAGAATGGGGCGCTCCGCAGAACTCACGGTCTTCGAACCTGCTCAGGTGAGTGGCTGTCACTTGTGTCATACGTCTTACGCGAGATTCCCACACTCCTAAACATCCCTAGATCCACTGTTTCCGATGTGATAGTGAAGTGCAAACGTGAATGGACACGTACACCGCAAATGCGTACAGGCCGAACTCGTCTCTTGATTGACAGAGACCGCCGACTTTTGATGAGGGTCGTAATGTGTAATCGCCAGACCATCACACAGAAATTCCAAACTGCATCAGGATCCAGTTCAAGTGCTACGACGGCCGAGAGGTGAGAAAACTTGGATTTCATGGTCGAGCGGTTGCTCATAAGCCGTACATAACGCCGGTAAATGCCAAACGACGCCTCGCTCGGCGTAAGGAGCGTAAACATTGGACGACTGCACAGTGCAAAAATGTTGCGTGGAATGGCGAATCACAGTACGCAATGTGGCGATTCGATGGCAGGTATTTGGTGTGGCGAGTACCCGGTGAACGTCATCTTCCAACGTGTGCAGTGCCAACAGTAAAATTCGGAGGCGGTGGTGTTACGGTGTGGTCATGTTTTTCATGGAGGGAACTTGCACCCCTTTTTTTGCGTGGCACTATCATAGCAGAGGCCTACATTGATGATTTAACCACCTTATTGCTTCCCACTGTTGAAGAGCAATTCGTGGATGGCGATTGCATCTTTCAACACCTGTTCATAATGCACGGCATGTGGTGGAGTGGCTACACGACAATAACATCCTTGTAATGGACTGGCCTGCACAGGGCCCTGACTTGAATCCTATGGAACACATTTGGGATGTTTTAGAACGCCTAATTCGTGCCAGGCCTCACCGACTGACATCGATACCACTCTTCAGTGCAGCACTCCGTGAAGAATGGGCTGCCATTCCACAAGAAACCTTCCAGCACGTAATTGAACGTTTGCCTGCGAGAGTGGAAGCTGTCATCAAGCCTAAGTGTGGGCCAACATGATGTTGATTTCCAGCATTACCGATGGAGGGCACCACGAAATTGTTAGTCATTTTCAGCCACGTGTCCGGATACTTTTGATCACATAGTGTATATCTAAAGAAGCAACTATAAGGATTATCACCGTCGCTGTACGCACTCTTTATCCTTGTACAGCCTTCTTTCCAACCAGGTCTACCGTATTTCCCAGTGTTCTTAGCTGATGGAGTCTCCTTAAATTTCGTTTCCCGGGAACTGACTATATCAGAAAACATCTATTTTCTACACCTATAAATTCACTTTACATCTGCTACTATCATTGCTGTTATTATTATTATAATTATTGTTACTGTTTTTACTGTTAGTGGCAGCAGCTGCAGTAGAAAAGCACCTCCAGTGTTAACTTTATTAATTTATAGTCAGTGTTATTTACTCATATTGCTACTTCAAACACTCAGCTCATTATAGTACTACTTGTCATATTAAAATTATTATTTCTTAGGGAACTCTTGTGGACTGCGGGCATAGACTTGGAAGAAAATCTCGCTGCCGCTGAAAAAGACTAATACAAACGTCCTGGTAGGACGGATGAGTGGATTGTAGGGCAGCATACTTACAATGAAAGTAACGCAGAAGATTGAAAGTTAATATGTATTACTCAGCTTTGGTAAGGCCGATTACAGCAGTTGCAAAATACAGGTTTAGTCTAACTGTTGTGCATTGACTATAGTTTTATGATCTCTAACTGAATAACATTCTCTGAACTACAATCGAAAGAAAAGTAATCTTGTGTCGGTACATACTATTCGATGAACAGTTCCAGACTAACAGCACTCGGTTAAATCCCGCTAGGCACGCTGTCTCTGTCCATACACGAAAATTCTATTTACTGTTGTGATTCTCTGAAGACAAATCATTGTATGTCTGTCGGCCACTGCTTCTACCTCACTCAACGACTTGAAGACTCGAAGACACGACGAACGTTCTGCACGAACACCCCAGCAAGACTCAGACTGACTGACAATTTGCAAATGACGACTTCTGCTTAAGTGCGCATATGTCTTCCTGGTGGCGCTGCCGCTCCAGGCGATATGAATCTAGCGAGCAGCGTGATATATTTGCGCGCAGCGATGTTCCTGCTGCTGACGGACGTCCAAGGTACTTCTGGTGCCAGCTGTCGCAAACTCTTCTCCTGTGGTATCTCAGTGCACCAGAGTAACTATGATGTATAACAGGTACTATATGTCAGAAACTGTAAAAAGGTGGGTATTTAAGGAGATGGGATCTGGATAAACTGACTAAACCAGAGGTTGTACAGAGTTTCAGGAAGAGCATAAGGGAACAATTGACAGGAATGGGGGAAAGAAATACAGTAGAAGAAGAATGGGTAGCTCTGAGGGATGAAGTAGTGAAGGCAGCAGAGGATCAAGTAGGTAAAAAGACGAGGGCTAGTAGAAATCCTTGGGTAACAGAAGAAATATTGAATTTAATTGATGAAAGGAGAAAATATAAAAACGCAGTAATTGAAGCAGGCAAAAAGGAATACAAACGTCTCAAAAATGAGAGTGAAAGGAAGTGCAAGATGGCTAAGCAGGGATAGCTAGAGGACAAATGTAAGGATGTAGAGGCTTATCTCACTAGGGGTAAGATAGATACTGTCTACAGGAAAATTAAAGAGACCTTTGGAGAAAGGAGAGCCACTTGTATGAATATCAAGAGGATGTCGAGTGTCACTGTGTAGCAGGGGCTGGACCTAGAAGACACTTAGGCCGGCACGTTCGCTTCTGCACCACGAGACTTTGGCTCAGGCCACTCAATAGCCTATTTTTCATCCAAGCAAGTGAAGAGCAGGCGGCCCACTAGCAGAAGTTGTTCTCGACGTACCTTGTCGGTGATTTCCATGACGTGCATTCGTACAGTCCTTCCTACTCCCTCTCAGGACTTCTCAGTGGCACGCGACAATGGTAGACTTTTCTCGTTCCAGTTTTAGTATCGTTGGGTGGAAGAATCGGCTAAACAGAGTACGGAAATGGAGATAGGGCTTCTTACCGCACCATCGCAGAGCGAGAAGAGCGTCGCACCTCGCCATCGTGGAGCGAGAGGGGCGTCGCATCGCGCCACCACAGCAGCCGAGAAGTTTCACACCGCAGTGGCTGCGGACAGAACACCGCGCCGCCAGCGTGAGCACAGCGCTCATCTCAAAAACTGCAAGAAACGAGGTCAGTAAAGATGGGAAACGACGGTGAAGTAAACTCAAATGAGAATAGGCTGTACCTGAGTTACAACGAGTTTGATGGACATAGGGAAAAATTATCAGACTTTGTAGATAAGTGTGACAATATATATAAGCTAGTATTTCTGATATTTATTACTGCACAGGTAACGATCCCCGCTCATAGTAAATTATTAGTTAATGACCACACAGAAACTTCGTCTGACGTGACGACAATTTTATTAGAAAACTTTGAGAGTACACACACTATCAATTACTACGGAGAAAAGTGTGGCTCAATGGGGCTCTCGTGTGGACACCATGCAATTTCATTTCATAGAAGCGATGAAGAGGGTGATGGAAGTTGAAGAGGTTGTGGGGAGCAATGCTTTGATATGGAAGGTAGGCCGAGCAATATTCATTCAGGGGTTATATGCTGACAGGATCAAGACTGTAATACAGGATAAAGGAGAAAGAATAACATTGTCTGAAGCAATACAGGATAAAGGAGAAAGAATAACACTATCTGAAGCATTGACTTGGTGGCTACAGAAGAGCGCGCGATGACGTCCGAAAGAGATAATCGCCGAGTAGTAAATGTAAACTGGCCAGAGAAAAAGGCCACCGCCAAGTGTTTCAATCAGGAAGGGCACACAGCGCGAGAATGCAGACGGAAATATACTGTCCGCAAGACGGACACTGCACGGAAGGTCCCCCAAAAAACAGAACATAGTCAGCTGCTCATAAAGGAAACAGATGTCCGAGAATTCAAATGGAACGGATCGCGAGCGCTGTGTCTGCCTCCAATACGATGTACACAGTGCAACTTGATGGGACACTCTCCCCTGTGCACTAGACAAAAACCAGTGATGTGCTACAAATGTCACCAGATCGAACATTAAGCTTGTGATTGTTGTGAATGCAAATTGGTTAATGTACGTAAGAAAATCGTACAGGGAAACAAAGCAGCGGGCGTAATGCCGCAGTCCCATTACGCCGCGTCATGGTTAATAAGAGCTGCTGACTGCACAGGAACAAATGATTATACATGGGTACAGAGAAATGATGTAAAGGGCTCTGATACAAAACTATTGACAGATAGTGTTGCATATATTAAGCTTGTACCAGGTAAAGGCCAAGGTTCTAAGTGATCACGTGAAATGGGATCCCAGAAAGGCAGTTACGATATAGAGTATCGTGAATGAAGAAATCAGGACAGAAGGCCTTGTGACAGTACGTTCGAGGTCCAAGATAGGAACAGACTGGGCTACGCAATTCCAAACCATAAATGATCGTATCGATTTATCATTTGAGGGGTTTCAAATAACTTCCGGGAAATCAGCCAGGTAACACTTTCAGCGACCGCCGATATTTCGGCGGGAGAACACCCCGCCATTTTCAAGGCAAACTGCAACGGACAGGCGGCGTACATGCAAATTTAATACCTCGGTTCTCGGAGAGAAGCAGGAAAGATATCACACACACACACACTGAACACTAGTGCCACCAAAGATGACCAGTCAGAGCTATCGATAGTGAGAGTATGAATTCGCAGGTGAGGCAGCATTGACTCTGTTCCTCTGTTTTTTGACAAGGGAGAGAGCCGGATTCCAAACAGAGTTTAAACAGAAACCTCCATCCCTGTTAACGAGGTTGCTCGCTAATTTAATCTCAACTGCCTCCCTAATAACACTGTCCCAATAGCTGGACGTGCATGCCAATATCTCGGTGTGATAGACAGATTGAACGTGCGTTGCGCTATCGACCAACTGTACATCGGGTGATTGATGATAATTCTGAGTCAACATCTAAGTGTACTGCCTTTTTGCCTTACGTAGGAAACACGTCCAATAAGATCGGTGGTATTTTACGGAAATACGATGTGAAATGTGTTTTACGACCTCCATCTAAAATTAGAGCACTTTTGAGTTCCGTTAAGGATGATCTTGGACTGCGTAAGGCGGGTGTATATCGTATTCCTTGTAGCTGCGGCATGGCATATATTGGTCAAACTATCATGACCGTGGAGGACAGATGTATTGAGCATAAACGGCACACACGATTACAGCAGCCAAATAGATCTGCTATTGCCGAACATTGCTTGGATACTGGTCACCCCATGTTATATAATAACACCGAGATATTGGCATGCACGTCCAGCTATTGGGACAGTGTTATTAGGGAGGCAGTTGAGATTAAATTAGCGAGCAACCTCGTTAACAGGGATGGAGGTTTCTGTTTAAACTCTCTTTGGAATCCGGCTCTCTCCCTTGTCGAAAAACAGAGGAACAGAGTCAATGCTGCCTCACCTGCGAATTCATAGTCTCACTATCGATAGCTCTGACTGGTCATCTTTGGTGGCACTAGTGTTCAGTGTGTGTGTGTGTGTTATCTTTCCTGCTTCTCTCCGAGAACCGAGGTATTAAATTTGCATGTACGCCGCCTGTCCGTTGCAGTTTGCCTTGAAAATGGCGGGGTGTTCTCCCGCCGAAATATCGGCGGTCGCTGAAAGTGTTACCTCGCTGAATTCCCGGAAGTTATTTGAAAGTTGTATACGCCAGGAGAAACTCAGGTCTCACATTTGAGGGGTTGTTGGGACAAGAGATCCTGGAAAAGAATAAAGTAATATTGGATTATGGCTGTAGAAAAATGAGGGTGCAGGGCGAATGGGTTGCATTACGAGAAGCATGCAAAGAGTCAACCGCTGGTAAACTAGCCGTACAAAGTGCCAGAGAAGGAGTCTCTGAGCGAGGGAGCTATGCAGAGGTGACAGAGTATGGTAAAGCGCCAGCAAAGTCAGCCACGCGCCCGGAGACAAGAACCTGTGCCTAATGAGGCACAGGCGAGGGTAAATACACGGCTCAACTAGCCAACAGACCTCCGCCCAAAGCATCACAATAATGTAGTACGAAACCCGGAAGAAATAAGCGTGAAGAATCGAATGCCAAACTGGAGGACCAAAAAAGCAAAGTACAGTCAATACAAGTGAGGGCAACGTATTAAAAGCGCCAGGAGACTTTCAGGAAATAAGGATCAGGCCAAGAGAAGAAAGAGTTCAAAAACTTCGAGTGACGCGAGGACTAGGGACCGAAGCGGAAATCCCGAAACAAGAAATTGGACCAGGAGTATATATACCAGAAGCCATAGTGACTGTCCGAAACAGAAAATGCATTACAATTGTAATGAATACCACGGAACAAGGGGTCCAGTTTCCTGCACTGGAGGTGTTAGCAGAAAGAGTCCCATCCCCGAGCAGCTATAAAATCCGACATATACTGCCGGAGAAGAAAGAAGGAAGGAAGATCCGACTCATGGTTTACCCATTGCCAGGAATCGATGAAATACATCTACATCTACATCTACATCTACATTGATACTCCGCAAGCCACCCAACGGTGTGTGGCGGTGGGCACTTTACGTGCCACTGTCATTACCTCCCTTTCCTGTTCCAGTCGCGTATGGTTCGCGGGAAGAACGACTGTCTGAAAGCCTCCATGCGCGCTCTAATCTCTCTAATTTTACATTCGTGATCTCCTCGGGAGGTATAAGTAGGGGGAAGCAATATATTCGATACCTCATCCAGAAACGCACCCTCTCGAAACCTGGACAGCAAGCTACACCGCGATGCAGAGCGCCTCTCTTGCAGAGTCTGCCACTTGAGTTTATTAAACATCTCCGTAACGCTATCACGGTTACCAAATAACCCGGTGACGAAACGCGCCGCTCTTCTTTGGATATCTCCTCCGTCAACCCGACCTGGTACGGATCCCACACTGATGAGCAATACTCAAGTATAGGTCGAACGAGTGTTTTGTAAGCCACCTCCTTTGTTGATGGACTACATTTTCTAAGCACTCTCCCAATGAATCTCAACCTGGTACCCGCCTTACCAACAATTAATTTTATATGATCATTCCACTTCAAATCGTTCCGTACGCATACTCCCAGATATTTTACAGAAGTAACTGCTACCAGTGTTTGTTCCGCTATCATATAATCATACAATAAAGGATCCTTCTTTCTATGTATTCGCAATACATTACATTTGTCTATGTTAAGGGTCAGTTGCCACTCCCTGCACCAAGTGCCTATCCGCTGCAGATCTTCCTGTATTTCGCTACAATTTTCTAATGCAGCAACTTCTCTGAATACTACAGCATCATCCGCGAAAAGCCGCATGGAACTTCCGACACTATCTACTAAGTCATTTATATATATTGTGAAAAGCAATGGTCCCATAACACTCCCCTGTGGCACGCCAGAGGTTACTTTAACATCTGTAGACGTCTCTCCATTGATAACAACATGCTGTGTTCTGTTTGCTAAAAACTCTTCAATCCAGCCACACAGCTGGTCTGATATTCCGTAGGCTCTTACTTTGTTTATCAGGCGACAGTGCGGAACTGTATCGAACGCCTTCCGGAAGTCAAGAAAAATAGCATCTACCTGGGAGCCTGTATCTAATATTTTCTGGGTCTCATGAACAAATAAGGCGAGTTGGGTCTCACACGATCGCTGTTTCCGGAATCCATGTTGATTCCTACATAGTAGATTCTGGGTTTCCAGAAATGACATGATACGCGAGCAAAAAACATGTTCTAAAATTCTACAAGAGATCGACGTAAGAGATATAGGTCTATAGTTTTGCGCATCTGCTCGACGACCCTTCTTGAAGACTGGGACTATCTGTGCTCTTTTCCAATCATTTGGAACCCTCCGTTCCTCTAGAGACTTGCGGTACACGGCTGTTAGAAGGGGGGCAAGTTCTTTCGCATACTCTGTGTAGAATCGAATTGGTATCCCGTCAGGTCCAGTGGACTTTCCTCTATTGAGTGATTCCAGTTGCTTTTCTATTCCTTGGACACTTATTTCGATGTCAGCCATTTTTTCGTTTGTGCGAGGATTTAGAGAAGGAACTGCAGTGCGGTCTTCCTCTGTGAAACAGCTTTGGAAAAAGGTGTTTAGTATTTCAGCTTTACGCGTGTCATCCTCTGTTTCAATGCCATCATCATCCCGTAGTGTCTGGATATGCTGTTTCGAGCCACTTACTGATTTAACGTAAGACCAGAACTTCCTAGGATTTTCTGTCAAGTCGGTACATAGAATTTTACTTTCGAATTCAATGAACGCTTCACGCATAGCCCTCCTTACGCTAACTTTGACATCGTTTAGCTTCTGTTTGTCTGAGAGGTTTTGGCTGCGTTTAAACTTGGAGTGGAGCTCTCTTTGCTTTCGCAGTAGTTTCCTAACTTTGTTGTTGTACCACGGTGGGTTTTTCCCGTCCCTCACAGTTTTACTCGGCACGTACCTGTCTAAAACGCATTTTACGATTGCCTTGAACTTTTTCCATAAACACTCAACATTGTCAGTGTCGGAACAGAAATTTTCGTTTTGATCTGTTAGGTAGTCTGAAATCTGCCTTCTATTACTCTTGCTAAACAGATAAACCTTCCTCCCTTTTTTTATATTCCTATTAACTTCCATATTCAGGGATGCTGCAACGGCCTTATGATCACTGATTCCCTGTTCTGTACATACAGAGTCGAAAAGTTCGGGTCTGTTTGTTATCAGTAGGTCCAAGATGTTATCTCCACGAGTCGGTTCTCTGTTTAATTGCTCGAGGTAATTTTCGGATAGTGCACTCAGTATAATGTCACTCGATGCTCTGTCCCTACCACCCGTCCTAAACATCTGAGTGTCCCAGTCTATATCTGGTAAATTGAAATCTCCACCTAAGACTATAACAAGCTGAGAAAATTTATGTGAAATGTATTCCAAATTTTCTCTCAGTTGTTCTGCCACTAATGCTGCTGAGTCGGGAGGTCGGTAAAAGGAGCCAATTATTAACCTAGTTCGGTTAGCTTAGGGAAAGCAAAGTATTTATCAACACTAGACCTCGTTAAATGTTACTATCAAGTACTGATAGACGATAAGGATCGGGAAAAGATAGCGTTTAGTACAGCTACCGGCCACTTTGAATACAATAAGGTGGCGAAGGGGCTGAAGACGACTCCATCCATCTTTAAATGACTAATGAATACGGTGTTGATGGGCATACAAGGCAATAGAGTATTCATGTACCTAGACGACGTTGTAGTCACAGGTATGTCACTACAAGAGCACAATTCCCGACTCGAAGAAGTATTTGACGGACTGCAAAAAGCAAATCAAGTTGACAAATGTGAGTTTCTCCATACGGAAGTTATGTTTCTAGGGCATGTATTAACAGCGGAGAGTCTGAAACCCGATCCCGCCAAAGCAGCGGCGACAGAGAAGTATCCCCAACCAAGGACAACTACGGAGTTAAAGGCATACCGAGGAATGGTCGGGTATTACCGACGATTTTTGAGCAATTTTAGTAAAACTCTAAAACAACTACACGAGCTGTTGAAGAAAGGAGTTCCGTATGTTTGGGGTGTGGCACAGGAAGAAGCATTTCAACAATTGAAGGAGAAGTTAATTAGTCCACCAATTTTACGGTACCCGAATTTCACTAAAGAATTTATGGTAACTACAGACACGAGCAAGTACGCGCTGGGCGCATACCTGCGCCAAGGTTCAATGGGAAAGGGCTTGCCAATCACATATATATCATGTACTCGCAGCAAGGCAGAGTTGAATTATAGTATGGTAGAAAGGGAGTTGCTTCCGATAACGTGGGTAGTTAAATACTTCCGACCATGTATATTCTGAAGAAAGTTCAAAATTCGAGGGTTATTCGGAAATTAAGGAACGACTGGTCGCGAAATGGAAACCACAGTGAAAATCGGATGAAGTTTTGCACAAGTGTGTTAGGCAGTGTCTGTAGCATGCCCATCGGTCGCATTACGTAGTTCTTTTTTGTTCTGAGCACACAAAGATACCTGGAACAATAGAGTCTCCCACCAATTACGAGAGACTGATGAGAAATTTCGCCTGAAGCTATGCAGCCAACATTACATAACTGTCTTGCGGTTTATTCTTCAAGACAATTCTCAGCCGCATTCTGCAGGGGCAATGAAGATGCTCCTGCATCCTTTTCAATTGTAAATGCTTGATTACCCACAATACAGCCCGTAATTGTCTCCCTCTAAGTTTCGTCTCTGCTCACACGAACTGCTGGCTACGAAGATATTTTGGCACAGACAACGAACTGTAGGCCAGCGTAGAGAATTGGTAGAATGCACTGGCGGCTGCCTTCTATAACTAGGGTATTGAAAAGTTGGTACAACGCTACGAGAAACGTCTAAGTCGGATCGGCGACTATGGAGATAAGTAGCTGGAAGTTGTAGCTAACTGTTGCAAATAAAAAAATTTTGATTTTTACTGTGGTTTCCATTTCGCGACCTATCGTTCCTTACTTTCCGAATAGCCCTTGTAATTATGAACCATAAACCACTGGCGTGGTTGAGAAGTATTACGGACCCATTATCAAGGCTAATGAAGTTTCGCTTGAAGCTGGAAGAATGCGATTATCATATTCTGTATAAGGAGGGTACACAAAATCGCGTTGCAGATGCTTTGTCACGACATAGAAAATTTCATAAGGGTGTGGAAGTTGCCAGTAAAACAAGGTGACACAGGCAAAGACTAAGCAGCCATTAGAGCTAACTCCGACCCCCGAATTCATGTTTGAAAGATGCGATATTGATTTAGTAGGTCCATTACCAATTACCCAATCTGGAAACAGGTACATTTTGACATTTCATGATTTCCTCACAAAGTTTTTAATAGCCGAACCAATCGACCGGCAAGACGCTGATACGGTCTGGCGTAAATTAGTGGAGAGCTTAATTTTAAAGTTTGGAATCCCGACAGCTCTGTTGAGTGACATGGGAAGTAATTTCGTAAGAAATACTATGAACAGAATTTGTAAGTTATTAAGGATAGAAAAGATTCAGAAGACAGCGTACAATCCTCAGTCCAATGGAGCATTAGAGCGTACACACCGTGCCATGACCAAGGTGCTAAGACATTATATTAATAAAGATCAAACGAATTCGGACGAATGGATTGCATTTTCAAATTCTATGTACAACCTTGGCCCCCATACAGTACCATGGGATACACCCCGTTCGAGTTGTTTTTTGACAGAAACTCCAATTTACCTTGATGGATACCAAATAAACCAGCAAACTTGATCTACAATCATGAGGATTATGTGAAGGAGCTTCAACAGCGGATGCAAATGTTACACCAGGATGCCCGTATGGCAACACAAGAATGTAAAGTGCAATAAAGGAAAGATCAATGCAAGATACCTTATGTGAGTACAGGGACATCATAAACCTCACACCGTACCATGATCAAGGTGCTAAGACACTATATTAATAAAGATCAAACGAATTCGGACGAATGGATTGCATTTTCAAATTCTATGTACAACCTTGGCCCCCATACAGTACCATGGGATACACCCCGTTCGAGTTGTTTTTTTGACAGAAACTCCAATTTACCTTGATGGATACAAAATAAACCAGCAAACTTGATCTACAATCATGAGGATTATGTGAAGGAGCTCCGACAGCGGATGCAAATGTTACATCAGGATGCCCGTATGGCAACACAAGAATGTAAAGTGCAATAAAGGAAAGATCAATGCAAGATACCTTATGTGAGTACAGGGACATCATAAATCTCACTTGGATAAGTGACAGTAGCCTTCCTTATTGTTTTTAGACCTGGATAAGGCCTTTGACAGGATCAAACATGGCTTCTTACTCAGTACCATCCAGAAAATGGGTTTTAACGATTACTTCATAACTATCATATGTAACTACATCATTGATGTTTTTTCAAGGATTAAAATTAACGGACAACTGGCTGCAGCATCTGCAGTTCAGGATGTCCCCATGTCTATGACTTTATATGCTATCGCGGTGGAGCCTTTACTTTCAACACTGCACCAGAAACTGAGAGGACTACAGTTCTTAAATACTAAAACAGTGTGTCACTGTTATGCTGACGACATATGCATTATTGGAAGTTCGAACAGTGAGGTCGACGAAAAATGGGCCAATGATTCCTTTGGAAGAAATGGCGGCCCAGACCAGTACTCTTTGAGGATGCAGGGACGATGGGACTGCAACATGGGGCTTTTCGGTTCCCCATATGCGCCAGTTCTGTTTATTGACGAAGCCGTACAGGTAAAAATAAGCTTCGTCAGTAAACCAAATGCTGCCCACATGCATATCGCCGTCATCAATCCTGTGCACTATATCGTTAGCGAATGTCTCTCGTGCAGCAATGGTAGCGGCGCTGAGGGGTTGCCGCGTTTGAATTATGTATGGATAGAGGTGTAAACTCTGGCGCATGAGACGATACGTGGACGTTGGCGTCATTTGGACTGCAGCTGCAACACGGCGAACGGCAACCCAAGGCTGCTGTTGGATCACCTGCTGCACTAGCTGCGCGTTGCCCTCTGTGGTTGCCGTAGCGGTAGCCCTACCTTTCCAGCACGTTCATCCGTCACGTTTCCAGTCCGTTAAAATTTTTCAAACAGATCCTTTATTGTATCGCTTTTCGGTCCTTTGGTTACATTAAACCTCCGTTGAAAACTTCGTCTTGTTGCAACAACACTGTGTTCTAGGCAGTGGAATTCCAACACCAGAAAAATCCTCTGTTCTAAGGAATAAACCATGTTGTCTACAGCACACTTGCACATTGTGAACAGCACACGCTTACAGCAGAAAGACGACGTACAGAATGGCGCACCCACAGACTGCGTTGTCTTCTATATCTTTCACATCACTTGCAGCGCCATCTGTTGTTGAAAATTGTAACTACTGTAATTTCGAAAGTTTGTCCGCCTGAAAATGTACTGTTGTCCCAAGCATATTGCAACAAACGGTGTACTTCTATCGCTGCTCGTTTAGTTTTTATTGCCGTTTCAAATATACCGGTCATTTTTGAAACACCCTTTATATATAGCATACTATAAGATGTTGTAGCAGTCTTACCGATACCGCAAGTCATTGTGCGAAAAATACTAGCTGCAGCGTGTTGGTGTTTGTGGAAACAAAATATCCTCAAAGTATCCTTCTACGCTGCGACTTTGCAGACACATAACGGGGGACTACAAATTGCAGATGTTAGCTCTATATGTGACGCAATGTTTCTAATTCGCGCTTTTAAACTAATACTTTCCAGTAAGGCAGGCATTATGAATCTTCTATTCGTGTCGTTGGACACTGGGAACAGGAACGCTCCCATTAATGTAGAGCGTGTAGATGACAGCTTAGATGTCGTGCGTAAGTACTAAGTCGGTTGGAGACGTATAGTCTTTCTGCAGCATAAAGCAACGCCAGGACCGTCTATGATTATGTTACCAGAAATCGTCTTCACAACACAATTGAGGTAAAATATCCTGCGAGAAACTGAATGAATTGTTGGAATAATATGAAGACTAAAATTCTTCCAAGTAGAGTCAGTGCCATATGGCATCACATCGTAAGCGAAACCATATCTACAGAGGAACGATTATACGAAGTCGAACTGATACCATTCCCATACTTCTCCTTGTCAGTGTTTTCCACATATTCCTTTCCTCTCCGATTCTGCACAGAACCTCCTCATTCCTTACCTTATCAGTCCACCTAATCGAGAAAGCAAAGATGGACATAAAAGAAAGATTCAGGAGTGGAATTAAAATTAAGGGTGAAAGGATATCAATGACACCATTCGCTGATAAAATTGCTATCCTGAGTGAAAGTGAAGAAGAATTACATGATCTGCTGAATGGAATGAACAGTCTGATGAGTACACAGTATGGTTTGAGAGTAAATCGGAGAAAGACGAAAGTAATGAGAAGTAGTAGAAATGAGAACAACGAGAGGCTTAATATCAGGATCGATGGTCACGAATTAGATGAAGTTAAGTAATTCTGCTACCTAGGCAGTAAAATAACGAGTGATGAACGGAGCAAAGAGGACATCAAAAGCAGACTATCAATAGCAAAAGGGCATTCCTGGCCCAGGAAGTCTACTAATATCAAATATCGGCCTTAATTTTAGGAAGAAATTTCTGAGACTGTACGTCTATAGTACAGCATTGTATGGTAGTGAAACATGTACTGTGAGAAAACCGGAACAGAAGAGAATCGAAGCTTTTGAGATGTGGTGCTACAGACGAATTTTGAAAATTAGATGGACAGGTAAGGTAATGAATGAGGAGGTTCTGTGCAGAATCGGAGAGGAGAGGAATATGTGGGAAACACTGATAAGGAGAAGGGGCAGGATGATAGGACATCTGTTAAGACATGAGGGAATAACTTCCATGGTACTACAGAGAGCTGTAGAAAGCAAAAACTGTAGAGGAAGACAGAAATTGGAATACATCCAGCAAATAATAGAGGACGGTGTTTGCAAGTGCTACTCTGAGATGAAGAGCTTAGCACAGGAGAAGAATTCGTAGCAAACCGCATCAAACCAGTCAGAAAACTAATGATGCAAAAAAACAAAAAAAAAAAACAAACAAAAAAACAAAAAAGAAAACGTACTGACCGGGACGAGTTCACTGTGCATGCTGTTGAAGAAGATGCAAGTACCACCTCACCACAGTATTACTGTGACCACGAGTCGCCTAGTCGTATCTTCACTGCAACCAAGTCTTCCTCAAAAAACTCAGGCTGCACGGAGCAGCCTACACGTGAGGCGGAGCGAGACAGCAAGGGATTCGAGGAGCCTACAATAGAGGTCGCCAGCACAAAAGGAACTATGTTGTACGTCAGGACTCACGTAGAACAAGTAGTGTTCAGGCTCATATCTGTGCGCAGACCAGCATATAATCCACGTTCTATGGCTTAACGGGCAGTTGCAGGTCCATAGATCTCAGCAGCTACATCGCAGTTCACCTGCCACGGAGTCTCAACCTGTTCACCGATGGAATCGCCACGCAGACTGATGAGTCCAACGAGAAATTTTCAGCACAACGACAGCGCAAGACATCCCATGAAGCAATGGAAGAGCGGAAGAGAGAACTTAGACTTGGTCTCTGAGTGGGACACTGGCAAAGGCAGGACCATTTTTACAACAGTTACATGAGAGTTGAGCATTTGTGTTAGTGTATAAATCAGTGTTTTGGACATAGACATGCTCATCTGTAGTTATTTCAGCAGCTTTAATATTTATGTATATGCATGTCAGATACCGTTTGTTGGGAGCAGTATCCCTATTGAAACAGAATTAACAGCGGCACCTAGTAAGCTGTTGTTAGGATATAGAAGTCACAGCAGCCACATCAACTAGTGTTGAAGTGTAGTTACAACACACACAATAGATCTTACAATATTGCCTGGATTTTACCGATCAATTGCCTGGTCTTTTCCTGCCGATCACCAATTATGAGAGAACTTTTTTCTTGCTACCAATTACTAATCTGTTATTTGAACTTTGTCTTGCTTATACATGAGGCAACATTTTTAAGAGATGGAATGGCGAATTTTGACAACCAACATTTGTGGAAAGACGACAGTTCTTGTTATACGGTTCGGGCTGGATAACAACAACAGTTGATTATCAATGTGTGTGTCCAATTTGTAAAGGACTAAATAGTATGAGGAGTAGCCATAAAAATTCAGTTGTCATATATATAAAAAAAATAGTTTACTGGTACATGTCTGCAGTAGTGGTACAGACGGAAATCATGGAGTTACAGTACCGCAGCACACCAATAGAGGACCCAAATCGAAATGGCTGGCCCACCGATAAAGTGGAATATCGTCAACTGTTACATGACTCTTTTTCCAAAACTGTCTCGTAACCAATATAAAATCTGGATATAAAGCCCCATTAGATTTAAATATTAATCAACATGGTAAAATATAATGCACATTAATACAAGTGATTGTCGGTAGTTAATTAACGTAATTTACAAATTTATTCGAATTTTCATGCTTCATGTGATTAAGAGGTCTTTGGAAGCACATTGGGATGTGGTGACAGACCTCAGTCAAGGAGCGGAGTCGTATATGCGTGGAGATGGACTACCCTCAGGTGAGTTATCAGGACACGATGGGAGGGGACAGGTCAACGCCATTCACTCCACTGGACATTCTTTTGCAGTGGCGTCAGTGGGCGCCGAACACACCACGAGCAACATAGGTATGATCTCCTGTGGCGTAAGTCGGTTGCGGTGGCCGAGCGGTTCTAGGCGCTTCAGTCGGAAACCGCGTGACTGCTACGGTCGCAGGTTCGAATCCTGCCTCCGGCATGAATGTATGTGATGTCCTTAGGTTAATTAGGTTTTAGTAGTTCTAAGGGGACTGATGACCTCAGATGTTAAGTCCCATAGCGCTCAGAACCATTTGAACCATTCTGTGGCGTAAGATGTCCTGCGGCGAGCGTTTTACGACCCAGAAGTGAGAGCAGAATGAGTGCTGTTTCTAGGAAGGTGCACGACGACACTATTTTGCACTTAACGCAGAAAGCTATGTTTCTTTGGAATAAGCCATGCGCTATAGCCAACTTGTAGAAAATGGAGAGAGAACCTGCAGTTTGAGGTGTCTTTAAAAGTATTGGAGATCACTGAACGTTTACTTTACAAGAACTAAATGTGCACGCAATATGAGAACTGCCAGGGTTGGCTAATGTAAATGAAATGGAAGTTAGAGAGAGAAATTCGACTGTGCTGCCGAGGATCCATTTCATTGCCATAAAGAGTGACAGGAAGAGAGAGAGGCGCATTTTCTCAACATTAAATGGTAGGATGCACGTTCCTGCTTAACCGCCTGAAGAAGAACTCAGGGAAGGGGACCGGCGTCTTCGAAGGAATATTTTTACTGGTTGGCACCCTGAATATTCGGGGCCCAGACTGAGTAAGGAACACAAAGTAGAGAAATACGAGTTTTCGCTTTTTAGTAAACATTCGGAACAAAACTACTTTCCCTCCAGATGTCTTCCTCTCTGGGAGTGTCCAGCGTCTGACTTCACCTATGCTGGCCTCCAACACTGCCAAGCACATCATCAGAGCAGATGAAGTGAGGGAATTAGAAAGATTTCGGGTTGACTTGAACATAGTCGCTGGTGAAGGTCATTGGTGGACCGCCAATGACCGATTCTGCAGTCGCTTCAGCCTGTACCTACACTTAGAAAGATAGAGCTGAGAGGGCAAATATGATCTGTAGGGACAATAAAGTTAATTTTATAGAGTTTCAATAACCTCAAGCTTCACTCTCAATACTGGCTTTCAGACTCAGATGACCAGTTAGCTTCCAACTCTATCCACACATGCAACACATCCAACTCTATAGAATTGTCTGCTTTTATACTAACATCATAACAATCACGTTTCCGCTTCGCAAATGCAATTGCTTAATTTTTACGTGGTTTCTAGAACCTTACCCCGGATATGCCAAGGTTTGCTGGAGTATTATTACCGCTTGTCAGATGATTTATGAGTCAGTTTGACTGTAGTAAACCAAATTAATTGTTATTCTTGTTTCATCTAGTTGTTAATGAATTCGTAATTAATTACTTTTGAGATTGTCTGATTCGTGTCAGATCACAGAGCCAGTTAATATACTTCCAAATTAGATGACTGGGTGGATTGCACGAAACGCGTTTTCTGCATTTGAAGGGGGACAACGCTCTAAAAATCCGGTTTGAGTTGGTGGAACTGTATGACGACAATGCACCATCAAATGATCCAATGGTTAGGAGGCACAGGCGTTTCCATTGCTGTGAAACAAACGTGAGTGGAAAAGAACGATGTGGTAGACTATTTCTCTGTGACGAACCGGAAATCCCAGGGAAAGTAATGGTTCTTTTTCAATAAAATCTGAGAAGACATCAAGGCGATAGTGGATAAAGCGAAAATCAATCTTGGATTTGTTGTCAGCATCGCGCACGAGATGTTGAACATGGCCCCCGCTTGCGTCCACAACCGCTCACACTCATTCAGAAAGCATGTTGAACCAATGCGTCGGCAGAAATGTAGCAGCTTAGTCAGGAAAACTGGAATGCGTTCTTAAGCCGTTGAACCATCAGTGACGAGAGCTGGCTGCATCAGTAAGACCCCGAAACAAACGGGCAACGCCAGCAGTAGGAACACGTGGATACTCCACAACCGAGAAAAGGGGCAAACTGGAGCTGAAGGTGTTTTGGGTGTTGGTAATAGATTATGTTACCGAGGGAAAACTGTCACAGGCGCTACTACCAATATATCGTTATGAGGCTGTGGCAGACTGTCAAGACGAAACGTTGCGGAAAGCTGAGCGAGAGGGTTTATTTGCTCGACGACAGTGCCCCAGCTTACTCTGCAGAGGGCAGATCCACACATGCTTGTTTTTTGGGCTTGATTTTACTCACACAGTAAATTCTTCCTGTTTTATCAGGTGAAGAAACTATTGCGTATCTGGCTTTTCCAGAATGACGACCAATTGGTTATCGAGGTGATACTTGGCCTGAACAGCCGCAATGCATACTTCAACAATTTCAACTCCTTTCCACGTCATACTTCGTTGGGAAAGATATGTCGCATTGAAGAGTGAATATGTAGACGAGTATTAACACCCAAAATCGCCACAACTTTCATGGTCACAGCTTGATTTTTTTAGATGTAATGATTACAACTGGCTACACCTCTGACGTCCATATTTTCTTCCAGTCCGTCTCGCATGTACGTTACCAAGAGGTTCATTGAGAATTATCTGCCAACCACGGCTCCACTCGCATATCAGTAGTTCTGTTATGAGTGATGATGGGTAAGTAAGCTACTGTATGTGCAGTAACGTCAACTGCTGCCAAGTGTCTGCCTGTTCGGATAGGCATAGCTCTTGATGTCCACCCCGCTCTCCTCTCTCCCGAGCTGTCTCAGCGCAGGATGCAGATGCATTGGGATGTGCAGTGTCCCTGCCGCAAAGTCCCTGGCGCAAAGTGCGTACAGAGAGACAGGGCCAGGAGGGCACAGCGATGCATAATACTATTGAAGTAGCTACACGTTATACAACACATACTGCATGCGAGAAATAGGGTGGGTGTATAGATTAAACACATTTAAGAATGTATTAATTACATTGAATTTTATCACGCGTCTCAAGTCAACCAATAAAAGAATTTTCACAAAAATGATAAGATCAAGAGTCAAAGAGTAAATAGTTTTCACGAGAAGTACACATTTTTCCCTAATTCACATAATATTCTTCGAATCAATCAGTATCTTGTACTACACACTTTATAAAGTAGCTTATGTTCTTCCTTAAGATTGAAGATATCTCCATACCAAATTTCATCGACATTGGTTAGGTGAGCCGTGGAGACGTGACGGACAGAGGTACTTTCGTGTTTATTATATTAGCATGGAGATAACTTTCAGTTACGTGATCCGTGATCCGATTTTAATGAAATGAAGTCTATACGGTGCCACAAGCTATGCTGAAGTTACCCTGTACTGATTATTTTATGTTATTATTGTTATTTGTTGTTGTTGTTGTGTATATAAAATAGTTTCCTATTCTTTGACTTTCGTGCGCGCCTGTGTTGTAATGTGAACCTGAACCATCCAACTGGTGTGCTTACATCTGCCATCTGACAAAAAGAATCACCAACTCTATCAGAAACTATGTAACTCCATTGCAATTAACTTTTACTGAAAATAATTAGAAAACGTAACACTGTATACTAAATAAGCTAGGGACTGATGACCTTAGCAGTTAAGTCCCATAAGATTTCACACACATTTGAACATTTTTTGAACCAAATAAGCTATCCTGTCAAATTGTGTATGGTACAGTGAAATGAACAGTGCTACAATTCGTGACGTCACAGCGACGTCTTACAGTTATAACACACAGAATAACGCCGTAAGAAGTCTACATAAAATTACAAACTGAACTTCGCAAGAATAAACGCCCAAAACGCTTCTATAAAAATTCCTTCTAAATTTTACGTAGGCAAACAGACTAAATAAAACTGCAAACATTAGATGGTACAGATCAGAATGTAAGAAAAACGGCTCTGATTACTATGGGACTTAACTTCTGAGGTCATCAGTCCCCTAGACCTTAGAACTAATTAAACCTAACTAATCTAAGGACATCACACACATCAATGCCCGAGGCAGGATTCGAACCTGCGACCGTAGCTGTTGCGCGGTTCCAGATTGATGCGCCTAGAACCGCTCGGCCACTCTGGCCGGCTCAGAAGGTGAGAATGCATTGTAAGAGTAAGAA
Source organism: Schistocerca piceifrons (assembly GCF_021461385.2). Taxonomy (NCBI): domain Eukaryota; kingdom Metazoa; phylum Arthropoda; class Insecta; order Orthoptera; family Acrididae; genus Schistocerca; species Schistocerca piceifrons. The sequence continues at coordinate 370,508,768 of NC_060143.1, forward strand.
TCCCTGCATAAGAAATGAAATATGAACTGAACTTTACCTAAATAGACCCTGAAGATAATTTTGAAAGTCAGTGCTTAACTTTGAATTATTTTAATGATTCTGGTTGTGTCGTTAAACTGGCGCTAACTAATTTTGCGACTTACCTTGCGGCTTCGGAAACTCGGTACTGCTCGAAAGTTGTGAAAATTAAAATGTGAGCCAGCGACAGATCAGCTAAAGAAAAGAAGAAAAGCCTTGCCAAAGTGCAATGCTAGGAAATGCAGGTATGCTAAGCACATCAAAATTTATGTTTTGAGCAACTGTGTTCCGCTGACGACAGTGCGGCAACACACAATTAGAAAACAAAACTTCCGTGAGCAGACGGTGGTAGAAATTAAGTTTACTGAATGATGTACAAAAGACCAGCATTCAAAAACTGTACTGTGAGTTACGAAACTCATTCCTTAATAATTGCTACAATCTCTACAGAATTCATTTCTTATTAAAAAAATATTACTCTGGCATATAATGTCACTGAAATGATAGTAAAGGAGTGGTGAAACTTTAGGTCTGATTGACAGGTAATTTTGGGTAATCTCGTTGTGACAATCTGAGGACAACCAGTAAAGAAAAAATTCGCGCTAAATATTTGCCTTTCTCAATCTCATGATAAATTACCCGGCAGCAAGCAAAGCTGCAACAACATTACTTGAATATCTTCACACATCTGAAATCAGTCTTTACAAAATCACATTTCCAGAAAGCAATATCTTCTGCGTTTCCATCACTGTGTTCTGCTCGTTAGTTCCAGATCGCTCAGCAGCGTGACCAACATTCCACTCTCTCATTTACTTCTCAGTAAATGCTACACTAGCAAGGAAAACGCTACTGACAACTAAACATCACGTTACTTGAACTCAGAACCTCACTGGCGTAACATATTCACTACTGAAGAATTCTGTTTGAAGAGTATGCAGTGTACAAGAACGAAGTATGACACATAAAATAAAGAGAGCTCACATCGCTCTCGTTGAATACCAGAAATAAGCTAGGGACCTTCCGACTTACGAAAAACACAGGAAAGAGATTAGCGTGTACAGACAGACAAAAACACAAATGTCTTCCGTGATCCGATTATGATGAAATATAGCCTATACGGAAATTATCTGCATAGACTCCATGATGTTCGTCTAGTAGTTTTGTATATTAGTGTCTTCAGCCAGACAACCCCAACCCGGTTCTAGTGAAACTTTAAATCACGGTACCGTTTTTGGCATGATCTGATTGTGATGAACTAAAGCCTATATGGTGCATCAAACTACTTGCGAAAGCGTTATGAAAACTCGCTTACTAGTCTTGCAGAAGCGTGTTAAAACAGACAAACAGATTTATTTTTAGTATATTAAGCATATTTTTCCATGCTTTCTGTAGGAAACCAGATGTATTACGAAAATGGCTGAAGTTCAGTTATGAGCATCACTTCTTTAAACCAGTAGCCAGTCATAAGTAGGGTCTAAATATTTTATTCAGAAGCCACCCTAATCGACTCCTAACACCGACCGAGGAAGGTGGCGCAGTACATTTCTAAGGACAGGTTTCAAATCCGCGCCCGGCCATCTAGTTTTAGATTTTCTGTGATTTCCTTAAATTGGTCGAGGTAAAGGGAGGGATGGTTCCTTCGAGACGGCGCGGCCAGTGTCGTCCCCCATCCTCGAAACAATCAGTGCCATTGCTTCGTCTGTAATGACCTGGATGTCAATGGGACGAAAAATCCTCATCTTCCTTCCTTTCTTTTTTCCTAATATAGCCTGGGAAAAATAAAACTGGGCAAGAAAACATTTCATGCTCATTGATAAAGGCTACCCTAGTTGCAGAGATTGGATAAAAATATGGAAACTCAGCAAGAAATGCATGCCTGAAAATAAATGCATCTGATACCCAAGCCTGTAGGTTGTCTTTGACAACGAACGTCATCTGCGCGATGTCCTTTATGTTCGTCAGTAGTTGTCAGAATAGTGTTCTTTGTAGTTGTGAGTGAATTACAACGGATTAAAGGGGCTTACAACATGGGCAAATCGGTGGCGCTCGTGGGGTGGGACCTTCCGTAACCAACGTAGCCGAAGTGTTGGTGTTTCAGCAGACATCGTATCGAAGTTTTATACCGCGTACAGGGAAAGTGGAAAAACATCACCCGCTAAGTCACAACACGGACAAAAGCGTGTGTCGAGTGATCGTGATAGACTGTAATTGAAGAGGATTGTGACAAAAAATAAGAGGACTACGGCTGCAAAAGACGCTGCAGAATCACCTGTCTTACTCGAGAATCCTGTCAGCACCAAAACAACACCTAGGGAGTTCCATAATCTGGGAATTGCAGGGTGAACTCATCACTGATGCAAGTGCCTGTAACAGGAAACCGTCATGCCGAAGCCATAGACTACGGCCCTTGCAAGAACGTCACTTGGTCGGACGAGTCATGTTTCACACTGATTCCAACTTGTGACGTAAGGACGTCCCGAGAGAGAAACATGATGGGGATTCGGTGATGATTTTGGCAGCCGTATCGTGGTATTCATGGTAAATTTAGAAGGTCGCACTGCTACGAAGGATTATGTGACCAGTTTCGCTGATCAGGTATGCGCCATGGAACAATGTTTGTTCCCCAGTAGCGATGCTGTATTTCAAGATGACACAGCCCCTATCTACAAAACTCACATCGCTCATGACTGGTTTTGTGAGCACGAGGATAAATTGCCACATCTATCCTGTCAGCTGCAGTCACCAGATCTCAGCACAAGGTAATTCAAAAAGAATATACGTATTTCGAATGCATGTATTTATTAAACTTTGAGACATACGAATATGAAACTTTACACTCATATGTACGAACCTCTTAAGTTCATATTACAAATGTTCAGTACGTCCTCCATCAGCGACACGTACAATATAACATCGATACTCAAATTCCTCCCATACTCGGGAAAGCATGTCCTTCGTCACCGATGTTATGGCAGTACGGATCCGGTTCTTCCACTCTTCCAGGTTCTGTGATAGTGGTGATACATAAACATTGTCTTTAACGAAACGTCACAGGAAGAAGTCAGAGGGTGTCAAATCCGGTGACCGTGAATCCAACCTGAGACATGGTAAGTCGCCAGCTCCTTGACGACCAATTCATCGGTTCGGTATGGTTTCATTCAGATATTCATGCACTTTGCGAATCCAGTGAGGGGGTGCCCCACCTTGTTGAAAAATGAAGTTGTCTTCGTGCAGCCTCGGAGACAATCATTTTTGTAACATAGCGACATACTGCTGACCGTTAACCGTGTTTCCATCAAAGAAGAATGGGCCGTAAACAAAAGATTGGGATATCGCACAAAACACATTGACTTTGGGCGCATCTCGTACATGTTCAATGGCTGCATGTGGCTTTTGTTGGCCCAAAATTTGAACATTGTGTTTGTTTACCTGACCACTAACATGGAAAGACGCTTCATCTCTGAACACGATGTGTTGTGCGAAAGTGTGTCAATAGCATCAATAATCTCGTTACGAAATGCCACACGTTTGCGTTTGTCATCAGGTCCGAGAGGTTGTAGCAGTTGTAACTTGTACGGCTTCATAACAAATCGAAGTCTCAAAACATGCCAAATTGATGTTGTAGGCAGTTGTAACTCCCGACTCGCACGACGAGTTGATTTTGAAGGAGCAGTTTGGAAAGCAGTTTGAATTCGTGCAACATTTTCGTCAGGAACACCAGGGCAGCCAGAACTCTTTCCTTTACATACACATTCTGTATCTAGAAACCGTCAATACCATCCGCGGATGTTCCACCCATTCGGAGGATCAATTCGGTACCTCAACCTGAAACGTCTTTCCACTGTAATCACGAAATTGCACTTTGCAATCTCGAGACACAAAATGATTTCTGCTGCGGAGTAGCCATTTTAAACGTATGACAGTTACCAAGCAAAACGGAAGACAACTGACATCTAACGGCTATTAATATAAACTGGACTATGTACACGTTTCTCCAATTGCCGAGCTGCGGCGCAGCGATCGATAGTTTGGACAAAATAATATATTCTAATACGTGTATTCTTCTCGAAACACCCTGTGTTATAACTCTTCGTGCTGCGCTTTGGAAAGAAGGGTCCGTGACCACTATCCACCTCCATAATCGTTACCTGAACTTGCTACTATTTTACAGGAAGAGTGGTATAAAATTCCCTTGAAAATCATACGGGACCCATTTGTATCCATCCCGTGACGACTGGGAGCTGTTCTGAATGCCAACGGTTTTCCTGCACCGTATTCGACGTGGTAATGTGTTGTGCATTTTTAAATATTTTTGTGCAATCCCAGTACATATTCCGCTCTTGGAGCAGAGGATGCAAGCTAGATTGCCTGTCTTAAGGGGTAGGAAATATGTTCCAGTTCAGTGGAATTTTGTCCACTCTGTTGTTGTTGCAGCAACGTCATTAATGCATGGTAGGATCTAGTGCATTCCTCTCAGACCGATCGAAATGCCTCGAACGATATGTTCCATAAATCATGGATAGGCTGGGTAGGTCCATCTGCATGGCCAGCGCCGGCCGAGGTGGCCGAGCGGTTCTAGGCGCTACAGTCTGGAACCGCGCGACCACTACGGTCGCAGGTTCGAATCCTGCCTCGGACATGGATGTGTGTGATGTCCTTAGGTTAGTTAGGTTTAAGTAGTTCTAAGTTCTAGGCGACTGATGACCTCAGAAGTTAAGTCCCATAGTGCTCAGAGCCGTTTCAACCATTGTTTTGCATGGCCAGCAACGTCCTCTGAACCAAGTCTTTCAGATTGTTACGTCTAGGACCACCTAAAACAACTGATTTACGCAACTGGAATTCACAGTGTAGTGATATTTCATCAACCTATCACCGTAGCCATCAAAAGAGTGTGACAGTTCATAATGAAGAGTGCGTAAGTGTGTAGAAGAAGCCGTAGAACATTTGAAGATTTTATACAAGTTCCAGACCTCATAACTTTCGTGAAATTTTCTGTCTGTATTTGAGAAAGAAAACTAAGAATATTCTGACCTGTGTTTATCCGTTTTAGGTTGCTTTTACGTGAGAAATCGAGATAGAATGTTTGCAGAAGTATATCTGTCAAGCTATGTTTAGTGAAGGAGAGCTAGAATTCAAGGTGTTTCCTTACCTTCAGGAATATTTGTCGGGGTGGGCTGTCAGACAGAGGGGGAGCTGTCACTCCGAGGTAATAGAATTGCCTTCGTAACGTTTTATAAGGGCAGAGGTCACCCACTGAATTTGTGTTTCTTACTGCTGTCTGACACGGTTGGATAATTGCAGTAGCACACTGACATACAGCACCTTTCCAGCAGAAAAAAATTCTGGTGATGCTTGGGGACGAAAACTGTTGCGTCCATCGACAATTGATTTATATATTGGTAAAATCTGTGTTACAATTTTATTGTCTTCTATGTAATATTATCAGCTCCTCTTCAAAACTAAATTTCTGGCGCCGATGCTGTCGACAGTAGCAGATTAACAGCTATTCCGTTGCGATTAAGTGAAAGTGAGATTTTTCCTCGTATTTCAGCGCAATTATGAAAATAAAGTTTTTCGAGCTGTCTCCAGTTTATCTTTCTTACTGTACAGCCGTAATTAGTCCCAATGTTATGTACGAGCCATTGTTGTTGTGGTCTTCAGTCCTGAGACTGGTTTGATGCAGCTCTCCATGCTACTCTATCCTGTGAAAGCTTTTTCATCTCCCAGTACCTACTGCAACCTACATCCTTCTGAATCTGCTTAGTGTATTCATCTCTTGGTCTCCCTCTACGATTTTTACCCTCCACGTTGCCCTCCAATACTAAATTGGTGATCCCTTGATGCCTCAGAATAAGTCCTACCAACCGATCCCTTCTTCTGGTCAAGTTGTCCCACAAACGTCTCTTCTCCCCAATCCTATTCAATACTTCCTCATTAGTTATGTGATCTACCCATCTAATCTTCAGCATTCTTCTGTAGCACCACATTTCGAAAGCTTCTATTCTCTTCTTGTCCAAACTATTTATCGTCCATGTTTCACTTCCATACATGGCTACACTGAATACAAATACTTTCGCACTTAAATCTATATTCGATGTTACCAATTTCTCTTCTTCAGAAACGCTTTCCTTGCCATTGACAATCTACATTTTATATCCTCTCTACTTCGACCATCATCAGTTATTTTGCTCCCCAAATAGCAAAACTCCTTTACTACTTTAAGTGTCTCATTTCCTAATCTAATTCCCTCAGCATCACCCGACTTAATTAGATTACATTCCATTATCCTTGTTTTGCTTTTGTTGATGTTCATCTTATATCCTCCTTTCAAGACACTGTCCATTCCATTCAACTGCTCTTCCAAGTCCTTTGCTGTCTCTGACAGAATTACAATGTCATCAGCGAACCTCAAAGTTTTTATTTCTTCTCCATGAATTTTAATACCTACTCCAAATTTTTCTTTTGTTTCCTTTACTGCTTGCTCAATATACAGATTGAACAACATCGGGGAAAGGCTACAACCCTGTCTTACTCCCTTCCCAACCACTGCTTCCCTTTCATGTCCCTCGACTCTTATAACTGCCATCTGGTTTCTGTACAAATTGTAAATAGCCTTTCGCCCCCTGTATTTTACCCCTGCCACCTTAAGAATTTGAAAGAGAGTAATCCAGTGAACATTGTCAAAAGCTTTCTGTAAGTCTACAAACGCTAAAAACGTAGGTTTGCCTTTCCTTAATCTTTCTTCTAAGATAAGTCGTAAGGTGAGTATTGCCTCACGTGTTCCAGTGTTTCTACGGAATCCAAACTGATCTTCCCCGAGGTCGGCTTCTACTAGTTTTTCCATTCGTCTGCAAAGAATTCGTGTTAGTATTTTGCAGCTGTGACTTATTAAACTGATAGTTCGGTAATTTTCACATCTGTCAACACCTGCTTTCTTTGGGATTGGAATTATTATATTCTTCTTGAAGTCCGAGGGTATTTCGCCTGTTTCATACATCTTGCTCACCAGATGGTAGAGTTTTGTCAGGACTGGCTCTCCCAAGACCGTCAGTAGTTCCAATGGAATGTTGTCTACTCCGGGGGCCTTGTTTCGACTCAGGTCTTTCAGTGCTCTGTGAAACTCTTCACGCAGAATCATATCTCCCATTTCATCTTCATCTACATCCTCTTCCATTTCCATAATATTGTCCTCAAGTACATCGCCCTTGTATAGACCCTCTATATACTCCTTCCACCTTTCTGCTTTCCCTTCTTTGCTTAGAACTGGGTTTCCATCTGAGCTCTTGATATTCATGCAAGTCGTTCTCTTATCTCCAAAGGTCTCTCTAATTTTCCTGTCGGCAGTATCTATCTTACCCCTAGTGGGATAGGCCTCTACATCCTTACATTTGTCCTCTAGCCATCCCTGCTTAGCCATTTTGCACTTCCTGTCGATCTCATTTTTGAGACGTTTGTATTCCTTTTTGCCTGCTTCATTTACAGAATTTTTATATTTTCTCCTTTCATCAATTAAATTCAATATTTCTTCTATTACCCAAGGATTTCTACTGGTCCTCGTCTTTTTATCTACCTGATGCTCTGCTGCCTTCGCTACTTCATCCCTCAAAGCTACCCATTCTTCTTCTACTGTATTTCTTTCTCCCATTCCTGTCAGGTGTTCCCTTATGCTCTCCCTGAAACTCTGTACAACCTCTGGTTCTTTCAGTTTATCCAGGTCCCATCTCCTTAAATATCCACCTTTTTGCAGTTTCTTCAGTTTTAATCTACAGGTCATAACCGATGGATTGTGGTCAGAGTCCACATCTGCCCCTGGAAATGTCCTACAATTTAAAACCTGGTTCCTAAATCTCTGTCTTACCATTATATAATCTATCTGATACCTTTTAGTATCTCCAGGGTTCTTCCATGTATACAACCTTCTTTCATGTTTCTTAAACCAAGTGTTAGCTATGATTGTGTTGTGCTCTGTGCAAAATTCTACCAGGCGGCTTCCTCTTTCATTTCTTAGCCCCAATCCATTTTCACCTACTATGTTTCCTTCTCTCCCTTTTCCTACACTCGAATTCCAGTCACCCATGACTATTAAATTTTCGTCTCCCTTCACAATCTGAATAATTTCTTTTATTTCATCATACATTTCTTCAATTTCTTCGTCATCTGCAGAGCTAGTTGGCATATAAACTTGTACTACTGTAGTAGGTGTGGGCTTCGTATCTATCTTGGCCACAATAATGCGTTCACTATGCTGTTTGTAGTAGCTTACCCGCATTCCTATTTTCCTACTCATTATTAAACCTAATCCTGCATTACCCCTACTTGATTTTGTGTTTATAACCCTGTAGTCACCTGACCAGAAGTCTTGTTCCTCCTGCCACCGAACTTCACCAATTCCCACTATATCTAACTTCAACCTATGCATTTCCCTTTTTAAATTTTCTAACCTACCTGCCCGATTAAGGGATCTGACATTCCACGCTCCGATCCGTAGAACGCCAGTTTTCTTTCTCCTGATAACGACATCCTCTTGAGTAGTCTCCGCCCGGAGATCCGAATGGGGGACTATTTTACCTCCGGAATATTTTACCCAAGAGGACGCCATCATCATTTAATCATACAGTAAAGCTGCATGCCCTCGGGAAAAATTACGGCTGTAGTTTCCCCTTGCTTTCAGCCGTTCGCAGTTCCAGCACAGCAAGGCCGTTCTGGTTATTGTTACAAGGCCAGATCAGTCAATCATCCAGACTGTTGCCCTTGCAACTACTGAAAAGGCTGCTGCCCCTCTTCAGGAATCACACGTTTGTCTGGCCTCTCAACAGATACCCCTCCGTTGTGGTTGCACCTACGGTACGGCTATCTGTATCGCTGAGGCACGCAAGCCTCCCCACCAACGGCAAGGTCCATGGTTCAAGGGGGGGGGGGGGGGGGGGCTACGAGCCATTAGCTGTCGTAATACATGGAATGTGCTGATCATCTATCTCAACGGTAGCTTCATTTACTTACTTCTTTCTTTTGGATTTCGGCTCTGTTGCATTAAACATTCTTTTCATCAGTCTGCAGTAAAATATACTAACTACTTGAGATTTACACATCAGTGATCTGTGTATTTAATTTAAACGGTTTAAAAAGTAACTGGTACACATTTTTCAGACTGTTATATTACAGAGCAACATCCAGTTATCTAATATTATATCACAGTTCACCTCACACACATACCCATCTGCTTCTTCCAAAAATTTTTCCGAAATACAGTATATTCTGTGGGAGAAAAGTGTGAGAGTAACCTGACTCTACTATTACATTTGATTTCTCTGCGTGAAGTCATAATGAGAGGGTTGTTAGGTAACTGGATAATTTTGTTGAAATCAAATATAATAGTAACCTACACGTGAGACATGAATACAACGGTGGCGTAAGTTATACCCAGGAAAATCTTATCTAAGCTTCCTCAGCTGTAACTGACAATCCTCGATAGTGTGATAGCTACAACAAAAACAAGAATTTCCACGCTGTGAAACAGCAGAAAGAGTGAATTATTGGAACTCCTGGCTCGAAATAAACCACAGCTGTCTCTTTCTGTTATTAGGTGAATTGGCTAAAAAAGTGCTCATAGGCTTCTGTGATTGCCATCGAACCACTGCCATTTTTGTTCGGTACTAATTAAAGGTTATCTGGTTAAAAAATGAAATGTATGCTAGCAGAAGAAACCCGATTGACAAGGGCTGTTGTAAACCAAACGTTGTGATCACAGTGACTTAAAGTTGTGAAACACACAAAAGACGAGAGGGATAATCAGTATCACGGAAATTAGGCCTACAGTGAGCAACACATTTTTTTATGCCTTGAAAGCAATTATACTAACTCCACAGAAAACAGAAAAAAATGATTCATAATTCAGTGGTGAGGTGATTCAAAACTCCAGTTGTGTTTACAACTTCTCTTGTAATTAAAAAAAGTAATTTTTTAGCTACATTTACCGTACATGACTGAACATTGGTCTTACTTCCGTAAATGTGCATTTACGATAGCTTCTTACAGTTTGCGATTGGTACGATAATATTCGCGTTCTCCGGGAAGGCAGCTCGGTGACTGGCGGAAGTCGCTGAATCGATAGAAGTCAAATGACGTCGACCACTATCGATTTATTTCTGTTCGCTGGCAACTTTAGCTAGCAGAAAATGTAATGTTTGCTGTGGCTACGCCTAAGAAAGCAGAAGTGACACGAGGAATTAACCGTCGCTGAAATGTTGTATGTAACTACCGTTGAAATCATTTTACTTTTTGACTTTTTAGACGCTTCAAACACTGTTTCATTTTCTAGTTAAGTTCGTAGCGACTGAAAAGTACACTCCTGGAAATTGAAATAAGAACACCGTGAATTCATTGTCCCAGGAAGGGGAAACTTTATTGACACATTCCTGGGGTCAGATACATCACATGATCACACTGACAGAACCACAGGCACATAGACACAGGCAACAGAGCATGCACAATGTCGGCACTAGTACAGTGTATATCCACCTTTCGCAGCAATGCAGGCTGCTATTCTCCCATGGAGACGATCGTAGAGATGCTGGATGTAGTCCTGTGGAACGGCTTGCCATGCCATTTCCACCTGGCGCCTCAGTTGGACCAGCGTTCGTGCTGGACGTGCAGACCGCGTGAGACGACGCTTCATCCAGTCCCAAACATGCTCAATGGGGGACAGATCCGGAGATCTTGCTGGCCAGGGTAGTTGACTTACACCTTCTAGAGCACGTTGGGTGGCACGGGATACATGCGGACGTGCATTGTCCTGTTGGAACAGCAAGTTCCCTTGCCGGTCTACGAATGGTAGAACGATGGGTTCGATGACGGTTTGGATGTACCGTGCACTATTCAGTGTCCCCTCGACGATCACCAGTGGTGTACGGCCAGTGTAGGAGATAGCTCCCCACACCATGATGCCGGGTGTTGGCCCTGTGTGCCTCGGTCGTATGCAGTCCTGATTGTGGCGCTCACCTGCACGGCGCCAAACACGCATACGACCATCATTGGCACCAAGGCAGAAGCGACTCTCATCGCTGAAGACGACACGTCTCCATTCGTCCCTCCATTCACGCCTGTCCCGACACCACTGGAGGCGGGCTGCACGATGTTGGGGCGTGAGCGGAAGACGGCCTAACGGTGTGTGGGACCGTAGCCCAGCTTCATGGAGACGGTTGCGAATGGTCCTCGCCGATACCCCAGGAGCAACAGTGTCCCTAATTTGCTGGGAAGTGGCGGTGCGGTCCCCTACGGCATTGCGTAGGATCCTACGGTCTTGGCGTGCATCCGTGCGTCGCTGCGGTCCGGTCCCAGGTCGACGGGCACGTGCACCTTCCGCCGACCACTGGCGACAACATCGATGTACTGTGGAGACCTCACGCCCCACGTGTTGAGCAATTCGGCGGTACGTCCACCCGGCCTCCCGCATGCCCACTATACGCCCTCGCTCAAAGTCCGTCAACTGCACATACGGTTCACGTCCACGCTGTCGCGGCATGCTACCAGTGTTAAAGACTGCGATGGAGCTCCGTATGCCACGGCAAACTGGCTGACACTGACGGCGGCGGTGCACAAATGCTGCGCAGCTAGCGCCATTCGACGGCCAACACCGCGGTTCCTGGTGTGTCCGCTGTGCCGTGCGTGTGATCATTGCTTGTACAGCCCTCTCGCAGTGTCCGGAGCAAGTATGGTGGGTCTGACACACCGGTGTCAATGTGTTCTTTTTTCCATTTCCAGGAGTGTATTTAATAACGATCAACGTATAACTTAACTCATTCAGAGAAATGAAAATAACAGTCGGCTATTGTTAACAAGATAGGTGGTCTTCAGCTTTCAATACAGTATATATTTTATCCTCGTTACTACCCCAACAAGAACCCTACCCATGACTCACCTGTCTGCACCAAAATTTTTCCGTCTGTTTCTACTGCGCGCAGTTCATCAAATACATCTGAGTCGGAAGGGGTGATTAGCACTTCAAAAGGACTCATCCGATTCAGTTCAAAGGTACTGAGTATGTTTAGTCATAGGCCAGTGACGTTTTGCATAATCGGTGTTGTGGGTCTGCTATGCTCTGAACTAAATGTACTACGGATAACACAAAGGCTGACTGCCTGCCAAATACTAATATTGGTATGACCTTCCTGATGACATATATCAGCAATCAAAATACTCGCGGTGAGACTGAAATTGTGCCTGCGATGGGACAAAGTGGTCATGGATTCAGCTAAGTGAATAAAAAGTAAAAGTATGGCAACTTCATCCTTAACGAATGTTGTTCTTCGTAACCCTGCAGTTGTGTCACTAATGATTTAAATAGTAGAGTAATTCACAAGTTACAATTTTTTCGATGCGTTTCACAGCTTTGTTCCCACTTTTCATCCCAGGAAAATCGAGACATAACACACACGCAGTTATCATATCCAATACCTAATGTATATTCCCACAGTGCTTAAAAATGGGAATGAAGTCTTGAAACACATCATGCCTGGAACTGAAGAACGCAATTTCTGCAGTATTTTACTAAATAAATAATAAAATCAGCTGTATTTACGGAACTAAGACGGTCAAAATAAAAATTTATCAAGTTTTCCTAAATATAAATTTTTAGCTTTCCCTTACTTTGAAGAAATAACTATTGACAGGCGCACATTAAAAACTAACATTGAAAGCAATAACAGGTGTAAAGGAGCGTCTCGCGAGGGACAAACTGAACTTCCATCCTGCCTTGCCACGTAGAGAGATGCAGCAATCTAGTATCAGTTTAAAGAAAGCCATAACATGTAATTGATGTTGACTACTAGCAAGTGTATCTAGAGCCATTTTCACGCAGTCTCAAAAGCATTTTGTCACTCATCATTAACGCAACGCGAATTGATTCTCCGCTTCCCCGCCCCTCCCACTCCCTCCTCTACCTCTTCACCCGTAGCGTATATCCTGGAAACGATCTTGCATAGTTATGGAATAAGGATTCTGACTGCGGTCACTGTTTGCACTTGCAGTCACAGTCTGCGATACGTAATCTACCACAGGTAGACATTGAGTGTGAACTGCCACCTCGAAAAAGTGTCCCCATGCTACGCCAGCGTAGCATGCCGCTAGAAGAGCCAAAACAAAACGGCGTTAATCATCTCCACTCGAAGAGGTTCGAATAAAGGGGAAATGGCATTATCTATGCCGAGCACAAACTTCAGTTGAAACCAGTCCGCCATCATGGTGAGTCTTAGAACTATGTTTTTCTGTTAAAGACTTGTGTTATCCTCTAAGCATTAATGCGTTGAATTGACAGTTAGTTTCTGAGTACTTTGATACAACATGCTTCTGTGTATTAATACACATCATCAGACAGTTGAAAACTTAATTTTAACGTTAATTCTCTCTCGTCGAGCATAGTGTACATCACACCAAAATAACCGAACATTTTATTCCTCTTCTGAGAAACGAAGAGCAGCACTGTAATACTTCACTAAGACTAACCTATACCACGGAGGTAGACTTAACTTTTACGGCGTAAGAGCGTCTCCCTATATTCTAACTTCCCTGTAACCACGTTATTAATGGGATGCGCCGTTTTCATTTGGTTGCCATGGCGGCTTGCTACGGTACTATGGTGCACGGATTGTAGTATGAGCTATGGTAGTAGAATGTACAAATAGAAGTGAATCACATGATTTCTTCTTCCTCTTCGTCTTACTGTTTTAAGTCCCTTATGGACCACGTACCAACTTTAATTTTAAATGCTCTGTTTACTACCTTTTCCTTCCAGTATTCTTTAATTTTTTTTCCAGTCTTCAGACAATTTTTGTGCAATTTCTCTTTTCCCTCCAGCTATGTAAGACTTTCAGTTCAGAAACTTTTTCAGTAAAAATCTGTCTCTCCAATACTCCTTCTTTAGTCTTATTATTTTCCAAGCGTTTCCTAACATCTTGAATTCACAATTATGTTAATTTTTTTCCCCAAAGATATTTGAAGATCTGCTAAGTGAACCTATTACCATGCACTCTGTAATTATATCTAAAAATTGTAATCAAATTTTCCTTATTGTTTCTGGAATGTTGTATATGTACTGATAAATTTGATTGTTATTTATTAACTAGCATTTTCCTGCCACTTCACCCATGTTTATGTCCAAAACATATATCGAAGGCACCTCCCTGCCTCTGTGTCCAGTTCTTTCTCCCTTATACTCCCATCTCTGTCTTTCTCCTCCTCTTCACTCCCATTGTCTCTTCTTCTTCTTCTCCCCTTCTCCTCATCCATGTCCTCCACATAACTCTGATCATAATCTTGTCCCTCTCTCACTTTCCATCTCTGCAGTCCCCTCTTCTTCTTTCATCTCCTCAAACATCACACATCTCCCACTCCTCCCCTTTCTCTATCCATTTCCTTCTCCCCTCACTCTGTCTTTCCCATCCTCTATCAATCTCAACCTATTCTCAGCCATTCTCATCAGCACATGTAGTCACTCCAGTGCAGATGAATAAAGATGGCTGATACTACTCCCACAACACAGCTGTCATGCAGGGCAGGTTACACATTAGAGACCCTAAAAAAATTTATTAGCTCTTAACCTACACACTGCTGTGGAAAGCAGGTCTATAGAGCAAGCCAATATGACTCAAACACAACCCCCCTGTCATGCAGGGCAGCCTACCTATTGGAGCTCAGGAAAACTGCTTCTTGCCCATGACATGTAGACTGCTCTGGATAGTAGGCTGATTTGGCTGGGAGATATTGTTTCCACACAACATGGCTGTTGTGTGTGGTAGGCTATGTGGCAGGGGCTGGAAGAAACATGTTTCTGCTCATATCTCCATGTCTATTGGAGTGAGAAGATTATGCACCACACAGTCCTGATACTTGCAAGGCCTGCTGTTTCAGAGTCAGATTTGACTGAAATCGACTCAGGTGTTTAGGAGGAGATCCTAGACACAGACACATATATACATACATTCTCCTTTATATTTGTTGCAGATTCCTAACTGCTGCACTTTGTTAATGACTTAATATTTTCCTGCGATTGTTGTTTCTAATATTTCTCATTTGTCATGTTTATAGTTTAATAGTGAGCATTCGCTAGCATACAGACTGTCAGGATTTACTATCACGTAGTAGTACTTCGAGTTTTTTAGATAAGCACCATGTAGGTATTCTTAATTATATGAATACCTGGTGTCAGTTCTTTTGGACCTATCCAAAAGGTCAGAAACCATGAATTTATATAATTTGCCTCAATGAACAACGAATCCATCACATTCAGTGCAGTTGTACAATTACGTCCGACTTCCTGAAGAAATCTGAAAGTAGCGATCATGGAGAACATAGACAGGGACTGCAGATAGGTAGCGCTAGGTGGGAGTGTAGTCTGCCGATAGTCATGCAAAAAGCGTCCGCATAGGCGTGACAAACATTGTGTCCAGGTAGCGCAGTGGTCAACGCAACTGCCTAGTAACCAGGAGATCCTGGTCCGGCACACATTTTCTCTCGTCGCCGCCGATGCTGCACAAAGTCGCGATGCACCACATGTCAACAGTTCCTTTCCTCTCCTTTCCTTTCTACCTCCTCCACCTTAAATTTACCTAATTCTTAGTTATACAATACGCTTTTTCCAACCTGCGTATTCCTTTCCTCTACGGCAGATTTTTGTAAACCGTCTTCTTAAACACTCCCGCACAAATATTTGATTTTTTAACTTTTCTATATCAGTTGTCAAATATTTTGGAACATATGACTTAATTTTTGAGAGTACTCCTGCTAGCACAGTTCTCAATTGAGAATACTTTAAGGAGAGCTGGTGAAATTTTCAGTAACAGGTCAGGGGTTGTGACTAATTGCAAGCCATGTGTCGCTCACTGTACAGAATCGTCGAATAACGTGGAAGTTAGGACTGCTGTTGTCAGCGTGCTATTAGGTCGGTGCGAAATACGCCATGTTGACAGACAGATTCGCAATCGTACTCGGTGCATTGTAACTAAAGCCACGTGTCTCCCGGCCAAACACAAAGAGGTAGCGAACTCTGCAGCATAGAGCCCCGCCGCTGCCGGGTCCTCACTGTCAGCTATTAGCAGGTGGCGCACTCGTGCGGCCATCTTAGCGAACTAACGCTGCGTGTAATCACAGGAGTGGATGCCGGCCGCGCCGCCGTGAGCTCGTTAACGCGTCTCGCCCGCCACTGTCTGCCCCTCCCTCCCCCACCCCCTCAACCCGCCGCCGACACGCGACGAGCAACTTCCAGCGTAACGAGGAAGCTGGTGGTGACAATCTATTAAAGCTGGGCCGCGCCGCCTCACGCCGCGCGGGATGAGCCAGCACGTGTCTGCCCCGGCGGCCTGGCCTCTCTTCCCGGTGGCTGCGCCTTCCGTCCGTCACCTCCAGTGACCCCTGGAGCTGGAGAAGCGGCCCGGTGCGGACAGAGAAAAGAGAAGGAAAGAAAGAGGCGAGTAAAGTAGCCGACTCTGCGCGAACGACCACGTGGGCCTCGGTCTGACGCTAAATGTGATGGGTCAGCAACTCCTGCTCTCGAATCTGGACTGCTGCGAAGGTAAAATACGGAACGAGTCCCTAATTCTGTTGTAGGTTCAGCAGTTTAAGGGCGGAGCAACAGGAGTAAACACAGGGTCTCGCAAACTTTACGAATATAATCAAAGTTTGTGAGTCACAGACGTGCAAATGCATTGAAGTGCAAACTTTATAATTCTCTCCATAATTCACAACATAATGCCACCGTACAAACATAAGAATAAGCACAGCTCCGTCTACTCCAACCCTCTGGTTGCCATTACCCATGAGTGTGATCAGACGTCAGCTGGTACTCCCGTCTCCACTCAAACCGCAACCCTGCCCCTCATAATCAATCTTTACAATGAAAAACAAAAAAATCTTTGAACACTTTTATTTTTAAAATGGAAAAAAATAATGAGTTTTGCTTTTTTAAGATTTCTTATTAGACAAGAAACTAAAGTCAATGAAGCAGTTAGTATTGTTTCTTCTGACAACATTTTTTTTTCAGAATGATGATGCAGTTCTCTCTGCATCACGAGTACTACTTCTTCTCAACAAAGAAAGCTACTCCCACTGAGGGTAGAAACTTGTAACAAACTGACATTCGCTTCACTCACATCCTACAACACATTTAAAATCAACCAAGTTGAAAGTGTGATATATACTTATTGTCTGTAAAACCGTACGATCGCTGAATTTCTTACTTCTGAACTGGCAGAAATTGGAAGGCTTTTGATTGTCAATGCTTTGTGTCTGCCACTGCTACTACTACTACTACTACTGCTGCTACTACTACTGCCAATAATAATAACAATAATACGAGATTATACTGTGCAGATCCGACTGCAGTGTAGTATCCATTACAAAATTACTGTTGTTAATTTTTTCCTTTACTGACATTCCCTTTGTGGGGGACCACAGACATATAGAATTTTTTTAAAAGAAATTTCCGCCACTTGACTGTTACTTGTTAATTTACTTTAAACAGACATGGTTTCAGCTTTTTAGCCATTCTCAAGTGAGTGTTGAAATAGTAGAATATGTCTGACCTGTGTGTGACGTATCGTCTAGTTCTGGTCTTACAGACCAGTAGTATTATCCGATACGAGTATATTTCCAAGACAAATAATATGGCTGACATTGTGCACAGTGAGAAACAATTAACATGTAGCACGGCGTATTTAAAAGCTAATATATTCCTGTGCCCTGTATTCATAACTCCTGTTCATCAAGTGTCGGTTGAGGTTCTTGCTCAATTCCGAGAGAAAATAAAAAAAAAACAAAAAAAATCTGATTCTGCATCGAGACAAGGCAGTGGGTCACACCTCGCTTTCTCGCAAAGGTCTCTAGAGACCCTTCAACGTTCCGGTACTAGACCATCAATTTTATTCGCCTGACGTAGCACCAGGGGACTTTTATCAATTCCACGAGGTCAAACCTACATTAAAAGGAACAAAATTTCAGCCCGTTGAAGAAGTGAAAGGAAAAGAGACAAACGTCATCAAGGATGTCATAGAGGTAGATTTCCAGCACTATTTCCGTCAATGGAAATTCACATGGAGCGTTGTAGGATAGAGAAGGATTATATTGAGGGTGACAACAAATAAACATGGACATTTTTGAAATAAAATGTCTTACAGGAATAGCCTCGTTATTGTAGAACCACATCATGTATGTCTCAATTTACTGATGCATGGTACAAAGTACAAATTATGGGTGTAGAAGACGTACTATGTGAGGAAGATGTCGTTCATACATTTGTTACAAAAACAGTAACTCCCACAGCACTGTGGCACAATTTAGTGCTAGTGATTGAATAAAAAATGAAATAATAGGCACCTTTTATAAATGGCATTATGGTCATATGAAATAATGATAATAGTAATGATCTATTAAAAACAATTTAGTTCAAGTCTGAAATACAGTTGAACCCTTTTACAGCTGCCCTCGGAAAATTACACTTCATCCCTCAGGAGGCAATTATTCTCATGATGGGAATAATCACTGTTCTACAATCTATAAATACATGTAAGTAAAAGTCCCTCATTGCAATTTCTGTCTATATGTTCGGCCAGATGTCAGAAAGTATTGAAGAGCTTTTGATACTGTTTTCCCTAACAGATAAGAGTTGTGTCGTATCAATATAAGCCAAGACTGCAACAGTATGTAGGAATGAGCCACTGGATAGCGTGAGTCATATTTTACAGCGGCTGGTGTGACAGGTGTGAACCGAGAGAAGTTAGCTTCTAGCCTTGTATAGCACACGTACCGTGAACGACAAATTACTCTGAGCTACGCAAAGAAATATCTGCTCTGTTTTGAAATGTATCTAAATGAAAACTTATGCAGAGTTATCTGTTAACATTTTCTTTAACCTCTGTGAATTTCTGTGTCGCAACCAACTTAATTCCAAAGTTATGAGAAATTACCTAAAACTCTAAGCTGTGGACTTCAGTTCAATCTGAACTTTCCACCAAGAGAGCAACAATAGTTTAGTAAGTATATGACTGTTCTAGCTAACCAGCTACAGTTACTTCTCAGAGAGAAATTATGTTCGGTAATAACATATATTTGTATCACATGAGCAATTATTTTAGATGTTTACATATTATATTTCAAAATATAGCGAATTTCATTTGATTTCTGTAAAGTAGGAGTGTTATGTGACCGTTTTCCTCAAACCGCCCTGTAACTGATGTAATACCCGAAATAAAAGACAAATGAAATTGGAATAAATTAACCCCATTTATAAATGAAATATGAATCAGTTCCAGTGATTACCGGTACTTAACTATGTAGATTACAGATTCCTACATAGAACTGATATACACCTAAATAAGAAACCTCGAGGAAAGCGTGGGTCATAAAAGCCAGCAGGCAACAGACCTTTGCATGATGCGACGAAGGCCTGGTCACACATGGGTGGAACTGGCCTGGAGTCATACTGGACAATGTATTGAAGTAAACCGACTTTTTTATTTTTATTTTTTACTTTTATTTTTTTATACATTTCATTTCCACCCCTGCAGGGTGGTGGGTGGGCCACTTGAGAGCGTCTGGCTCGATTTGGCCTTAGCTTAATATTTTATGGGTTTTATTTTTCTTTATTGACAATGTTCTTACAGCTGTAACTTACATCCAATTACATCTAATTTGTTTCCTTTTTTTTAACATTTATAACTCTTGTTATACATTTTGCTTCTATTTTTTATAAATTGTTCACATGTTACTTACAACTTTACCTTTTTTCTAACTTGTTTCCATTGTCGTTTACAATTCTTGGTATTACTTTTGTATATTGTTTCCATCGTTAGTACTATTAAGAGATTTGAGCATGGGTACACTTTGTTGCTATGTGGTTAGAAAGATATAGAATATCAATAATTATGCAATGATATTAACAATGAAAATTAAGAATTAAAATAAAATTAACAATGAAAATTAGGAATTAACTTAAAATTATGACATAGGTGATATACAGTTACTGAGGTTTTTGGAGTTTTGTTTATAATAGAAAGACCTCGATGGTTAACAAGGTGAAAGATTTATGTTGAAGGTACAGGATTAGCTCGTATAGACGTTATGATTATGGAAAAGTGAATGACCGGCTTGATGTCAGTCATGACCTAAGGCTGTGCAATATTTAGATTGTATAGGTGTGTGGGTGTTCACGTTGGGTCGGGATCCAGATTCGGTGCCAGAAGGTGCGGAGGAGTTGGTGTTTCCTGTGCTATTAGTATCATCTGTGCCGACAGTTCGTGGTTGTGTATTGTGTCTGGGTGTGCTGTTAGTATGTTGTGTATGATTGTTCGCTCACGTTATGGCCGACATATACTAACAAGTCGCATTGACCTCACTCAGCTCTTCACAAACTTCGGTTTGTTTTTATGTCTAGGTCAGTTTGTGAATAGCGGTGTGAGGTCAGGGGGACTTGTTAGTATATGTCGGCCATAACGTGCGCGGAGCACGGCGAGTCTCGTCTGCAGGGGTGTGACTTTTCCTTCGTCCAGGCTTAGGTACTTGTCTAGAGTCACTCTTAGGTACTTTGCTTTGTCGGTCATGTTCAGTAGGGACTGATGACCTTAGCAGTTGAGTCCCATCGGATTTCATACACATTTGAACATTTGAACAAAAACAGACAGAGAGAGGGAGAGAGCAGGATACAGTTTTGTAGCGCCATGTATAACGACGTTCAGTAATTTCAGTCATCATTTTGCAGTCATGCTTGCAGTATGGGGTTCACTATGCTTTCATCTCAGGCCATAGATGCACTCCCTTCAGTAGAAGTTTCTGTCTTATCACATAACTAATGAAGAAGTACTGAATAGGATTGGGGAGAAGAGACGTTTGTGGCACAACTTTACTAGAAGAGGGGATCGGTTGGTTGGACAAGTTCTGAGGCATCAAGGGATCACCAATTTAGTATTGGAGGGCAGCGTGGAGGGTAAAAATCGTAGAGGGAGACCAAGAGATGATTACACTAAGCAGATTCAGAAGGATGTAGGTTGCAGTGGGTGCTGGGAGCTGAAGAAGCTTGCACAGGATAGAGTAGCATGGAGAGCTGCATTAAACTTGTCTCAGGACTGAAGACAACAACAACAACTTTAACCTTCAGCAGTAACAGTGTGAGTTAAGCGAATATAATTTCTCTTAACAACATACATGTTAATTTAAATCTCGTTTGAGATTCCTTAACTTGGTTTTTGAAGGCATTAGGTCAATATTGTCTGTAATTGTTAAACCATTTCTTTTTCAGTCGCATACAATAAATTGAGTTAACTGGGATCCTTGTTTAATTCAATATATTGAACCCCTTTATCACTGTTTTGATGGGCAGCAATATAATTATGCCAGATGGAGTAGGCCATTTTAATATATACATTTAAAGATTCATATTTTTGAAGCACCACTAACAGACAAACTTCGAAACGACGACTTACAAAGGAATAACAGATCTGAGAAACCAAGAACGAGGATTGTAAATAACTGGAAATTTAATGAGTTTGTGTGTGTGTGTGTGAACACATTGATTGTATTATATGCATCAATAAAGTACGCAGAGGATATTTGATTTCTATGTTCAGCCAGAACACTTTAGTTAGGTAAGAGCATTTCGGTTTTCCATCTTTCTAGGTTTTGGATGATGTTTCAATTTCGTTGTGAGCAGATTCTAAATTACAGCTCTCTTGATTTTGATATAAAGTAATGAGATCTGGGAATTGACAGGTACGCTAGAGCATGGAAACTAACAGATTCAAATACGAGTAGATCGTGCGGCGCTGTTCTCTGGTGGAAAGATTAATTTTGAGTGAATCTTCAACGTTTGTACTGGGTGTAGCCCTGGGTGATATCTGTCAATTTTTGGGTACTATATTACGTGATTTTTGGGGAATTAAATATCTTGCCAACTGTGGTGTGCGTAATGTAAGACCTTCGATACACACACCATCAGATTATTTGACTTGTCGCTCTAGCGAAGTAGGCGAGTGTCAGCAATATGTCTCGTGGTCTTATCGTGGCGTGTTTATCTTCTGCCGTTAGGTCAGACGATAGAAGTGCCACTTGCACGCTTAGAGTAGCAGATTGACGGTGACCAATTCTAAACAGAACTTGATTAATTTTCACACACATTTATTAAAATAATAACAATCACAAACCTTACTTAATTTGATTCTGGATGCTATTTACAATTGAAAATCTGAAGTTCCTTTGGTCTTGGTATGTTAATCTTATTCTCACATAACTCTGATACTTGACAAAGTGTCTATACATTTCTCTTCATGGCTATGTACAGGAATATGATAATCGTATTAGGCGCAGACTGAAACTTGACTATAGACTAATGCAGACTAATGCAGACTGACTAATGGGAGTTCTGTACACTCGTTATAATACCTCGAGCGTTCAGGTATCACTGCGCGAGTGTGATCCGCGAGGGGAAAAGGTTTTACGTTAGCAGCAATCTGATTGGCTACATTACATATTAATACGCGGATCGGCGGAAGCAGAATCTGGTCCGTCTCTAAGACAGAGCCATCTCATAGTGCGGAGACGGACGAGCGCTGCGCCTGCACTGTTGTGCTTAGTGGGGCGCACTCTGTTGTGAAAATTGTGTACGCGCTGACTATGCGGAACTATGTACACAACACCAGCTGAGGTAATTAAAACGATAATTACGTGTGGCCTACAGAGCCGTAGTTAAAGTGAACTTTCCTAGTTTGTTGATAGATAGTGCTGTCTATCAGTTAGCAATAAATTTACTTAATATTCGTTACTGCAAGTGAATGCTTCAGTGTGGAAGGAAATGGCAAGGTTATACACAGACAGTTGTAAGGATTCATATCTACAACATAGCAGAGTTTCCAGAACTCATTCCGTTTCCTTCAGTAGTTAACAATATGTGAACTAGAAAAGTT
This sequence comes from Schistocerca piceifrons, assembly GCF_021461385.2. Taxonomy (NCBI): domain Eukaryota; kingdom Metazoa; phylum Arthropoda; class Insecta; order Orthoptera; family Acrididae; genus Schistocerca; species Schistocerca piceifrons. The sequence continues at coordinate 370,531,726 of NC_060143.1, forward strand.
ATTTCTCCTCGCCCTGATGACACGATATAGTTGATTTTCTTAGTCGTAGATTTGCAACCAAATAATACTATAATTCGTGCCAGGAGAGTGGGTATACGCTAAACGGTAATACTTGGAATGGCGTGTGAGAAAAACATTACTGTCACGAGAAAAGTTTGTGTTTAATTTACAAACACATCGTTAAAATTGTCTGAACTGTCATGTATTAAAGATCGATGAAGCTGTGAAAGGGATTGCATTACCATCTAACTGTGACAGACAGAACTCTTTGTAATCATACTGCATAGCCCAACTTCACCAGCATACCGACTCAAGCTACCACTCCTGGGAGTTCGGCATGAGTTATCGTGTACTTTCTAAACAAACTGTGATGCAGCACATATCCGATAATAAGCTGACAAGAACATGGTTTTTGATATACAGCTGATGTTTAAAGTGTGAAAAGGAAAATTAGAGTAAGGGGCAAACACAAAATGTAGCTAGTACTAGACTACACATAGCCACGTAGCGTCGGACGGTTGTCAGGCGCCGTAACTCACATACAACTGGCGCTGCAGTAGGGTGGACCTCATGGTGCGGTAGTTTGCATTTCCGATCGTTCCCACGAGATATTACTCAAAATGCATTTGAAATATGGAACAGAAAATGGTTCAGATGGCTCTAAGCACTATGGGACTTGACATCTGAGATCAGTTCCCTAGACTTTGAACTACGTAAACGTAACTAACCTATGGACATCACACACGTCCATACTCGAGGCAGGATTCGAACCTGCGACCGTAGCAGCAGCGCGGTTCTGGACTGAAGCGCCTAGAACTGCTTGGTCACAGCGGCTGGCTGAAATATGGAAACAGACGTCATTCGTGCCTCTTGGGAACTTTCCTGACTTCCAGTGCCTAAATTATGTAAGCTATGTTAAAATGATGATATTCATTTGTCGAACACTGTTCTGTGACTTTTAATCTTAACTCCATCCAGAGGTCTGTAAACAAAATACTGCTATTCCAGACTAGTCGTCGAAGTGTAGATAGTTACAGTGCTACCCATGAGAAGCTGGGGCACGTTGCTATTTAGAAATAATTAAATTTACTAGATAGGACTGGTCATTAACAAATTCTGTTCTATAGCTTCAAAACTGGTGACGTACACAAATTATTCGGAAAGTAAGGAACGATCGGTCGCGTAATGGAAAACTGTGAAAATCTGATGAAGCTTTGCACAGATGAGTTGGGCACTACGTCTAGTACACCTGTCGATCTCATCATGTTGCTCTTTTCAGTTCTGAGCTCACAGTGAGAACGTAAAGATGGCTAGATACTAGCGTCTCCCGCCAAGTATGAGGGCCTGGCGAAAGACTTCGCCTACAGCTATGCAATCCACATAACATAACTGTCATGCGGTTCGTTCTACAGGACAATTCTCGGCCGAACTCTGCAAGGGCAATGAAGATGCTCCTGCAGCGTTTTCGATGGGAAGCGTTTTATCACCCACAATACAGCCCGTAATTGGCTACCCCTGAGTTTCATCTCTGCACAAATGAACCACTGGCTATGAAGACAATATTTTGACACAGACGACGACTGCAGAGTAGAAAATTGTTGAAAATCACTGGCGGCTGTCTTCTATAACGAGGGAACTAAAAAGTTTGTACAACGCAACGACAGATGTCTAAGTCTGAGCGGTGACTGTCTAGGGAAGTATCTGGAAGGTGCAGCTAACCGTTGCAAATAAACAGTTTTGCTTTTCACCCTGGTTTCCATTTCGCGACCTGTCATTCCTTACTTTCCGAATCGCCCTCGTATAGATTAAAATTGTTGAGGAAGTAAGCACTATGCACTAAGATGACTAAAGTCATGGGATATCTCCTAATATCGTGTAGAACCTCGTTTTACCCGGCTTAGTGCATCAGTTCGACGTGGCATCGACTCAAAAAGTCGTTGCAAGTCACCAGCGGAAATACTGAGCAATATTGCCTCTATATTGCTATAACACTTTATAGCTGTCCATAACTGCGATAGTGTTTCCAGTGCAGGAATTTTATGCACGAACTGACCTCTCGATTATGTCCCATAAATGTTAGATGGTATTCATGTCTTGCGATCTGCGTGGCCAAATCATTCACTCGCATTGTCCAGAATGTTCTTTAAAGCATTCTCGAGGAATTGTGGCCCAGTGACATGTTTGGGAATATGAAGTACACGACTGACTGCAAATGAACTCCAAGAAGGGGAATATAATCATTTACAGGCGATGTAAGTTCAGGTGGATCACAGAATCCAGTGCATTCTACGTAAACACAGCACGTATCATTACGGAGCCACCACCAGCTTGCACGTTTGACCCCCCCCCCCTCTCCGGATTCGTGGGGTCTACGCCACGCTTGAACCCTGCCATCAGCTCTTAGCAACTAAAAACGGGACGCATCTAACAATGCCACGGTTTCTCAGTCGTCTAGGGTCCAACCGATGTGGTCACGAGCACAGACGATGTCTACATCTACATCTGCTCCCATACACAGCAAGCCACCATACAATGCATGACGGATGGTACCCTGTACCACCACTTGTCACTTCCCCTCGTGTTCCAATCGCAAATAGGGCGAGGGAAAAAAGACTTGCTGTACGCCTCTGTATAAACCCTAATTTTTCCTATGTTATCTTCATGGTCCTTACGCACATTTTATGTGAGCGACAAATGATTCGTTCGGGAGTCAGATTCAGATGCCGTGTCTCTACATTTTCTCAATAGTGTTTCTCGAAAAGAACGTTGCCTCCCCTCCATTTGAGTTCCCGAAGAATCTTCGTAACACTTTCATGTTGTTCGAATATACCGGTAACAAATCTAGCAGTCAGCCTCTGAATTACTTCGATGTCTTCCTTCAATTCGACCTGGTACGGATCCCAAACACTCGAGCAGAACTCAAGAATAGGACGCAACGGCGTACCATACGCAGTCACCTTTACATGTGAACCACACTTTCCTAAAATTCTTCCAATAACCGAAGTCGATCATTTGCCTTCCATATCACAATTCTTACACGCTCATTCCAACTTATATCACATTGAAACGTTGCGCCCGGATGTTTGAACGACTTCATTGTGTCACGCAGGGCACTAGTAATGTGTCCTAACATTATAGGTTTGATCTTCCTACTCATCCGCATTAACTTACGTTTTTCCGCATTTAGGGTTAGCAGCCATTCAATACACTAAATGGAAATTTTGTTGAAATCGTCTTGTACCTTCCTACAGCCACTCATCTTCGACATCTTACCATACACCACGGAATCATCAGCAAACATCCGCAGATTTCTGCCCACCCTGTCAGCCAAATCATTTATGTATATAGAGCAACAGCATTCCTATCACACTTCCCTGGGTCACTCCTGACGGTACCCTTGTCTCTGATGAACACTAGCCGTCGACGACAGCGCACTGGATTGTACTATTTAAGAAGTCTTCCAGCCATTCAAATACTTGTGAACTTATTCAACGCGCTCGTACCTTCGTTAACAGACTACAATGGGGCACCGAGTCAAATGCTTTCAGGAATTCTAGAAATATGGAATCTGCCTGTTGCCCTTCATTAAATGGTTCTCAGTATATCATAGGAGAAAAGAGTTTCGCACGAGCGATGCTTTCTGAAACATTGCTGATTCGTGCATATAAGCTTCTTGGTCTTAAGAAAGTTTATTATATTCGAACTGAGTATATGTTTCAGGATTCTGCAGCAAACAGAAGTTAGGGATTTTGGTCTGTAATTTTACTGGTCCGTTCTTTTACCTTTCTTATTACTGGAGTCACCAGCGCATTTTTTGCAACGCTTGGGCATTGAGCTGGATGACAGATTCGCGATAAATACAAGCTAGCTAAGGAGCCAATGCCGTAGGGTGCTCTTTGGAAAATTTAACTGGGATTTCATGCGGAAGTGTTGTTCTATTTGCTTTCAAATCTTTCAGTCGTTTCTCTACGCTAGGTATTCTCAATATTATGTCATCCATACGAGAATCTGTCCGACGAGGCAATGGTGGTATGTTTGTACCATTCCCTGTGCGATCTACTTCTTGAACGGGAAATTTAAAATTTCGGCTTTCGTTTTGCTTTCTTCAACTGCCACAAGGAACTGAATGGAAGCATTAGACCCGCTTTGGTATTTTACATACCACCAGAATTTTCTCGGGCTCTCTGCCAGATCTTTTTCTGAGATGTGGCGATGGTAGTTGTTGTATGTTTCACTCATAGACCTTTTCACAGGCTCACGAATCTCTACTGACTTTTACTTGTCGTCATTTTGCGTTCCCTACAACAGACTCTGCTTCCTGAGCATCCGCCGAATTTCGTTAAGCCACGGTGGATCTTTTGCATCTTCTGTCCACTTACTGGGCACGTAAGTCTCCAGACCACGATTTTCAATCCGCTCAAACTTTGCCCATAATACCTCTACATACATCTTACTGAAACTAAGTGACGCCAATTCACAAAGTGAGATGTTAATAACTGCTTATCTGCTTTATGTAGCAGAAACACCGTGCTATCCTTCTTGACTGATTTATTAACTTTCGTTATAGTAATTGCTGTACTGACATCATGATCGCTAATCCCCGTTTCTATACTGACATTGTCGATGAGGTCCAGCCTATTTGTAACTATAAGATCTAAGATGTTTCCATTGCATGTGGGCTGCCGAACTAGTTGCTCGAGACAACTTTCAGGAAACGTGTTCAAAATAATTTCGCGCGACTATCTGTCTGTACCCCCCACAGCGAATCCATAGACATGCCAGGTTAAAATCGCTTCCAACTAATACTGCATGAGGCCCGCCCGGTTAGCCGTGCCGTCTAACGCACCGCTTTCCGGATTGGGAAGGAGCGCCTGGTCCCCGTCACGAATTTGCCCGGCGGACTTGTGTCGAGGTCTGGTGACCCGGCCAGTCTGTGGATGGTTTTAGGCAGTTTTCCATCTGCCTCTGGTTCCCCTTATTCTGCCTCAGCTACACTATGTCGACGATTGCTGCGCAAACAAGTTCTCCACGTATGCGTACACTGCCATTACTCTACCACGCAAACATAGGGGTTACACTTGTCCTGAAAGAGTAGTTCGGTGTGGGGCGGTGGAGGGGTGAAATGGACTGCTGTAGTCGTCGTGGGGTTGTGGACGACTGCGCCTGCGGCGGGGACGGAGCCTCTCCGTCGTTTCTGGGGCCCCTGTTAACATACAATACAATACAATATTGCACGATCTGGGTATTTACGCGCTATTTGCCGCAGACTCTTTGAATGACTCTAGAGCTGTCATAGCAGAATCGGGTGGCCGGTAAAAACGTCCAAAAATAAGCTTAGTTTCACCTGCTCCTGTTCTGTGCGACCAGATAACTTCACTGCCACTCAACCTAGACCTCAATAGAGACAATGTTTTTGTCAACAGCAGTGAACACTCTCCGTCCTACAGCTCTGGCCTGTCTTTCCGATATGCGACTCGCTAAATATCACAGAGCTTCCCACTTCGCGTTCCAGCCAGCTCTCGGTCCCAAAAATAATTTGAGCGCGAGAACTTTCCTGGGGGGCAATACATTTGGGAACACTGTTACGAATATTTTGACAGTTTACTGATAAAATTGTGACAGTCGAAGTGTCTTTATTCTGAACGCCATTTGGCTTGCCTTGCTGTGAATCGACTGGCGAGAGATCATCAGAGCAACTCAAAGCACAGCATGTTGTTCTCAATGGAGAGACGTCTACAGTCGTTAAAGTAACCTCTGGCGTGCCACAGGGGAGTGTTATGGGACCATTGCTTTTCACAATATATATAAGTGATCTAGTAGATAGTGTCGGAAGTTCCATGCGGCTTTTCGCGGATGATGCCGTTGTATACAGAGAAGTTGCAGCATTAGAAAATTGCAGCGAAATGCAGGAACATCTGCAGCGGATAGGCACTTGGTGCAGGGAGTGGCAACTGACCCTTAACATAGACAAATGTAATGTATTGCGAATACATAGAGAGAAGGATCCTTTATTGTATGATTATATGATAGCGGAACAAACACTGGTAGCAGTTACTTCTGTAAAATATCTGGGAGTATGCGTTACGATTTGAAGTGGAATGATCATATAAAATTAATTGTTGGTAAGGTGGATGCCAGGTTGAGATTCATTGGGAGACTCCTTAGAAAATGTAGTCCATCAACAAAAGAGGTGGCTTGCAAAAACCTCGTTCGACCTATACTTGAGTATTGCTCATCAGTGTGGGTTCCGTACCAGGTCGGGTTGACAGAGAAGATCCAAAGAAGAGCGGCGCGTTTCTTCACAGGGTTATTTGGTAAGCGTGATAGCGTTACGGAGACGTTTAGCAAACTCAAGCGGCAGACTCTGCAAGAGAGGCGCTGTGCATCGCGGTGTAGCTTGCTGTCCAGGTTCGGGAGGGTGCGTTTCTGGATGAGGTATCGAATATATTGCTTCCCCCTACTTATAGCTCTCGAGGAGATCACGAATGTAAAATTGCAGAGATTCGAGCGCGCACGGAGGCTTTCCGGCAGTCATTCTTCCAGCGAACCATACGCGACTGGAACAGGAAAGGGAGGTAATGACAGTGGCACGTGAAGTGGCCTCCGCCACACACCATTGGGTGGCTTGCGGAGCATAAATGTAGATGTAGATGTAGAGGTAGATGTAAAGTACTGTCTAGGTTAAAAAAGGCTCATGTGCTCTCCACAAGTACTCTGCTACCCGAGTAGCTGCTTCCTTCGTGTAGTGCACTCCTGGTGTCGTTTTGTTAGGAAAGGCTCTCGCGTCGGTCGTCTCTTGCCATAGCCTATTATCGCCAAATTTCGCCCCACTACCCTAACGAATACGATTTCTGTGTTTATTTCACTCAGTGTTGCTTGTCCGTTAGCACTGACAACTCTATGCCAACGCCGCTACTCTCTGTCGTTAAGTGAATGCCGTCGGCCACTGCCTTGACCGTGGTGAGAGGTAATGCCTGATACTTGGTACTCTCGGCACACTGTTGATACAGTGGATCTCGGAATATTGACTTTCCTAACGATTTCCGAAACGGAACGTCCCTTGCGTCTGCTTGAAAAACTTGTTAATTGCCGTTGTGTGGCCATAATCACGCCAGAAACTTTTTCACATGATTTTGCAAAGGCAGACATAATGTCTTATGGGATAACAGCAATCAGTGATTTTATAATGTTACTTAAAATCCGTCTTGATTGAAAATTTTTTTTATTATTCATATGACCGGTTTCGGTTCATTCAGAACCATCCTCAGATCTGATATTTCAGTTACAGATGTAACCAGTCCAAATCCAGTTACGTCACATGTGACGTAGCATGTGAAAGTTGCTGGATTTGGACTGGTTACTTCTGTAACTGAAATATCAGATCTGAAGATGGTTCTGAATGAACCGAAACCGGTCATATGAATAATAATAATAATAAAAAAAATTGCAATCAAGACGGATTTTAAGTAACATTTCTCACATGAGTCACCAGACAGCTCTGCCAATGCCCTACCTTGTACACCTTGTGTACGTAATACTACCACCATTTGTATACGTGCGTACCGCTATCCCATGACCTTTGTCGCCTCAGTCTGTTAAACCTTCGAGGTCATGTCTTACGTCAGAACCTGAGAGATGTAGAGGTGTTTAATTAGCTAATGCAGCTAACTCAGTGGCGAGGCAACTATTATACTACACAGTGCTAGAGATATTAATTTGCTAATTATTTTTATTAACTATTAGAACTGAACTTCAATGTGGCATTTGCAACAACACAGCCGGCCATTGTGGCCGATCGGTTCTAGGCGCTTCAGTCTGGAACCGCGGGACCACTACGGTCTCAGGTTCGAATCCTGCCTCGGGCATCGATTTGTGTGATGTCCTTAGGCTAGTTAGGTTTAAGCAGTTCTAAGTTATAGGGGACTGATGACCTCAGATGTTAAGTCCCATAGTGCTCAGAGCCATTTGAACCACTTTTGCATCAACACAACATTAACTGAGTAGGTTCACAAGCGCAGAAATGTGATTGAAGTATACCTACATTTATTATGCAAAGTTTCTCTTTTATTGGATCATTACTGACCTGGTAGTAGTTCTAAGGAATGCTTATTCTGAAACTACAGGGTGTTTCAAAATGAATATACGAGTTTTAAGAATTTGTTGCATTTGTTACATTCAACTTACAATTACAAATGATACACCAAATTAAAGAGCAACTCAAACAGTTTTTCCTACGAGTATTCAATGTGAGCACCATTCGTCACCCATAGAATCGATAGGCGAGTTCTTCCCAAACATTGACCAGTGTGTCTGGTGTAATTGTTGCGACAACGCTGTTTCTAAAGTCGCGTAGTTCAGTTGGTAGCGGAGGCACATACACGTGATTCTTTATAAACACTCAAAGGTAAAAACCGCATGGCGTCAGAGAGCGTTTGAACGTCGAGGTCGTGGAAAACAAGCTCTTCACATTCGGTCCCTTGCGCCAATCCAGCGGTCGGTACAACCCCGTTTAACCAATCGCTTACTGAGTTACGTCAGCGAGGCGGTGCACCATCTTCCTGACAAATGAAGTTCTGTAGTTAAGCTTCTTCCAGCTGAGAATATCCCATGGTTCTAGGGCATCAAGATAAGAAACACCACTTATAGTTGCTTCTCCGAGAAAGAAACGCCGATGAACTTTCCGTCGGTATATGACACAAAAAACATTCAGTTTAGGGGTCTCTCTTGCGGATGTACCAGGTAGTTGGGATTTACTGATCCCCAGATGCGCACATTATGTGTGATCACATTTCCACTTAGGTGAAATATCGATTCATCACTGCAGACGACTCTACCCAGAAAATTTTCGTCATCATACAGCAACATTTCGTTTGCAAAATTTGCGTCTAAACCGGAGTCTGTAGTTTTTACAACTTGTAACGGCTGTAAACAATAAGCAGCCTACCTTCTGTATAGAATAGTATTCAAAGAACTGCGACTGACGCCCGAACAACAGGGTCTTACATGCAGGGACAATAGAAAATAGTGGTATGTAATATACAAGCCATATAAGTTATGCCATTAGTTGTAACTTTTTACTGTGTCATCTGACTACGTACTTCTTGCATTTTTGGGCGTCGAGAATGGCTAGCTACTAGCCGAAATCTGGATATGCGTAATATAATCTAAAAAAGTCACCTAACAGACGCTAAATGCACCCGGGAGGTAACCTGAGTAAGCATGTAGTTGTAAGCGTTTCCTTAAAAGTCTCCACACAGAAGTCACTGGAACTTATAATTCGCGACTAGCACTTCGAACTGATTTCTTGGGGTTTACGCGCAAAAGACTCACTCTTTCAACATGTTCTTCAGTCACACTTGGCCGTTCCATACGCTTGTCTTCGCGCACAGGTGTAGAAACAAAACTGTTTCGAGTGCTTTTTCATTTGATGTATTGTTTATAATTATAAGTTGAATGTAATAAATGCTACAGAGCATTAAAACACGCACATTCATTTTGAAACACCCTATGTTTATGTCTTTTCATCACTCACTAAGATTACAAAGAGAAGAATAACATGTACAGTCCAAGAGCAGTAACCTGAGAATCACTTTTCTGGGTACTAACTATTAATTGGAGAGAAACAAGAATGATGTGGTGAATTTCATTAATATGCGTTTTGTGCATGGCATGGGGTGCTGAGTAGCTTCTTGGGCAGCATGTCTCAACTGGTAGCTATGTAAAGCTGATGATGGTAGAACTCGGCCAGGCAGTTAATCACAAGAACGCTAATAGCCACGGCTAACGCCCAGCAACAAAGCCTACAGTAATCTCCAACAGGATTTTTAAGTGCCTCAGCCAAGAGTTGACACGAAAGTGTTTCACAACAGAAGTACCAGCCGGCCATCTCTCTTCCATGGCATTGTGGAAAAATTTCCCCCACTATTTCCTTTGATTTGATTTTACAGCTCAAATTTTAACTAGTAAATTGAATTTTTTAAAAATTTTTAACTAGTAAATTGAATTTTTTTATTGACAAATTTAATTTCTGTTGTATAACACCCTCTGTTGCCACACTAAAAGGAGCCGCGTCTTTCCAAAGAAGTCCTTTCTGAAAGAGTTCAGTTCTGAGTAACGCTTTTTTCAGCAATATCTCTCGGAACGTGCGACTAGCATGTCCCACTGAATCGTGAATGCTATTCTCCTGTCATCCCTTCTACATTACTGCCGAGGCTCCAGATAGCTGAGGGTCTTCTCGTACAGAATCATTACAGTTTGTTCGATGAACTCAGAATACTCAAATCTGAGACAACTCATGCCTGTATGTTGTAAGCATTATGATCTTTTGAGTATAATACAAACTTGCAAGGATCGTTGACAGGTTTCGAGCTACGTTTAGGTGACATTTCTTTCCATGCTTAATGTATTTTCATACCGTGAAACTGTTCAGAAAGTGCTGAAGATACTAGACATATACAATGTGTTATAGTTTTGTTACAACGACAGTAAGTGTTTAACCGCGAGCAAAATGTCTTTCTTACTGACTGAAACAACAGCCTTGGAGATGCACTAAATACACTACTGGCCATTAAAATTGCTACACCAAGAGGAAATGCAGATGATAAACGGGTATTCATTGGACAAATATATTATACTAGAACTGACATGTGATTACATTTTCACGCTATTTGGGTGCATAGATCCTGAGAAATCAATACCCAGAACAACCACCTCTGGCCCTAATAATGGCCTTGATGCGCCTGGGCATTGAGTCAAACAGAGCTTGGATGGCGTGTACAGGTACAGCTGTACATGCAGCTTCAACACGATAGCACAGTTCATCAAGAGTAGTTACTGACGTATTGTGACGAGCCAGTTGCTCGGCCACCATTTACCAGACGTTTTCAATTGGTGAGAGATCTGGAGAATGTGCTGTCCAGGCAGCAGTCGAACATTTTCTGTATCCAGAAATGCCCTTACAGGACCTGCAACATGCGGTGGTGCATTATCCTGCTGAAATGTAGGGTTTCGCAGGGATCGAATGAAGGGTAGAGCCTAGGGTCGCAACACATATGGCACCCCATGGCCATTAAAATTGCTACACCACGAAGATGACGTGCTACAGACGCGAAATTTAACCGACAGGAAGAACATGCTGTGATATGCAAATGATTAGCTTTTCAGAGCATTCACACAAGGTTGGCGCCGGTGGCCACACCTTCAACGTGATGACGTGAGGAAAGTTTCCAACCGATTTCTCATACACAAACAGCAGTTGACCGGCGTTGCCTGGTGAAACGTTGTTGTGATGCCTCGTGTAAGGAGGAGAAATGCGTACCATCACGTTTCCGACTTTGATAAAGGTCGGATTGTAGCCTATCGTGATTGCGGTTTATCGCATCGCAACATTGCTGCCCGCGTTGGTCGAGATACAATAACTGTTAGCAGAATATGGAATCGGTGGGTTCAGTAAGGTAATACGGAACGCCGTGCTGGATCGCAACGGCCTCGTATCCCTAGCAGTCGAGTGACAGGCATTTTATCCGCATGGCTGTAACGGTTCGGGCAGCCACGTCTCGATCCCTGAGTCAACAGATGGGGACGTTCGCAAGACAACAACCATCGGCACGAACAGTTCGACGACGTTTGCAGCAGCATGGGCTATCAGCTCGGACACCACGGCTGCGGTTACCCCTGACGCTGCATCACAGGCAGGAGCGCCTGGGATGGTGTACTCATCGACGAACCTGGTTGCACGAATAGCAAAACTTCATTTTTTCGGATGAACCCAGGTTCTGTTTACAGCATTATGATGATCGGATCCGTGTTTGGCGACATCGCGGTGAACGCACATTGAAAGCGTGCAGCCGGCCGAGGTGGCCGTGCGGTTAAAGGCGCTGCAGTCTGGAACCGCGAGACCGCTACGGTCGCAGGTTCGAATCCTGCCTCGGGCATGGATGTTTGTGATGTGCTTAGGTTAGTTAGGTTTAACTAGTTCTAAGTTCTAGGGGACTAATGACCTCAGCAGTTGAGTCCCATAGTGCTCAGAGCCATTTGAGCCATTTTGAAAGCGTGTATTCGTCATCGTCATACTGGCGTATCACCCGGCGTGATGGTATGGGGTGCCATTGGTTACACGTCTCGGGCACCTCTTTTTCACATCGACGGAACTTTGAACAGTGGACGTTACATTTCAGAAGTGTTACGACCCGTGGCTCTACCATTCATTCAATCATTGCGAAACCCTACATTTCAGCACGATAATGCACGACCTCATGTGGCAGGTCCTGTAAGGGCCTTTCTGGATACAGAAACTGTTCGACTGCTGCCCTGGCCAGCACGTTCTCCAGATGTCTCACCAATTGAAAACGTCTGGTCAATTCTTTTTGTGGAGCAGAAGTTACTTCGGAGTCGGAAAGTCCTAAAACTTCCTTTATATGAAGCGCAATGTTTCAAGTGCCCTTCTTTCGATTTGAGTTTCGACCAGCTCTCAGTGTATTGTTTCCAAAATAGAAGTTATTTTAATGTTTCCTTTGCCTAAATTGTTTGATTTAAATATAAGCATTGCATTAACACCAGAAATGTTTAGCAAGTCATAAAAAATTACCGTTGTTGACCGTTAAGTGGTACGTACAATATTGTATTTCTGGATCATTTGATCAAGCAACTCTGCACCAATCTCTGTTTTGTTATAAAAAGTTATTATTTCCGGTTTACTTTCTTCTCTTGACTCTTAGTCAATGACATTGTTGTGATGCACATTTCAGATTAGTAGTTCAACTGTACTTCATTTTTAACAGTAAGACAAAAGACTGTATCCTTCTTGAAATCGAATAGAGAGCTCTTACGTTCACGACTTCTATTTGGCTTAGAGTGCAGGCTTATGTAAGCTTCTTTCCACTCAACTGCTTTACAGTGAAATAAGTAGAGAACCAGTCATCACCATTTCTATGTCTCTTGGTGTTCGCAAGGGCTTCACTAAACGTTGTACGATGTCTTCTCCTGAACTGCTCGACCGATGAATCCTGCTGGCTGAATTCCAGAATAAATGTTCAAATTGAATGTGTAGAGAATTTTAACAACTACTAACACATTTTAATACTATATGTATTTCGCTTACTGGGGATATACTGCTCGAAAGAGCAGCGCCCCGTAAAAGCTAATAGCTGCCCAATAATATTTAGATATGAATGGGGGGCTCCGTATGGTTCCCAAGTTGTGCAGCGACCGTAGACCATAAAATTACCATATAAGCAGCAACCAGTCGCAAGATCATGTTTTCTTTATTTAATTTTGCATATCGAGTTCGACTGATTAACAGCCATCATCGGTGCTTTCAACAGACGTCAAACATGAGTCACTCCATGTTTGATGTCTGTTTAAGACAGTGCTATTACTCAGGGAACATACACGTTGAAAGCACCGATGATGGCTATTTCTGATCACTTGGAATTGACTCATATTGGGTGCAAATTATTTCCTGTACTTTGGAGGCTTCCAATAAGAAATAGGGTTCCTATGAAAGCTCTAATATTTTCCATTTCGCCTGTATCTCTTGAGAAGCAACACTGTAAGTACATTGCTCTCATTGAAACTATGTAAACATTTGTGAATGTCCTGATTTTTGTGAGAATATCATCAGTCAAAAGTAGTTTAGGACACTGAATTTCATTTTCATCATTTACAGCATTAATTTTAGGGCCTGGGAAAATTTTATAATGTTATGAGCACGGGTTCTCACTTTAGCTATAGGTGATCTTTTTCCATTTTGTTAAGTTTTTACCAAAATAATATTTATCTGAGTCACTATTATCTTCCTCATCACTAGAATCACTTGCATTTTCCTGAGGTTCATTTGGTATCGATTTCCTGTTCGGATTCCTATTGTGTTCAATTTCCTCATGAACGTGTTCCTGTGACTCACCTTCATCATCGGTATGATCACACTCTGCACAACTGTCATCATCATCAGTATTACAATCGTTCAGGCGCTGAGGAATGGTGTTTCTGGTACTTTCCTCCAATGGTCCAGCTATTTTTTGGATTCTGACATGTCTCACTGAAGTGCAGTCAATTTGGAAAACAAAAGATGCTGAGTTTTCAATAGAAAATCAGCGAAGAAAATAAATAGACATTCAAAAAGTGGTGATAGATCCTTATTTTACAGATGAAGAATACGTTAATATGTACTACAGCTCACTGAAAAAGAAATATGAGCCAAACTATTTGAAGCATAAAAAATAAAACTCATTAATCTAGAAGAAGTAGAAAAAAGTCACTCATCTAAAACTGTTACTCCGTAATGCGCGTGGACTACAGGTGTAGCAATTTTATTTCGATAAGGCACAAGTTCACTCACTGAATGTCAGACCTACACTAGCTGAAAACTAGCGGTCATATCGGAAGCTATTAGGTACGCGACACGTCTGTGCCCATCTATAGCGGCAAGGAAGTCGTTAGTGTTCGTGCCGGCTTCATTTGTATTACGCGAGACTAAGGAAGGGTCAAATAAAACAAAAGTTATTAACGTTCTACGCCTTATTCTTCTTGTCTATATATTTATATCTCAACATAGTCATTGTGATGACGAATACATTGGTGTCAAGGAAAGAGTCTGTCGGCGTAACCACAACCTCACCTATACTTGCACCACTCCGTTACTATCAAAGAGAAGTCCTCGAAGGTGTTCTTTGAGCTTTGGAAACAGATAAAAATCGGATGGGTCCAAGTCGGGACTGTAAGGAGGACAGTGACCCAAGGCGAGGGATCGTTACAGATGTCGTTGCGGTCGTATGTGGTCTGGTATTGTCTTGATGATTGTGGATGAACTGTTCGAATTAGGATCTCAATTACAGCTTGCTGTTTCTCACTCACCGACATAGTTATGTTAAACACCGCCATGTTATGCGCTACAATCCGTAGCCCTCTAACGACAGGGGGGTTGCACTTACGTGGACCTGAAAAATAGAGATGTATAGTGTTAGTAACATCTGTTTTATCTAAAAATCTTTGTTTTCATACAAAAAAACGAAGGCATTAATTTTCAATTCGCCCTCGTAAAGAGTTTATTGTATAGCCGAAGTGTGGTAGCAAAGATAAAATGACTGTTAGGCTCAATCAAGCATTTTATTTCCCAAATGTCGCCTTTAATGACTACGATTTGATAAAGGAAAAGACAGTTTCACCCCTAAATGTTGGTGGGTCCACATCGTTCAGAATCATCAAGGTGGATCCATTCTCACATCTTACTCAGGGCTCGTCACCTCATGGGCTTAGTTTCAGCACCGCATGGCTTTGTCAGTCTCTCTGCCAGAGTTCTGCTAGGGGGAATTGCCTTTCTACTCTCAACAGTTATCGATCTATATCAATGCTTAACAGCGCGAATAATCGCTCTTAACTGCAGCTTTCCAATATAACATTATAAACAGATAACAAAGAATGTTCGAAATAAAATGAACCTAACAACACACTCTACACACGTAGCTATTACGTTAGTTACCTAGACTAATTAGAAACATCAGACTACGTAATAAGGGAAGAAAATAAAAGAGTATGGAAAATGATGTCCTTGGGCGCTCCTTGCTTTTTATGTGTACGCTACCGTACAGAAGCGATTGTGATACGAAGTTCCCTCTTCTCTGCAAACACAAAAAATGCAGTAGTTAATTGAAATTTTCACGTGGCGATGTCAACAGTGGTATTTACGCTGCCTGCGGGTACTGGGTAATAAGTGACCCGCGCATTTATGTTTGTCACATTTTTATTCCATTAGGAGCAAATAAAATGAATGCCGCGCACGCCTCGTGTTCAGAAAGGCTTTTGTGAAAATGGACGGAACACGGGTCGGTCCGCGACCCGCGGGCTTTGTGCTTGGGCTAATCTGCATGTTAACATAACACCGCGGGGCCCCCGGCGGCCAGCGCTTCGTGGTTCGTTGGCTGTGTGCTCGCGAGGGCCGGCCAATTTACGCCCTGTTTTGACTTTGAAGAGCGGAGCGTAACAAACTGCACCCAGGTCTCACCAGGGTCTCAAAGAAGAGCATCACAGATTTCAAACCGCTGTTCGTAAAATAGGGTCCATTTATCGGCAGCCAAAATTGCCTCACTAATTTTTTTTATACCTTGTCAACCCAACCTACAAATACTACTGAAATATTTTCCAATTGTTACAGCTCTACATTATAGCTGCGAATGACAATAACGTGTTAAAAAGAATGTACTATGGTACGAGTCAGTACCTGGTGGAGCTTGCTTTGTTTGACACAGGCTACGTTGGGTTTGATGTAACTTTGTTTCCTTTTAAAAACCTAACACGAAACGTAAACCGACTTGAGAAGCACATCGATTAGTGTGTCCTAACTACTCATCGTAATAATTAGGACCAACTGTAATATAGTTCCCAAGTAAGTATAAACAACAAGTTTGTACCTCTAGACACAATAATGTAAACTCATTAACATTATCCAGCCATCTAGCCATTTCTATACACACAGACATTGAAAATTAGGTGTTCTGATAAAATGAATAAGGACGTTCTCCAATGAGTGGGCAGGGAGGGGAATATTAGGAAAACACTGACAAAAAGGACATGTGTTAAGAAATTAAGGGATAATCTATGTGGTACCTGAGACAGCTGTAGTAGGTAAAAATTGCAGGGGAAGACAAATTCCAATATATCCAACAAATAATCCAGGATGCTGGGAGCAAGTATTGTTTTCAGAGGAAAAAGTTGGCACAGGAGAGGAATTCGTGGCGGGTAGCATCAAACAAGAAGAACGATGTCCACAGTTACATCAAATCCATTTAACCTATGACAAACAAAGCAAGCTTCACTGTATATTGACTCCTAGCATAGCACATTACTTTTATCGCATTATTTTCATAATATATATAAAAATCATTATTTATTTAATTTGCAGACTAATAATTATAGCCGGCCGAAGTGGCCGTGCGGTTAAAGGCGCTGCAGTCTGGAACCGCAAGACCGCTACGGTCGCAGGTTCGAATCCTGCCTCGGACATGGATGTTTGTGATGTCCTTAGGTTAGTTAGGTTTAACTAGTTCTAAGTTCTAGGGGACTAATGACCTCAGCAGTAGAGTCCCATAGTGCTCAGAGCCATTTTGA
Organism: Schistocerca piceifrons; assembly: GCF_021461385.2. Lineage (NCBI taxonomy): Eukaryota > Metazoa > Arthropoda > Insecta > Orthoptera > Acrididae > Schistocerca > Schistocerca piceifrons. Next base: position 370,548,829 of record NC_060143.1, read on the forward strand.
ACTAATAATTATAGCTATTATTAGTAATATGTTTTCAGGTAGGTTAGTGCCTCTAAGTAATTGTGGAACAAGCAGGTCATTAAAGTTTGTTTTGCCTTAGAAAGCAGGTCACGAATTGAAGTATGGACACATGGACGCAAAATGGGTACTTTATACTGACAGGTGTAGTCCACTTTGTGGTGCAGTTACAGCTATGCACAAAACATCAGGTAGTAAATTATGTGTTGTGTTTGTGGGACGACTGTTAAACATGGAGAAAAAAATAACTAAAACACCGAGATGGCTAGATATTAACGTATCAATTATCACTGAATTTGGTTTTGCACCACCTCTGTTCCAAGACTGTTAAACATGCAGAAAAAAATAACTAAAACACAGAGATGGTTAGATATTAACGTATCAATTATCACTGAATTTGGTTTTGCATCACCTCGGTTCAAGAGTTCCGGAACCTGTACAGAAAATAGGAACAGAGATCAACGTAAACATCATTTCCGCCCTTTTTGCTGCTCATGAAAACCACACATTGCACGTTGTACCACCATACACTAAGACATTCAGAGGTGGTGTTCCACATTGCTGAACACAACGGTACCTCTAATGTCCAGTAGCACGTCCTCTTGCATTGACGCAAGCCTGTATTCGTCGTGGCATACTATCCACAAGTTCATCAAGGCATTGTTCATTCAGATTGTCCCACTCCTTAACGGCGATTCAGCGTAGGTCCCTCAGAGTGGTTCGTGGCACACGTCGTCCATAAACAGTCCTTTTCAATCAGTCCCAGGCATGTTCGATAGGGTTCATGTCTGGAGAAAATCCTGGCCACTCTAGCCGTGCGATGTCATTATCCTGAAGGAAGTCATTCACAAGATGTGCTCGATGGGGGCGCGAATTGTCGTCCATGAAGACGAATACCTCGCCCATATGCTGCCCATATAGTTGCACTATCGCACCTCTGCTACGACGCCTTCCATGACCACCAGCGACGTACGTCGGCCCCACATAATGCCAACATAAAACAGCAGGGAACCTCCACATTGCTGCACTCGCTGGACAGTGTGTCTAAGGCGTTCAGTCTGACCGAGGTGCCTCAAAACACGTCTCCGACGATTGTCTGGTTGAAGACATATGCGACACTCATCGGTGAAGAGAACGTGATGCCAATCCCGAGCGGTCCATTCGACATGTTGTTGGGTCCATCTTTCACGTGCTGCATGGTGTCGTGGGTTGCAAAGATGGACCTCGGCATGGACGTTGGGAGTGAAGTTCCGCATCATGCAGCCTGTTGCGCATAGTTTGAGTCGTAACACGACGTCCTGTGGCTACACGAAAAGCATTAGTGAACTTGGTAGCGTTGCTGTCAGGGCTCCTCCGAGCCACCGCTCATCCACTGCAGTAGTAGCCCTTGGGAGGCGTGAGTGAGGCATGTCATCGACATTTAATATACTGAAAAATCCGAATCAGTTGCGAAAATTTTCTGGTCTTTACCCAGGTTTCGGCTACAATAATGTAGCCTTCTTCAGAAGCATAAAACTAATATAATACTTCGTATAGTACTTTTATGCTTCTGATGAAGGCTAGATTATTCCAGCCGAAACCTGGGTAAAGAGCAGAAAATTTTCGCAACTGAGGCGGATTTTTCAATATATTAGTCTATCACAGTAGCTGACGGGGCTGCAATATGCTAAACATTCATCGACAGTTCCTGTTTCTCTGTATCTCCTCCACGTCCGTACAACATCGCCTTGGGTCACCCCGAGCCGCCTGGACACTTTTCTTGTTGAGAGCTCTTCCTGGCACAAAGTAACAAAGCGGACGCGATCGAACCGCGGTACTGACCGTCTAGGCATGGTTGAACTACAGACAACAGGAGCCGTGTACCTCCTTTCTGGTGGAATCACTAGTCTGATCTGTTGTCGGACCCCCTCAGTGTAATAGTCACTGCTCATGCATGGTTGTTTACATCTTTGGGCGGGTTTAGTGACATCTCTGAACAGTCAAAGGGACTGTGTCTGTGAGAGAATATCCACAGTCAACGTCTATCTTCCTGTGATCTTCATTCCTAGAAATAGTTTGGTCCAGACCTGCCCATTAGACTATTCGTCTCCCAATAACTACTGCAACTTAACATCTATTTGAATCTGCTTACTGTACTCATTCTTTGGTCACCCTCTATAATTTTTACCCCCTCCTCCCACCACATATTACTCCATCACTAAATTGACCTTTCCTTGCTGTCACAAGGTTGTCATGTCAACTGATCTCTCCTTTTAGAGACATTCCGCCGTAACTTCCTTAACTATACTGATAATGCGGTAGATATACACAGTAATTACTACTATTTTATTCAGCAATGCACCATTTCAATGATTTGTGAACTATGTTACTGTAGCTAACAGGCATCGGTTCAGTGTGAAATATACTACAAACGACACGTAAAATTACGGACTTCCTCAAAAACTGTACCTTTAATAACACTATAATTAAGGGGAAACTCTACTGTCGGAATTCGTAGGATGCTTCAATTACTGGAAGTCACTGGCAGTTTCATATGGATGACGTTAGCCGTAACACTGTTAAACTTCCGAAAGTTTTAAATACACAGAATAAATCAAAGTATTCACCATATTTTTATTCGTTCAACGAATGATAAAAAGAAATATCTGGCAGAACACTTAGTTTGAAAATTTGACGCTATGATGTAGAAATTCTAAGCAGAATATTGCGAATCACATGGCCCCACTCACACACAAGGCAAAACCTGTTGTCAGTTATGTAAAATGAGGAAGAGAACAAATGTGCCACGACCTTTTGATCTCTATAATGTAGTGACGTTTTCTTGCGCAGCGTATCAAGGACAAACGCTACATCTTTGCTTTATCTAAATGAGAACGACAGAAAACGAGGAGAAATCCCATGTCATGTTTTTGCCGCATGAGGCATGTATAGTGCTGATAGCCGTAATCTTAAGATTTAGTGTTGTAGTTATAAAAAGTCTATCGGGAAGTGTAATTTGTATGTAGTGTGACATACATTAGTACCATACATGATGTTTGTCTGCATAAAACATTCACCATACAGTCGGCCGAAGTGGCCGTGCGGTTAAAGGCGCTGCAGTCTGGAACCGCAAGACCGCTACGGTCGCAGGTTCGAATCCTGCCTCGAGCATGGATATTTGTGATGTCCTTAGGTTAGTTAGGTTTACCTAGTTGTAAGTTCTAGGGGACTAATGACCTCAGCAGTTGAGTCCCATAGTGCTCAGAGCCACTTCACCATACACTAAGGCCATTTTAACAGACTCAGACAGTGGATGCCGCAACCAATCGCTGGCCCAAGATAAGTACCAATAAAGCGAAAACAGTGTTCACAGAAACACTAAACAAGTATTTGACAATCAACTTCAGAATAGGGAACTGCCTGGTGCTGTAGGAGGCTAACGGATTTACAAAGGAGAATCACAATGACCAAACATGTCTTTTGAATCGAAAGTAATTCCTTAACGAAGAGCGATGAAAATTTAAAAGAAATACATTAAAGAATCACAATGAAAAATTTAAAACAGATTTATTGTGTGTCTTGATTGCATTAATTATTTTATATGGCCGGCCTTGGTTCGACATGAACCATCCTCAGATCTTGTGCTTCGGTTACAAAGTAACCGGTCACATAATAAGACCCACAAAAACGAAGCACCACGGAGGAATTATCTGAATGGGATGTAAATCGGTTGATGTGATGTACACTGTCCTCCACAAGTTTGGAAAAACCATGCTGCGTACTACAACGGAGCTACACGGAAGTGATCTATGTGAGGTATTCGTTACAACACGGAATAGGAAGTTCAAATGACTGTTAATAATGACACGTATAGTATTGTACACTTAATTATTGTACCTATACATACATATTGGAACATAATAGTATTCCTCTACTTGATGTAAGCCGACGTTACCTGTCAACGCAGTTCTACTAAACGCGCCAGGTGGCGTGAGTAGACCGCATGGTTATGTAGAGGTACGATGTTTACATTTCTTTTCACTTGTAGATGCATTTGCATAAATGTATAACACGCCGCGAAAGTAATTAAAAATGGCCCCAAAGTGCCAGGTTCCTTATGAATCAGAGGAAACGATAATCATAATGATAATCACTTAGCACCAAGAAGGCAATAGCGTCCGACTGATGATTTCCGTAAGCGGAGTTGTCAAAACCATACACCGGCATCGAGAAACAGGCTTCTATAGAGATGGTCCTCGCTCGGGAGCACTCAGGAAAATATCAGAACGCCAGGGAAAATATTTGGTAGTGACCAGTAAACGTAACAGATTAAAAACTGCCGGCCGCAGTAGCCGAGCGGTTCTAGGCTCTTCAGTCTGGAACCGAGCGACCGCTACGGTCGCAGGTTCGAATCCTGCCTCGGTAATGGATGTGTGTGATGTCCTTAGGTTAGTTAGGTTTAAGTAGTTCTAAGTTCTAGGGGACTGATGACCTCAGATGTTAAGTCCCATAGTGCTCAGAGGCATTTGGACCATTAGATTAAAAACTGTCGGTGAATTGACTGCTGAACTAAACACACCAAGGGATACACCGGTGAGTGAGTCAACAGTGAGACGACGCCTGGCAGACAACAGCTTACGATGCTATGTGGCAACAAGGAAACTACTGTTGCGTCCTGTTAACAAGAGGAAAAGGCTTCAGTGGGCTAAGACACACCAGCATTGCACAGCGGGGGATTGGGAAAGAGTCTTATTCACTGATGAATCCAAGCTCGAAATATTTGGAGGTAAACGCCGTCAATTTGTACGCCGTTTACCCGATGAACGCTTGAATCCTCAGTGCGTAATTCCATCTGTAAAGCACGGAGGGGGTTCTGTGATGGTATGGGGATTCTTTGGAAGGAATAAAGTGGGAGATTTGGTGAAAACAGATGGAAAACTTAACCAAAAGGATTATCATGCCATTCTCCGTGCGACATGCTAAGACATCCGGTTTGCGTCTGATTGGGAAAGGGTTTGTCTTGCAGCAAGACAACGACCCGAAACATACGTCTCGCTTATGTCAGAACTATGTGAAGGCTCTAGAGGTTCTGAAAATATTGAAAAGAAAATGGAATGGCAGACCCAATCCCCTGACTGTAACCCAATCGAGCTGCTATGGAATGTATTGGACAGGAGGATCCGAAAACGGGAAATCATGAGTGGTTCACAATTGTGGGAGGTCCTGCTGCAAGAATGAGGATAAATTCCAACTGAAACCTTGGCAAAACTGACGCAGTGCATTCCGAGAGTGTGCAACGTAGTGATGAAAGCAAGGGTGGCTATTTTGAGGAATCGTAAATTTAAGTGTTGCATCTTCCTGTGAATTATTTGAGCTTAATAAACATTTGGGTTGGGTTGGGTTGTTTTGGTGTAAGAGACCAAACAGCGAGGTCATCGGTGTCATCGGATTAGGGAAGGATGGGGAAAGACGTCGACCCTGCCCTTTCAAAGGAAACATCCCGGCATTTGCCTGGAGCGGAATAAACATTTGGAAAACAACAAACTGCATTTTATACTGTATTTCCTTTCCATTGTCTATAATTAGTAGGTGTTTCCAAACTTGTGGAGGGTAGTGTACACGTACAGACAAAGAATTATTACCAAAAATTGCACAATTTATTCAAGAGAAAGAGCTTCACAAATCGAACAAGTCAATAACGTCTGGTTCACCTCTGGCCCTTATGCAAAACTTTATTCGGCTCAGCTGTGATTAATAGAGTTGTAGGAGATCCACCTGAGGAATATAGTGCCAGATTCTTTCCAGTTAGTCTGTTAGATCGCCAAAAACCCCGATATGGTCGGGGAGCCCTGCCCGTAATGCTCCAAACGGTCTCAGTTGCGGAGAGATCCAGCAACAATGCAAGCCAAGGTAGAGTGTAGCAAGCACGAAGACAAGCAGTGAAAACTCTCTTCGTTTCCGAGTGGGAATTATTTTGCTGAAATGGAAGCCCAGGATGGTTTACCACGAAGGGCAACAAAATGTGGTGTAAAATATCGTCGGCGAACCGCTGTGCTGCAAGTGTGACACGGTTGACACCCAAAGGTGGCCTGTCGTGAAATGAAACGCCACTTCAGACCACCGCTCATGGCTATCGGGCCGTAAGGATGGCGACAAATGGCTCAAATGGCTCTGAGCACTATGGGACTTAACATCTGAGGTCATCGGTCCCCTAGAACTCAAAACTACTTAAACCGAACTAACCTAAGGACATCACACACATCCATGCCCGAGGCAGGATTCGAACCTGCGACCGTAGCGGTCGCGCGGTTCCGGACTGAAGCGCCTAAAACCGATCGGCCACACCGGCCGGCGTATGGCGACAGTCAAGTTGGTATCCTACCGCCATCTGGGACGCCTCCAGACACGTCGTCGGGGTAACTTCGAAACGAGATTTATCATTGAAGACACCAAGTGGGATCGACGATAATGATGAATCGGGTATTTTGAGTGCCTCTTTGCTTCCTTCTCGACGCTGTGTTCGGCTATAGTTCACCCATTACAGCCAGTATGACCGAAGAGCGGCATCACTCCTACTAAAATGTCCAGCGATTCGCCGATTACTCAACCTGTTTCTTTGAACCCAGCTACACGTCCTCTCTCAGATTCTGACATGTGTGTATATTGTACACACACTTGTGTGAGTCAAAGCTACAGCACGGATTTAAATTCGCAAAGGCCTTATGTCCTGCTATCGACCGTTTACTACACTTACCGGCTGCACGGTACAATTGTGCTGCAGCATCACATAATCATCCATCGGCTGCCAAAGTTTACAAATTTGCTTTTTCCGTCGATACCTGTGTTAATATCAATTTGTTATCAGTTTCTATAACTCTTTCATAGTGCGCCGTTTCCTTTTCTTTCTTTTTTTTTTGTCTCAGAGTGGAGTTTTATTATTTGATGTAGTTTTAAAATGGGACGGGTTATTCTTGTAACCGATACAACCAGATCTGAGGGTGGTTCAGAAAACGGCCATAAAGACATTAGCGCAGTCCGAATGGGTGATAAATCTGTTTTAAAGTCAGTGACTGTGAAATTTTTTCTCCAAGAACGTCACGTCAAGTTTTGCAAAGGGAGAAACTGCAGGCTCATTTATTTAGAGTATTTCAAGCTTCTAGTATGATAAAAAAATAAAATATTGATATATTTCAATTTTATCAGTTTTAATGTAATACTTATATAGGTGTTGTATTTCATACTAGAATGTAGTGTTCCCACTTTGGCACAGCTTTGCCACAGGAAACACGAGGAAGGTCGATTACGTCCGTCTTCTGGTCGGCTCCTGATCGTTGTCAGAAGCAAGCTAGTTTTTTGATTACGAAAAGGCTTCTATTATTTGGAAAAGAACAACCCGGATTCCTTTACGTAATAGGTATGAATTTTATGATTACCTAAGGGACCTTTAACAATGAACAATAAAAATTGTATTTCCAAATGAAATCATTAATAAATGGGTCGGCTATGAGTTGTATAGAAAACAAGGAACGGCCTTCTGTCCACGACCAGGATGCCGCAGTATTCTCTGCTGTAGTAAAGGTTGATTGACATTTATAAAAATAATATGACATGGAGACAAAAAAAGGAGAAGAACAGAATAAGAATTCTGGTAAACACTAATTATATTCAAATAATTCTCACAAGCAATTAGGGCTTATTTATAAACGGTGCAGCTTACATAAGTAATTTTACTACTATGTTGGTGCGATAAGATTTCAGCCTGTCCTCTGATCGCTTCTTGTTTCACGTCTATATCACAGATTACACTCATTATCTTTCTCTTTCTTTCGATGCAATTCTTTCAGTGTTTAACACTTTTATAACAATAACTTGCCGATTTACAGTATCGAACATAAATTACTTGAATTTTACCAATTAATAACTGTTGTCTGCACGCTGGCAAAACCGCCCGTTTTTATTTCTCGCAATCGACCTTTTTTACTCTTTCACATTACAAGAAGAAGTGCGATAAAATCTGAAGATCTACAAAAGTTTTTACCGTCATATTTTTTATTTATATCGAAGCGAAACACTCAGTTCACCTTCTGTTAAAATATTTCTCTGACTGTGCAGTCGATGTATTAGCGTTTCCGCTAGATGCGCATCTTTACAGTTACGTAAATTACATAAACTAAATGTCTTTCAAAGAATATGTCTCATTTTATAAGTTGATCATTTAATACGTAGCTTGGTGAATGGCTTTCCAAGGTTACTTACAGCTATCATACGACGGAAAGGTGTGGCTGCAAATTGTGAACTCTTGTGAAAGAGGACAGAAATTAGATGTTATAGGTGTGCAAAAGAATAACAAAAGCGTGCTTGACTGAAAGACAAATTACTGTAGCAGCTTTAAAAGAAATCAGTAAAACAAAGGCGCTGCGATTAATGATTATGAGGATATATCCTGTATGAGTATTTATCGCTGCAAGTTTGCGAGTGACATTAAACCGTTAATCGGTCGCTGCTATGGCACGGGAGCCTGTTTGCTGTTTATCCACCTGTGATCACTTCTTGCAGCAGAGGCGCTAAATCTCATTAACCATGTTCGTTTGTGTTTGGTCGACAGTTGACGCTGCTTCCCTTGCGGCCAACTGCCATCGGCAGACACTCTCAGGCGCTTACAGGTTGCGTGAGGTACCATCTCTTCTCTCTGATGTGATGGGGAAGTTCTAGTCAAAGGGTTAACCTGATAGTTGTCTGTAGGAACTGACACAAGTTATTACCCAGTGAGTTACTTTAAATTAAATGTTGCTTTTCCACATAGGCCTCGCTTAACGACTGCAACGGATTATCAATACACATTTATGCGGATGGAATTGTAGTTCCTCTCAGGTTGATATGTAATGCGATATTTAGTACACCACATGACCGTTGTGTTGCAATTTACCGGCAACGGGATCCGGTAGTTCGGGTGAGGAGTGACCCTAAAGCTGACTATAATGCTAAGAATCGAGAGTTTCCTCTTAAAATGATTCTTCCATACATGATGCTTCTAGACCGAGTAGGAATTTTCTCAAAACGGAGATTGGGTTGTGGTGGAAGCAATATATTCATCCACCATTTTTACAATCATATTGGACTTTTTAGTTTGATACAAAGAGCTGCTGTAATTAAAAATTTGCTAATTCATTTATACAGGTCTATAATTAGTTTTAGGTGCAGTTTTCACAATGATTCAGAACTTGTGTACAATCCTCTTTTGTACAAACTCGGTAATAATCCGTCAGGATGAAAATTACGAACATTTGGTAACATTAGTCATCGGTATCAATATATTAGTTATCTAGAATTAGCTATCATTGTTCTTGATGTTTTGTTATTATTTTATCGTTATTTAAATAATTCTTTATGGTCTGTAACGTATAATTCAAGAGATATGCTTTACCTACTTTTATAGGCATATTGGCTCTAATCATATCTTCAATCTCCTTCACTATTTACCGTGTAATTTTAGTCCCTGGCAGAAAATTCGATAGTGAGTTTACTATTAATTTATCTTGGTAAATATATGTTGGGCGTGCCTAATATGGCATAATCACAGATGTAGGCGTGGTATAGTTGCCGTTTCTAATGTGATACCGTCAAAGTGCAGGAAGCAGTTATTCTGAAGATTATCTGGGTAAAGTGCTGGTTATCTAAGGTGATCCGTTAAAGAAGCGAAATTTGTTTCATTTCTGTTATTAGAAAGGGTAATCGGAAAATTACTTCGATAATCTGCATATTAACTGCTAGCCACTCGTTAAGGTGAAAATAAGATCTTTGCTGGACCAACCGCAACGTTTATGTACACTTAAATTAACATAATGCTCTTTACATATTTTTCAATATCTAAAGAACCAATTTAATACTGCCAAATCCTGGACAAATAAGTTGGTAGAGTCACTAATCCATCAGTTAAGAACTATAACATAAATGATGCGATTGCTATCGATAAATTGTTGTATTTTTGTATGTGATGCTGTAGGAGCAGTGAATAACGGAACGTTGTCTGAATGAAATTTGAATATGATCTCATAACCACAATCTCTTGAAAATCTTCTAATACTTCAAGGTCTACTTCAGTAAATATTGAATGTAGTACATTCTTTGGCATAACAAAGCAGACAATTTCACCTCTGCTGGACAACCGTATGTGACTTCGTATGGACTTATTTTAACTGCAAAATGATAGGCATGATTATTCATAAATTGTATAAATCGTACTCCCTCACTCCACGTGTTAGTTTGGTTATCGGCCATCCAAGTGAGGAGCATGTCTTCAACGTCTTGATTTGCTCGCTCTACACCTACTTGACTTTCGCTTTGTTTAGGTTTGCGATTAACCATTTTGATTTCTGAACACAAAGTTCTAAGCTACTGTTGCAAAATTTGCCTCCATTATCAGAGTGAAAAGTACTTGAAGCGCTAAATATTTGTGAAATATCTACCCATTTTGACGAGAGCAGCTTCAATACAACTAATTTTGTTAGGTGGCCTTCGTATACTAGAAGAAATTTAATATTTCCATATGGCTGAAACCAGTAATTGAGGAGATCAAGTTCGTATGTGCTACTGAAATGCGATGGAAATGGAAATGTCGTGTGGCTAGGGCCTCCCGTCGGGTAGACCGTTCGCCTGGTGCAGGTCTTTTTATTTGACGCCACTTCGGCGACCTGCGCGTCGATGGGGATGAAATGATGATGATTAGGACAACACAACACCCAGTCCCTGAGCGGAGAAAATCTCCGACCCAGCTGGGAATCGAACCGGGGCCCTTAGGCTTGACAGTCTGTCACGCTGACCACTCAGCTACCGGGCGGACTAATGCGATGAAACAATGGGTTTTACAACAACCTTTTTTCGTACTTTTTCTTTTCGATGGCAAGATTTGCATGAATCCAAAATATTTTTATTCTGGCTTCGGCTGTGTTTTTGTAAAGTGTATTTAATTACTTTCTAATCCTGTCTCTTCCACCTTGGCCAATTCATAAATGGGTAGAATTCAATGCGTCAAACAATTATTCGACATGAACAAACTTTTTCACACTCTCGCGCATCTGACAATGGATCAATGAGTTTTTCACAGCCTTTTACAGTCAACACATCATACCTTTGAATTATTTGCTAGTTTCCAGACCCTTCTTTCTTCCTGGAAACTTTTTATTGGCTTTAGATCATCAATTATGGAATCATGCTTTTGTTTTATCATTAGAACATCATTATATCTTGAATCTTTGCTAATGCAGTTTGCGAAGAATCTTTTCTTTCTTTTACTCGCCGTTTCGGTTCTTGCAAGTATAGTAGGAGCTAAATTTATCTGCTTTAAACACATTACGATACAGACTCACGCATCTGCAGCCGATGCAAATTATGAGAAGTAAAAACAATCGCCAACTATAAGACTCTGGCGAAACCAACTAAAAATGGAGGGAAAGAGCGCAGGAGCAGGGAAAGAAAGTGAGAGAAACAAACTAGTGAACTTTAACGACACGAAGTCATTAATATAAGTATTACCTTGATTAACTCCGCCATTGCCGATCTCAAACCCGGTGGTTCATCTCGCAAGTGATGAGGAAGGAGGAGGGGGAGGAGTAACACCTCGTAGAAAAACCTAGGTCCATCTGGCTCCGGATGGTAGCACCCTGTAAGGGCCCCTGCCTAGGGTAGTCACCAGTCGGTGAAGCCCGGTCAACGGTCTGAAAGGCGTAAGAGGAATCCTAACTCCCAACAGCAGAGAGAGCGGGAAAACCTAATGGAGAAAACAAAACCAAATCCACTTTGCGCCTTAGCAAGCGGCGATGTTCACCAGTGGTGCGGCCGAAATCTATATTATGGATATAATCTTTCCAGTCTTAACATTCTGATTTCACTCAATGAGTCTACTCAACCCCACCTGATTCCAGATGTAATCATCATGGAGCATTTTGATAATCACAGTATTACCACACGTGGTCAATCCACCGCCGGTATTACTGGCACAACTGGTCTTTCGGATTGTGGGACGGCAAGGTTAAAGATCATTATGTTTCAACAGAGAAAGTCGGAGACCTCTGGCCAGCGTAAAACCAAAATAAACACATTTTTTGCAACACTTAATATACAAACACTTTTGCAACCAGGTAAACTTCTTAAGTTGGGAGATACATTAAAAGAACAGAAGGTTCAAATTTTCGCACTTCAAGAAACACGAATGACGGACAATAACACCATGGATTTTGGCAATTATCGTCTTTTTAAAAGTAAAGCTCATAAAAGAATACTTAATAATGCACCACATCTGAGAGTTGCTTTTGCAGCCTCCACACATATTTTAAACTCAATAACGGAGGTAAAACCCATTAATAATAGACTAATGACAATATCTCTTAAATGCGCAAATAAAGCATACACTTTAATTAATGCCCATTGACAGCCAATGAGGATAACCGTATAAATCCTGATGAAGTTAATGAAGCTTGGGAAACATTAGAAAACATCATCTCGAAAATTCCTTCAAGCAATGCTAAAATTTTAATGGGTGATTTTAATGCTCAATTAGAATTTTTTTTTTACCCCAGGAATTGGAATATCTGAGAACTGTATTACGAAAAAAAAGGGTACTCAGAGTGGCAGATTCAACGTGCTCTCCGCCCAACCACTGCAGCACAACCTCTTGAGATGGATGAAGTCACGAGGGGGGAGGTAGGCACTGCATTTATTCCATACACAGGCGCACTCTCGGGGAAAATCGTCCGCATTCTGAAGAAACACCGGGTCGGAACTGTGTTTTGTCCTCCAAATAAAACTCGTGCACTGGTGGGGAGCGCCAAAGATGACCTCGGTTTGAGGATGGCCGGCGTGTACCAGATTCCGTGTCAATGTGCCAAGTCGTATATTGGTCAGACGATGCGTACCGTCGAGGATCGATGCCGTGAACACCAGAGGCACACTCGACTGATGTATCCGAGCAAGTCGGCGGTCGCTGAACATTGTTTGTCGGAAAATCACGCCATGGAATATGACCGCACGAGGATTCTGGTACAGACGTCGAGATACTGGGACAGCGTTGTTAGAGAGGCCATCGAAATTCGCACCAATGACGACCTCATAAACCGTGACTGTGGCTATAATCTTAGCAAGGCTTGGGAACCAGCGATCGGGTTAATCAAGAGTAAATCGAGCAAACGTATAGTTGTGACGACCACGACGGACAGAGCCATCACTCCGACGTCATCTCAGACGCCGTCGCAATCTGTTCCACCGCGCGACCGTGGTGCGGGGCGCGGACGGCGGAGGGAGCGCGCCGCGGGCGGAGGGTATTTAAATCGGCCGCCGCCGCGACCGAACCCAGTTCCCTCTGAGCAGCCATAGCGTACGGATCTCCGTGCCGGCACGTTCACAGGAGCTCAGTCCGTCAGTTCACCTGATGATGGCGACATGTATGATCGCCGAAATATTGTGCCCGTTGGACACTATAGACCGGCAGCACACCCGTGGATATTTTGACTATCAAATACGCCGGGAGAAACTCAAGAATCACAAGTTCTAAATTGATCCGACAGACTAAAAGAAACTATGAAAATGCGCAACTTTCCGAAATCGAAAACTATTTCCGAAAGAACAATACAAGAAACTTTTATAAAACAATCTAAACAAAACTAACTGGTTACGAACCTCAGAGTCTTTGCTTCAAAAACGAAAATGGCAATTAGGCTCTTAACAACCAAGAAAAGTGTAAGGTACATGCTAATTATTTTGAAAAACTATTGAACTGTCCAGAACCAGCGAATAAATTCCAACCACAGCAAATAAATAACACCAACCCTAACTCTAAAGCACCGATGAAATCGAAATAATTAAACAAATTAAGAGACTTAAAAACAATAAAGCACCCGGAGAACATCGTACAGTCCCAGAAGTACTAAAATCGGCTGGCCTTAACACAATAAAAGAGATCACTCAACTAATAGGACATATCTGGAAAACTGAGAAAATACCTGAGGACTGGAAAACTGCCCTAATTCATCCATTGCATAAAAAAAACGGATAGGACCGATTTTAATAATTATCAAGGAATCTCTCTCCTCCCAGTCACATAAAAAATTTTCTTGCAGTGTTTTCTTGATCGAGCCCAAGAACAGCTAGAACCTAAAACTTGTGAAATTACAATTAAGTGAATACCATTATCTGCTGACAGGCATTGAAATATATCAACGGGGTCAGTTGAAAATGTGTGCCCCGACCGGGACTCGAACCTGGGATCTCCTCCTTAAATGGCAGACGCTATTTCCATCTGAGCCACCGAGGGCACAGAGGATAGTGCCCCTGCCATTATACCCATTACTCACGGCAGACAATTCACTGAGTCCTGAAAGAGATCAGGCAATTCGTCCGATAGAACAGATGCCATTTTTATATCGTTAAGGCTAACTGGCTGATGACCTTCTTCAGTGCGGATGCATATGAACTGCCTGAACTCTTTTGGGGCTCGGTCGATTGTCTTCCACGAGTGTTGGGTGTAACGGCAAGGGCACTACGAATGTTGTGTGTGGACTATAAGTTGAGAATGTGGGTCTCATGGGGAGCGTGCCTGCGATAAGTCCCTGCAGTCGCACTACCCTCTGTGCCCTCGGGGGCTCAGATGGATACACCGTCGGCCTTGTAAGCAGGAGATCCCGGGTTCGAGTTCCAGTCGGGGCACACATTTTCAACTGACTCCGTTGATGTATTTCAACGCCTGTCAGCAGCTAACGGTATTGATTTAATTGTAATTTCAGTCTAGAGTGCTGCATGGTCACCACTGGCATCTGTTCTTTCGGACATGTCTTCAGATCTTCATAAAATTGATGAATATCAAGCAGGCTTTGTCCGAACAGATCCTGTCCGGAACAAATTCTTGCTTTAAAACTGATCCTCAGACACCAAAGCATTTCTAGTAACAATACTGTATGTACGTTTGTGGATTTTAAAAATTCTTACTACTCTGTTGATTGTGAAACTGTTTTCCAAATTTTGTAGGAACAAAGGCTAGATAATAAAACTCTAACACTAATTAAGGAAACTTTCTAAATTCGGTAAACTTAGATTTAACAGCACTGTAATCAAACCTGAATGTCTTTATGGAGCAGAAACTTTAATTTTAAATAGGAAGAGGGATACTGAAGAAATTAAAAAGAAAGAAAGATAATTACGAATATATTAGGCTCCAAAATTACTGATGGAGAAACTTGTAGGCAGAGAAGTAATAAGAAAATAGAAGAACAGAGAGAATCACAAGGTGACATGAGAAAACGAAGACTAAAACATAAAAGCACTCACTAGACTGACGTAACAAATAGTAGAATTCTACGGAAACGTAAGTAAGGCCAAAACTGAGCCAATGAAATAGATTGCTGCGATTAAGGATGATCTTAAAGCAGCCGGTATAACTCAGACAGACCTTACAGGTAGGAAAAGATTCAGATAAAAGATATTTGATGGGAAAGTTGGTCACAGGGAAATTAGAAAACGGACTGAAAGACCGTGGTCTGACGAAAGATAGAGACTTCAGTCTGACAGGATGAAATAAAATTTGAGCACAAAGAGAGGCCCACCATTAAACGTGACATTGATGGGTTGTACATCGCGTGGTCCTACTGGGCCCCTACGTGAATAATAATAAAATGCGGAAAACTCTTCATTCCGCAGACTAGCTAGGCAATGTACCCATTGGTGGTTTTCGAGCTTTAGTGGTAACATATATAATCGATTCCTACGCATACTCACTTGGTATACTTAGATTCTTTAATTTTTTATACTAGTCTTCACGCTGTGCCAGTCACCTTCTTCAGGTATTCTTCCGAAGACCTTTTTCTGAAGTTTCAAGATTATGTTTATGTTCTGTGCTTCTGAAACACAGAATAACGGATCTATAACTAATGTCTCACGGTATCTATGAGCAGACATAGTATGTACCTACAAGTAAATATTACATACTGTTAACAGAGTACTCCAAGAGTATTTTCCTTGTGCGTTCATTCTACAGCGACAGTGATTCACTCTCATCTCTAAAATTTTTGTGTTTATTGCACCACGTATGATATTTTTAAATGGCTTTCATTATATTATTGCCCTTCTATACGGTGGGATTCATTCAGTTTCTTTTATTTACCCCGGTGTTATTTAATTGCCTATTGTAATTCTTTTGAGTTATTATTTAGCTGTTTCTTTACTAAGTTCTGGTGGACTTGGCATCTACAAAACAGCGAATGGACTGGAGAATTTCTACATAGGAAGAAGATTTCAAAATAACTTGCCTTACCTTCTTTAGATCAGCGTTTCTGGGGACGTGTGTTAGGATTCGTGCAAGTTATTTGTAATAATTGATTTTGGGAGGCAGCGTGTATTATTGAAGTTCGGAAAGAGCTGTATACTGTGAAGCTTTCTGATGAAGAATTATGGTTGCAGTTGCACACCTTCTGAATCTCTGGAGGTAGTTATGAAAAACCCTGTATTTTCCGATAACATTTATTAATACAGACAATAATAAATGAAAAATACTTAAAGCGATCTAACCGACACTATTCACAAAAATTGACAATGATGGGACACTCATTCAAGAATTTATTGTCTGTATTAATAAATGTTACCGGAAAATACAGTGTTTTTCATAACTGCCCTCAGAGATTCAGAAGATGAGTGCGTGCAACTACAACCCCATAAATGATAAGTGAATAATGCATTTCTCCATTTCGGCCTTAACCAGTAAGGCAAGCCCATTGCTGCTGCTTCGTGCCCACTACTAGAGACGAAAACGAGCTCGCGAAGTAATGTCTTGCTGTGCAGTGCCGAATATAGCAGACTGTGTCGCTGTTATCACAATGAAGCAAACTGTCGTTGTGCCTCCACACTACAACACAGGCAAAAAAGCAGGGCTGAAGAAAGCCGTCACCATGAAGACCCCATCGGTCGTGCAGCTCACCGACAATGCTGAGTGACCCAACAAGAACCGTGAAGAAGAGTCTCAGCCTGTCTCGAGTAGACAGCATTGTCGAAATTCTGTAGGCACAAAGCGATCTTTGAGTCTGTTGACTCGGACTCACTGATCTGCATCCAAGCAGCGACTATAGTCGACTACAAGAGCACTGTCGCTTCCCATATCAACGATGCGCCTGCGGCGCGAGAGAAGACGACTACAGAGAGAGGAGGGAAGATGACTACGATGCTCGATGCTTCTGACAAGGCTTCCTTGGTGCAGTCCAGGAACTGCTGTTACGTGCTGCGTTCGGTAATGTTGCTGGAGAAGGAGACCGCCGGTCTTAGCCGTATCGGTTCGAACGGCAGACGGCACAAGCGACGTCTTCTCTCGGCGGAAGCTGCTGTACTTCCCCGTGACAGTAGAAGCTCTCCCAACCAGCATGCACCCTAAACGCCAGTGCTGCAAGTGCCAGGGTGAGCGCCATGTGACCAAGTACTGCCGCTACGCAATGCATTCTGTAAAGTGCTCTGGTGAGCACGACAGCCGCACCCGTGACCGTGGCAAAGAAGTTTCACAAACGTGCACTAGGTGTGGCGGGCCACACGTCACCAGTTGGCGTGGCTATCTGGCATTCTAAAGCCACAACCGCCCGCAAAGACCCGGCACTGGAAAGACGACGACGACGTCGACGGTTTAAGAACAGAGTGCCGCAGCAGAAGCACAGAACGGAGGCAACTCCCCCGCCGACAGCGGGGAAGATCGGCCGAAGGCGGTGGGGCGGAAAGCACCTCCATCCCTGAGAAGAAGACGAGCGAAGGTCTCCGCGGCGTCGTAGAGGAAGCAGCTGCGGCCATTAAAGCCGTCGTAGCGGCAGAGAGGGCCGCGTTCGCATCTGCCCTGTCTGCTGAGAAGGAGGAGGCATTGAGACAATTGCGCGCACTGCTCTTACTAGGAATCAGACCAACCGCAGTGGTGCCAACCCCGGCGACCGTTCCTGCACCATCGCAGAAGGTTGTCGCCAAGAAGCCAACCATTGTAAAGGTGCCTACCCTTCAACCGCCCCAGCTGCGTCGCAGGGCAAAGGTGCCTTGAAGTCGGTAATAGCGGTGACGCTGCGAGCCACGGGGGTCACCTGCAGGAAGGAAGACAAGAAGGCAGTACTCAATGCGAAATCTCGAGAAACCAGAATACAGGCTACTGAAGAGACTGCAGCGCAGCTCTTCGATCAGACAGCCCTGCTGGCGACCAGCTACAGAACAACAGAAGACGCCGAACACCAGCAATCTACCCTCAGCTAACATCAGCTTGATGCTGCGCCAGGTCACCACTGAGATGGGGCAGCAGGCTGTCTCACAGCAGAACATTGCATTGACGCACAGTACCAGTCTTATACGACGAGCACTACCTCTGACACGGTATTGAGATGAATGACACCCACGACTAATCTAAACTGCCCTCTCATGATCTGTCGAAGGTAGCAAGAAATCCGCTACTGCTCTCACTACCTATCCCAACCATCTGAGAGTTTTTTCCCCCCTTGAAGCTTTCTCTGGCACTTATTTCCCTCTGCCATTAAGAAGCGCTTCTCTTTGTTCAATTTTCGTCCATTTTCTATCTCCTCGATGTGCCCATATTAGTGGGTTACTCAGATGTGGAGATAACATCTCGGCCCCACATCCCATGAACTCCTCGATTTGCAACTAACCATTACGTGTGTGACATCAGATCTATTGTGATAGCTACCACGTTGGTGTGGGCGTGGTGTGGCTCCAACAGAGCGATTATAGAGCTACGTCAAGAAAGGGTTCTCATTACCGAAAGAGACAATTGGTACAGCTTATTTCTAACAACCTTTTTCCCATAAAGCAATGAAGTAATATCCATTGCATTGTTTTTTAGTGCTACGCACAACTTCTTCTCAGAAGACAAAGCTAACTATCCACACTGAAGGCAGATACATCTTTCACCCCAATGAAACGTTGTGTGATATGTTGCCATTGGATTGTGAGAGAGAGAGAGGATAAATAAACGGGGGACGGAGAATGTCCTACGTGGGATTGCATCAGCCACATCAGAAGACGGCCATTGGTCAATCCCAAAAGGCAACATACATGTAGATAACAAAACAGACTGTTCTGATTGGTCCAAATCACAAGGAAGTACTTTCCTACCCTATGTCAAGGTAACAAAGCGCCAGTAGGGAAAGGGAGGTGGAGGTGAGCGATTGCGTGTCGGGCGCAGATCTTTTTGGGCAACGGCCTTGCCACAGTGGTAACACCGGTACCCCTCAGATCACCGAAGTTAAGTGCTGTCGGTGTGGGCTAGCACTTGGATGGGTGACCATCCGATCTGTCGAGCACTGTTGGCAAGCGGGGTGCACTCAGCTCTTGTGAGGCAAACTGAGGAGCTACTTGATTGAGAAGTAGCGGCTCTGGTCTCGGAAACTGACATACGGCCGGGAGAGCTGTGTGCTGACCACATGCCCCTTCATATCCGCATCCAGTGACGCCTATGGGCTGAGGATGACACGGTGGCCGGTCGGTACCGTTGGGCATTAGTATAGTTCGTAGATCCTTTTTATCAAGGTAGAATATGCCTTATCAGTTAAATTGTGGCACTGATAAGAGTCTGCTAAATGAAAACGTCACTGTTTTGGTGCGAAACAGGAGTGTGAGGCCGTTGTAATTCGCATACAGTGCGGATGGATGATAAGTGATTATGTAAACGTGTTTTGTAAACCGCCACAAAGGAAGTTAGCACAATTAAAAATGATATCCCTTTAAAAAAACGTGCGCGCTGTTGTTCTACCACTAAGTCCTGTTAGGCTTCACTTCATTATACACTGTTACTCGGACAACTATTCATCCAGGTCCTGAGTCTGGTCCTGTGTCTTCGTATAGTGTGCAGAGGGGACATCATCATCTGACAGACGTAGGTCATTGTACTCCCGGTACCTGGAGCGAGATTAGACCGATTCACGTGTCTCCACCAGCAACCTCGGCGTCTATCACCAACAGGTTCTATGACCAGCCTTGTTAACGCTAGGGAGTGTTGAATAGTGGGTGCGTTTTGTGAACTTGAATTCGTTTAATGTGGGTAAATTGTGACGGTTCAACGGCGATTTCGTACCATCCTTAGCTAAATAGACCTGTGAATATGTTATATGTCTTGGTAGCTGATTTACATTATTTTTGGTATTCTTATATTGAAATACCGACGTATGTCCAATATCTTTGTAAGAGGGATATACGGATAAAAACTTCTCTTACTACTGCTACTACACTACTGGCCATTAAAATTGCTACACCACGAAGATGACGTGCTACAGACACGAAATTTAACCGACAGGAAGAACATGCTGTGATATGCAAATGATAGCTTTTCAGAGCATTCACACAAGGGTGGCACCGGTGGTGACACTTACAACGTGCTGACATGAGGAAAGTTTCCAACCGATTTCTCATCCACAAACAGCAGTTTACCGGCGTTGCCTGGTGAAACGTTGTTGTGGTGCCTCGTGTAAGGAGGAGAAATGCGTACCATCACGTTTCCGAATTTCATAAAGGTCGGATTGTAGCCTATCGCGATTGCGGTTTATCGCATCGCGTTGTTCGAGATCCAATGAATGTCAGCAGTATATGGAATCGGTGGGTTCAGGACGGTAATACGGAACGCCGTGCTGGATCCCAACGGCCTCGTATCACTAGCAGTCGAGATGACAGGCATCTTATGCGCGTGTCTGTAACGGATCGTGCAGCCACGTCTCGATCCCTGAGTCAACAGATGGGGACGTTTGCAAGACAACAACCATCTGCACGAACAGTTTGACGACGTTTGCAGCAGCATGGACTATCAGCTCGGAGACCATGGCTGCGGTTACCCTTGACGCTGCGTCACAGACAGGAGAGCCTGCGATGGTGTACTCAACGACGAACATGGGTGCACGAATGGCAAAACGTTGTTTTTTCAGATGAATCCAGGTTCTGTTTGCAGCATCATGATGGTCGCATCCGTGTTTGGCGACATCACGGTGAACGTAATTTGGAAGCGTGTATTCGTCATCGCCATACTGGCGTATCACTCGGCGCGATGGTATGGGGTGCCATTGGTTACACGTCTCGGTCACCTCTTGTTCACATTGGCGACACCTGGAAAAGTGGACGTTACATTTCAGATGTGTTACGACCCATGGCTCTACCCTTCATTTGATTCCTGCGAAACCCTACGTTTCAGCAGGATAATGCATGACCGCATGTTGCAGGTCCAGGTCGGGCCTTTCTGGACACAGAAAAAGTTCGACTGATGGCCTGGCCAGCACATTCTCCAGATCTCGCACCAATTGAAAACTTCTGGTCAATGGTGGCCGAGCAACTCGCTCGTCACAATTCACCCGTCACTACTCTTGGTGAACTGTGGTATCGTGTTGAATCTGCACGGACAGCTCAACCTGTACACGCCATCCAAGCTGTGTTTGACTCAATGCCCAGGCGTATCAAGGCCGTTATTACGGCCAGAGGTGGTGTTCTAGGCACTGATTTCTCAGGATCTATGCACCCAAATTGTGTGAAAATTTAATCACGTCAGTTCTAGTATAATATATTTGTCCAATGAATACCCATTTATCATCTGCATTTCTTCTTGGTGCAGCAATTTTAATGGCCAGTAGTGTACTACTACCACCAAATATCAGGTGAAAGCACCAACGCACGAAACGATCTATGGGGTGGTAAACGCATTCTGTAAGACTGGCTACTTACATCGTGTGAAGCAAACAGGCTGGCTGGGACTGCCAGCAGAGAAGATGGAGCATACGCAGGAATCATTTATCAGGAGGCCGAAGACATCGACGACGAATGCGGGCAGGAAATTACACTCCTGGAAATGGAAAAAAGAACACATTGACACCGGTGTGTCAGACCCACCATACTTGCTCCGGACACTGTGAGAGGGCTGTACAAGCAATGATCACACGCACGGCACAGCGGACACACCAGGAACCGCGGTGTTGGCCGTCGAATGGCGCTAGCTGCGCAGCATTTGTGCACCGCCGCCGTCAGTGTCAGCCAGTTTGCCGTGGCATACGGAGCTCCATCGCAGTCTTTAACACTGGTAGCATGCCGCGACAGCGTGGACGTGAACCGTATGTGCAGTTGACGGACTTTGGGCGAGGGTGTATATTGGGCATGCGGGAGGCCGGGTGGACGTACCGCCGAATTGCTCAACACGTGGGGCGTGAGGTCTCCACAGTACATCGATGTTGTCGCCAGTGGTCGGCGGAAGGTGCACGTGCCCGTCGACCTGGGACCGGACCGCAGAGACGCACGGATGCACGCCAAGACCGTAGGATCCTACGCAGTGCCGTAGGGGACCGCACCGCCACTTCCCAGCAAATTAGGGACACTGTTGGTCCTGGGGTATCGGCGAGGACCATTCGCAACCGTCTCCATGAAGCTGGGCTACGGTCCCGCACACCGTTAGGCCGTCTTCCGCTCACGCCCCAACATCGTGCAGCCCGCCTCCAGTGGTGTCGCGACAGGCGTGAATGGAGCAATGATGGTCGTATGCGTGTTTGGCGCCGTGCAGGTGAGCGCCACAATCAGGACTGCATACGACCGAGGCACACAGGGCCAACACCCGGCATCATGGTGTGGGGAGCGATCTCCTACACTGGCCGTACACCACTGGTGATCGTCGAGGGGACACTGAATAGTGCACGGTACATCCAAACCGTCATCGAACCCATCGTTCTACCATTCCTAGACCGGCAAGGGAACTTGCTGTTCCAACAGGACAATGCACGTCCGCGTGTATCCCGTGCCACCCAACGTGCTCTAGAAGGTGTAAGTCAACTACCCTGGCCAGCAAGATCTCCGGATCTGACCCCCATTGAGCATGTTTGGGACTGGATGAAGCGTCGTCTCACGCGGTCTGCACGTCCAGCACGAACGCTGGTCCAACTGAGGCGCCAGGTGGAAATGGCATGGCAAGCCGTTCCACAGGACTACATCCAGCATCTCTACGATCGTCTCCATGGGAGAATAGCAGCCTGCATTGCTGCGAAAGGTGGATATACACTGTATTAGTGCCGACATTGTGCATGCTCTGTTGCCTGTGTCTATGTGCCTGTGGTTCTGTCAGTGTGATCATGTGATGTATCTGACCCCAGGAATGTGTCAATAAAGTTTCCCCTTCCTGGGACGATGAATTCACGGTGTTCTTATTTCAATTTCCAGGAGTGTATAAACATTGCACAACCTGTATGGCCCATTTTACGCGAACGTCTGTGTGGCATACTGGCAGCAGTTGTTATAGGGCTGACTACTCTGCACAGTGGCTAAATGGTTCAAATGGCTCTGAGCACTATGGGACTTAACATCTGTGGTTATCAGTCCCCTAGAACTTAGAACTACTTACACCTAACTAACCTAAGGACATCACACACATCCATGCCCGAGGCAGGATTCGAACCTGCGACCGTAGCAGTCGCGCGGTTCCGAACTGAGCGCCTTAACTGCGAGACTCTGCACAGTGAGCTTCATTCTGGTGTTTGCGTGGCAGTGGCTACTGGAAGAAAACACGTGCTCACAGAAGCTTGTTTAGAGAGACAAAGCCACCTATCATAAGACTGGAAATGTTAATCGTCACAGCACGTGTATTTGTTGCACAGAACATGCACACGAGATTTTGGAGTACATTCTTGTGTCACCTACACCCGAATTTGACGTCTTTAGTGCCACACCCTCTTCGAAAATTGCATTTAACAACCATTTTTCATCGTGAAGAAAGTGTCACTGTTTTCGTGTATCTGGACATGCTGCAGCAATGGCTTACACTTGCATTTGTCAACTATTCAGCATTCATGACCCAACTTTCAATCGTAATTTTCTTAACGCCTGACCACGCCCTTTCCTCATGCGGATACACACACACACACACACACACACACACACACACATACACACACGCCACTAAAACTACAAGGTTACAAACCGTACAAATTACGAAGAATAAGTAATTTTACTCCTGTTTCGCAACACCGATCCGTTACATTGACGAGACCAGATTCGTTGGCCATACACGGCTCTTTGTCTTACATGTCGCCCAAGAAAACATGACGGATAAATTCAGGGGAGTGCGGAATACAGGAAAAGTAGCACGGCTGGTACGGTGTGCGGGGACACGAAGAGGGGAATGTTTTCTTGTTTGTCTTCCAGTACTGACAACTCGCAACGTGCGCGCCTGGTACCGATCAGCTGCAATGGTGAAAATTACACACGCAAGAGTTCGTATGCACGTTCTGGAGACAATAACCTGCAAACGTGCAGGTAACACAAAACTTCAACGTGATGCTAACGTCTTTGTATCACTTCTGCTTTTGTAGAACCACACACCTCGTGCATATGTTGGTCGCCTGAGCTGTGTACGAAGTGCGGAGCTTGTATCCTCTAGGCTGAGCCAGGTCCCACGAAAATGATTGTGACAAATCACACGATTCCACAACCCATCGAGTGTCAAGGATTTTTAATTCGTATAGGGTCTGGGAATTATCGTTAACGTATACAGCTACATTTACTTACTGCCTTATATCACAGTATTATTAAAGTACTGCATCGAACGAAATGTGACAGTTTCAATGAATGCTAGTCAAAACTTCTAGCAAGGAGATTATCGTTAAAGTCCCATTTATAAGTGCTTTACATCAGTGTAAATACGAATTTTAATTTTTTATAATGTCAATAGTTTGCTTTGCTTTCCTTTCAGCCTGCTACGGTCGCAGGTTCGAATCCTGCCTCGGGCATGGATGTGTGTGATGTCCTTAGGTTAGTTAGGTTTAAGTAGTTCTAAGTTCTAGGGGACTGCTGACCCCAGATGTTAAGTCCCATAGTGCTCAGAGCCATTTGAACCATTTTTTTCCTTTCAGTAAATTAATCAGTTTTTGACTTCATTTATTTCAATAAGCTTGCACTCCACATTTTGTATTATTACGCCGCCGCCACCACTGAGTTGTTGTGCCTAATATTTTGAGACTCATTGGCTTATGCCACAATTACAGGAAGACAGTGGAGATTTCGTGTTGCAACAAAGACTGTGCATTACCCAACTTTTTTCAGAGGTCCGTGATTACCTCAATGCCGAAATGTCTCTGTGTCGGATGAAGATGCTGTCCATAAAGGCTGTCATCCACTATAGTGGCTCCATATCATTTCTTTGTATGGGGTTATGTCAAAGATCGTGTGTTCCTACCTTGACTGCAGTTTCATTTGGATGCGGTGCAAGACTGCATAATAAATGAGGTTGCTGATACACTACTAGCCATTAAAATTGCTACACCAAGAAGACATGCAGATGATAAACGGGTATTCATTGGACAAATATATTATACTAGAACATACATGTGATTCAATTTCACGCAATTTGGGTGCGTAGATCCTGAGAAATCAGTACCCAGAACAACCACCTCTGGCCGTAATGACGGCCTTGATACTCCTGGGCATTGAGTCAGACAGAGCTTGGATGGCGTGCACAGGTACAGCTGCCAATGCAGCTTCAACATGATACCACAGTTCATCAAGAGTAGTGACTGGCGTATTGTGACGAGCCAGGTGCTCGGCCACCATTGACCAGGCGATTTCGGTTGGTGAGAGATCTGGAGAATGTGCTGGCCAGGGCAGCAGTCGAACATTTTCTGTATCCAGAAAGGCCCGTACAGGCCCTGCAACATGCGGTGGTGCATTATCCTGCTGAAATGTAGGGTTTCACAGGGATCGAATGAAGGGTAGTGCCGGCCGCAGTGGCCGTGTGGTTCTAGGCACTACAGTCTGGAGCCGAGCGACCGCTACGGTCGCGGGTTCGAATCCTGCCTCGGGCATGGATGTGTGTGATGTCCTTACGTTAGTTAGGTTTAATTAGCTCTAAGTTCTAGGCGACTGATGACCTCAGAAGTTAAGTCGCATAGTGCTCAGAGCCATTTGAACCATTTTGAAGGGTAGTGCCGCGGGTCGTAACACATCTGAAATGTAATGTCCACTGTTCAAAGTGCCGTCAATGCGAACAAGAGGTGACCGAGACGTGTAACCAATGGCACCCCATACCATCACGCCGGGTGATACGCCAGTATGGCGATGACGAATACATGCTTCCAATGTGCGTTCACCGCATTGTCGCCAAATACTGATGCGACCATCGTGATGCTGTAAACAGAACCTGGATTCATCCGAAATAACAACGTTTTGCCATTCGTGCACCCAGGTTCGTCGTTGAGTACACCATCGCAGGCGCTCCTGTCTGTGATGCAGCGTCAAGGGTAACCGCAGCCATGGTCTCCGAGCTGATAGCCCATGCTGCTGCAAACGTCGTCGAACTGTTCGTTCAGATGGTTGTTGTCTTGCAAACATCCCCATCTGTTGACTCAGGTATCGAGACGTCGCTGCACGATCCGTTACAGCCATGCGGATAAGATGCCTGTCATCTGGACTTCTAGTGATACGAGGCCTTTGTGATCCAGCACGGCGTTCCGTATTACCCTCCTGAACCCACCGATTCCATATTCTGCTAACAGTCATTGGATCTCGACCAACACGAGCAGCTATGTGGCGATACGATAATCCGCAATCGCGATAGGCTACAATTCGACCTTTATGAAAGTCGGAAACGTGATGGTACGCATTTCTCCTCCTTACACGAGGCATCACAACAACGTTTCACCAGGCAAACGCCGGTTAACTGCTGTTTGTGTATGAGAAATCGGTTGGAAACTTTCCTCATGTCAGCACGTTGTAGGTGTCTCCACCGGCGCCAACCTCGTGTGAATGCTCTGAAAAGACAATCATTTGCATAACACAGCATCTTCTTCCTGTCGGTTAAATTTCGCGTCTGTAGCACGTCATCTTCGTGGTGTAGCAATTTTAATGGCCAGTAGTGTATCAACCATGACGTATTGGGACGTGTATGTCGAAGGGTATGACTGTTGTATTGACGCTTACCGCGTCACAAAAGGTTGGCCATATGGAGAAACTGTATCATAAATTAAAATTTGCAGTGATGATTTATCTGATGATACGTGACATTTCCTGTATGTATCTGTAGCGCTGTATATGTTCTGTGGTGAACTGCAGGAATTTAATTTCGTCACCTGCCAATACTGAATCGCTGCGCTCCTGAGCTGCCGTGATGAGGGGCGGAGGCTCGCCTCTGAGGCTATTGGCGGAGTGTGCGCCGCTAACGCGTTTACTGGCGCCACTCCCCTGGCGCAGCTGGCTGGCAGCTTCGTTAATAGCCGGCAGCATTAGCGGCGGCAGCCCCGCACCTCGCCGCAGCCTTCCGCATGCATACCGGCGGTCAGCGGTCTGCCGCTCGCCGCAGGTGAGGTCCGTGGAGTGCTCCAGCTCCGCTGTTGCTCCCACTAGGGACTGAAGCGGGAGGGGTCTGCCTCATCCGCTTCACCATACACTCTCTCAAAGTTCACGTCCACCAGTATCAGTGTACTCTCTATGTACTGCTAGTTAATGAGATTCACCAAGAATCTGTGATTTGTTACTTATGTTCAAACAAGCGTAATTTCTTAGTGATGTGTCCTTTGATTTAACCAAGCGAGATGGCGCAGTGGTTAGACACTGGACTCGCATTCGGGAGGACGACGGTTCAATCTCGCGTCGGGCCATCCTGATTTAGGTTTTCCGTGATTTCCCTAAATCGCTCCAGGAAAATGCCGGGATGGTTCCTCTGAAAGGGCACAGCCGACTTCCTTCCCTAATCCGATGAGACCGATGACCTCGCTGTCTGGTCTCCTTCCTCAAACAACCCAACCCCCTTCGATTTAATTTCTTCGACAAAATTATGTTTTTTATTATGTGTTTATTCTATAAATATCAATAATGCCTGATTCTTTAAAGAATCGAATTTCCGTGTATGAAAAAGATTCTCACTTCTGATTACTTTACAAATGATTAAGGAGGAGAACACGTCAAGTGCCATAACCCGATTTCCCAGAAACTTCGTTTAATGGAAGAGGGGTCAAAATAAGCGAGTACTTGTCTCGACTTATCTGAAGATACTCGACCGTTTCTGAGAAAACGATGATCAAACTTGTCAAGGTACTCTCTGTGTCTTTTAGCGGGTAAATGGTTCAACGGAAGCGTTGGCACCGAGGCCACACGGCGTAGTGTAACCACGACGAGACGCGGACAGTACACAGACTTATCCGTTTTGTAAATGTTTCCACACTTGGCCCGAGTGCCTATAACTATGCCTTTTCGGACGTAAGGTAAATCGCTCCATTTCCGCTTTACGACAAGGACTGCAGTGTTACCTGTGTCCCCCTGACGCGCTTCAGTTTGTGAGTGGTTATTGCACACTGACGTTGAACATAGTCGGTAGTCACTTCATGCGACTGGACTGTGTAGCAGAAGGTATGAGAGATATGCAATAAATCCAGTATCATCTGTGGTTTTGTAAGGAAAAAGTGTTATAGACGACATTAAATTTGTATAAACATTTATTTTAAGTTTATTTTTTGTTTCCCACTATTAGGACTATTACTGCGGCAAATTTTGTGGGTATTTTCGTTGGTATCCTGCTGACTTTTTCAGTCATTACTATCTTTTTATTTTCAATTTATAATTTAGAGCGTCAACCTAACATTACTGTTGGATTAATATTTCTTCTCTGTGAATAACTCATATATCTAATCACATGACGAATATAATTTCTGATCATTGACATAAGAACGTGTCCTCCATTTTCACATCAGTAATATAGAAACATGTACTTCATATATAGATTAATAATGAAATATTATTAGCGTTTCAGTATCATAGTAACTTCTCTTAAAAACATCGATTGAATTCCTACTTGTCTCCTGACATGCATTTTCGCCTACATGACTACTCTGCAAATCCCGATTAAGTGCCAGAGGATTCATGGAAGCACTTTCAAGCTATTTCTCTATGGTTCCACTCTCGAGCAGCGCACGGGAATAACGAACACTTAAATATTTCCGCGTGTGTTCTAACGATCATTTATCCCTATCTCGTTGGGTGCCAACATAATATTTTCGCAATGGGAGGAGAAAGTTGGTGATTGAAATCTTACGAGAAAGTCTTGTCGCAGTGAATGGCGCATCTGTTTTAATAACTGCCACCCCAATTCAGGTATTATGTCCGTGACACTCTCTGCCGTATTTCGCGGTAATGGAAAGCGAGCTGCCCTTCTTTGAACTATTTCGACATCCTCTTTCAGTCCCATCTGATGCGGATCCTACACCCCACAACAGTGCTCCAGAAGAGGGAGGACAAGCGTCGTGTAAGCATTCTCTCAAGTAGACTTGCTGCAGTTTCTGAGTGTTCTGCCAACAAAACTGTTTTTAGCTTGCTTTCCTCACAAAGTTGTCTACATTACAGTTCCAATTTAAGTTATTCGTAACTGTGATCCCTAAATATTTAATAGAATTTAGAGCTTTTTGATGTTTATGATTTATGGGGTAACCGAAATTTAGAGGACCTCTTTTAGCACACACGTACGTGACTTCAGACATTTCCATCTTTAGAATCAGTTGCTTCTTTTTGCACCATACAGATATCTTGTCTCAATCTTTTTACAGTTGGTTTTAACCATCTCATGAGTTTACAAGACGATAAACGACAGCACCATTTGCAAACAATCTAAGAGGACTACTCAGATTGTCTCCTGTGTCACTTACGTAGATAAGGAAAAGCAGAGGACCTATACCACTTCCTTGCAGATATTACTTCTATTTTACTCGATGACGTTCTGTCAGTTACTACGAGCTATGACCTGTCTGCCTCGTGATGACTGGATGTTGTGTGATGTCTTTAGGTTAGTTAGGTTTAAGTAGGTCTAAGTTCTAGGGGACTGATGGTCATAGATGTTAAGTCCCACAGTGCTCAGATCCATTTTTATGGCCTCTCTGACAGGTGCTCACGAATCCAGTCTCAGAACTGAGGCGATACTCCGTAGGCACGCAGTTTGATTAGAAGTCTCCTGTGATAAATGATGACGAAAACCTTCTGGAAATCCAAAAGTAAGGAATCAATTTGACATCCTCTGTCAATAGCACTCATTACTTCGTGAGAATAAAGAGTTGGTTGTGTTCCAAAAAACGATACTCTCTGAATCCGTTCTGACTATTTGTCGATAAATACGATTTCTGTATTTACTGTCAAAATCAGTTCTTGAGTTACTATCTCAAGATAACCAAATAAGTTGCATACAAACTGAAAATTTAAGAACATTGCCTCTTCTTGGAAAAATTTCTGGAGCCAGAGACAGGAATTCGTTTGAGAATGTTTTGAATGTCTTATCTGAAAATTACTTCGAATAGATAGAGAACAGATTCGTGAGGGTATGGTCTAGTAAAAAAACAGACCCGAGCTTTTCGAATCGAGGAAATTAGTAATCATAAGGCTGTTCTGCATCCCTGACTAAAGATGTTATATGGAATGCTACGAAACGTAGAAAAATATTTTCGTTTAAGAAGTCTGATAGGAAAAACTGCCAAGTATGTGAATGACCAACATCAAACATTCAGATCTGAGCACGGAGACGTGGAGCAAAAATGAACGAAACTCAGAGACATTGCAGAATACGTCTTAAACAAGTTGGTGCCGAAGAAGGTAGCAAGACATGCTTAAGATCCTCGCTACGAAAGCAAAGAGATCTTGGTCTTAGATTTAAGCGATGTCAGAGTCTATTTCACAAGCAAAAGCTTAACAGAGTCGAAATTATTATATGACGAGTAATGTGAGAAACATTCACTGTAATCGAAAGTAAAATTTTTCCAACTGACTAAAATTCACAAGATTTTTTGGTCTTACATAAAATCAGTAAGCGAATCGAAATCATTGGTTCAGTCGCTCGGTAACCATAATGGCACCGAAACAGAAGATGACAGAGAGAAATCCGAAATACTGAGTTCAGTATTGTGAAACGTTTTCGCCCCGGAGGATCGCGATACAGTTCTTCTTTTGAATGATTGCTCGAACACTGAAACGGCAGATATTGGGATAAGTGATATGAAACAGAAAATCATCTACAATCACACAATAGTGGAAAAGTATCTGGATCGGATGGGATACCTGAGAGATTCTTCAAAATTTATTCATAAAAACTCTAATAAGCTAGTTTATTGTAGGTCGCTGGAACGACGAAGGGTACCATCCGACTGAAAAAACGCAAATGTCATTCCCGTCGTGCATCGAACTAATGCACATAATTATAGGCCTATAGCACTGACGTCAATTTATTGTAGAGCTATGGACAATGTTCTGTGCTTTCGATACAGCTCCGAATTGTCACAAGCTTATCGAGTATCGGGCCAGATTTGAGACTAGATTCTGGGCTTGGTAAGAGATAAATCTGAATACGGTATTGTTGACAGGATGAAGCAACAGACGTAGAGGTACTTTATGAAGTATCCCAAGGTAGTTAAGGGCCATAGAAATACAGTATATACAGTGTGTCCCAGGAGGAATGGCTAGTACTCAAGGAAGTGACAGGAAGGATCGTTGGAAGAAAATGGAAATTTGTGGTAAGGTCTTATGGAACCAAACTGCTGAGGTCATCGGTCCCTAAGGTTACACACTACTTAATCTAACTTACGCTAAGGAAGACACACACACCCATGCCCGAGGGAGGACTCGAACCTCTGACGGGGGGGGGGGGGGGAGGGGGAGCCGCGCGAACCGTGACAGGACGCCTCAGAGCTCACGGCTACCATGTGAGGTCCGTTGGAAGCAAAAAACTCTAGTAAACTTGGGTTCTGAGATGCTTGCCTTAAGAGCTATGAGCATTTAATCTTAGATACTGTGAAACAAATATCTTTATTGCATGCTCCTTACTTCCATACTTTGAGAGTATGAATCAAAACACGAATAAAATATCCAGTAAATGTTGGCTCTAATGTGCATAGCTTCAGTGTTACGAGCACTTATTCATCCTAGCTAGTGTCAAAAACGTCTCTCCTACGGAACAAGTGCGCATAGCTCTTAAAGTATACATTTTACAGCCCATATGACCCAGAAGTTTTTCGCTTATAATGCCCGTTTTATCACTGAATATTATCCGTTCCTTCCCGGACACCCTATATAACTGATCCAGTGGATAATGTCCAAAGTTCAGTGAGGGTTTTTGCAGATGTTGATATGTATAGGAAAGCTACAACAGAAGAAGACTGTATCGAAGTTTAGAATGATCTTTACAGTATCGGCGATTGATGCTGGTATCGACAGTTAATCCTGAAGGTAAATAAGTTCAATATATTGGGCGGGAACAGACGAAGAGAAAGGTGAAAAGTTACGGGAAACAGTAAGAACAGTAAAACATCTATGAATGACCATCCGGAGTCACATAATGTGAGATGACCACATGAAACAATTTGTAGGGAAAGGAGACAACAAGATGAGAATCACTCGTGGCATCTTAAGTAAATGTACTTCACCCACGACAGAAGTGGTTTAAAAAAAAAAAAGAAAAAAACACTTGTTTGACCGATTGTGGAGTATTGTTCATCAGACTGGTACCCTTACCGAGTAGGATTAACAGAAGAGAAAGAAGAGCTAAGGAAAAAGGCCTGTTCCGTCACGGGATCGCTTAGAAACTGAGAGTCTGTTATGGAGATGTTGAGCAAACTTGAGTGGCAGTCGCTACAAGAGTAGCCTTGTGTATCACGAAGTTAAAATTCAGAGAGCATACGTTCAAAGAGAACCTGGGCAATATATTAGTTCCTCCCATTGTCTCGTGAAATGACCTCTACGGGAAAATATAAGAGTTTAGAGCTCTACTTGAAACTTACCGACAGTCATACTTCCCAATCACTGTGTATTAAGTGGAACAGGGAAGAGGCGAAAAAGGTAGTGGTACCGTAGGTACCCTCCACCACACACCGTAAGGTGGCTTGCGTTGTGTGGACGCACTCGCCTACATGGGACGCGCAAGAACGTCATTATGGTAAACGGAAAGGAATTGTAATTCGTTTGGACTCATTCAAACACATTCGTTCGCTACGGATAACTTCATGAAATTTCTATTTCACTCACTCGTCGGACGCACACAGATAACTGTTCCAATAATTTTTGTCGCTTTTAAATTGCTAATTTATTCCCTCTTCCACTGTCCAAAAAAAAGTTACACTTCAATCACATGTCCTTGCTTCGCAAATGGTAAATAAGTAAGGGAATTGGATATACGTCCTGTCCTGACTCTGTATGTCCATATTCTCCTGTCTCCGCTCTCTCCTTATGTCCTTCTCTCCCCGCTCTCTCTCCCAACCACTTCTTCTCCCTATCTGCCTCTGCTTCCTCCTTTATCCTCTCTCAGCCCGTCTTCTCCATCCTCCTCGCTTTGTTCATTTCCTCCCCTGTCTCCCTCCTCCTCCCCCCCCCCCCCCTGCTGTCTGAACTGGAGCCTTATTTATTGTTACAGCCAAGAAAACCTAAACTGGGAAAATTGCAGTCGCCTAACATAAACGGACAAACCGGATGGGATCATTGGTATATGGAGTCTGAGGGACCTCCCTCGCTGCTGGATCAGTGCGGATAGAAGCTTCTGTGGCAGTATTTCGCATAGCTTTAACAAGTAAATAGGTAGAATCTTAAGCCTAAAAATATCTATCCTACAGCAGTACGAACGTTAATTAGAGTTTCATGCCAAAATTTGAAGTAAATTTATGAAGGAGTTTTCGAGATTTTTGGTAACAACTTTAAATATCGACCACGTTTTACACAGTAGTTTAGATTTTAAATGTTTATTTACATACCATATACAGCGTGAACATTAGTAAAACCGTTGAACTTCAGGGACGTATTTCTAACTAGGAGAGAAGGATCAAGGTCCTATGAAAATGTGTCCGGAAACGGACGGTGTGCGTGCAACGACAACAGATCGTCCAGAACACAGAACAGAGCTGCATTGCATCTAAGTTACAACAGATGTTCAGAGTGCCCCCCCCCCCCCATAGGAACGCAGGTGATAGGGATAGTACCGGTTGTTATGTAGGATACACATAATAGTACTTTGGCTTTTACCATGTTGGTGCTCAACTTGCCTGGAGCTCCGGTTCGCCTCAATATTCTGTAGAACCGGTAATCCAAAAACTTATGTACTCACGGTCCGCTGCCTCCCTGCACGTTCGTCTGTCTGAAAGGACCCAATATCACAAAAACGCCCAAAAAGAGCTTGAAGTGTTGTGTGATGTGGTCGGTGTCTGTAACGGTACTCGTTTCGGTATAGCCGTGCTGTCTCTCCGTTGCGTCTGTCCCCCTGGTCGTACACTAACACCTTCGGCTTGTTCCCGACATGAAACCGGACCATTCTGTTGCTTACAGTACGCTTCCTCAATCATACAGTCTGCAACACGCAAGGAGCACACGGCACGTGTTCAGAGAAGCAACCATTTGTCAGCGCCATCTACCGTGGCAACGATGCATTTCCGGTTACATATTCATAGGACTTTCCTTGCTCCACTCCCAGTCAGGAAACCGTCGTTGTGGTTTGTTGTTATTATTAGCGTTCACCCTGTAAGTTACAAAATATATGGCTTACGTCCGTCTGAATGTTTATTACAGTAACGTGTAAAATTTTGAAGCAAGTCGACCAAGAACTTTTCAATATTTTCTTAACAACGTCACCCCTATATAGCCTATGTCCATCCGCATGTTTATTAGAGTATCGTGCAAAAATACGAAGACTCATCTGCCGCCGTGTCGCCTATAATGCTGTTTCCAGTCAATGTTCAGTACTGTGCGTTCCCTCTCAGTGTTGCGAACAGCCACCGTGCTGTCGGTAGAAGTGTTTTTTATTTCGTGCGAACAGACACCAGACTGTAGCCGTGTTTTTTAATTGTTCCTGTCTACTTACTGTGTGTCTTCATCCGCATCGTCACCGCCGTGTTTTTACGTTTTAAATTCCGCAACTTTCCGCCAGTTTACTGTTATTAGCAAAATCACCGTTTTATCGCCTTTTTTATTATTTGTTACCTTACCATTGTGTTTTTTAACTCTTCTCTCTGCTGTAGATCAGCGTATTAATCAATAAAGGGAAAAATGAAATATGAAGTTAATCACTCAAGAACATTTCGAAAGTTTTGGTAACAACGTTAAACAACGACTTGGCTTTATGTAGTTGTGTGGACTAAAATCTCAAGCCCTTTGCGTATCTTACAAGATATCAAACAGTAGGAATTCCTTTGAAGTTTTGTATGCATGTAAGCTAATGCATAGGAACGAAGAAGAGGACATGTACTCTTCTAAATGTACCATTATTACTAAGCCACTGTGTTGATAGCTGCTTTTCGGTACTATGGCACTACTTACCAATAATCCACGTCAACAGATTTCACTTTATTACCTTTGACGTTTCTAGTGAAAGGAACGGCTGCGATATATTTCATACCACATGTACGTACATATTGCGCATTCCGCCATGGTGTCGGCTACGATTTTAATGTAATCGACTGAGAGATGCAATGGGGAGCGCAGCGCTTTGTATTCTGACATCACGCAATCAGACGGCTGCAGACTGAGGTATTCTGCCATTGTCTGGCGTGACGCCACATCGGTTCGCGGACAGAAACTGCATTTCCGGCCTGCTTTGACGACTTTTCATTGAACATTGTCTTGATCTTTCTGTGATGAAGATTCCAGCACGTATGTTATTGGTGACACCTGAGTTTGGCATTAGCGATCACTTCCATGCCGATTGTAATATTCCTTTTGTATAAAATATTTCCGCCTTTCCTCTTATAAAAGCATGCTTTTTACCTCCTGTTGTGATTCGGCACGGCATCACTTTCTCCAGGAAGAGGTACAAAACACGTGTTTCTGCCCTGCAAATGTGTATCTACTTATACGGTGCAAGATTCCTGCTAGGTTTTAAAAAAGGTTCACCGAGAAAGTAAGTCCAAATATGATCTATTCCCGTTTTGACCCATGAAATAAACTAGTAACGATATCTGACTGCACAAATGTTATGGAATGTTATCCAGACAGACAACTGTTAATTCAGGCAACGATTTTTTGATGTGAGTAACAAAAGCAATTTGAATTTACGTCAGTCTGAGTAAACATAGCAGATATCTACCCGACCATGAAGATACGTAATGCAGCATGACTAGAGCGCGATGAAGTGCTGTGGGAATGTGAACCTACCCTTGATGATAGATCACAAATACAAGCATCGAATAAGCACACTTCCTGTAGCATAAATAGCCGCGGCTCTGCCCGCTGTGTCACATTAACACTTACTTACTCTGCTGAAAAAGCCATGGACATATCATGAGTTGTGCTATTCCGAGTAAATGACGCAAATTTTTATATTTATTTCAGTAAGCAACCTGTAAAGTTTTACCAATTGCAGAAGGCGAGTAGTGCGTATGCGAGTGTTACTTACTTCTGAACTGAAAGAAATTGGAAGATTTCAGGCTGTGAATGCTTTGACCACTGCCATTATAATAATAATAATTACAGTAATAGTAATAATAACAAAAATAATGCAATGTAGCACCTACAGCAGTTTAGTACCCATTACTTAGTCACTGTTGCGTTACGTTGTCAGTTAACTTGTTTATTGTAGCAAAGTGAATAATGAAGTGATTTACAGTTTATAGCGAAAAATATCTGCAACTCGGGGAGGAGAAATTTAATCAAATGTGATTTATATATCTCAGTCTTAATGTCACAGATGCATCGTACAAACTAAGCGTGTAGTGTGTGGATTATGTGAGGAAGATGATGCTCATATATTCGTTTCACACACTGTAGCCTCCATCACATTTCGTCATAAGTTAATGCTAATATTTTGAAAAATACAAAATTATTGTTAATTAGTAATCAACATTACGGTCATACGAAATAGTGATGACAGTAATGATATTTTGAAAATAATTTTCTTTTTTGACTGAAACACTGTTGAACACTTTCTACCCTTAGAAAATAGATTTCTATCCCTCAGGGGGCAACCACCCCCATCTTGGGAACCACTAATATAGGGTATATATCCGCATATTGCAGCACATTCCAAACACATACTTGTTCAAAATTACTAAAGGCATACAGAGTTACCTTTCCAGTACGAAATTTGACTCTGCAGTGGAGTGCGCATTGATATGAAACTTCCTGGCAGATTAAAACTTTGTGCCAGGCCGAGACAAGAGCTCGGGACCTTTGCTTTAGAAAGTAGGAGGTGAGGTACTGGCGGAATTAAATGATTGGAGTCATGTTGGGTATATCTATGGTCTGCCTTTGGCAATGCCGCGCGGGGTAGCCGTGCGGTCTTGGGGACATTGCCACAGTTCGCGCGGCTCCTCCCGTCGGAGGTTCGAGTCCTCCCTTGGGCATGGATGTGTGTGTTGTCATTAGCGTAAGTTAGTTTAAGTTAGATTAAGTAGTGCGTAAGCCTAGGGACCGATGATCTCAGCAGTTTGGTGCCATAGGAACTTTCCACAAATTTCCCAAATTTCCTTTGGCCGACGTGAGACGAGCACGCCTTGTGCCCGAATTCATCGACCATCATGGAGTTATCCCATTTCCAAGCCACGATTAAATATGATTTTCCTTTGAATGACGAACGATCGAAAGCGTAATAAGTAAAACAGTTTGTGCTGGATGAAATGCATCTCCCGCCGCAAGATGTTCTCGGAATTCATTTTACCATCCTTATTATCACTGTGTACATAAAGCTGCCGAGTGAAGAGCTGTACGGCGATGTTGCGCGGCGCCATGATATTGATCTCTAGTTCCGATACTCTGATGGCCATGTAGCAGCTGTTGTGGTTGATCACACTGGTTTTGGCCTCCGAACGTTGAGCGTTTTCGAACCCTCATTTGAGGTGCTGTCACACGTTGTGGTGGCCGTCATTGAACCTTACGGAAAATTCGCAAGTCACGTTGCTGAAACGTGGAAGAGGTTCGAAACCTACCATTTCCTCGGTGGTGTTTGTAAGATAAAAGTTGAACTGCGGAAGCACGAGCCTTCTTACATGGTTGTGGTCAGCTGCAAGGCTGTCGTCTTGCGTGATGGCCAGCCACACACTTGTCCAGGTTTTGGCCAGGAAGGTCTTGTCCACTCTGAATGGTTCAGACGTGAATTGGAGACGTTGCTCAACTTGTGGGGGCCCACTGTGTTACCTCTGTCTTATGCGTCCATTGCAGGGCTGCGTGTGCACGTACTCTAAACTAGTCGATACTGGCATTGGCTTCTCTCGACGACGTAATGGACGTTTTGTCTGCCTCTCCTACACTGCCGGCGGAGACAGTACCAACGGACGATGGCCATCAGCAGACAGAATCTGTTGCATTTGTAAATCTGCAATCTTTGTGATAACTTGATATGTGGCAAATACTTTTTGGTATGTGTGTGTGTGTGTTTGTGTGTGTGTGTGTGTGTGTGTGTGTGTGTGTGTGTGTGTGGTGATTTGGACAATATGGTGACGTACAAATGTTATAAGAGCTGCATATATTTTGGAATTTTTGAAAAATACAATCCTGCAGCTTCGCAACAAAATCGCGTGGAATTTTCTGTGGCCCCAACACACCAAGAATATTTCGCCAGAGTGGAAGAATAGAGATCGGAAAGTGACGATTATGTAAAGTGCACGTTGCAAATCATGTGAACAGCCGTCTGATGATGAACTTGCCAGTTCGAAACCGGTTACTGTGCTATTTACTTAAATAAATAGCAGTAGTAATAGTGGCACCTTTTGAATTTCGTCTGCTTGCATCTGATACAGCTGACGCTATTTTTGTATCTGACATTAACTGTGGGCGCCCGTCTGATATTGTGCCACTGAACTGGCCCAATGAGATGTCTGTCTCCTGTGCAGACGACGTTGATGCTGAGGATGGACGTTCTGGAGGTGTACAGAGTGACGGAACCCCCTTGATGGAGTCAGCTTCTCCCCAGTCGTAGTAATGTGCCCTGCATCACCCACACTCCTGGTGAAGGTAGCTTTTCAAACTTATCGCGTGGCCACAGTCAGTGTCAATAACATTTGCATGGGCCATAATCTAGCTTTACTCGATACATCCTTCAGCAAGTACAAGTTGCAACCTTTCGGGCTTCCCATGCTCTTATGGCACACGTCACTCTCGCTTCCTATATTGATAGTGATGATCCTCTTACATGACGGTATTCTCGTTGATAGACTTGTGTATCTCCCTGATGGCAGAGGTACGACTTTCATGTTTGGTGGTCTCAGCATCATCAACGTCAACGCGCCATCTGGCTTGTGTCGCCACTGTGAACTTTCTACTTTTTTCTCGGAGGTGACAACACCTCTCTTCTTGGGTCGGCAGGAGCCTTAATGAAGGGAGGTGGCTTCAGCTTCACCCAGGCGTCCAAAGACCAACTACGCATCACTCTCCATGCAAGCGCTAGTAGCAGTTGTCCAGAACCTCAACCTTGTGACCTTTTGGGAGCATATTCATGGCGATCCTTCGTAGTTCACGAATCTTTACACATTTCACTAGTCATTCTTCATGTGATGTTGGCAGAGTGCAGGCTGCTGAAATCTGACCTGTTGCATTTTCTGACTACGACACATATATCTGTACCGCCTGTCTTTGCCACCAAGGGGTGTGGCGCTGCTGGGGACCATGGAAACTGAAAGTGTTCCATCTTACTTCACCTGGCTTTTGGCAGCTCATTGAAACCACATAAACAGCTGCCGTCAATGCTATTATGCGTATCAGTCTGCCCTGTCATGGTGGGTGCTCTGAACAAACCATGTCCTCCGCAAGGCCGTGATTGGTTATGGAATGGAGGTGCAGCGTGGAGGCGATGAACCTAGGATTTCTACTTCACCATTCTCCAGGGAGGTACTATTATTCCGCATTTGCCAATGAATCAGGCGATGGTGAATCATGCCATAGCTCACTGCCCTCTCTCGACGTCACATTGAAGGATCTATGGTCATGGTGCGCACATACGATGAGTTAACGCAGGAGCGTCCATCTATGTACCATGTGATAGCAGAACAGTGCTACTGTTGCGAATCTGATTAATGTTCTTACAAATGATGATCAGCGGCGGTTTGATACCCAACGCGATATAAGGTCTTCCCTCGATGCACATTACACTAGGCTGTACTCTGCACAACATCGCCAGCCTGCCAGGATTGCCGCCGTCTCTTGACTCTGCTGTGGCTTTATTCATGGGGATGCAATGATGGATCTGACTGCCGACATCGCAGAGGAGCAAGTCCGTGATGCTGTGCAGGCAGGTTTTTCGAACAAGTCGCCCGGCCTAGACGGTCTCCTATTAGCGTTTTATCAGATGTTTTGTCCCCTGCTGGAGCTGGTGTGGACTTAAATTTGTCAGGACTTTGTGTCGCTTATCGTGCAAATCCCAGACGGTTTGATCTACTCATTCACATTCACGAGTCTCGGGGTACATTACGGATAAGAAACACCCACTGACGTTGCACAACAGCAAGACAAAGGTCTTTCCCGACTGTTGGCTCTATTTCTTAAACAGACGGCCTGCTACATGATCCACCATGATCAAATCTCTTTGGGGATTGTCAATAACATCTGCACTTGTCTTTGTAATTATTGAGACATAATCGTCCTTGCTCACACTCGTCGTGTGTCTGGAGTATTGGCCACTCATGATTTCAGACCCACTCCTCCCGTCTTGGTTCTGATTTGGTGTGTCAAGGCTGCCTGGTTTCTACACATTGTATGCTTTTCACTCTGCTTAGGCCGGCAAGCTTGTCCTCGCTCTTCATAGTGGTGCTGAAGCCATAGAATCGTTGCTGTGGGTTACCACCTATGGCGAAGCTTCTGGTAGCTGCCTTAATGTCCACAAATCGAGCGCTGTGGCTATAGGTGCCGAATTTCCTGCAGTCAGCGCTGTTCCATTGCATGTAGCTGCTGCTATCCAATGTTTAAGACTCTCTTTCACAAGTGGTCTGCAACTCATGATTGCCTTCAACTGCCTCCGCCTAGTGTCCCAATTACTAGCTGTGCTCCTTGATCATCGTTTACGAGTTGGTGTTACATATCCCCAACATAGTACAAACACTCACCACTCCACTGTCTATGGCCCGGTGCATGCTAGTGACATTGGGATCACATGTTTACCATGGCTTGCTGTTCAAGATATGAGACCCTCACCCTCTTGCAGAGCAGTGGCAGTTTAGGCGTGTATCACATCCCTGACAAAGCGATAGTCCTTCCTGTCAGCTCTCAAATGGTGCTGTGGCACCGTTGTACCAAGTGTCTTACTAGCCTTTAGCTGGAGGCCCTTACACTGCTCTCACTCTCAGCCCCCATCCAGCTTTTGGACGTTCGAACACCCTTCTTCCACTTCCGCCATTTTTTCCTCGAACTGAGCTATGTCTGTGCTTGACATCGATGAAGGTAATCAGTGGCTTTCTTCAGCAGAACACGTCACTGAATGTGGTTGAGGGGAACATCCCCACGTCGACTGGTGTGCCATCTGGCGATCAGCGCGCTCCTTATCTTGTCATTGACATCCAGTGTGCATGGCACCTTATGGTCAATGGGAAGCAAGTATGCCGGTCATGCCTTCATAGGATTCACCTCGCAGAGAGCCCATTGTGTGTCGCCTGTAATGTTCTGGACGTGGATTAGTATCGCCTGGTGTGCAGATCTGCGATCGGTGTCTGGTTCTTGGTGCGATAGATGCTGGCCGTAATTGCATATGTGACTCCTCTTCAGATACCTCCTCACCGGCTCCTTCTTCAAGACCCGGGATACTACCACAGACTAGGACAAAATTAAGTGGATTTGTGAACACGTAGTTTTTTACTGGTTTTCTGACGACGAGAAAAATGTCCTTGATGTTTGGCTCTTCCTTAATAAACGACTTTGTGCAGTTGTCCGAAATCCCAAATACACAATTTTTCTCCAATTTTCTTCTCAGTGTCTTTCTCAACCCACACAAAGTTGGGGTGTTACTGCAATCAGGAGCTGATCCACGCCTTTCCCACACTTAGTATCGGCTGTTCTCTGGTCATTTGTATTTTGTTCTTCGAATAACTAAGTGTCAATCATTCCATGAAGTGTGGCGACTTGTCGCTCTCTTTTCCTCACGACATAGGTTTCTGTTATATGCTTTGTGGTATTACAATACATAATGAAAACAATAAATTATTGGTATGCTTTTGTACCTCCACTCCAAGTTGCCTGCACTTTCCTTTGTTCCTGGGGAAGGAATGGGACACAGTGGCAAGGCCTCGGATTGCGGCCCCTGCCACTTTGCCCCACCCCCGCCTTTGGGCTTCAGGAAGATTCTTTTGGAAAAATAAAAAGAAAGTAGTCATCAGAGCAGTTGTTCCCAAAGGGAAAGGTCTCATGTTAGTCCTTGTCCAGTACACAGTTTTAATCTCCCGGAAACTTTCGGGAGTTTTCGAAGTGTAAGTAGGCTGTTTAGATTTTTATGTTGGTAACGCCACGTAGCGCACTGTATGAAAATCACTGACTGTGCTGTGTGCAGTCTGTGGCTGGGTGGCATTGTTGTAATATTCGCTATTGTAGTGTTGGGCTGTTGGCTGTTAACAGCGCGTAGCGTTGCGCAGTTGGAGGTGAGCCGCCAGCAGTGGTGGATGTGGGGAGAGAGATGACGGAATTTTGAGAGCGGACGATCTGGACGTATGTACATCAGAAAGAGGAAATTAGTACTACTGGGAGTCATGGACTGATATATATATATATATATATATATATATATATATATATATATATATATATAAAATGACTTTTGAACACTAAGGTAAATACATTGTTTGTTCTCTATCAAAATCTTTCATTTGCTAACTATGCCTATCAGTAGTTAGTGCCTTCAGTAGTTTGAATCTTTTATTTAGCTGGCAGTAGTGGCGCTCGCTGTATTGCAGTAGTTCGATTAACGAAGATTTTTGTGAGGTAAGTGATTTGTGAAAGGTATAGGTTATTGTTAGTCAGGGCCATTCTTTTGTAGGGATTATTAAAAGTCAGATTGCGTTGCGCTAAAAATATTGTGTGTCAGTTTAAGCACAGTCATGTATAATTCTTCTAAGGGGACGTTTCAGAAGCTATGGTGAGAGTACAATAAACAACTTACTTCATGCAGAAGTTGGAACCTCCTGGGAGGTTGCGAAACCGAAAATAAATGATGTACAGAAAGAACATTGTGTAAAATATACGCTTCAGTCAGGCGTAACAAGTTTTGTTAACTCCCTCAGCTAGAGCTGGATGTAGCATGTACGCTACATGAGAACTGTGGCGGTGAATATGGCAGGAAATTTCAAATCAGCCCACACTGCACAAACGAAAGAAAATTCATCGTAACCTAGATTTCATGCTGTTAAACGTAGGGTTACTTCATGCAGAGAAAAAGACAAGGAGATGATAGCTCCTGTCACAGCCCTGGCCCTCAGACTGTGAGGCGCGCCTTTGCTTCCGCGTTGTCGGACGTGGCCTGGGATGTGACTCCCCATCCCTGTGCGCACGCTGACGCCGCTGCTATTAGCGGTGCCGGTGCGTGGTGTGTGGCGTGCGTAACGCAGTTAGACGCGTCGCCGCCTCCCGCCTCCCACGCGGCCCCAGGGGCCGCAGCTGGCTGTCAGCGTGTTAACTCGCACCACCGCAACTCCATCAACTCCGCATTCCTGGCCAGGCCCCAGGTGTCGCCGCCCCCTGGCCAACATCCGCACAAGCGCAGCCACCACGCCGGACGTGACGTCAACGGTCTGCTGCCATACACTACTCCACTTACCCCGTTTTCTTTGACTTATCCCGTGATATCCATAAAACAGCAGGATTTCTTATGTATCACGCCTTCTTTTTTGCAAATTTTTCGTCTCCAAAAATGCACTGTCATGGATGAATCTTTCACTCTGTTGCGGAGTGTGTGCTGATTTGAATCTTCTAGGCAGCTTAACCCTGTGTGCCTTTACTGATAAATACTCTGATGATATTCTTTCCCTTTTTCAGTATTCGAAATGTATACTTTATTCAGAGCTGTAACTTTTAGTTTGACCTAGAACAAGTTATCTACATAAACAGAAGGCTTTCTTACGTATCATACATTCTTTCTCGCAATTTTTCGACTGCAAAAATGCACTGCCCTGGATGAGTATAGCACTCTATTGTGGAGTGTGTGCTGATTTGAAACTTGTAGGCAGCTTAACCCTGTGTGCCTTTCGCTGGTAAATAACCCCATGGTTCTTTTTTCTCTTTTTCCGGTATTCGAAATCTATACTTTATTCAGAGCTGTAACGTTTAAATTCACCTAGAGGAAATTATTAACTGTCGTCTGCCGTGGTATTACATTACATGCTTCTGCTACATAGTTTTGAGCTAACAGTTGAATTCATTTCTCTTGTTTTTGAAACGTTTACCACGCTTTCACAATATCATTTTCCCATATTGTGGTGTCAAATTTATTTGCGTCACTCGTTTGTTGTTCGCCACGATATTGAGTCAAGGAATGAATGAATATAAATATTGTTTGCAATTGTGATACTTATCTCCATGCAATACAGTGAAAGGGTTTTTTGGTATTATGGAGAGCAATTTGTATAAATGGTTTATTTATATTTTCACTTGCTTCTACATCAGAAGAAGACCTAAAGAATATTTTAACTGGAAGTAAAGCCTGATTTTGGTAAGGAGTTTAATACTTAAAGGAAGGATTTTACTACTGAGGAATTTCGGAACGTTTTCTTCCGTATATATATTCTTTGATGGCCTGAGCACCATTTGTGGTAGAAGATCAACACTGTTTCTTCCTAACTGTTTTATCCTACCAGCTAACGTATCTCATGCAGTATGATGAAATTAATTTTTAAACTAGAGAAACAAGGTTAGATTGGTGCAGAGAGAAAAAATATAATGA
The DNA here is from genome assembly GCF_021461385.2 of Schistocerca piceifrons. Classification (NCBI taxonomy): domain Eukaryota; kingdom Metazoa; phylum Arthropoda; class Insecta; order Orthoptera; family Acrididae; genus Schistocerca; species Schistocerca piceifrons. The sequence continues at coordinate 370,593,632 of NC_060143.1, forward strand.
AATTAATGACTTCATTTATAAGTTAAGAAAAATGTTCAAGTGTGTGTGAATTCTTAAGGGACCAAACTGATGAGCAGCAATGTCTACATGCACTGCTTTACAGTAATAACACACAATTTTGATGCTGGAACACTGCAGACAACCATTTCCAGCTATAAAGCTTGTTGAGTAGCACATACAAGATTCTTCCGTTATAGACGGAAGCTTACTGTAAACTTATTGTTTACACGTTTTAGATGTAAATAATTTCGATATACATTAATCAGTCTCATGCAACTAAAACTACAAAATGCCAAGCCTCCTTGTCAAAAAACAAAAAAATATGTTCAAATGTGTGTGAAATCTTTTCGGACTTAACTGCTAAGGTCATCAGTCCCTAAGCTTACACACTACTTAACCTAAATTATCCTAAGGACAAACACACACACCCATGCCCGAGAGAGGACTCGAACCTCCGCCGGGAACAGCCACACAGTCCATGACTGCATCGCCTGAGACCGCTCGGCTAATCCCGCGCGGCTCTCCTAGTAAGAAGGGACTTGTAACATCTCTCCATTGTGTATATGTCTAATAAGGTTTTGCATGGTTTTCTTCAGCATATCCTTAATACAAACGTATTGGAGCTGGCACAGACTCATTGAATCATTTTCTTGTCACGTGTATCTGAACACTGTTGTCTGTTGTCTTTCCTTGTTGAACCCAGCGCTATTAAAACTGTGATGCAATGATGAACAGGTTAAATGCGAGGTTCGCACCAGCACACTATTGTGTACTTTCATGCACCCAACTCACCATTCGTGGTGGACTGTTGATCCTGATCTCATATGAGAACACACATAATGAGATATGGTTCTTACATCTGATAGTAAGAACACGCTGTGAGCTGGAAATGTGGTGATTCGGATGAAATGCAGCAAGTCATTTTCTCATTTAATATGAGAATAACACAGTAATTAGAGGATAATGGCAGAGAAAAATACGAGAACAATGTTTTATTAAAGTGAACTGCATAACAGTAGCTGTATGTACTGACTTCTGACTTTCATATCAAACATATTGAACATAGTGGACGTGTTCCTCGTTTTTCACTATGATTTCTATGATTCTGTGGGAATGGCAAGTACAATGGATCTTAGAGGCCAAAGTACTGACCATTGTAACAAGAAAAGAGGCCCTCTTGCATCAGCAGAGGTATCCAGCTTTTGGTGCTGACTCAATGAAAGTCGCCACGCGCAGCCAGCTGCTGTGCATTTATGACTGCTCCCTGTTCTGTGGCTGAGCTGAGGTTCAAATGGCTCTGAGCACTATGGGACTTAACTACTGTGGTCATCAGTCCCCTAGAACTTAGAACTACTTAAACCTAACTAACCTAAGGACATCACACACATCCATGCCCGAGGCAGGATTCGAACCTGCGACCGTAGCAACTGAGCTGAGGCCAAGGAAGGAACTGTCAGCAGGAGGCCAGCGCCCTGTCGTGCTCTGAAAATTGCTTTGAGGAGATAACGACGTTATGCTTCCCAAAAAAAAATGCGCCTTGAAAAAAAACAGTAAGAGCCTAGACCTGCGTGCAATTTTTACTTTCAGATGGCCTCTGATGTGAAGCTAACGCTTGTGGGCAAAACAACTGGTAAAAATACTTGTGACATCGCAGGGAAGGTGCAAAAGATGAAGCTTTTTTGCACGAACAAGGGCAAATCGGAAAGTCATTGGCATTTTATCACTGCACGTTTTTTTGATGAGTACTTTTTGTGTATGAAGGAATCACACCATTGTGCAACTGAGTGTTCATATTCTGTGATTAACGGAGACGTGCTGTTTCGTCAGAAGAAATAGCAGGCTGTACTGTTCAGCCAAACATCTAGGGGTTCATTGGAACATGGGGAGTTGTGCACATCTTCTTCACCTCAATAGAGTTCAAAGATGGAAGGACATGCACATTTGTCACGCATTGTAGCAGAACACTGAACTTCTCATGCTGATTAATTACGGTGAGTTTAATTAGCAGCACAAGCATTGTAGGACAATCCTTGGTCCATATTTGCCAAGTCATTGCTGTTATCAGTCCTTGACTAGCACTGCTTTTGTCGAGGCACGAGTTTCTCAATAACCATCAAGCCAGTAGTTACTACATTCATTGAGATAAAATTTCGTAAGTCTCAGAATGTGGTTTGCATTTCTGAAAGAGAAAATTCAGTTTTTTGTGCAGGTAGCGCTTAAAAATCATCAGTTTACTTGGTAGAATTCTCATAGCGAATATTTATAAAGTCAATTTATGTTGAAACTTCCTGGCAGATTAAAACTGTGTGCCGGACCGAGACTCGAACTCGGGACCTTTGCCTTTCGCGGGCAAGTGCTCTACCAACTGAGCTACCCAAGCACGACTCACGCCCCGACCCCACAGCTTTACTTCTGCCAGTACCTCGTCTCCTACCTTCCAAACTTAACAGAAGCTCTCCTGTGAACCTAGCAGAACTAGCACTCCTGAAAGAAAGGATACTGCGGAGACATGGCTTAGCCACAGCCTGGGGGATGTTTCCAGAATGAGATTTTCACTCTGCAGCGGAGTTTGCGCTGATATTTATATTACTTAATATTTATATTACTTAATAGTCAGATCCATGACGTTTATTCTTTGATAGTGAGGTACTAGACTGTGTGTTTTAATTGATCACATTAATGCATTAATCCAAAGCTTGTTTCTGTTTACATCTTCCATTCAGATCAAATTTATTTCTTTGCAGTTCTCCACTTTCAATCTATAGATCTTGACATAAATTCTTCATGTTATACATTCCATTGTGCACTATAATTTCAGATTGGGTTTTGAAAATGTTGGCCAGCTCGTAATTATCGTCATTTTGGACTCAAGGAGTCATGCACAGGCACTAGATTCACTGGAAAGCATGCTGCTCCTTCCAGTGGTAGATTTTGTAGATGTACCGTGTGCAACTCGACAAGAGCTGCAAGGCGTAGTGCACCACGTCGACGGAGTCAATAGTGTGCATTGTTCAGGTAGCCATTGCAACGCCGTCTTTCCAAAGATTATCGTTCGTTCATTCCAAAGTCGGGACTGTCATTATGAAGTCTGTTCCAAGACTATTTCTTCAGAAAAAATTAAATTGGAAGCGGTTCTAATACACTACACTATCCATCATTCATTTGCCGGTAACTCTTCAGTATTCCTATGAGGGAGAAGACTCCAACGTAGATCGAGACATCTAAAAATAGAGAGCACGTCTAGAGGCACTGCACTTTTCCATAACGCCGTTACGAGACTGTTACTATGGCATATAGCTCCGATTAAATAGGATCATGTGAGGTAGAGGAAAATGTCCGAACCTTCAACCTTTCGAGGGGAAATGCTGTACTGACTGAGCTAGCCATTTACGATTCACGGCCAACGCTCACACCCTTTTACTGCCGCATGTACCTCTTCTTCAACTTTCCAAAGTTCACAGAAATCTCTTACATACCTAGTTAACTAGCACTCATGGAGGAAGGAATACTGCCAAGAAATGGCTCAGCCACAGCCCACGGGATTCTTTCCGAAATGAAACTTCACTGTACAGCAAAGTTTACAGTAGAGCATTTGCCCGAGAACGCAAAGATCCTGGATTTTAGTGCTAGTCCGATACGTAGCTTCCAGGGGACGCACAGTTCTCAGTCATCACACACACTCCGCTGCATAGTGAAATTTCAATCAGGAAATGAATTGTAGTTTTCGACCATAGCACCTACTAACTCACCTGATGGTGCTTCTTTTGCCAAAAGGACTTGTTACAAAACAGTTTTCCAAAACTCAATCAAATGTTGTGAAGAAATCTTTCATTCCCTGCCATACCACATCTGGATTAACGCAGCGTGAGCTTTGTGCAGTATTCAAATGATCTTCACCTGGACTACCAGCAAACACATTATTAGAGTAATGTGTTTCCAATACGAAAGACTTCAGATAACTCGCATAAACTTTAGGAACCCACAAAAGGTCCAATAGCTTCACAATATCAGAAACATTATTTTTTTCATCTGCTGACACCACTGCTTTACTTAAACTAACTTAATAACTCAGTTCTTCTTCATATTCAACTACTATCTTTTCAATGATTTTATTTACCCTATTACCCTTCAGGAAAACATTAACTACCTTATTGTCTGTCTTGTCCTCACTTAGGTCTTGAGCTGGGCACAACAAGATCCAGTGCTGAAAGATGTCTTATCTTCTTCCGCATTGATATTTTTAACTTACGTTGTGTTTTACGGATACCGTTTTTCGAACAGTTTCCGTATTTTAATGGCCACTGTTGTCTCTCAATTAAGTAAAAGTTCTTTTAGGAGTTAATAACGAGCATCAAAACCGATTCAGGGATTAGTGAACACAGGGCTGTCGTAGCAAGATTGAATATTGTAATTCCCAAATCCTCGAAAAATAAGCGAAAACTATACTATTCAAAAAAGCAGATAAAAATTCACTTGACGCGCCTCCCTATGAGACAATATCCACTCATTCCAAATTAATAATATCAATGTAGACCAAATGTGGCTTAGATTCAAAGAAATAGTATCGGCAGCAATTGAGAGATTTATACCAAATAAATTAACAAACGACGGAGCTGATCCTCCTTGGTACACAAAACGGGTTAGAACACTGTTGCAGGAACAACGAAACAAACATGCCAAATTTAAACAGACGCAAAATCCCCGAGATTGGCGATCTTTTACAGAAGCTCGAAATTTAGCGCGGACTTCAATGCGAGATGCTTATAACAGTTTCCACAACGAAACTTTGTCTCTAAACCTGGCAGAAAATCCAAAGCGATTCTGTTCGTATGTGAAGTATGTTAGCGGCAAGAAACAATCAATGCTTTCTCTGCACGATAGCAATGGAGATACCATCGAAGACATTGCTGCCAAAGCAGAGTTACTAAACACAGCCATCCGAAATGCCTTCACAAAAGAAGACGAAATAAATATCCCGGAACTTGAATCGAGAACAGCTGCGAACACGAGTAATGTAGAAGTAAATATCCTCGGAGTTAATTAAAGCAAGTCTTCTGGTTCAGACTGTGTACCAATTACGTTCCTTTCGGAGTATGCTGATGCATTAGCCCCATACTTAACAATCATATACAACCGCTCGCTCGACGAAAGATCCGCACCCAAAGGCTGGAAAGTTGCACAGGTCACACCAACATTCAAGAAAGGTAATAGGAGTAATCCACTAAATTACAGGCCCATATCGTTAACGTCGATACGCAGCAGGATTTTAGAACGTATATTGTGTTCGAACATAATGAGGTAACGAAGAAAACGGTCTATGGACACACAGTCAACATGGGTTTATTTGCGTGATTATAGAATATCGTCTCAGTTATGTGACTGGATCTGTGATTTCCTGTCAGAGAGGTCACAGTTCGTTGTAAGAGACGGAAAGTCACCTAGTGAAATAGAATTGATTTCTGGCGTTCCCCAAGGTAGTGTTATAGGCCCTCTGCTGTTCCTTGTCTATATAAACGATTTGGGAGACAATCTGAGCAGCCGTCTTCGGTTGTTTGCAAATGATGCTGTCATTTATCGGCTAGTAAAGTCATCAGAAGACCTAAACAAACTGTGAAACGGTTTATAAGAAATATCGGAATGGTGCGAAAAGTGGCACTTGACCTTAAATAACGAAAAGTGTGAGGTCATCCACATGAGTGCTAAAAGGAACGTGTTAAACTTCGGTTACACGATAAATCAGTCTAATCTAAAAACTGTAAATTCAACTAAATACCTAGGTATTACAATTACGAACAATTTAAATTGGAAGGAACACACAGAAAATGTTGTGGGGAAGGCTAACCAAAGACTGCGTTTTATTGGCAGGATACTTAGAAAATGTAGCAGACCTACTAAGGAGACTGCCTACACTACACTTGTCCGTCCACTTTTAGAATACTGTTGCACGGTGCGGGATCCTTACCATATAGGACTGACTGACTACATCGAAAAAGTTCAAAGGAAGGCAGCACGTTTTGTATTATCGCGAAATATGGGAGAGAGTGTCACAAAAATGATACGGGATTTGGGATGGACATCATTAAAAGAAAGGCGTTTATCGTTGCGACGGAATCTTCTCACGAAATTCCAATCACCAACTTTCTCCTCCGAATGCGAAAATATTTTGTTGACACCGACTTACATAGGGAGGAACGATCACCAAGATAAAATAAGGGAAATCAGAGCACGTACGGGAAGATACAGGTGTTCATTCTTGCCGCGCGTTGTACGAGACTGGAATAATAGAGAATTGTGAAGGTGGTTGGATGAACTCTCTGCCAGGCACTTAAATGTGATTTGCAGAGTATCCATGTAGATGTAGGCTGGTAGAATTTTTATTCGATGATATTTGGATTTCTGCCCATTGTATGCTTTACATAACTTCTTCTCGTGTTACGCAAAAGTTAAATTTATAGAGGAACTTTCATACAAGTTTGATCCCAAGCATGTACACAACTAAACTGTTTTTGGCTTCATAAATGGTTGAGATCTTTCGAAAACTTTCAGTATCAAGCGATGTACTATTGTATTACTTTCATACATAGGTGTTGAGAAAAAGTCTATATTGGTGTTAAAATCTGACAGATTTTAACCTTTCTGTTATATAAATTAAATGATGTTATATCGGCGCTTGAATATGGAAATATGATTGTACAAATTCGTTTGTTAACAGAACATGTAATTTGACTAGAGTGTGAAATTTTATGCGAGCTCGTCAATAACATATTTTTCTTACTGGTTTCTTAAAGCTGTAGTGTTTCTAGTGCTGTTTAATTAATTTGAAAGTGTAGAATTATAAGTGGTGTATTGGTCTTCACATCGAGATGAATCAGTTGATTGTGGAATATGTTATTTACGACAGAATATAACTAACTTTATTTGGTATAAACACCATCTAGCAAGTTTGGTGGAATGTGGTATTCTTTTCGGATTCTCTGTTTCCTGAGCTTCCTAGTGAGATATAAATTTTAGAAAACGTAAATTTTGTAATATGAAATTTCGTTAATTATGTGTTTTTTTTTTAGATATCGTTGTTGTTTCCATACTTTGGTACTTTTGAAGGTTATTTACGAGTTGTGTTTGTAGAAGATTGAATCAAGAATCATAGGCAATGACTTGTTTCGCTGTTAAGGAGTATCACATAGTTTCAAACTTGGTACGGATTTCAAATATGGGGTCATCAAGCGTTGCTAACTGGAGGAGATTAATGTATCTATCAAGTCACCAAGTGCATATTAGCCTACCACATAGTATAGATAATGTTATTATTCCAATTATGAATGATTGTTTCTAATTAATGATGGAAAACATCAACTGAAAGTACTGATGCCAAGTCTGACGAGTTCTGTTGTTGGGACACCGATCTGATTACAAACTGAAGAGCTCGATACCATCTGAAAAGTTTTACAGTGTACAGGAAATGTAGGAAAATGTCGCCTGGACTACGCTTGAAGGTCAAAGGGATCAAATACAGAGGACGAAAAGTTATTTATACTTTTACAGGAACCCAACTACAATTATAAGAGTCGATGGGCAATGAAAGAGAAGCAGTGGTTGAGAATGGGAATTCAAGTTCGGGGAGAACAAATAAACTCTTTGAGGTTTGCTGACGATATTGCAGTTCTGTCAGAGACTTACAAGACCAGTTGAGTTGGAAAAAATGAAAAATGTTTTGGTAAGAGATTATGAGAAGACCAGCAACAAAGGTAAAACGAGGGTAATGGAATAAAGCGAAATTAAATCAGACGATGTTGAGGGAATTAGATCCGGAAATCGGCACTAAAAAGGCCAGAAGAGTTTTGATATTTGGGCAGCAAAACAGCTGATGATGGCCGAAGTAGAAAGTATATGAAATTCAGACTGACTATAGAACGAACAGCATTTATTGAAAATAGGTAACTGTTTAATACACAGGATATTATGGGTATAAATGCTTTTGTACGAGGTATCGTAATGCACATGCACATCAGTGTGTTGGTTGCTTCTTCCCTGCGTTGAACGGTCTTCTCACAAACACGTCACAAACTGTGCAACGTAATGTTTTCTGCACAGTCATATAGAATCACTAAGTGGACTATGCCTGCCAGTATAGACTAACCGTTTTGAGACCACGCGCACACGCTTCAACACCTGACCCGCTGCCCGGAGGAAAATAAGCATTAGTGACTTTCTTTAGCCATATAGACTAGGAGATACTAACAATCGTTAAAACATATCATTTGTGATCGCCATAATATTAGCCTTTGAGAGACGTAAACGCTGGTGTAATGTTGTTCTGCTGACCGTACTCAGTCATCAATAGAAATAGCTGCACGTATGCCTGTTATACCCTGTATATTTAAGTGTTGGAAAACCTTTCTGAAAGCATTTGTATGGAACGTAGCCAAGTACGAAAGTGATACGTGGACGATAAGAGATCATACAAGAAAAGAACAGCGGTATTTGAAATGTACTGCTACAGAAGAATGCTGAAGACTAGATGGGTAGATCGAGTAACTAATGAAGATGTACTGATGGGATTCGGGGAAAAAACAAATCTAAGTCACAATTTACTAAAAGACGGGATCGATTGGTAAGACACATCCTGAAGCATGAAGAAATAACCACTTTGAAAGTGGAGGGAAGTATAGGGGTAGGGGGTGGTAAATATTATAGAGGGAGACTACAGGGTGAGTACAGTAAACGGGTAAAATGGATGTATGTTGCAGCATTTATGTGGATCTGAAGAGGCTTGCACAGATTGGTGTAGTGTGGAGAACTGGATCAAACTACTTTTCGGACGGAAGTCAATAACAACTTGTCACAGACTACAGGCATCTACATCAGTGAATGATCAGATCGTCATAATATTGCGACACGTAGTTGTACAGGGCGTTTCAAAAAATGGCTCTGAGCACTATGGGACTTAACTGCTGAGGTCATCAGTCCCCTAGAACTAAGAACTACTTAAACATAACTAACCTAAGGACATCACACCCATCCATGCCCGAGGCAGGATTCGAACCTGTCACCGTAGCGGTCGCGCGGTTCCAGACTGAAGCGCCTAGAGCCGCTAGGTCACACCGGCCGGCATGGCGTTTCAGAATGATGTTTTAAAAATTTTGGGACAGTTCCCTTACAGCAAAACAAGAACAAAATGTCCTGTAAACATGGGCTCTAAAATGCATACCTTAATAGCTGTGAGCACTTATTCATCGTCGCTACTGTGAAGCACATTTCTGCCGCGAGCTCTTTGCTTTGCATATTTTGGAACTAGTATGGACAAAAACAAGAAAAAATATCCAGTAGACGTGGACTCTAAACAGTGAACCTTAATATCTATTACCACTTGTTCACCTTCGCTACTGCGAAAAACATCTCTTCTACTGAAAAAGTGCACTTTAGAGCCCACATTAACTGGATAGTTTTTTCTTGTTAGATCCATACTACCTCCTCTCAAAATAAGAATTGCAACGAACTTGCGATGGAGGAGACATAACCGTATTTCACACTATTAAGGACGAAAAGGTGCTCGTCGCTCTTCAGGTATGGGTGTTAGAGACAATGTTTACTGGACTTTTTCTTCTTGTTTTGATGTAAGGAACCTGTCCCATAATTTTTAAAAGTCATTCTGAAACACCCTGTATGACCTCAAGTAAGAATTATCGTTACTTCCTTCCCATAAGCGAAGAATGTGGTAAAATAAATGTGGTTTTGTTCCATGTGGTTTATTAAATTAAAATTGTGTAGACACTTCTCTTGGGTACAGCCTTTAGGAAACCGTCAAGCGTTTGCAATGCCATTCAAGAAATTCATTATCTGTCAAAATACGCACAAGAAGTACCCGAAAATGCAGAGTATCTTCCTCAAATTTTACATTTAACATACCTTTGAGAGAAATAGTATCCCATATTTACAGTACGTATGTCTATGACAGTGAGTGGTAACATATTTGCTGGCGGCGAAAGCATTTCTTCAAAAACCAAATATATTCCGCATTAAATTGAGAAGTATGTCAATTTGTAGATGCTAATATCAATTTCGGCCTGTGTGGTTCATTACTAATTTCTGTCACCAACGGTCATATGTTGGAGCAATGCCACATTTGTTCAACAGCCTTCTTCGCAGGTGCGGACACTGTGAGGTTAGGTTAGGTTAGGTTCATTTTGCAAATTTGATGTACTTTAAAACTCGGATAATATAGTACACACCTTACCTATTTGTACTGAATTTCATACTGCTATTTTTCACGACGATGGAATGCATCAGTAAAGCATACGTGAATGTAAAGCAGAATTAATTTTCTAATCCATCTGATAATGTCCTCTCTGCACTCGAGTTTTGACATGATACCAGAAAATTGTCATCCGTTTTCTTTTTTTGCACAAGTTCTGAGACTGTTCATTTCGTTTTGCTCCAGAAATCTAAAACGTCTGATGTAAAATAAAACTGTGGGGCGGCCACAATTCCCCATAAATTTCCTTTGTTACTGGTTTCCAGTAGGCGCGAGAGTGTTCAGAAATTTAATTGCCAACGGCCACAAATTAAATACGCCTGCCTGTTTACAGCGCGAACGCCAAATTAAAATGACAGATATCTTCGTGTAAAGCGGCGCTGTAGACAGCCACACACATTTATCGTGCACCCGACGGCTACTAATTGTTTGAGGATGGCCACTTTAGATGAACGAGCCGGTAATAAAGAAAAATTGTTTGCGAGTGCTGGATGGTCCTCCGGCTTACTTCTTATGGTGGCCATTCCCACGGGAGGCGATGCCTACTCTAGGTATATTTTCTCTTGTTCTGGTGACACTTGGTGGCCACCATATTACAGCTAGTGAGAGTCTCTGTGGGCGGTAACCTCAGAGAGCCGGAATTCGTCACCCAGTTTAAGCAAAGATCATTGGAGATCCTAGTGCATCATTTGCAGACGTCTTCATGTCGTTGAAAATTGTTTATAAAGCTTGAAATTATATATGGATTCCTTTGCGACAAATGGCCTGCGAACACATTACACAACAAACCCCTCACAAACGTGTTTTAAAGTTTAATGCTGGTTCCTCCCTTCACAACAATACTGACCGAATATAGCATAAATCTTCCCGCAACGTTCTCAAATCGTTCAAAATAAATTGCAAGCATTTTTTTGCTCGTAACAAAATATCCATCTTTTGCCTGTAATTTATCAGATGTGACAGAGAGGCTCGTATTAGTTGATGATGTCACCGTTGGAAGGAAAGTGTATAAGAAAACGGGGTTTCAGAGAAAAATAATCTGAAAAAAAACGTATCTGAGGTTCTACATCACACTTGAGTTATTTGTGAAAAACAAACAGAAGATGGAAATGTTTCCTTTCCATTCGTAAGAAAAACAGTCGATGTTATCAGACGATTTTTGGGATATAAACTGAAACGGTGAATAAGATGAGTTTTAAATTCCTAGCACACTTCGTCAAGTCAGCGAAATGTGTAACAGGGTCTACATAATGCACACCAATATGAACAGTCAATTAACTAGCGACGATAAATATGTAGCGGCTTGGCACACACAAGAGAAAAGATACCGACAGGTAATGGGGTCTTTGTCAGGAATAAAAACAAACATGCACGGCTTCTGTAAACACAGGTGAAACAGTATACTTTAAACCATATAAAATGTGCACCTAAGTACACAATACACAATACCGCCAAATAACAAACGAATAAATTATTAAATGAAAGACTGCATCTTTTCCACTTATAAGGTTCCCCGTGCTTTCTCGAAATACTAAATATTTTATAAACCGAAGGCAATCGAAAATTTGCGAGAATGACCACCTACGAACAGATCATGCCCGGAAAGATGATGAACCTGTGTGGCTACTGCCCCTGATGTGCCTATAATTAATTTCAACACAAAATAAAGAAACTGGCAATGATATGAACCCTCTCTAATAAAGGACGGGTTTATTGACTTATGTTTTAAATAGTGAAAACCACACCACTTACACATTATTTACTGTTTAGCAATTTATATCATGAATGACACAGTTCCATGTCTTCCCAGAACATCTAATGTGATGAACGAAATTAATTTCTTTACTTGAGTTATTAATCTTCAAACATTAGAACACTCTTACATCATTCGCATTCACTCTGAAATAAATTACGAATTAAAATTCATTTTATTCCAGTAACGCCATAGCTTGTTAATGTTAGTTCAATATGATTATGACATAAATTTCATAAGTGTCGACCGTAACATTGGGCATTCATATGACTGCGTAAGTTGGCATTTGGTCGGTACATTTACTACTGCTCAACCCAAAAAATGTTCCAATACTTATCTACCTTACATGTAAAACAATATAGCCCTCATTGTAACTTTCCACCTTAACTTTCGCGCTTCCATTTCTCTAAACTCTATCTCCAAATCGTAATTCAGACACCCTAATTTCTAACTAGAAAACCACAGCAGAACCCGCGTACTCCCTATCGCAAGCACTGTAGACGCTACACGACAGTAGCTCAACTGCTAGAAAAGACTCAAAAGGAAAACGAAGACCAGGATCTCAGGTTTCAGCATGCTAGGCCAAAGAGTACAAGTGTCAAGGGCATTGTGTTACAATAATGGGACTAAGTATTTTTTTAATAAAGATTTCGAAGGTATCTAACTTCACTAGACCTCAAGGAGCTGCCGTCCGGTGGCTGTGCGAGGCATTCGACAAAATACGATCACTGTGAAGACCTTTAGGGGGACTAAATTGACACCTCTGATTGCTTCGCCAGTCATGTTAAAAATTTTTCACTATAGTCTTTGACTCAGAACAATTTTATCTCGACGCAAGCCTCAAACGTTGACAGATGAAGAAGTAGGCTTCGGTGATGAATGATATGATGAAAGATCACAGTATCAAATAAATTTACGTTTCTGACGTTGTTACTGATGATGAAAATATACGCCAGTTGACGATGTGGATGTTTCCCGGTACCATTAAAGTTAAGGCATATAGTACTGTCGTTAGGAAGAGATAATCTCAGCTGCTAAGTAAGAAACGATTTCTTCCTACACATGACAAGGGCCAGTTTAAGGTCAAAGGGACACAAGCATCCGCTTGGGGCGCCATGATGAGAGAGGCACCAGACACAACAAGTGTAAAATTCTTATTCAGCGTGAAAAAATAATTAGTAGCGAAAATGGACACGGTTTAAAGGGACACGCCCCTGAACGGACTCCATTGTTAGCATTATCTTCACCCTTATAGTGTAACTGATCTATAAATGGGAGATAGCTCAAAATTCTTACACGCAGTTGGGGTTATTAGTCAAAGCAGTTCTCAAAAAATTATTGAGATATTTATTATATTTTGTTACTGACAACAATGTTTATAATAGCATAAAAACAGAACACTATTTCACAGCGGTACCATTTTCTTTGGAGCCACTGACTGTGTAGTTTGGAAAAAGAGTCAGAGTACAGACAACTTTCACATAAGCGTTTGATGACACCAATTTCCTTCCCTGGTGCTGATCTGTGAAAAGGGCGAGTTAATTTATTTTACTAAAACAAAAATACTTAAAAATGTAGCTCAAATATCGCCGACATCATCATCATGTTATAAATTTTTCAGGAAACAGTAGGCAATGGAGGTAGAGGAGGTCATTCTAAATATCTGAACTAAATTTTGTGAGTTTAACTTCAGTCATTTAGGAGAAAAGTGTACCACAATGATGAAAATTCAAGTTTTCTGTAAATCGCAAAAGAAGATTTACAGGTTCATTAACTTACCATTATGATCCTTTAGATCATTCCAGTTGCATACTCCAGTTGTCCTCCTGTTTCCTTCTCCTCCATACTATTTCTCTTCATTCTTTTCTTTTTCCTTGACTCCTTAGTAGCAGTTTCTGCAGCTGTCTCTGCTTCGGTTACCCGCCGCTGAAGCCATATTCCTCCCCAGCTGGATGTTCAATATCTTCATAACATTGATCCTTGAACTTACAACATCATTGAATGTTATTATTGCATCCACTACACCAATCTTCAGCACTGTCAGCACAACAATTATAGTTTTGCATATTCCCTCCTATATACAGCTGTTGAAGCTTTCATTTGCATTCTGAGAGAGACCATACATTCATTTCCTAAGTAGATTTTTATTTGCCTGATCTCTCTCTCTCTCTCTCTCTCTCTCTCTCTCTCTCTCTCTCTCTCTCTCTATATATATATATATATATATATATATATATATATATATATATATATATATATATATATCCCTAATTGCCTCCATTACAGCAAGTGGTAAGGAATGCTTGTGGGTATACTGTATGCCTGTAGCATTGCTCAACCATTACTTGACCACGAATCTTCCCCTTTTGGACACAAACCATGTTGTGGAGTTTCATCTGTTGACACTGTGTGAAACGAAGCTGCCTAAAAGCTCGTCTCACGTTCTCCAAATCTCCTACATTTCTCCTTGTTGCTAGTCCATCATACAGAGTTAAAGAATCAATTTCACTTTTTGTAAGACCACCTGGACACCTATATGTTTTCTGTGTAACAGTTTTTCCACTGAAGTCTTTACATCATTTTCTCAGCTGAGCTCTCATTCTTTCTGTACATGTCCAACACAATCAAGCTTTTCCATCAGTGTTTCCCCGTATGGTCTGTCAGTAACAACAGTCTTCATCTCCAACGTAGCCTACATCCTCACACCACAACTAAACACTGATCTTCTAAAAATATGTAGAACTCCTTTCGTTTCCATGTTTCGATTTGGGCCATCAGAGCTCTATACGCAAACATGGGTGCCAATAAATTTATTTGAACCACCCTGGCAGTGCTTTGTTAGATGTTCATAATCTAGTATTTAACCAGTTTCTATAAATGTGGCAGTTACAACCCCATTCAGAAAAGTATGATCTCTCTTCTGTCACGATCCATCAAATGCTGCTACAGTGTCTATATTTACAGACAAGGCTACTGCTCCTTCTGCTGCTCTTTTCATTGATTGTTCACTTACACCACATAAAGCATTATGTATTAATTTATTGTATCTGTCAAACCTCAGTGGAGGTGGAGGCAAATCCATCACTACACAAAAAGTCTGGGCAGCTCTCCTTCCCCTTCTAGTACATCGCATTACATAAGCAAGCTGAATATTTAGTCTGTAATGTCGGCTAACAGTTACTGGTGATGTCATAGTATCACTGTGCATCTTACACGAGTTACAGGCAATCACTAACCAACCTGAAAGACCCTTCCTTGCTGAAATGTTCTTAGAAATGCCAATACTATCTTCACAATTGCAGTACTTACATTTCACAGCATTCTTCAAAAGTCTTGACAGCATATTTGGGTTCACAATAGCATTTCCGTCGTTATTGCTGCTCTCAATACTACTAGGCTTGTTCTTATTACATTCAGAAAGCGAAAGTTTAGGTCTAGAAACACTGCCTGTACACACAGTTTATGGTGGCGACTTTTGAAGCAACTGATGTCTATTATTCGGCTGTGTTTAGAACTGGTTGCCGCGAAACTTTCCTTTTGGGCTAAATTTCTTTACTCTCGGCGTTTGTAGCACATGAAACACACACACAGAAACAAAACAACACACAATAACTACGAAACCACACACATATGAAATTCCGAAATCATATATTCTCAGATCTTTGTTTACATTCGAACCATAGCCTTCTATACATGTCTGTACTTTGGTTCCAGGAGCCAGTGCCTTCTAGAATACGCCTGTGTTAACAATCTGTAACAAACGACGGAAAAAATGGAAGAACGAAAATTGCATTCCGTATTCTGATGCACTGCAAACTGATAGATGGGCGTGGCCCCTGTGCAACATTACGTTCAATCTCAGTTTTAGAATGAACGGAAAATGATAATGCCCATAAACTATACATTTTCGAAATCAGCATGAAATTCACTTATCTAAAGACCAAGATTTTTTTCAAATTTTTGTTCATTTTCACAAGCATGTCCCCTTAAAGTATAGGATAACAATTGGTGAAGTAAAAGCCTTGGACTAAACATGCTAGTTTACTTTTTATTTCTTCCTTGTTCAATTCGTCTTGTGTTATTTTGATGCCTAGTTAGCAAAATTCCTTAACTTCATCTACTTTGTGATCACCTGTTCTAATGTTAAGTTTCTCTTTGTTCTCATGTCTGGTTCTTCTCGTTGCTTTTGTCTTTCTTCAATTTATTTTCAATCCTTATTCTGCTCTCGTTAGAGATTCATTCCATTCAATACATTCTATAATTCTTCTTCAATTTCTCTGAGAACAGCAATGTCAACAGTGAACCACATCATAGATGTCCTTTCACCTGGAATTTTAGTCTCATTCCTGGAACTTAATTTCTGTCATTGCTTCTTCGTTGTGTAGATAGACCAGTAGGAGTGAAAGACTGTACCCATGCCTTACAACCTTCTTAACCGATCGCTTTGTCTTTGGCCTTCCACTCTTACTGTTCCCTCTTTGGTCTAGTACAGATTGTATATTACCTGTATTTCTCTACATATTTTTTTCTCAGAATTTCGAACATTTTACTCCAATTTATATTACCATACGAATATTCCAAGGCGACAGATCTTATTAACTTATCCTGATACACTCTTGCTTCAGTTATCAGTGGCAACGTCAGAACTGCCTCACTGGAGTCTCTGCTTTATCTAAAGCCTAATTGATCATCACCTTAAGGATCCTCTATTTTCGTTCTCAGAAAATTATTCTTGTCAGCACATTGGATGCATGAGCTCTGAAGCTGATTGTACGACAATTACCACACTTGTCGAGTCTTTCAGAGTTCGGAATTGCATTTTGAAAAGCCCTTTTGCTGACACTCCACCAATGGTTTTAGAAATTACAAAGTAATGTTATCTATCCATTTTTAATTGTCTGACTTTAACTCTTCCAAAGTTCTTTTAAATTATGATTCTAACACTGGACCACGTATCTCTTCCCCATCGACTGTTTCTTTTGCCATGTCATCAAACAAGTGTAAATGATTTCTACAGGTCAGTCCCAAAGGGAAAACGTGGTGTAGAGAATATATTTGTCATTTTGGAATATTGGTCTAAAATTTGTACACTTCTAGCATTAAGGGCTGCGACAACTTGGTGTGTTATACGGTGTTCAAAGACAGATTAATTGGAAAAATATCATGCCCCTTACTGCATACTATCTGACATTGCAGGGCAGTTTACAGGAAAGATGTTTAATCAATTCTTGAACGAGAAAGAGAATTTCTAATGGTACTTTTAGCATATATCAGATTAATGGTTTCTGTTGGTGTAAAATTCGAAAAACAATGTAAATGACATAAAAACAAAAAGGTTTTGTCATCAGGTACAAACAGGTACAAATGACAGTATTATAACGATTGTAGTAGACCAGGTAAGTGTCAATTAAGAAATGTTCATGATACAGATGCAGACTTGCAAATTAAAAGAAAAAGAGAACAGATAAAACAGCCCCAGGTTTTCAGAAAATGTAAGAAAAAATTGGCAGTGCCACTTACTGATATAGGAGAAGTGGATGCGTACTGTCAATTGTGACAGTTTGTGATATCAATGCCAATATTTTGTGTCGGCAATGTATGCAACAGTGCTCGAGATTTATGAAGTAATGAATATTTTTCCCAAATGACTTTTAAGCATTGATGTGAGAACTGAGAAAAGACTTATTATTATATTGTGACTTATTATTACAATGTGAAATAACAACAATATGTTTGATTATTTTCATGACCAGTTTTCTATAAAGAAAAATCATATAACAAAAGATAACACCACTAAAGGAATGTATTGGCATTGTATTGTCTGTGAAATTTTACTCCTTTTGTTGTTCTCTTTGATGTATAAATCGGTTGAGATCGAAGGTAAGCTGAGGTCCGTTCTTTTACATGTTATAAAAGTTAGTCATAAGTGATTAAAAATATATATAATGTACAATTTATTAAACAGAGTTCTTGTGTATGGATTTTTAATTGTAAGTAGATAACCAACTCTGAAAGTTTTAAGTTTTGTTTCCACAATAGTCCACACTGTATTTTGTCTGTCGCCATTATGTGAGCATATGAGCGGCAGTTTCTAACTACAGAAATAACCAGACATTAATTCTTTCGATCGATAATACAGTATTTGACCTCCAAGGACAAGAACCCACAGGAATTTATTATTTTCCTATTCAAACAGTGACAATAACATTTTGTAGAACGATCTTAGACTTTAAGTAAATGAAATAATTTGTATGGCTTGTGTGTAAGATTAAATTTACTCAGTGTAATTTATCAATGGCTTTAATGGCACCAGTGTTGTTATGGGTAGAGGTTGTGGTGTGATATATTAATTATTTGGTGCATACATTTTAATGTTGTGCACTGAATTAGTGAAACATCAGTTCAATATTTATTTGTAGTGATTAGATATGACAAAATAATTCATTATAGTTGGGCTCAGCGGCACATAAATAAGAATTATTGGAGATTATTTCTTTCTTTCAATACTGTTATTCTTGCTGCAACATTTTCGTATTTTTTACAATAATACGTACACCCCACCACAAAAACTTTGAACAGTACCCAAAAAACCCATTACAAATTATTGGCTAAGATCTGCTCTATAAAGAAGGAACTTCAAGAACTGGCTTCAGGAAGGGTAGACAACAATGCAGGTTCAGAAAATCATGTATGAATTCCCTTCAAAGAACATACCCACATAAATGATAATGCAAATGATGTGTGTGTACGATCTCCCACATAGGGGGTAGATCTATAGTAACAGAACGTAGTTTAAGCATGATACATGGTGTTTATAGTTAAGCTGTAAATAAAATGGCAAAAAGGGACGAGCCTCAGTTACGTATTTTTCTAGAATTGATTTAGATCTGGCTTGTTCATTTCTGACAGTATGTATTTTAGTGAAAAGTACAGAGAAAGTCATATATTTGTATTAGCTGCAGGAATGTTCCACATATGTGGTTCCCATGAGTGATGTTTTGCTGAAGCAGAATGCTTTGTGTGGACAGTTATTGCCTGGGTGGTAGTCGAACAGTTCACCCCAGAACAGTTAATTACATCAAATTAACTTTGCTCTAAACTCATAACACAGACAGAGAAAACCATGAAGAGACATGAGAAACTATATTTGTTAGCAGTTAAAACAAATAGACATAAACATTAGTAGTATTTAAAGAGAATATGATGTTGTTGTTGTTGTGGTCTTCAGTCCTGAGACTGGTTTGATGCAGCTCTCCATGCTACTCTATCCTGTGCAAGCTTTTTCATCTCCCAGTACCTACTGCAACCTACATCCTTCTGAATCTGCTTAGTGTATTCATCTCTTGGTCTCCCTCTACGATTTTTACCCTCCACGCTGCCCTCCAATACTAAATTGGTGATCCCTTGATGTCTCAGAACATGTCCTACCAACCGATCCCTTCTTCTGGTCAAGTTGTGCCACAAACTTCTCTTCTCCCCAATCCTATTCAATACTTCCTCATTAGTTATGTGATCTACCCATCTAATCTTCAGCATTGTTCTGTAGCACCACATTTCGAAAGCTTCTATTCTCTTCTTGTCCAAACTATTTATCGTCCATGTTTCACTTCCATACATGGCTACACTCCATACGAATACTTTCAGAAATGACTTCCTGACACTTAAATCTATACTGGATGTTAACAAATTTCTCTTCTTCAGAAACGCTTTCCTTGCCATTGCCAGCCTACATTTTATATCCTCTCTACTTCGACCATCATCAGTTATTTTGCTCCCCAAATAGCAAAACTCCTTTACTACTTTAAGTGCCTCATTTCCTAATCTAATTCCCTCAGCATCACCCGAATTAATTAGACTACATTCCATTATCCTTGTTTTGCTTTTGTTGATGTTCATCTTATATCCTCCTTTCAAGACACTGTCCATTCCATTCAACTGCTCTTCCAAGTCCTTTGCTGTCTCTGACAGAATTACAATGTCATCGGCGAACCTCAAAGTTTTTATTTCTTCTCCATGAATTTTAATACCTACTCCGAATTTTTCTTTTGTTTCCTTTACTGCTTGCTCAATATACAGATTGAACAACATCGGGGAGAGGCTACAACCCTGTCTTACTCCCTTCCCAACCACTGCTTCCCTTTTATGTCCCTCGACTCTTATAACTGCCATCTGGGTTCTGTACAAATTGTAAATAGCCTTTCGCTCCCTGTATTTTACCCCTGCCACCTTTAGAATTTGAAAGAGAGTATTCCAGTCAACATTGTCAAAAGCTTTCTCTAAGTCTACAAATGCTAGAAACGTAGGTTTGCCTTTCCTTAATCTTTCTTCTAAGATAAGTCGTAAGGTCAGTATTGCCTCACGTGTTCCAGTGTTTCTACGGAATCCAAACTGATCTTCCCCGAGGTTCGCTTCTACTAGTTTTTCCATTCGTCTGTAAAGAATTCGTGTTAGTATTTTGCAGCTGTGACTTATTAAGCTGATAGTTCAGTAATTTTCACATCTGTCAACACCTGCTTTCTTTGGGATTGGATTTATTATATTCTTCTTGAAGTCTGAGGGTATTTCGCCTGTTTCATACATCTTGCTCACCAGATGGTAGAGTTTTGTCAGGACCGGCTCTCCCACGGCCGTCAGTAGTTCCAATGGAATATTGTCTACTCCGGGGGCCTTGTTTCGACTCAGGTCTTTCAGTGCTCTGTCAAACTCTTCACGTAGTATCATATCTCCCATTTCATCTTCATCTACATCCTCTTCTATTTCCATAATATTGTCCTCAAGTACATCGCCCTTGTATAGACCCTCTATATACTCCTTCCACCTTTCTGCTTTCCCTTCTTTGCTTAGAACTGGGTTTCCATCTGAGCTCTTGATATTCATACATGTTGTTCTCGTATCTCCAAAGGTCTCTTTAATTTTCCTGTAGGCGGTATCTATCTTACCCCTAGTGAGATAGGCCTCTACATCCTTACATTTGTCCTCTAGCCATCCCTGCTTAGCCATTTTGCACTTCCTGTCGATCTCATTTTTGAGACGTTTGCATTCCTTTTTGCCTGTTTCACTTACTGCATTTTTATATTTTCTCCTTTCATCAATTAAATTCAATATTTCTTCTGTTACCCAAGGATTTCTACTAGCCCTCGTCTTTTTACCTACTTGATCCTCTGCTGCCTTCACTACTTCATCCCTCAAAGCTACCCATTCTTCTTCTACTGTATTTATTTCCCCCATTCCTGTCAATTGCTCCCTTATGCTCTCCCTGAATCTCTGTACAACCTCTGGTTCTTTTAGTTTATCCAGGTCCCATCTCCTTAAATTCGCACCTTTTTGCAGTTTCTTCAGTTTTAATCTACAGGTCATAACCAATAGATTGTGGTCAGAGTCCACATCTGCCCCTGGAAATGTCTTACAATTTAAAACCTGGTTCCTAAATCTCTGTCTTACCATTATATAATCTATCTGATACCTTTTAGTATCTCCAGGGTTCTTCCATGTATACAACCTTCTTTCATGATTCTTAAACCAAGTGTTAGAGAATATGATATCGTAGTTTATTATCCAAAATATTTCTATAATTACCCCACCTAAAGAAAGCTTAAGAATTGTCAGTATCTTAGTCCATTAACAATGGAAAAAGTTAATTGAATGTAATAATTGAACAATGTAGCCTAATACCACTATGTTGCTGGGCATCTTGCGATGGTTTCCTGGAAGCCTAATTGCTTAAATATGAATGTTATGAAGAATTACTAACTTTAGATGTAAGTTAGCAGTATACATCCAAGTACCTAATTGAGGGAGTAGAAATTCATCAAAGATCATTTCTGTATGTATAAAAAGAGTAAAATGCAGTTCATCATAGAAACGCAAAATAAATGGTATATAATAAGTCGCTATTAGTGAATAAGATCTGTCATTAGAAAGTGTTTAAGAAAAGGATGTCAGCTAGATTCAGAAATCTATTATTATAAAACTTTAATTAAAAGGAACATAGTCAAATATAACTCACCAGTAAGGGGGAAGACGTGTGTAACAAATATACTAGTTTCTCGCAGCTGAATGTTGAGCCTTGAATGCACATAGATACAAGTGCCACAGTAATTAGATGTAAGTCTAAGTATCTACAAAGTTAAATAATTCCATTGGGATGTATACCAAGGTGCTCTGAAATCAACCCATGCAATTACTGTAAAGTAGCGAATGATGGGTAATAGCAACTTACTTATCTTAGAGACAATGAAACAATGGTAGATTTAATTTTAGCTTGATTTAAAAACAAAGGAATGACGAAAGCTCGTCTCGCTGTACATAGATAAATGTATGTTTATTGTTCGCATGTAAAGCTCCATTTATTTTAGGTGCATGGGACTAAGAACGTTGACAACAAGTTGCATAAAAGGAAACGATTAAAAGCTATGGACATGTTAGCTAAAATAATAGGTTTTCTGTGATGGAAATGTAAAAGAAAAATAGTCCAAGACGTGTAATGTTACGTACATGTAGACTACAATGCCCTAAGCAGTATCTGATGTGAAGATATCATTGCCCAAGAGGAAATGAAAAAGCTACCACCATATGTCATTCTGTTCAAGGTGGCGCATGTGAAGATAAAGAGCTTTCTACAGTAACAGTTACTGTAGTAACGACATATGGCAAGTGTGCAACTGAACTTATTCATGTTAAGTATAGTACAACACAAACAATGTTTGTATAAATTAGATTAATTTCTGTTTTGAAACCTACCAACGGTATATTTGTTGTTTCTTATGTTTTATGAACGGTGCAGCAGCTAAACAGCAGTGGCAGGTATCTTCTACTTGGGTTAGAATGTTGAAGTTGTCAGACACAGAGCCCAAACATCTGAAGGCCGTGTGCAGGAAGAAGATGCCAGAAGATTCCTTAAGATGCTGTGGCCTATGATTTCAACAACGAAAGGATGTTTCATAAACGCAGATGTAATGTTCCTACTTCAATTCCATGTCAGAATTCGATGTTAGCTGTTCTGAAAGAGCCATGATTGACTGCAGATGCACACTGAAACACTTATGCAGCAGACATCTGTGAATGGCATTACAAAATAAAACATTTTGTATCATCTTAAAAGAAAAGTGTTCAAGAATAAATTATTTTGAAAATTGATGACTCCAACTTTTTATACCAAGATGTATGTGAACATCAGGAAGACTGGTAATTTTTATTGAATGAAAATTTGTGTACCTTATGACACTAAAATAAAGTCATGTTTAATATCTGATTATTGAGCTTAAGTGAAGTATAAAATATTAATCTAGGAATGCTTTTCAAAATATAGCGATCTGACTGGGAACATCAGTGAAACATTACCAATTTTATTGCTTAAGAGGCGTGTAAAATGAACCTGAATTACCTAATTAATAATTTCCTGCATTTGAGGATTTGAGTATGCTTACCAGAGTTAACTGTGCTTACAGATGTTGGTGTTAAAAATCATCCTTACTTCACTTAGTACTGGATAAACGAATAGAAGCAGATCTTTGGTTTTAGCTCATGTAATTACACCAAGAAATAGCTTTTCTGAAGCATTTATACTGTTCAATACCTACAATTCGACTGTTAGAGCTGAATGAACTTATCTGAATAACAATTTTACTAATTTTCAGATACACAGAGATGTGATTAGGTAATATCTATGTGAAGGAGGTAATGAACTTACTTTGCCTATGAGCTACATTCAGTCGGAAGACTCATCAAGCTTCTTATCGCAAATATTCCTATAGGGAGATTGCGACATGACTCACCCTGAGATAGTAATCTCACATTATGTTTAGATGTATGCCTGACAAGGTGGTGGTGGTGGTTAGTGTTTAACGTCCCGTCGACAACGAGGTCATTAGAGACAGAGCACAAGCTCGGGTTAGGGAAGGATTGGGAAGGAAATCGACTGTGCCCTTTCAAAGGAACCATCCTGGCATTTGCCTGAAATGATGCCTGACAAGCAATGTAGATAAATCTTCAATCCATCAACAACGCAAAGTGACTTCATTCTTTATCAGGTGTAGAGTAATATATCTATCTTGTTTTTCTTTTGTGTGATAGAGCAGATATACAACTAAATCTTAAATTTTCTTCCTATACAAGAACATTGATACACTCAAGTTCTTTCAAATTGTTGTGTGGTTGTTATCTCTAAAAGAAACTGAATCTTTCTTTTTCAAAAAGTCTTGTTCAGTTCTATACCAATATTTATGTAATTGGATATGCAACCTGAATGAATTTCTAGTGGATAAAAAGCTGATTTTATTGCAAAGAGAAAGCAATTTTGGTAGTAATTTGTAATATCAGTTATAGCTTTCTTATACTTGTTTTTCTTAGGTTGATCAACATATGAAGATCCAAATATTGGGTTATGTTTATTAACGCTCAGTTCCAGATTTTTATTGAATATAGAGAACCTCCAAATTGTCTTCTTTGAAAATTTTACATTTCAGTTAAGAATTTTGTTTGTAGAATTGTGGTAATATTCTTCTACATTTTTTGACCTTAATATCACTAGGTTCATTGTTTTAAATTTAAATTACTATGTTTCGTCCTGTCTCGTGAAAGTACCAAGAAAAGTAATATTGACTTTTATTATTTTCAAGTGTCAAAATGTTTTTCATTTTTTGAATTACAGAATCTTCGACTTGACTGAAAAATTCTTCTTGTTCTACAGTGTTATCAGTAACACTCATTTTAATTATCTGGAATCTAGTTTTGAATTCTGCAGGTTTCCTATTAATATTTGTAATATCTTATAGCAATCATAATCCTGGAAGTTCTTTAAGAATTAGTTACATGCTATTGTATCTCCTCTTTATGCTGATTTTTGAAGATCATAATCCTTAAAAATCATCATGAAAGCATTTATGTCATTTTCTATAACCTTAATTACACTCCTGGAAATTGAAATAAGAACACCGTGAATTCATTGTCCCAGGAAGGGGAAACTTTATTGACACATTCCTGGGGTCAGATACATCACATGATCACACTGACAGAACCACAGGCACATAGACACAGGCAACAGAGCATGCACAATGTCGGCACTAGTACAATGTATATCCACCTTTCGCAGCAATGCAGGCTGCTATTCTCCCATGGAGACGATCGTAGAGATGCTGGATGTAGTCCTGTGGAACGGCTTGCCATGCCATTTCCACCTGGCGCCTCAGTTGGACCAACGTTCGTGGTGGACGTGCAGACCGCGTGAGACGACGCTTCATCCAGTCCCAAACATGCTCAATGGGGGACAGATCCGGAGATCTTGCTGGCCAGGGTAGTTGACTTACACCTTCTAGAGCACGTTGGGTGGCACGGGATACATGCGGACGTGCATTGTCCTGTTGGAACAGCAAGTTCCCTTGCCGGTCTAGGAATGGTAGAACGATGGGTTCGATGACGGTTTGGATGTACCGTGCACTATTCAGTGTCCCCTCGACGATCACCAGTGGTGTACGGCCAGTGTAGGAGATCGCTCCCCACACCATGATGCCGGGTGTTGGCCCTGTGTGCCTCGGTCGTATGCAGTCCTGATTGTGGCGCTCACCTGCACGGCGCCAAACACGCATACGACCATCATTGGCACCAAGGCAGAAGCGACTCTCATCGCTGAAGACGACACGTCTCCATTCGTCCCTCCATTCACGCCTGTCGCGACACCACTGGAGGCGGGCTGCACGATGTTGGGGCGTGAGCGGAAGACGGCCTAACGGTGTGCGGGACCGTAGCCCAGCTTCATGGAGACGGTTGCGAATGGTCCTCGCCGATACCCCACGAGCAACAGTGTCCCTAATTTGCTGGGAAGTGGCGGTGCGGTCCCCTACGGCACTGTGTAGGATCCTACGTTCTTGGCGTGCATCCGTGCGTCGCTGCGGTCCGGTCCCAGGTCGACGGGCACGTGCACCTTCCGCCGACCACTGGCGACAACATCGATGTACTGTGGAGACCTCACGCCCCACGTGTTGAGCAATTCGGCGGTACGTCCACCCGGCCTCCCGCATGCCCACTATATGCCCTCGCTCAAAGTCCGTCAACTGCACATACGGTTCACGTCCACGCTGTCGCGGCATGCTACCAATGTTAAAGACTGCGATGGAGCTCCGTATGCCACGGCAAACTGGCTGACACTGACGGCGGCGGTGCACAAATGCTGCGCAGCTAGCGCCATTCGACGGCCAACACCGCGGTTCCTGGTGTGTCCGCTGTGCCGTGCGTGTGATCATTGCTTGTACAGCCCTCTCGCAGTGTCCGGAGCAAGTATGGTGGGTCTGACGCACCAGTGTCAATGTGTTCTTTTTTCCATTTCCAGGAGTGTAGTTACGATATTTTAAGTTTGGAATATCTGTTGATACCTTTATTCTTACAAATAATTTTTTGTTCTTCTAGAGTTAATACACTTGATGGTGATTCTACATACACATCATTATTGTTTCTGAAAACCCCAATGAGCTGAGATTTATTAAGTTTGGAATACTCTCAAATTTCTAAACGTTTTGCTCTGTCTCTCATCTTGATTACTTTTAGAGTTCTCAAGTCATCCATTTAGAGAGAGCAAAAATTTAATAGGTTTGTGAAGAATGAAGTTCAAAAGAAGATTAATAAAATTTTGTCATGTCCTTTCCTAATCTCATCGAGATTTCCATCCATCACTGTGAGAGAAACATTTGTTTTATTTAGGCAATGCTGGAGGTGTTGCATTTTTAAAGAAGGAATTTTTTTAGCTTACTGAAAATTTTTCTATATAAATGGATGCACTACTGATGAAACTAGATAATGGAAGCAGTTCAAACTTTTTTAAAAAAGTAGTGCTGCACGTAATGTTCTGCATTCTGTTACTGGTTGTGAATATTTGGATCATAGATATGGGAAGAAAATATCCTTGGAACTCAATAACGAGTTCAAATTATTTTGCCTGGTAGATATTTGAAATTAATTAATGATTATGATTTGAATTATTATGAAGATGGGTGGGTTACATTGTGGAACAATAAAATGAAGAAACTTAAAAACAATTGCAATCAATTTCATCAACTGAATATTTTGCTGGAAAATTTAATTTTTAACTAAAAATTTTCCGTATTATTTCATCCAATCATTATATGTTTTGTGGAAACATTTTATTCAAGTTTATAATCCATGTATTTTTTTTTCAATTTTGTAGTACAGACTTCACTCAACTGTTGCTGCCACACCCACCCATCTCGCACATGGCGTGAACTATTACAACTTTTCTAATGCCCTTTTTGTGCCCCAAGTTATTAATATAGTGATATGACTTATGCTCTTTTTGCCTATTAATTTTGGTTGTTTTCCTACATTTGCGTTGCCCATTCATTTTGAGTTTTGAATGGAAAACCTGATCAATTTTGAAAATGGTATATCTGAATCATTTTCAAAATGCTCTATAACGCTTATATTATAGCTACACCCTTCTTTCGATAGAACAATTCCAAGGGTTTCAAAAATGTAAGAAAACTGTCCATCTCTTACAAGAATCATCCAAACGCCTGGTTTACTGATGTTTTTCTTTGCAAATTGTATTATTCAGTTTTCACACCAGAAGTAAAAAAATTCCAAAATGCCATATGGGAAGAAGACAGTGAGACAATGTCAATTCTGGGCAATGCTCCCACCAACCCCTCAGAAAGTCTTCTTGATAGACAAGACAAATATTTCAAAACACTCTTCCAGCTACCAAACATAATGAGTTCGCTGCAGCTAATGGACCAATCGAAACTATGAAGCAACATTGCAGAAGACAACTGTTTAAGTAGTTACTGGTAAAAGATGGGAATGAACAAGGCATTGCAGCTCATCACCAAAAATTTAATTTATGCTCCTACATAGTGATGGAAGTATGAAATTTGTTTAAGCAGTCGTTAACGTACACTATGCGTAAAATAATTACTGTGTCACACTTTTGTTTCTTTAGCTTCATGCTAAAAGAAAGCTATGTATTGTCTCTGTTCTCCTTTGTCCTCTGTCTAGTAAAGATGTAATTTCAATTTCCTAAGACAGTCATTATGTGACAAACTAATTGTAATTATTCTATATTTAAAGATCATTAACAAAATATAGATACAGTCTTTGTGTTGAGAACTGAGGAGTTTTCTGCACATTAATTTTGTTATTAGAATTCCCTGATGACTCATCATCCATGAATCTATCAAGAATTTTTGAATGAATATGAAATGGTATCGTCTTCAGCTCATGGTCAGACCCAACACAACTTGCCTCTTTGGATTGAGATCAAGAGTTAGCTATTTTTTACGGTGGCCAAACATTGCGGACCTTTAGCTGGAAACAATCGCTATGCGTGGCACTACCGTGTACGTTTCACCAGGATTGTTATACTTTTTGTGTGGTCAATTGATAGTGACTGCGCCAAATATCTCACGAAATAAGCACAAAACGAAAAAAAAACAAAGAATGAAAATCGTCTAGCTTGAAGGGGGAAACCAGATGGCGCTATGGTTGGCCCGCTACATCGCGCTGCCATAGGCCAGACTGATATCAACTCCGTTCTTTTTAAAAATAGGAATCTGATTTTTTATTGCACGTTCATGTAGTACCTAAAGAAATATGAATGTTTTAGTTGGACCACTTTTTTCGCATTGTGATAGATGGCCCTGTAATAGTCACAAACGTATAAGTACGTGATATCGCGTAACATTCCGCCAGTGCGGACGGTATTTTATTCGTGACACATTACCCGTGTTAAAATTGACCGTTTACCAATTGCGGAAAAGGTCGATATCGTGTTGATGTATGCCTATGGTGATCGAAATGCCGAACGGGCGTGTGCTATGTATGCTGCTCGGCATCCTAGACGAGATCATAACAAGTGTCCGGACCGTTCGCCGGATAGTTACGTTATTTAAGGAATCATCTACATGTGAAACGTCAACCACGACCTGCAACAAATGATAATACCCAAGTAGGTGTTTTAGCTACTGTCGCGGCTAATCTGCACATCAGTAGCAGACAAATTGCGCGAGATACAGGAATCTGAAAAACGTCGGTGTTGAGAACGCTACAGCAACATCGATTGCACCCGTACCATACTTCTATGCACCAGGAATTACGTGGTGATGATTTTGAACGTCGTGTACAGTTCTGCCACTGAGCACAAGAGAAATTACGGGACGAAAACAGATTTTTTGCACACGTTCTATTTAGCGACGAAGCATCATTCACCAACAGCGGTAACGTAAACCGGCATGATATGCACTATTGGGCAACGGAAAATCCACGATGGCTGCGACAAGTGGAACATCACAGACCTTGGCGGGTTAATGTATGGTGCGGTATTATGGGAGGAAGGATAATTGGCCCCCATTTTATCGATGGCAGTGTGAATGGTGCAATGTATGCTGATTTCCTACGTAATGTTCTACCCGTGTTGCTACAGGATGTTTCACTGCATGACAGAATGGCGATGTACTTCCAACATGGATGTCCGGCACATAGCTCGTTTGCGGTTGAAGCGGTATCGAATAGCATATTTCATGACAGGTGGATTGGTCGTCGAAGCACCTTACCGTGGCCCGCTCTTTCACCGGATCTGACGTCCCCGGATTTCTTTCTGTAGGGAAAGTTGAAGGATATTTGCTACCGTGATCCACCAACAACGCCGAACAACATGCGTCAGCGCATTGTCAATGCATGTGCGAACATTACGGAAGGCGAACTACTCGCTGTTGAGAGGAATGTCGTTACACGTATTGCCAAATGTATTGAGGTTGACGGACATCATTTTGAGCATTTATTTCATTAATGTGGTATTTATAGGTAATCACGCTGTAACAGGATGCGTTCTCGGAAATGATAAGTTCACAAAGGTACATGTATCACATTGGGACAACCGAAATACAATGTTCAAACGTACCTACGTTCTGTATTTTAATTTAAAAAACCTACCTGTTACCAACTGTTCGTCTAAAGTTGTGAGCCATATGTTTGTGACTATTACAGCGCCATCTATCACAAAGCGAAAAAAGTGGTCCAACTAAAACATTCATATTTTTTTACGTACTACACGAATATGTAATAAAAAATGGGTATCCCTGTTAAAAAAAAACGCAGTTGATACCAGTTTGACCTATGGCAGCGCCATGTAGCGAGTCAATCATAGCGCCATCTGGTTTCCCCCTTCAAGCTAGACAAGTTTCGTTCTTTGTAGTTTGTTCGTTTGACCCTTATTTCGTGAGATATTTGGCCCGGTCACGATCAATGGACCACCCTGTATATATATAAAGGAACTAAGAATAATATCAATTTTAAAATCCCACAATCCTGAATGGGTCGAAAACAGAAAGTGTTAATCAAAAACGACCATTCGAGCAGACTCTATGCGCCAAGTAGAAATTTTAAAAATTTAGTTTTGCTGTTGGAAATTTGTTTGCTTGCCTTTTCATCTTTTCCTCATTTGCTGAGTACTAAGTTGGGTTGTAGTCTGAGCTTTACAGATTCACACAACTGCTTCTCTTTCCACCAAAGGTGTTTGCTATCAGCGAGCTTTATCTCCCCACTAGTCATATGTTTTTAGCCTTACAGGTGTGCACCAGCATTTCATGCTTAGCCTTTTCGCATTTTCTATCACTCTCAGTTTTTTGTCGTCTATATACCCTTTTGCATACTTCATTTTTTCTATTTTTATAATTCTTTCTTACACCTATTAGATTCAATATCTCCTGGGCTATCGAAGAACTACTACTAGGCCTAGCTTATTATCTATGTAATCACTTGCTGCCGTCAAGCTAACCATTCATCTTCTGCTGTATTCCGTGCTCTTCTTTCAATTCAGCGTTTTCTAGCACATCCTCTAAAAACCTTTTGGTTTTTCGGTCCAACCGGATCTCATCTCCTTAATTTCCTACTTTTTTGCAAGTTTCTCAGTTTTTATTTGCCTTTAATAACTAATGAATTTTTGCCAGAGTCCACATCTCTTCCTGGAGGTGACATAGTATAAGAACTGGATTTTAAATATGTCACACTATTTTACTGCCTGTCTAAAAGCCTTTTTGTGTCCCTGGATATCTTCCAAGTAATCAACCTTCTTTGATCGTTCTTAAATCAAATGTTAATGATGATTAATTTAAGCCATTAGCAAAATTCAGCTGTCAACCTTCCCTTTTCATTCATTTCCCCCAGTCACTTTTCTCCTGCTACTTATTCTTCTCATCCTTCTCCTACTGTCAAATTCCAACTAGATTTCCTTTACCTCATCACATATTCTTTAAATCTTTTTTTTAACCTGTGTAGCTGGGTAGTACGTAAACTTATACTATTGTGGTAGGTTTGGTTTCGTATCAATCTTGATTACGTTGGTATATTCACCACGGCGTTTATAACAGCTTATGCCCATTGCTATTTTGTTATACATTGCTCAGCCTACTCCTGCACCAATTTTGTTTCATTTTGTGGTGACAACTTTGTACTCACCTTACCAAAGTCCTACTAGGCATGGCTTGTTATCTATGTTATCACTTGCTGCCTTTCGTCAGATTCATCTGGCTTGTGGCCTCTACAACTACTTAAAAGACTGCTGCCCCTCCTCAGGAGCCGTAGTTTAGTCTGGCCTGTCCACTGAGTCCGTCATGTTGTGACTGCGCTTAGAATACGGCGATCTGAGAAGGTTCATCGGTCCTAGGATGGCGGGGAAAGTGTGGGGTATATATAGGGTAATAATGTGTAAATGCACTTAAATAGCAAATATAATAATAGCTAAAGAATAATAATAATAGCACTGATAATGGTAATGTGGATGAAGTGTAGTAGTCTACGAATGGATCACAAGTACGAGGACGTGCTGAAAAATAGCGCCTTCGAATTTTTTATGTGGAGACTTTTAAAGATTTTTAAATAAACATTCTGTATCTTTATTCTCCATGTCTACATATTTGTTTCTCAAGATAGTTATCCAGGTGGCGAGCAGATTTCGCCCAACGAGACACCATTTTTTGTTGATCCGTCACTGCGGAATGTTTGACTTTGTTGATGGAGTCACCTCACATCCGTCTGTACCGCTTCAGCACTATGAAACTGAAGTCCTCGAAGGCGTTCTTTATGTTTTGGAAACAGATGGAAATCAGTTGGAGTCAAGTCGGGACTGTGTTATGGGGGATGATCGATGACAGTGAACCAAAGGCTTGGCTTTGTCATGATGTCCGTGTGTGGACGAACTCTTCGAATTAGAAATTCGATCACGCACGCTGCTTTCTCACGCACCGACATGGTTCCGTTCACACATCCATGTTAGACGCCCTATAGCGACAGAGGGTTGCAGATATGTAGGCATGAAGAACAGAGATGTAGAAATTTAATGACGTTGATTTTGTTTAAAAAGCTCAAGAGCTTTCACGTGAAAATTTCGGAGGCATTATTCTTCAGCACGTCCGCGTAACAACAGGAAAAAATTGCAATCTATGCACGGATAAAGTATTGTTTTCGTCATAAGCGTACCTAGACTACTAGTCCAGGAAGCAGGTCCAACGACGCTGGTCGCAGAGTCAGCTTGTAGCTAGCACCTCTCGTGGTGCAGTTATAAATCAATACTCGGCAAAACGAGCGGTCTGGCTAATGAGGCACGCACTGGTAAATGAGACACCTGAGTGCGGTTAAATGGCTTTTGTCGACGTATACATAAGCGACGGTCATTAAAAAAGGGCACTATCTGGAAACAGCACGTTACGCTAGTGATACATGAAAATGCAAAGAAACAGAAGAAAAAGAAAAGTGTCAGATATTCGAGAGACAACATGAAGCGAAAGTTATAACTAGCTCCCTAATGTTTTCTTTTTTTTCTTTTTTTCAGATACACACTAACTCGTTATGGAGAATAACAATCGGAACTTTCCTAAGCAGCTGCAATTCTAAATACAAGTGGCTCAAAATAATGGTACAGAAAGTTTCCATTAAGAAAAACAGTTGCTTACGAAGGAGAAGTTTGTTTGCATATTGTGGTTGAGTCATTATTTTGGTACTGTATTTTGTACACGAGTGCGAAATCAGTGTTAAAAGAACAGAACTGGAAGCATGTGATGGCGCGCTCTTGCGCGCGGGCATACAGACACACACGCACACACACACACACACACACACACACACACACACACACAAACACACACTCACCCTTACAAGACCACATTCGTGTGGCATTACTGGTAAATATCTGAAAACTGTAACCTGATTTCCTTACAATGAACATTAACAGACGTCATTGCACCACACACGTGAATTACACAGTATGTTCGTACATTTTGTCAGAATCTGGGTCTCTGGCTCAACGACACTACTTACGACATTCTCTTCGACTAGTGGTAACTGTCTTCTGTTATCCGTCCAGTTGCAACACTACAAGCAACCGCAGAGATACGCTTTTGACGCTGTTCTCTACAACAGCTCTGTGTACCGCAAACAGCTCTGTCAACAACATCGCAACAGCCACTCCTAGCACCAGAAAACACGTGAATAACGTACTGCAGATGAAAATTGACAATCATGAGTAGAAATACAGGGTGAGTGAGGAGGACAGGTACGTACTTTGAGGTTTGTTGGTACTGCTGATTCTGAACAACTTCAAATGAACTTATGCCTTTTTATTAAGCCTATCCGACATACAGCTGTTTCAAAACCACGAGCGCCAGGTGTTTGTCCTTCTTCACATATACTCACCTGCGAATACAACCAAACCGACATTAGGCTACGTAGTGTTGTCTTCACTGACCGCTTCAGTGCAGTATTATTGATGAAAATTCATCGTTCCAGTTGTTGTCATAAATAGCCGTCTGAATGAGTACGGTATACTGCTTTCCTTCAAAATGTATTACCATAGTACTTGGGGGGATATTCCTTTTGTAACACGATGTCCCATTTAGGGGGAAGTCAGGCTAAAATGTCATACCATATTCTTTTTAGGGCATTATTACTTCATGATGTTAAATAAAATTTCTATCAGAATCGTGTCACATTTACTTGTGGGTTTAGCTGTCTTGGTGTCATGTTTTTAAATTAATATATATCATGTGTTTTAGGCATTCTCGAAAAAAGTGCATAATATGTCATTTTAGACCAACGTTAGGGGAAAATGACATCGGAGTGAGAAAAAGGAAGAATTTCGGATAAACATTAGATATTTGATATATTTAATAGATTTGTACTTGAGAAGAAATGAAATACTCTTCCTGAAACAATTCTTCAACAGTATCAACTGAGGATTCTCAGTTCATTAGCACAGAAAGTGAAGACCGCATCTAGAATTACGAATGTTAATCCATGAAAAAAAAATTAGTTCGGTTTTCGAAAACATAATTCGCATCAATTCTATGTTTTTGCAGATATCACAATTAAAGCTTTTTGTTCTGTGGCTTACTCCAGCACATTCAGTGTGTGCCCATAAATTACGCTGATGGCACCTTACCAGTGCTGCCCGGGTTTTGAATCCAATTATCATACCAAGTAGTCATCAGTGACTATCTTTGTAAGCATCACCGTTGCCCCAAAAATGTCTTTATCATACAATATTTCTCTTCCTAAACTAAGTTTCTTCTTTAATTTTCTTGACAATTTGGAATGCAAGTCGTCTCACCTCCCCTACAACCGTATCAAACTTTTGCGACTCCAATAGTTTCAGGTGTTGTACCAGTTCACGCTCCAATAGTGTTGAAAGTTGGCTGGAATCTACCCAGTGCTTTCTGAACGCCATTGAAGATTCTGTTCGTACTCCTTGTTCATCTTCTAGCCTGGGGAATTCTTGATGCTTTTGATGCCAGTAGCCATCCCATCTCACCTCTGGTAACAGCAGCTATAGCTTGCTGCATCTACTCCGCATCCGGAGAATCTCTTGACGAATTC
The DNA here is from genome assembly GCF_021461385.2 of Schistocerca piceifrons. NCBI lineage: Eukaryota > Metazoa > Arthropoda > Insecta > Orthoptera > Acrididae > Schistocerca > Schistocerca piceifrons. The sequence goes on from NC_060143.1 coordinate 370,628,506, forward strand.
CTCACTGTATTTCCTTCCGTCTGAAAACGGAAATCCACGTACGTGTATTTGCCCTACGTAAGTTCATTGCATTTGTGTGTTATTGCTCAGTTATCAATTCATGTTTAATGATTCATTTAATTTATTTTGTTGTTGAGTAATTTAAACAGATATGTAAAACAATTACCTTAATTTAAATATTAATCACACAGAATATCACTACAGTCCACATCGAGGTAAAATGACATACTGTGTTATTTTACCCTGACACATGGTATGCCATTTTGTCCTGAAACGCCTTCACTGATTCATTCAAGAAACGTTGAACTAATGCGTGCTCTAGCAGAAATTTCTACCTCTCAAAACATGGCTAAAAGTACACTTTACAGGGTAACCTATACCTCTCCCAAACATGTAATTACCTATAATATTAATGAATGAATATATGAGGGTCACTCCAAAAGAAATGCACGCTATTTTTTTTAAATCCATCTTTTATTTTACATGTTTGAAAGTTTTACAGTGTGTAGATACATCCATTAGGAACAATATTTTTATTTCTCCACATAATGTCCATCCTTCTCAACTGCCTTACGCCATCATGGAACTAGCGAATGTATACCTGCACGGTAAAATTCTGGACCAACCTGTTGGAGCCACTGTTTGGCAGCGTGCACAAGGGAGTCATCATCTTCAAACCTTGTTCCACGAAGAGAGTCTTTCAGTTTCCCAAAGAGATGATAGTCACATGAAGCCAGATCAGGACTGTAAGGCGCGTGTTTCAGTGTTGTCCATCCGAGTTTTGTGATCGCTTCCATGGTTTTTTGACTGACATGTGGCCGTGCATTGTCTTGCAACAGCAAAACAGCCTGCTTTTGCCGATGTGGTCGAATACGACTTAGTCGAGCTTGAAGTCTTGAAGCCTATGTCAGCAGCCACCAATTCGTTAATTTCTGCATATTGTCTCGAGTGTGTGGAGTACGAGGCCTGCCGTTCCGAGGACAATCCTCAATATTGCCGTACCATCTTTCATCACGTAACCTGCTTGCCCACTGAGTAACTGTACTGCGATCGACAGCAGCATCTCCATACACCTTTTTCAACCTCTTGTGGATGTTTCCCACTGTCTCGTTTTCAGAGCACAGGTATTCTATGACAGTACGTTGCTTCTAACGAACGTCAAGTGTAGCAGCCATCTTGAAGACATGCTGTGACGGCGACACTGACGGGAACAGGTTGAACTATGTTTGAAAACAAGCGAGGAGGATGTATCTACACAGTGTAAAACTTTCACACATGCAGAATGAAAACTGTATGTTTGCAAAAATAGTGTGCATTTCTTTTGGAGTGACCCTCGTATGTGAATAAAAATAAAAAGGTGGAGGCTAAGCTATAAGTTTTTCGTTCACAGTATCAACACGGAAGCTCACAGTTCGTCTCCATATTCTTAGGAACAGGGTTGCCAGTCGACCTTTCTATACAGCTTAGTGCAGGTGGCACCACTCAGAAGGTTTCGTTCGTAGCCTTGCTACATCATTTTACCCGGGTATGTCATTATAGCCTGACTTCCCTAATTTCGGCACGACGGAGCTCCTGCATATTCCATATGTCTAATGACACAGAATCTCACCGAAATTTATCATGGGCGTTGGATCGGTCGACCTGGAATCACTTTGTGACTTCATGGCCACCGATGTCATGCGGTCTTCTAGCGTTAGATTATTATTTATGGGTTGTGGGTCCGGCTTAAGAGCGAAATCTACAAGTGCAGAGGAGATGGAAAGGAGGAACTTCTCTCGTATTTCAGATGCTTTTGCTCAAGTAAAGTACCATATGAATGAGCTCGGATCAGCAACACATCAGTTGTCTAAAAGAGCATCAAAACTGCATAACAGTAGACGGTGGACTATCTTAATATTGTTAATGAGGATAAGTGCACAATTAACCAAAACATTAGACCACAATGTTTCATTTACTAACACCTGTATTTGTCGTGTTCCCCACTGTTTTCGTTTGTTTCCTCGGAAACTGTTAAGAACAGGACATACGTTCACATGACATTTTTTGTTTAGAGTCGCTAATAGTACCACCCACGAAGCACATAATTTTCCTCCTGATTCACCCTGTATAATAAATGGAAAGATCTCCGCCATGATGTTTCGAACACTCATCAGGGTAGGGGAAGTTGGTCTCGCTGTGAAACAACATCCAACAAAAATACCGAGTGAGATGTCGCAGTGATTGGTACAGTGGACTGGTATTCAGGAGGATGATGTTTCAAATCCCTGGCCGACCATACAGAGTAAGGTTGTCCATGATATCACTACATCGCTCCAAGAAAATACCTGGAAGCTTTGTTTGAATAGGGCACTGCCGATTTTTTCCCCATCCTTTCTCACCCCGAGTCTTTACACAGTCTCTAATAACCACGCAGTCGACTCTTACCTTCCTTCCGTCGAACAAATGTGCGTAGATAAATCGTGCACAGAGTGTCTTTAATTTAGCTGTCTGTATGAACAGTTTGCATAATGTGATTGACTGATATTTCGGACTCTGTGAACAAGACAGCCTGTCCCTGAAGATGGGGGACGTACGCCACTGACTTGGACATAACATTAATGTAGAATTGTAACAAACCTTGCTTGTACCAACCGAATGTTTCTTGGTAGACAATGTGACTAATACAATTCAAATGAACTTAAATGAAAACTAATCAAACTATTCGCATACCCATTTAACATGCCTGTTGTGTACGAGTAACTTATGATCTACACCAGAAATAACGTTATTGTTTACTAGTTTACACGTTGAGGAGGGTATATCTCAAGTCAGTTTCATATTATGAATGTTTTACAAATTACCGTTTTTATACTATTAAGCAGCGGTCTGTTGCCATCAATTCCAACAGTCAGAGCGCAGATAATATTCAAAACGTGAGCGCGTATGTTGGCCTTCTACTTTAACGAGTTACTATGCAAGGTACCCAAGTGCGTATGGTTTCATTTTTATTGCCAATTCAGTTTCCAAATATTTTGCTGTACCAGTTTTTTTTTTTTACTTTTAAACAGATCGTAGGAAGACTTGCTAAGGAGTCTAAAACTGTAATAGTGCCATCTGTCTGACCTGAGGCTGAAATAACATAGCAAATAATTTGTTTACCTGACTACAGTCTCCCTCGTATGTGTAAGCGAATTCGAGGTGGAATGGCGTACTTAATGTTTAATAGTTTCTGTAAAATATGTAGCTCAAGAAAACACTTCTTAAAGGTATAAAATATCAGCTTCTAGTATAACGTAACGTACTTTACTTAAAAATCACTTAAAGCCATATGTTTGGCATTCTTTACATTTTTCAAAGAAATCCTTGCATATTTCCTGTTGTGCCCCATCCACGGAACAGAATAGGATAACGAAACTTTCGTGAAATTATTGCATAAAAGTTGAAATTATTAAAATATCGTCTTAAAACCTAGACACTAAGTTGTTTAATAAACCAATCTTTAAAAAAATCGTTATTACAATGAGGAAATGTTTTAATGTCATTTCGAAAAATTTAGCATCATTTTAATTTTTAATATCCAAAATGATATCTGTTAGTCTGTCTGAAGCATTCACTAATCAGAATCTCTTCATTCTCACTGTCTATACGAGCATACGAAATGTGTGCCCCCTTGAAACATTTCTGGCCATTTATTTTTGTTAGAGCCTTTCATCTCCTCTCTTTTGTTTTCTTTTTTGTCTACAGTTAGATTTCTTTATATTCAGTTTCCTCAAAGATTTTTTGTATTTGCAGGTGATTTCCCTGACCTTCATCACACTCTTTTTCCTTTCTCTGTGCTTACAACAACATTCTGTAGTTCACTCTTATAACGGTAATCTGTTAATATGGCAGTTGTTCTGCAGGGAACACGTTTTTAAATTTCCCATCTGATTTTTCGACTCTGTATTTAGAACTATTCTTACATTTACTGACATTCTTTCCATCGTTGATTTGGTTACATTAAGCTCTTTAGGTGCTTTTATAAATCCTGTTTCACAAGGTGGAACGGTTGAAACTGTCGTTTCCACGGATGTAACATCCCGTTGCTGTGTGTCAGCCTTTCTAGCGTAAGTTCGCATCATCTGGGAAAGCAACAGGAAAGAAACGAAATATACAGGGTGTTACAAAATGGTACGGCCAAACTTTCAGGAAACATTCCTCACACATGATGAAAGAAAATATGTTATCTGGACATGTGTCCGAAAACGCTTACTTTCCATGTTAGAGCTCATTTTATTACTTCTCTTCAAATCACATTAATCATGGAATGGGAACACACAGCAACAGAACGTACCAGCGTGACATCAAACACTTTGTTACAGGAAATGTTCAAAATGTCCTCCGTTAGCGAGGATACATGCATCCACCCTCCGTCGCCTGGAATCCCTGATGCGCTGATGCAGCCCTGTAGAATGGCGTATTGTATCACAGCCGTCCACAATACGAGCACGAAGAGTCTCTACATTTGGTACCGGGGTTGCGTAGACAAGAGCTTTCAAATTCCCCCATAAATGAAAGTCAAGAGTGTTGAGGTCAGGAGAGCGTGGAGGCCATGGAATTGGACCGCCTCTACCAATCCATCGGTCACCGAATCTGTTGTTGAGAAGCGTACGAACACTTCGACTGAAATGTGTAGGAGCTCCATCATGCATGAACCACATGTTGTGTTGTACATGTAAAGGCACATGTTCTAGCAGCACAGGTAGAGTATCCCGTACGAAATCATGGCGGTGAATCGAGGAAGTATAGTACATACTGACGAAACTAAAATGATCTCTAACACGGAAATTAAGCGTTTCCGGACACATGTCCGCATAACATCTTTTCTTTATTTGTGTGTGAGGAATGTTACCTGAAAGTTTCGCCGTACCTTTTTGTAACACCCTATATAATTTGAAATCAACTTGCAAGCAAAGGTGACGGTGTACCACAGGACACTCCCGCATTCTGCCCCGTCCCGTTCTGCCCTAAGAGTACATGCGAGGTTAACAACTTTTGTCGGGCGTAATAATTAATGGATACAAGGTATTAATAACGGATGGATTTAAACGTACTGATAATTAACGAACAGCGAATGGTATCCAATTTAAGATTGTGTGTTATTTAAGGGTGTAGACGCTACAATTAACGGCTTAACTTACGTTGAAATCCATCAAAAGTTACAAAATGTCATGGCGTAAAGTCAAGCGCCAGCACGCCAGTCGGGAACGACAGGGAAGAGTAGGCTGTGAGAAGAGATCAGCCAATCCCATGCTGACTGGACCTCTTTCCAAGACGACAAAGCGACAGCAACGGCCCCTGTGTGACGGGGACATGAGCGCCGCGACCGACTGGTGACGTGCCCAGTTCAATAGCAGCTTCAAGATTAGCCACGTCGATAGCAGCGTCAACGGTAGTCACTTCGCTTGTACTCTCTATGTAGCACAGACTTGGGATTGTCTATACTGAAGAAGATTGAATATTTCTTATGTCGCCCTTTGCTTGCGACACATCTGCCTAATTGCCGAAGCTAAGTATTGAAATTTTATTATTGTAATAAAACTCATTAATACGACTTGGCCGGCCGTTGTGGCCGAGCGGTTATAGGCGCTTCCGCGCGACTGCTACGGTCGCAGGTTCGAATTCTGTCTCGGGCATGGATGTGTGTGATGTCCTTAGGTTAGTTAGGTTTAAATAGTTCTAAGTTCTAGGGGACTGATGACCTCAGACGTTAAGTCCCATAGTGCTCAGATCCATTTGAACCAATACGGCTTGTTTGATTGTTTGCCTAGCGAACAGAGTGTGGAGGCTTCCTAGACACTACACAAAAACCACAACTTGAAGCGTAAAGGACGGCAGATGACTTTACAACTCGCGCACAAGACTACGTTACGTTAACCCTTTCGCTACTGTGAGCTTCAGTAGAAGTTGGAAGCGATCAGCCGGTGGACTGCTGTAGCAGCTGCGCCTCGCGTCATATTTCTCTCGACTTATGTGGAAATCTCGACTTGTGTGAAAGTTTGACCTATACACTATATAGCGGCTTTGTTGAAAGTCTGTAGTTAACAACAGAGTCACTATATGGCAGCTGCATTCAGTTTCAAAGCGTTGACTTGGCTTGAGTTGCACTGATCATTTCACGCCATGTTTCTAAAATTGATGCTGCGCCTTTCGTTCCTTGCAGAGACAGTTGCAAGTCACCACAATGAGGTGTAGAATTCCACTGATGTGAAAAAAAAAAAAACAATCCCGTATTGCCCCGCTGTCCCGTTCTGCACGGAGTTCCCCTACTATAATTCCGTATCAAAACATGGACGTTTGCCAAACTTAACTCTACAAGGCTTTGTTACCGTCGGGGTCAAAGAAACACACATTTCAAGGAAATAGAAACTCCCAATCACCTGCTGGGACTGATATTGAAATGTGGGAGCGTTGAGCATACGATTTCTGCTTGATCCACTTTGTACTCTGTGATGGTGAACGAAAACTAGAAATAAGAAGGATGACTACAAAAGAATAGAAATTTGATCCGTTCGCAATAAGAGTGAAGATACAACGATAAACATAGTTTTTGTGGCAAATGCACCACCAATAGCGTAGATGGGTTGCTTGTTCCTCAGACTTGTGGCTGAAGTGGAGAACACGATAGCAAAAGATTTAAAATTGTACATAGATATAGCCCAAAAGGTTCATTCTGCCATGCTTTCCACCTCTCCCTCTCGTGAAATATCAATAACAGGCAGTAAACCGGATCAGCTGAAGGTCGTATCAGGTTGTTCTTTCCGCGTACCATTCACAGACGGAATGTGAAAGCGAAGAAGTGATGGTGGTATTCGAAGTACCCTTCGTTGCGTTCCCCATTACCGCTTATGGACCATAGATGCAGATCTCGTATTACCGTTAGGGAATCGTAAGCAGCGAATCTGAGGAATGGAATCAAACGACAAGTATTTGAGTATGAGGAAAGGGGTCCACTGTAAAAGAAATATTTGAGGAACACACATCGTGCACAGTTTTTACCGCTACTCTGGTCGCACAGAAAAAAAAGTTCTAACAACCAAATGCGATAAACGTGTCTGAAGTGGACATTAATGGTTAGCTCGAATCATCTGAGGTTAGTTTCTGTTACACTTTTGATGTAAACCTGTTTTAATTTGACAAGTACCTGTAACAAGAGGACGGACTTTCTGCTTCTCGTACATGACTGTACAATACAGTGTTGGTTTGAGAGTTCAAGCGGAGACTAAAACTTCTTTTACTCTAACTTCTAAAGTAATCTTCTCTCATCCAACACGAAACTATCGTCTGTGTTTCAGGCTCCAAACATATCTCTCAGTATTCTGTAATTCTGTCTCCATCGCTTTTTCTTCAATTTTATCACGCAATGGCTCAATTCTGTCCTTCTCTGAATTCTTCCTCAGAATAAGCAAACCCTTGCTCCATGCTTGATAGTTCTGACACTGCTACAATCCCTCGTATAGAATTCTCCTGTCAGGTGATATAAACAAATTTAATAGTACCGATATCATCTTAACACTTTGCCGACCGCACGTCTCGTACAAATTTATTCTCTTGGTGCCGGCAGCGATAATTCGAATTACTTGGTTTGTCGCCGGCCGTTCTTCACATTATCGGGAGATTATAAATTGTTACGTTTTGTTGGGCGCTGGTGGCCAAGCGGTTTTAGGCGCTTCAGTCTGGAGCCGCGCGACCGTTACGGTCGCAGGTTCGAATCCCGTCTCGGGCATGGGTGTGTGTGATGTCCTTAGGTTAGTTAGGTTTAAGTAGTTCTCAGTTTTAGGGGACTGATGACTTGAGATGTTAAGTCCCATAGTGCTCAGAGCCATTTCAAGCATTTGTTACGTTTTACTAACCTCACCATTAGTTCTCATAAGTTCTCAACCATGTTCTCCTACTTTCATGAAATTTCGAAGATGTACATACGTAATTAAATACAAAATTTCTTTGTTTGATATAGTTGTTTATTTGCATTGTCTTTGATACTTGGCATTTCTCTTTCATATGATATGCAGCATAACAATCTCCAAGATGTAACGCAACTCCACAAGACTAGCACATGAAGTTTGTTGTTTCTTTCTTTTGTTTTTGGAATATACATTGCAGTTTCTTTGTTTCCGTTTATTTGTTTCTGAAATACGTAGGCCTATTTGTTGGTGTTGCTTTATGTGACCGGAAAGTCTGTCAACCGGATCATGATGAGATGTAAGCGATGTAGTGGTGGTTTTGGTCCGTGCATTCATCGTAAATAACCGTATCGTCTCTTTCGTCTGCCATGATGACAGGGTACAGGTACTTATAAAAACAAAAAAAAACTTGATGATATGTGTAAGTTACAGTTACATAAACAAAAGTCCAACAGAATGAAAAAGATACTAAAGTGCTGTCGCCGGCCATGCGTGATACTATGCTCACGACACCACCGTGGTGCCACCGGTCACTCAGCGATACTATGCATACGACACCACTGTGGTGTCGCCGGCTGTTGACCGCTATTTCGCGCAAGACACCACAGTGGTGTAGACGGACGGCAGAGTGTTAACATACATATTATTAAAAAATTATTTTTATTTTGCATCAGGATTCTCCAAATATTATTCTTTGAGAGATAGATCTGTCAGGTCCCCCCGTATATTTTTACTTTCCTAAACTCTTCATCAAGTTTTTGCACTTGATAAACGTTTGCGAATATGACTAACCTCTCGGAAAGAAGTGTGCCACTGTATTCTCTTAGTCTGCATGTTTAGTAAATGAGAATCTGGGTCGTACTCCTGACTCCTTTCCTAATCCTGGTAATATAAAAAATCCAGTCCAACATTGGACGACAAAGAAGTACACTACTGGGCATTAAAAATCCTACACTAAGACGAAGTGCAGATGATAAAAGGGTATTCATTGGACAAATATATTATACTAGAAATGACATGTGATTAGATTTTCGCGCAATTTGGGTGCATAGATCCTGAGAAATCAGTACCCAGAACAACCACCTATGGCCGTAATAACGGCCTTGATACGCCTGGGCATTGAGTCAAACAGAGCTTGGATGGCGTGTACAGGTACAGCTGCCCATTCAGCTTCAACATGATACCACAGTTCGTCAAGAGTAGTGACTGGCGTATTGTGACGAGCCAGCTGCTCGGCCATCATTGACCAGACGTTTTCAATTGGTGAGAGATCTGGAGAATGTGCTGGCCAGGGCAGCAGTCGAACATGTTCTGTATCCACAAAGGCTCGTACAGGACCCGCAACATGCGGTGGTGCATTATCCTGCTGAAATGTAGGGTTTCGCAGGGATCGAATGAAGGGTAGAGCCACGGGTCGTAACACATCCGAAATGTAACGTCCACTGTTCAATGTGCCGTCAATGCGAACAAGAGGTGACCGAGATGTGTAACGAAAGGCACCCCATACCATCACGCCAGGTGATACGCCAGTATGGCGATGACGAATACACGCTTCCAATGTGCGTTCACCGCGATGTCGCCAAACACGGATGTGACCATCATGATGTTGTAAACAGAACCTGGATTCATCCGAAAACATGACGTTTTGCCATTCGTGCACCCAGGTTCGTCGTTGAGTACACCATCGCAGGCGCTCCTGTCTGTGATGAAGTGTCAAGGATAACTGCAGCTATGGTCTCCGAGCTGTTAGTCCATGCTGCTGCAAATGTTGTCGAACTGTTCGTGCAGATGGTTGTTGTCTTACAAACGTCCCCATCTGTTGACTCAGGGATCGAGACGTGGTTGCACGATCGTTACAGCCATGCGGATAAGATGCCTGTCATCTCGACTGCTATTGATACGAGGCCGTTGGGATCCAGCACGGCGTTCCGTATTACTCTCCTGAACCCAGCGATTCCATATTCTGCTAACCGTCATTGGATCTCGACCAACGCGATCAGCAATGTCTCCATACGATAAACCGCAATCGCGATAGACTAGAATCCGTCCTTTATCAAAGTCGGAAAAGTGATGGCACGCATTTCTCATCCTTACACGAGGTATCACAACAACGTTTCACCAGGCAACGCCGGTCAAGTGCTGTTTGTATATGAGAAATCGGTTGGATAGTTTCCTCATGTCAGCACGTTGTAGGTGTCGCCACTGGCGCCAACCTTGTGTGAATGCTCTGAAAAGCTAATCATTTGCATATGACAGCATGCTGTTGGTTAAATTTCGCGTCTGTAGCACGTCATTTACGTGGTGTAGCAATTTTAGTGGCCAGTAGTGTAGATTAGTAATCGAAACATGGGAAGAACCTGGAGTGTGTCTCACTATTTGCACTTTGACCGAGACGTCCACCTGCTGTTATTAAAAGTCGGTTCAGATTGAGTTACATCAGAAATTTCAATGTGAGCGTAAGCAGGGCAGAAGCAATTGCAGGCACCCTCCGAATTAGCTCCTGTTAATAGAATCTTGACAGATATTTAAATAACAGTATTTTGTGTCTGATGTAATGGTTTCGCCTAACCTCGTTGTGTGCGTGTAAGGACAGAGCTCTTTGTGCCCATCAGACAGTAGAGAACCTCCACGTAAAGTATTCAGAGGAAGCTCTGCCATGGGCAGTCGTTTGTAAAAGTCTTCAGCGGTGCGTCACGCGTGGGTTCTAGTAGTATGTACAGTGGTAGATAGCCCTCTGATTAATGGTGAAGTTAGACCTACTGCAGGTACGAGGACTCCAGCAGCAAGGTGACAGCTCAGAAACTGACAACTGTTTATGTGCACAAGCAATATGCCGGCGGCGTCGAGAGCTGACAGTCTGCCTGTTGCGTAGGAAGTTGCGGTCTCGCCAGATTCAACGACGCCAATGTTGTTTACAACACCGTGAGAACTTTCGTAGTTTAGTTAAGTCGCTCTCAAAACTAGTCTCGATGGTAGGAGGGGATATAAGTTTTTGCTCTTGTTTCATAGGCTACTGCCGAGACAAGAGCTGTCATAGGCCGCTAATATATGGCGTGATCTTTCTGAGGTTCATAAAATGAGAGGAAGGGAGTCGCATGGAAAATTGCCTCTCTTCTCTTACGTCAACAAATAAGCACTAGCTGTGGTTGGCTGATGTGTGTTTTTGGCGGCATTATTTTTGATCAGATGCAGGAGATGGAGAAACGAAAAGTACGGAAGGCATCCCGTTTTGGAGAGCGGCTGAAAGTGCATTCGATGACAGAGGTTCGTGAACAGAATACTCTGTTCATGAGCTCTGTGGAAGACACCAGATTCCCGGATCTGAGACTGACGGAGAGCAGTGGGTGTTTCTAAAAAATGGTTCAAATGGCTCTGAGCACTATGGGACTTAACATCTGAGGTCATCAGTTCCCTAGAACTTAGAACTACTTAAACCTAACTAACCTAAGGACATCACACACATCCATGCCCGAGGCAGGATTCGAACCTGCGACCGTAGCGTTCGCGCGGTTCTAGACTGAAGCGCCTAGTGGATGTTTCTTCAAGATCTGAGAAGGCAGAAAGAACGGTAAGTGACTTTGCTGCACTGTCAGTATTTAACTGAGATCGGCATTGTGTGAAGTTTAGAAACCTTGCGATGAAGTTAGTGTCATTTCACAGCTGTAGGTATGATTCTTAATTATTTGTTTCATTTATTCCACTGTTGGGATTCAAAGTTTATTACAGTGAATCTTGAGTTACCATTACTACCTCGTTATCTTACCTGGTGTATATATTAATTCTGATGCTTGTCTAACCTCTACTTAATACCAGAGGTAACGCAGTTATTTCTGCCACATTATTTACAGTTTATCTGTAAGCGATCTATTGAAGTAACGCCTCTTTTATACTGTTTCTCCAGTAACTTCGGGACCCACGGATATGTATTGCTTGTAGCTCAGACAGTTTAATATTTAACATACTTCTCGTTATTTTGGTTGAAGACTCTCGCCATTTTTGGTTTTCCCCATGTATGTAGGTAGATCTTTGTAAAATAAATGTATAGTAACTGAATTCATCATCATATCATTTCGATAGTTAGTTAATCCAAGGACTGTGCGGCTGGTGCCGGCGGAGGTTCGAGTCCTCTCTCGGGCATTGGTGAGTGTGTTTGTCCCTAGGATAATTTAGGTTAACTAGTGTGTAAGCTTAGTGACTGATGACCTTCGCAGTTAAGTCCCATAAGATTTTACACACATTTGAACATTAGTTAATCCAATGTCACTTGAGTGTAGTTTAACCAAGGCCATTAGCCATACTTCGTTTGTTATAAAAGTTCTGTGGTGCAAATATTCTTTTAACTAACAGATACTTTCTGATTAGTCTACGGGACATACCATACAGTCCTTTATTTTGTAGTAATCGTTGATGCTTAGGCATCTGGTGACTCTTGTGTTGAATCATTGTCTGAATCAAAAAATTCGGCATACTTGGTCCCACACATAAATAGACAGGCTTCATTTTATCTCATCCCGCCAGAACAATACTTATCAGTAGCAAACAGGTTTCGCCGTGTATAAAATGGAAACATACCATGTCGATCTTTTTATAACGAATAATCTGTCTGTTATTTGTCGACTTCTATCAAGATATTGTATTTGGACCGATTACAGGCCCATTATTCCTTGAAAAAAGGTGATCACAGCAGCAATTACAACCCTGAACTTCTCTAGACAAAGACAAAGACGTAATTACAACACCTCTGTCGCCTTGAAAGACGTGTATCTGAAGCTGTTTGTAACAAACTGATGCAGGCCTGAGGGACGTAATAAGAAATTTGCAACATGAGGCACATCTCGCAAAATATCTATGTAGTTAGAACTTATTTCGCATCATCTGTAGATGTTCCTTTCAATGACAAGATAATGCTCTGTTGTAAATTCGTTTACAGAGTGGTGCTGCAACTGTGGTGGTCACAGGAAAATACGGAACTACCTTTCAGTAAAATCACACAAAGTTATTTTTCAAGTGATGCGTTTTTATTGAATGTTGTACTTCTAGACACAGCACTGTAAACGTTGCGGACGGGGTATTACACAACATATCGTTTGTGTTAATCATTAGGGGACACCAGTGAATAACAGAAATATAGAGTACAGTCTACAATCTTTGTTCTGTACCAACGTTTGAGACAACTCTTAACACAAAATCTCGGAAAAGTTAACAGTATTTCACAATATATTTAGACAGGGACTTAACACACGCTATCGCAACTCATCTATTAACGCCATCTGAGTCTCTTTAATGCAAAGAATCAGTTTCTCAACAATGACTGTTAACAATACACATTTCTAGCAGTCAACAGATTTCAGTCCAGACTATCATAGTCAACTTTCCGAACGCGCTTGGCTGCGGACGCCACACGACTCAGCTTGTTACCAACTAGAGATTTTGTTTCGAGCGTTTTAACCAATCACGGCTCAGAAAGTGTTCGCTACCTTTTATGGCCGTGCTTTTCCCAGCCAATAGCAAGCGAGGGCGCTGTATCCAGGTGGGTTACGAAACCTCGCTTCGTCACAAAGACGCCAGCGCTTTTATGCACACAGTACATCTTGTAACATATTTCTCCACGCTACAGTTTCCTCGACATCAGTTTAACGTACATGTTACTTGAAGGTTGTTAGTTAAAGCATTTTAGTTTAATTTGATGTAAGAAGAAGAGCGAGAATATTTTATACAATAAAGTCTATCATCACTAATGTAACAGAAATAACACTCCTTAAACAGATTTTCTAATGTATGGGACCTAGAGCCGTCTTACGTAGTCAACACACCGGTATTCAAGGTGACAGAAACGAACAGTCGACTGTCTGTAGTAAACCGGTGCTTCAAAAGACAAATATTTGATGCCCAAATGAGATTACTAATAGCCCATTACTAGTAGGTAACTTTTCAAAACAGATGAGTGAAGGAAGGCACACGTATTCGAAACTGGTAGTGAAATAATCAACTTTACCAAAAAGAAGCTGAATAGTAACAGCGTTGATGAGATTCTGCGCAACACGTTTAAGATATTACTTTTTTTTGAAAGCCCGTAGCTATCTCTCATTTTGACGCATAAGTTTGAAATTTGGCTCAGCGTTGCCCACAACCTCCTCTGTAATGGTACAAAATAGTGATATACTGCGACGTCACCCTCGGGCTGGGAGACATTTCAAACGGTTTGTTCTCAACACAAGCGGGAAAAAAGGCAGCAACTCAGAAGTTCGTGTAAACTGTAACTTGTGTTAATGATGTCACATTGGCACCAAATTTCACCACAATTCTGCTCAACACCACCATGGACTAGCATACAATGGGAAGGTAGTCACACAACCTGTTACCCACATTCCACCTCCATCTTTTGACAACTCGGTGAAGAGGGTCAGAACCGCGACGCCCAACGTTGAAATCAACCGATTTGCTTGTGGGTAGTCGAGGGAAACACATCAGGCACACCGCTGATTAGAACTGACAGGGAAAAGTCTCACTTGGAGGCATAAAGGGCGTCAATGGAACCACCCTTTCCCTTCGGCGTTGATTCTCACGCATTTCGTGGCCAAAGACGACATTTCGCAGCGGTATGAACAACACGACGATGTTCGATACTGCTGCAACCCCTGGGCGTTTCAACCCTACACTAAGGACTTCGTGGGGCTGCAACCTAATTTAACGTGATCTGACCCCTCTGCAGTGTAGTGGGACCGCAATTTTTGGTCCGGTAGACAGCTTGGAATCACTAGGACGGTTTTAAATCCCTAGTGGTTGAAAGTTGAATGTGATGAAAAGCAGCGAAGTATGATTTTTCAGGCCTCCTGTGGCGCCATCGCAGGGGGTGGGGGGGGGGGAGGGGGGGTTGCAACATTAACGTGTGCCTGAATGACACGGTGAAGGATCCCTCTTAATTGCCCCCAAGCACTTTAAAAGTGTGCCTGTCAGAAACTTCTAGTTCAATTTAGTCCCTCGGCTGCTCTAGCGCCTGAAGGTAGGCAAGCCCCACCTAAAACTTTGAAAAGCGTTTCATAGCTCTCAGACGCTAGAGCAGCCGCGAGAGGAAATTGGTGTCAAAATGTCTACTGCTGACCAAACGAGCGTGGGTGGCACCCACCTTGCAGCTCACATGAGCCTCTGAGCTGTGGCAATTTTTCCCATTTGTCGACACTGCTGATTGATGCGTCGCCGAGACCGAGGCTGACTTCGCAGAGTGCCATGCTTTTGCACCACTACAGAGGAAGTGCGGGCATAATTTCAAACTTTTAAGTCGCAATAGGAAACAGTTACGGGATTTCGTAAAATTGAATCTGTAATCTTGTTGTGCAGTGTATATTGCTTACCGAATTATTTCCACAAACGATATTCGTTACAGCAAACATTACTCAGTGACACTATGAACACTAGTTCAGTTAAAACTTTGTCATGAAAGATTTTTGTAATTATTTGGTGATCAATGTGATAACATGTGTGATGTAATCTATGCTGAATATGAATATTTAATCTTGAAGCGGTTATTCATCGATTAAGTGGAGTCTATATCTCCTGCGCTGTGCACACATTTATATGCCTAATGGTGCTAACCAACTTATAGAAGCAATATCTGGTAACACACTTTTTAATCACGTCGTAATAATCCATTATTCAAAATTTCCAGTGTCACCGTTGTGTAGCAGATGCGCATAGGTATTAGCACAGACAATTGAAACACCAAACCTATTGTTCATCAGGCCACCGTTTTTATGGGAAGAGAACGACGAGAATGTCGTATTGAAACTCTTATTCCAGTGCAACGCAGACCTCCTGGATAGATTTAAACATTAATTACCGGTAGCTGGTAATCAGGTTATCGTGCAGTGCCGATGTTTAATGAAATTACCAGGTATTGACTGTCTGCAGTAGCGAAGTGCTTAATGCTCTCGATTCACCGAATGTAGTTTCAATCACAACGGTCCCTGTCACTCTGTGATATAAAGTATGTGTCATGTCACCACGTCATTTGAATCTATTACGCTACAGTCTATAGTTGTACCTTTAAAACCAAACCAACTGCGTGACTGGAAATGGTACGGAAACTAAACACAAATAACAAGGAACTATTATTCAATTAAAACTTCCGTGCTGATAGGCCGTGGTCGAAGTATAAAACTCTCCCCTGACGTTTTGTCTCCGACTGCGGGAGACATCCTCGGAGGTACAGCGGCGAACTGCGAAGAGAACTCGAGGAAGCGCTGATTATATAGGCAATACAGAGGGCGCCGCTGTCGATCACGTGGTGTCGGCTAGGAGATTGTCTCTGGTAATAATCTTAAATATTCTTTTATTTTCCTGGTGGGTATTTTCAGACCCACCAGGGAAATAAAAGAATATTTAAGTTCGGCCAAAGATGCACGACAACCTTTGGCTACACCGGGGATATATAAAACTCCTTGTAGTTGTGTACAGGTTTTTATCGGTACCACAAAGAGAAGTGTGAACACCCGTCTTGTTGAACATAAGAGGAATTGCCGCCTGGGTCACACGGATAAATCGGCCGTAGCGGAACATGTTTACCAGGAAGGTGATCATGAAATAAAATTCAGCGAGACCGGCGTCATATCAAAAACCTCGCATTATTATGCACGCATGTACAGAGAGGCTATCGAGACTGATGAACACGGTAATAATTTTAACAGGAAAGACGAATGTGTTAAACTGGATAAAATTTGGATGGCAGCGTTACACCGCAAGCGCGACGATCGATTACTTTCAATCGAGAATGTTGGCATTACCAGGGACAATCTCATAGCCGACGCCAGGTGATCGACAGTGGCGCCCTCTGTACTGCCTATATAATCATCGCTTCCTCGAGTTCTCTTCGCAGTTTGCCGCTGTACCTCCGAGGATGTCTCCCGCAGTCGGAGACGAAACGTTAGGGGAGAGTTTTATACTTCGACCACGGCCTATCAGCCCGGAAGTTTTAAGTGAAGACAATACCGGCCGCAAAAGCCTACATTATATGATCAAGGAAATATTGTTTAAAATTTTTGCACGTTTTTTAGTTTAAGAGGTTTACTCTCGTGTTTCTTAACTGTAAGTGTTAATTCAGGCAGCGTGTAGCGCAGCAGCTGCTCACTTGTTTATTCTGGACAGCCCTAGGTGAAATGAAGTTAATTGTTGGATGTTTTTACTGGCCAATCCATTCATTCAAAGAAAATGTATGGTCAGTAGCGCGTAAATAGCCATATGACGCAATACTTGTTGGAGGCGACTTTAACCTACCGAGTATAGACTGGGACGTCTATGGACTGATTACAGGAGGCACCGACAGACTGTCTTGCGAAGTACTTTTGAACACTTTTCCGAAAACTGCCAGGAGCAGCTAGTTCGACAGCCCACATGCAATGAAAATAATTTAGACCTTGTAGCTACAAACAGGTCTGACCTTGACGATTTCATCATCATAGGTATTAGGATTAGTGACAGTCGTTACTAAAATTAGTAAATCAGTCAAGAAGGTTAAGAAAGTATTTCTGCTAGAAAGGGCAGGTAAGCAACTATAGCATCACATTTATACAATGAACTGACATCGTTTAGTTCCTGCATGAGAGACGTATAGGAATTTTGGAGAAAGTTTAAACGGATTGTAAATCGTCCTCTGGCCAAGTGTGTGCCCAGTAAATGGATTAAGGATACAAAATACTCATCGTGGTTTATCAAAAACGTTCGGAAAATGCTGAAGAAGCAAAGGCTGCTGCACTCTCGTTTCAAACTAATAGGAGCAACTGAGGTCAGGCAGATGGTTCGTAGAGATTCCTGTGTCTGTGAGAAGATGTATGCCAAATGCATTCAACAACTACCACCGTCGTATCGTAGCAAAACATCTGGTCGAGAACCCTCGAAAATTCTGGTCGTAGGTACAATCGCTAATAGGATCTAAGGCTTGAATCTAGTCCTTAGCTGAGAAGTCAGTTGTGGCAGTAGAAGATTCGAAAAAGACAGACGAAGATTTAAATTTCGCGTTTAAGAAATCACATAGGAGATTCGTACAACGTACAGTCGCAGTACCATCGCACAGAATGCTGTATTGATTACATAGCAATACACAGACCTGGCGTACAGGAGTAACTGAAAATGTTGGAAAAAAAACAAATAAGTCGCCAGGTTCGAATGAATTCCAGTTCGGTTTTACAAAGGGTACTCTTAATCATTTGTCACTTACTTAGCTTGCATTTACCGCGAATCTCTCGCGTAGTGCAACGTCCCATGCGACTGGAAAAAGGCACAGGTGACTCCTGTGTTTAAGAAGGGTGAAATAATGAAGCTGCACATTTACAGACTTAACATAGGTTAGCTGCAGAATGCTTGAAAGTACTCTCAGTTCCAATATAATAAATTTTCTTGAGACAGAGAAGCTCATGTTCACGAATCAGCACAAATAATCCTGAGTTAATAACGAGCATCAAAAGCGATACAAAGATTAGTGAACACAGGGTTGTCGTAGCAAGATTGAACATTGAAATCCCCAAATCCTCCAAAAATAAGCTAAAAATATACCTATCCAAAAAATCAGATAAAAATTCACTTTACGCCTTCCTGAGAGACAATTTCCACTCATTCCAAATAAACAATATAAGTGTACACCAAATGTGACTTGAATTCAAAGAAATAGTATCGGTAGCAATTGAGAGATTTATACCAAGTAAATTGACAAACGACGGAGCTGATCCCCCTTGGTACACAAAACGGGTTAGAACACTGTTGCAGAAACAACGAAAAAAACATGCCAAATTTAAACAGATGCAAAATCCACAGAATTGGCAGAAGGTCGAAATTTAGCGCGGCCTTCAATGCGAGGTGCTTATAACAGTTTCCACAACGAAACTTTGGCTCGAAACCTGGCAGAAAATCCAAAGAGATTATAGTCATGTGTGAATTATGTTAGCAGCAAGAAACAATCAATGCCTTCTATGCGCAATAGCAATGGAGATAGTATCTAAGACAGTGCTGCCAAAGCAGAGTTACTAAAAACAGCCTTCCGAAATGCCTTCACAAAAGAAGCCGAAGTAAATATTCCAGAATTCGAATCGAGAACACCTGCGAACATGAGTAACGTAAAAGTAAACATCCTCGGAGTAGTGAAGCAACTTAAATCACTTAATAAAAGCAAGTCTTCTGGCGCAGTATGTATACCAGTTAGGTTCCTTTCGGAGTATGCTGATGCATTAGCTCCATACTTAACGATCATATACAGCCGTTCGCACGACGAAAGACCCGTACCCAAAGACTGGAAAGTTACACAGATCACACAAATATTCAAGAAAGGTAGTAGGAGTAATCCACTAAATTACAGGCCCATATCGTTAACGTCGATATGCAGCAGGATTTTAGAACATATATTATGGTCGAACATAATGAATTACCTCGAAGAAAACGGTCTATTGACACACAGTCAAAATGGGTTTAGAAAACATCGTTCCTGTGAAACACAACTAGCTCTTTATTCATATGAAGTGTTAAGTGCTATTGACAGAGAATTTCAGATCGATTCCGTATTTCTGGATTTCCGGAAGACTTTTGACACTGTTCCACACAAACGGCTTATAGTGACATTGCGTACTTATGGAATATCGTATAGTTATGTGACTGGATTTGTGATTTACTGTCAGAGAGGTCACAGTTCGTAGTAAAGTCATCGAGTAAAACAGAAGTGGTTTCTGGCATTCTCCAAGCTAGTGTTGTAGGCCCTTTGCTGTTCCTTATCTATATAAACGATTTGGAAGACAATCTGAGCAGCTGTCTTCGGTTGTTTGCAGATGACGCTATCGTCTATCGACTAATAAAGTCATCAGAAGAGCAAAACAAAGTGCAAAACGATATAGAAAAAATATCTGAATGGTGTGAAAAGTGGCAGTTGACCCTAAATAAGGAAAAGTGTGAGGTCATCCATATAAGTGCTGAAAGGAATTCGTTAAACTTCGGTTACACGATAAATCATTCTAATCTAATAGCCGTATATTCAACTAAATACCCATATATTACAATTACGAACATTTTAAATTGGAAGGAACAATATGTTGTGGGGAAGGATAACCAAAGACTGCGTTTTACTGGCAGGACACTTAGAAAATGTAACAGATCTACTAAGGAGCCTGTCTAAACTACGCTTGTCCGTCCTCTTTTAGAATACTGCTGTGCGGTGTGGGATCCTTACCAGATAGGACTGACGGAGTACATCGAAAAAATTCAAAGAGTGGCAGTACGTTTTGTATTATCGCGAAATATGGGAGAGAGTGTCACAGAAATGATACAGGATTTGGGATGGACGTCATTAAAAGAAAGGCGTTTTTCATTGCGACGGAATCTTCTCACGAAATTCCAATCACCAACTTTCTCCTCAGAATGCGAAAATATTTTGTTGACACCGACCTACATAGGGAGAAACGTTCACCACGATAAAATAAGGAATATCAGAGATCGTACGAAAAGATATAGGTGTTCGTTCTTTCGGCGCACTATACAAGATTGGAATAATAGAGAATTGTGAAGGTGGTCCAATGAGCCCTCTGTAGGCACTTAAATGTGATTTGCAGAGTATCGATGTAGATGTAGAATAGATGTAGATGTTTTAGAAAGCATCGTTCGTCCGAAACTCAGGTTACTCTTTTCTCACACGGCATATTGTAAACTATTCATGAAGGCCAGGAGAAAGGCTCCATATTTCTAGTTTACCGAAAAACATTTTACATTGTGTCTCATTGCAGAGTGTTAGCAGATGGTTCGACCATACGGAATAGATTCATTGATATGTGAGTGGCTCGAAGACTTCTTAAGTAATTGGGCCCAGCGTGTAGTCTTCGAAAGTGTGTGTCCATTAGGTATAGGGTACCGTCAGGAGTGAATCAGGAAAGTGTGATAGGATCGTAGTTATTTTCTAGCGGACAATGTCGGCAGTAATCTGTGGCTGTTTGCTGACGATGCTGTATTGTACGGGGAGTCTTCCTTGAGTGACAGTAGGAGGATTCAGGGTGACGTAGATAAAAATTTTAGTTGGTGTGATGAATGGGAGTTAGCTCTAAAAGTGGAGAAAAGTGCACTAGAGGAGAACAAACCCGTAATGTACGGATACAGTACTAGTAGGGTCCTACTTGACACAGTCACGTCGTTTAAATATGTGCACGTAACGTTACAAAAATTAGGAAAGGTAGAAGCACGTAAGGATTGCATTAGAAAAGGCGTTTGGTCGACTTCGGTTTATTGGGAGAATTTTAGGTAAGTGTGATTAATATGTAATGGAGACCGCATATAGGAGACTAGTGAAACCTACTCTTGAGTACTGTTTGAATGTTTCAGATCAGCACCAGATCGATTTAAAGGAAGACATCGAAGCAGCTCGGAGGCGAAGTAGTAATTTTGTTTTGAAGCTGACTGCAGAATAATTCTACTGCCGTCAACTTACACATCATGTAAGGACCACAAAGATAAGAAATGAGAAATTAGTACTCATACGGAGTCATATAGGTAGTTGTTTTTCCATACCCGATTTGAGAATGAACAGGAAAGAAAATGACTAGTAATGGTACAGAATACCTCCCACCAAGCAGCATAAAGTTGCTTGCGGAGTATGTATGTAGATGCAGATATTTATCAAGCTCTACGTAAGTGAGATTTTTTCCCTTTTTTAGTAATCAGTCTTCTGAATTATTTGATGCAGCCCACCACGAAATCCTCTCCTGAACCGACCTCTTCATCTCAGAGTAGCACTTGCAACGTACGTCCTCAATTACTAGGTATTTTTATCAAATCTCTTTCTTCCTCTACAGTTTTGACCCTGTAAAACTTCCTTATTAAACTGTGGATGTTATTCACTGATGTTTTAAAAGGTGCCCTATCATCGTTTCCCTTCTTCTCGTCCGTGTTTTCCATATATTCCTTTCAAAAAATGGTTCAAATGGCTCTGAGCACTATGGGACTCAACATCTTAGGTCATAAGTCCCCTAGAACTTAGAACTACTTAAACCTAACTAACCTAAGGACATCACACACACCCATGCCCGAGGCAGGATTCGAACCTGCGACCGTAGCAGCCTTGCGGCTCCGGACTGCAGCGCCAGAACCGCACGGCCACCGCGGCCGGCTATATTCCTTTCTTCGCCGATTCTGCGGAGAACCTCCTTATTACTCACCATATCAGTCCAACTAATTTTCAACATTTTTCTTTGACACTGCATTTCAAATGCTTCTGTTCCGGTTCTCCCACAGTCTCTACCTCTCTTCCTCACAATGCTCCAGACGTACTATCTCAGAAATGTCAACCTCAAACCTTTTTTTAATACTAGTAGACTTCGACTGGCCTGGCTGGAAACGCCCTTTCTGCCAGTTTTAGTCTGATTTTTATGCCCTCCTTGCTCCGCCCGTAATAGGTTGTTATAGCCTAGGCAGAAGAATTACTTAACTTCATCTACTTCGTGATCACTAGTCCTGATGTTAAATTCTGGTTGTTCTCATTTCTGCTACTTCCCATAACTTTCAATTTTCTTCGATTTACTCTCAATCCACATTCTGTACTCATTAATCCGCTCATTCCATTCAACAGGTCATGTAATTCTTATTCACTTTCACTGAGCACAACAATGTCATCAGCGAATCTTAACAATGATACCGCTTCACCAGGTATAATCCCACTCTTGAACATTTCTTTTATTTTCAGTATTACTTCTTCGACCTATAGATTGAGCTGCAGGGGCGAAGAATACATTCCCGTCTTATACCCTTTTTAATCCGTGCCCTTCGTTCTTGGTTTCCCACTCTTATTGTTCCCGCTTGGATCATGTACGGATTGTATATTACATCTCTTTGCCTATATCGTGCCCCTAATTCTCTCAGACTTACAAAAATCTTGCAACATTTTAGACTGCCGAACGCTTTATCCTGATCGACAAATCCTGTGAACGTGACTTGCTTCCATTGACAATCGTAACGTCAGAAATGCCTCTCTGGAACCTTGACTTTCCACAAATCCAATCTGATTGTCATCTAATAGAACTGAGGAATTTTCATTTCCATTGTTCTGTGTATTATTTTTGACAGAAACTTGGATACATGAGTTGTTGCAGCGTGGGATTATCCGAGCGGTCTAAGGCGCTGCAGTCATGGACTGTGCGGCTGGTCCCGGCAGAGGTTCGAGTCTTCCCTCGGACATGGGTGTGTGTGTTTGTCCTTAGGATAATTTAGGTTAAGTAGTGTGTGAGCTTAGGGACTGATGAGCTTAGCAGTTAAGTCCCATAAGATTTCACACACATTTGAACATTTTTGAACATGAGTTATTAAGCTGACTGTGGGATTATTCTTGCATTTGTTGGGTCTTTCAGTCTTGGGAATTATCTGGATGATGTTTTTCCGAAAGTCTGATGATAATTCACCAGTCTGGTACATTCTGCACATCAACGTTTTCTTGTCACTTCCCCCAACGATTTTAAAAATTCCAATGTAATGTTATCTATTTCTTCTGCCATATATGGATTTAAGTATTGCATAGTTTTCCTAAATTCTGATTCTATACTGGATATTCTATCTCTTTTGCATTTGATTTCACTGAAACTTCTTTTGACTTAAGTATATGCTGTGTGATTTTTTTTCCGATAGCTATTTCTTTTTCGATATCGTCACATATTCATGCAGATATTCCGCTTTAGCTTCTCTACACTTCCTATTTATTTTATTCCTAAGTAACTTACATTTATGCATTTCTGAATTTCTCTCAACATTTATGTACCTCTTTCTTCTGTCGATCAACTGAAGTATTTCTTGTGTCACCCACGCTGGTACCTACTTTTTTCTCTCCAATTTCTGTGATTGATCTATTTAGAGATGTCCATTCCTCTTCAACTGAACTGCTACTGAGCTATTCACTGTCGCAGTATCTATAGCCTCAGAGAACTTCTAACATATCTCTTCATTCGCTAGTACGTCCGCATCCTACTTCTTTGTGCACTGATTCTTCCTGAGTAGTCTCTTAAACTTCAACCTACTCTTCATTATTACCAAATTGTGATCTGAGTTTATACCTGCACCTGTGTATGCTTTACAACCCAACACTTGATTTCAAAATCTTTACTTGACTATAATGTAATTTAATTGAAATCCTTCTGTATCTCCATCCTTATCCAAATACATCTCCTCCTCTTATGATTCTTCAACAGTTTTCGATATTACCATCTGAAATTTATTGCAGAACTCAGTTAATCTTTCTCCTCTCTCAAGTGAGAGTTAAGTATCGTTGTTGGATTTCCAAAACCTGCGTGCGAGCAATTCGTATAATATTTTGACTCAACTTGGTGTGAAATGCAGGAAGCGATACATTCAGACGTTACGTAGTGCACCTAAACAATAAATATCTCATTACAGCAGGTAATACAGGAAACATGGCTTGATTGAGAAAATAAGATGACTTAAATTAAGAGGACTGTCCACAAAGTAATGCCGGTTAAGGTGAAAACAAACGGTTAAAGCAAATCCTTTCAAACTAGTGTTAAAATTACGCTTTATATTACTTCTCGCACTTTCTATTAGTTGAGAATTTTGCAACCCAACGAGCGTATCTTGTGGCCTACTAATTGCTTAGTCATGATCTGAGCAAAATACTCCGAAAAATATGAAGAGTATAAATGAAGATAGTAACTGTTCTCGAAAGAACAGATACCATTGATGACAGTGCAGCTTTTCTAGATTAAATGATAATTGATTGAATCCCTCAGCTGCCGACAGGCGTCGTTGATATACCTCATGGAGACAGCTGAAAATGTGTGCCCCGACCAGGATTCGAACCTGGGATCTCCTCCTTACATGGCAGACACTCTATACATCCTTTTTTTTTTTTTATCGCGGCTCATCGATGTATTTGGTCGTTGCGGACGTCACATCCGTTGAAGTTCGTTGTTGATCTTTTCACTCAGTTTTTTATTACAGAGAGCGAGCAGCCCTCAGACCGAACACGTTGAGCTACCGTGCCGGCAGCTGAGCCACCGAGGACACAGATGAATAACGCGACTGCAGGGACTTATCCCTTGAACGCTTCCCGTGAGACCCACATTCCTAACTGTCCACAATCACATACGTGATGTTCCTGATGGACCTAAGTCGAAACAAGGCCCCAGGAGTAGACAACATTCCATTAGAACTACTGATAGCCTTGGGAGAGCCAGCCCTGACAAAACTCCAACATTTAGTGAGCAAGATGTATGAGATAGGCGAAATACGCCAGACTTCAAGAAGAATATAATAATTCCAATCCCAAAGAAAGCAGGTGGTGACAGATGTGAAAATTACCGAACTATCAGTTTAATAAGTCACGGCTGCAAAATAATAACGCGAATTCTTCACAGACGAATGGAAAAACTGGTAGAAGCCGACCTCACGGAAGATCAGTTTGGATTCCATAGAAATGTTGGAACACGTGAGGCAATACTGACCCTACGACTTATCTTAGAAGATAGATTAAGGAAAAGAAAACCTATGTTAATAGCCGTTGTAGACTTAGAGAAAGCTTTAGTCAATGTTGACTGGAATATTCTCTTTCAAATTCTGAAGGTGGCAGCGGTAAAATACAGGATGCGAAAGGCTATTTACAATTTGTACAGAAACCAGATGGCAGTTATAAGAGTCGATGGGCATGAAAGAGAAGCAGTGGTTGGGAAGGGAATGAGACATGGTTGTAGCCTATCCCTTATGTAACTCAATCTGTATATGGAGCAAGCAGTAAAGGAAACAAAAGAAAATTTAGGAGTAGGGATTAAAATCCATGGAGAAGAAATAAAAACTTTGAGGTTTAGTGATTACATTGTAAGACTGTCAGAGACAGCAAAAGACCTGGAAGAACAGTTGAACGGAATGGACAGTGTCTTGAAAGGAGGATATAAGATGAACATTAACAAAAACAAAAAGAGGATAATGGAATGGAATTGAATTAAATAGGGTGATGCCGAGGGAATTAGATTAGGAAATGAGACACTCAAAGTAGTAAAGGAGTTTTGCTATTTGGGGTGCAATATAACTGATGATGAATGGAGTAGAGACGATATAAATTGTGGACTGGCAATGGCAAGAAAAGCGTTTGTGAAGAAGAGAATTTTATCAAAATCGAGTATAGATTTAAGTGTCAGGAAGTTGTTTCTGAAAGTATTTGTATGGAGTGTAGCCACGTATGGAAGTGAAACGTGGACGATAAATAGTTTAGACAAGAAGAGAATAGAAGCTTTCGAAATGTGGTGCTACAGACGAATGCTGAATATTAGATGGGTAGATCACATAACAAATGAGGATGTATTGAATAGAATTGGGGAGAAGAGAAATTTGTGGCAAAACTTGACTAGAAGAAGGTATCGTGTGCTAGGACATGTACTGAGGCGTCAAGCGATCACCAATTTAGTACTGGAGGGCAGCATAGAGGGTAAAAAGCGTAGAGGGAGACCAAGAGATGAATACACTAAGCAGATTAAGAAGGATGTAGGCTGCAGTCGGTAATGGAAAATGAAGAAGCTTGCATAGGATAGAGTATCATGGAGAGCTGCATTAAACCAGTCTCTGGACTGAAGACCAAACAACAACTCAAACAGCATGAATTAGTAATGAAGTAAAACAAAGCAGTTAAGACATTAGTTCAGTTAAGGAGATGATGGAATGAGAGTGGGGAATGAGGAAGAGATTGACAAAGAGAGAGAATATGAATCAATACCAGATGCTAAATGAAAGAACTGCGGGATACAAAGAACGTAAGGGCAAGTTCTAGTATCACCCACGCCAGCTTGCCTGATATATGTTACGTGGGGGATGCTCATCACTAGGCGACGACGAAATTCAAGAGCGTAGAAAGTAATATAGATAATACATATAGGCAATACATGTAGACAATACTTGGAGCAGTGACAGTTTCATTCCATCATGAGATGCCCTCCAAGAAGAATACCTGATTTCTGGACCGAGAGGCACTACAGAAATTGAGGTATGAAACCAAGAGTCTATGTAATGACAGGAAAAGTTCTACTAAGTTCACTATAGAACCGCACGCATTTGGTGACACTGAGCAACAATACATGCACCCGTAGGTGCCCTGTGAAATCTAGAAACAATTAAATACTTTTCCAGGAGTTATGAGTATTTATGTGAAGTGAGATTGTGTGACTTTGTATGTTATCTGTCAGGTTTTTCGTTGCTTGTGAAACTTATTGGAACTATCAAATTATAGCACTGTAGGTTCAAAAATGACTCTGAGCACTACGGGACTTAACTTCTGAGGTCATCAGTCCCGTTGAACTTAGAACTACTTAAACCTAACTAACCTAAGGACATCACATACATCTATGCCCGAGGCACGATTCAAACCTGCGACCGTAGCAGTCACGCGGTTCCAGCCTGTAGCACCTAGAACCGATCGGCCACGACGGCCGGCTCACTGTAGGCCGTTAAATATTTAAGGTGTAGTAGATGTAAGTCAATACTAAACCAGTTTCAAGACTATCTTTAATACTACAAGCGAGCAAATTATCGAAAAGTTTATTAAAAAAAGTGTTTACAGAAATTATCTCTTTGTAAGTATTTATTGTTTCGGTGAACCAAATACGTTAAAATGACTTTCAATGTATATTTTCAGATTGATAACGTTTTTACGAACGAAACTTACCTTTAATAGGCAATCCTGATACTAAACATCACACCTTCACAACTTCAAGTCTACCGTCACACCTACACTCCTGGAAATTGAAATAAGAACACCGAAAATTCATTGTCCCAGGAAGGGGAAACTTTATTGACACATTTCTGGGGTCAGATACATCACATGATCACACTGACAGAACCACAGGCACATAGACACAGGCAACAGAGCATGCACAATGTCGGCACTAGTACAGTGTATATCCACCCTTCGCAGCAATGCAGGCTGCTATTCTCCCATGGAGACGATCGTAGAGATGCTGGATGTAGTCCTGTGGAACGGCTTGCCATGCCATTTCCACCTGGCGCCTCAGTTGGACCAGCGTTCGTGCTGGACGTGCAGACCGCGTGAGACGACGCTTCATCCAGTCCCAAACATGCTCAATGGGGGACAGATCCGGAGATCTTGCTGGCCAGGGCAGTTGACTTACACCTTCTAGAGCACGTTGGGTGGCACGGGATACATGCGGACGTGCATTGTCCTGTTGGAACAGCAAGTTCCCTTCCCGGTCTAGGAATGGTAGAACGATGGGTTCGATGACGGTTTGGATGTACCGTGCACTATTCAGTGTCCCCTCGACGATCACCAGTGGTGTACGGCCAGTGTAGGAGATCGCTCCCCACACCATGATGCCGGGTGTTGGCCCTGTGTGCCTCGGTCGTATGCAGTCCTGATTGTGGCGCTCACCTGCACGGCGCCAAACACGCATACGACCATCATTGGCACCAAGGCAGAAGCGATTCTCATCGCTGAAGACGACACGTCTCCATTCGTCCCTCCATTCACGCCTGTCGCGACACCACTGGAGGCGGGCTGCACGATGTTGGGGCGTGAGCGGAAGACGGCCTAACGGTGTGCGGGACCGTAGCCCAGCTTCATGGAGACGGTTGCGAATGGTCCTCGCCGACACCCCAGGAGCAACAGTGTCCCTAATTTGCTGGGAAGTGGCGGTGCGGTCCCCTACGGCACTGCGTAGGATCCTACGGTCTTGGCGTGCATCCGTGCGTCGCTGCGGTCCGGTCCCAGGTCGACGGGCACGTGCACCTTCCGCCGACCACTGGAGACAACATCGATGTACTGTGGAGACCTCACGCCCCACGTGTTGAGCAATTCGGCGGTACGTCCACCCGGCCTCCCGCATGCCCACTATACGCCCTCGCTCAAAGTCCGTCAACTGCACATACGGTTCACGTCCACGCTGTCGCGGCATGCTACCAGTGTTAAAGACTGCGATGGAGCTCCGTATGCCACGGCAAACTGACTGACACTGACGGCGGCGGTGCACAAATGCTGCGCAGCTAGCGTCATTCGACGACCAACACCGCGGTTCCTGGTGTGTCCGCTGTGCCGTGCGTGTGATCATTGCTTGTACAGCCCTCTCGCAGTGTCCGGAGCAAGTATGGTGGGTCTGACACACCGGTGTCAATGTGTTCATTTTTCCATTTCCAGGAGTTATTTTCCAAAGTTCGCGAAAGATCTTCCACATACCACACCTGAACTATCATAACTGAGAGAAAGTATATCACGGCAGATTTGAAGTTACGTGCGTGCATGTAGCTGGGACTGGGTTAGCTGGGGCTGAAGTTGTGAACCATGCTTCGGTAGCTGAGTCAGTAGGGTTATTACTAATGATATTAAATTCTCGCCTTTGGAAGCCGCTAGGGCAGTCAGTTGAATTCTGTCAGGAAGTATTATAGCAGCGTAGGCTCCTGAAAACCTTTTGCAGAAATTTGTTTCCTAACAGCTGAGTCTATATGAATTGTGCAAGCGACGGATTTTCATTGCAAAAAGGCAAGTGAAATGAGCCTCAAAGTACTTACCCCTTTTACCAGGGCACGCTGTTTCTGTGCTGCCAGTGGAAGGCTGTATTTATAGATCTGACATGACGTTTCGGAAGTCAACGCGTAACTGGACAGCACTTTGACGTGCCCTGTTTTGCGTTTGCTCCTGGTGTCACTTTGTTCTGACGACTGCTTCTCAGCCCAGTTTTCAGAGGAGCGAGTATGTCAGTAACAGATCTGTTATTTTGATTCGAAGAGACTAAGCAGCGTCAGTAATAAGCTCGTTGTAGGAATGAGCGTATAGGATTATGTCTCACCTGGCTCACCTATAAATTACATACGAGTTTAGGAAAGAAGCGATGAATGGCTAAGATTTATCAAATCGAGAAAATTGATAGTACCGTTTCAGCCGAAGAAGCGGGAACATTGCAATATTTCTCAGAGTTGGGTTTTATGTCACAAAATATAAAATGTTGGACTTACACTTCTCTACTTCAGCCACACATGGCAAGTAAAGCGAATGTTTCATTTTTATTATAGGCATTTGTTTAGCATATGAATTGGTTTCTGGTGGTCTGTTTTATATCTCAAGTTTCCCGCTGCAGACTGCAGCCGGGGGACGCCCATTGAGAACACCTGCAGGCAAACAATAGAACTGGCAGCCTTTTATCCAAAATGAATATATTAATAGTAACTGTGAAGTTCAACGTCTTAATACAGCATATTCACGTAGAGAAGCGCACAAAAAACATCTCTGTTATGCGGTAAATTCAAAAGCTTTAGGTTTTTTCACAGTAATTAGCATTTCTTTCTTTAACAATATTATAAAAAAGATAGATCGCTAGTCACCATAAAGGTGACATGTTGAGCTGCAGACAGTAAACACACACATACACACACACACACAATGACAAAAGATACACACACACACACACACACACACACACACACACACACAGTCACACAAGCGAGTACACCTCAAACACATATGAATGCTATCTCTGACCGCTCAGGCCAGAGTGCAACTGTTGCGTCTAATACGAGAATATTTTTTGGTCACATTGCCATTCGTGAAAAGCGGGTAATATCACAGTTTATGGTCTGTGTAGCGGGCCTGCCGCTCCACCTACATCTTGTATCTTTCTGCTAACGTCTCGTTGCCATTATCCAAACTTTCCTTCAGTCATTATTGGAGGCTCATACTCTAGACACAATCCCTGATGCATATGACAAGCTCTAGACCACTTCGTATATAAAAATCGATTTAAAATATAGGTAATGTGTCATTATCTACACAGCTCATTTTGCTTCTATGGGTAGGGAATGGAAAGTGTTTTATAAAAGGAAAACTTTGCATCTTGTGGGATTAATAAGTTTCGAAGCCGTTGTTGTTTGCTTTTATTCACAATCAATGAACTTTTGAACAAAACAATATCTGTTGTGGTCTCAGAAACCGTCAATACATGGCGCTGCGTTCATGAATCTTATCTGAGCTCCAACATTTAAAAACGAGTAATAGGCCTATACTTTTCGAAAAAGTATGTTGTAGATTGTGACACAAAAAACGCCCAAATTAGACAAAGTAGTATTTAAAGAGAAGACATTTTATAAAAAAAGGACAGAGTTTCAATCGAGTGATAATAGGAACATGATTAAATATGCTGTTTTAAATTGTTTGGAAATTTCTTCGAGACTTGTAGGAGAAGATACAATGAACAATTAGTAAGGCAAACAATTTGAAAATACAAGTGTATGGAGAAAGAAAACAGAAATCTGTGCTGGATACTCACCTTGCTGAATTAGTTAATGTGGCAGATAGCAAGGTAGCTAAGTATCGACACAAAATGGTGCACGGATTCCATGTTTATTGTAAATGGTTATAGAGTGTACTTCAGGAGGTGAATAAGACACACGAATAATTGATAACTGTAACAATGACGTTCCTAATGGGCCACCAGATGAGATACGTAAAGCATGATGAAAGAATAGACGCCTGAAGGCAATGGGCTATCCGATAAAAATATTTAAAGCCAGAGTCAGAGCAATTCCAAAACAACTTGAACAACTGTCACGGCATGGGAGCAGAAAAAATATCCAAAATTAGAACAATATTTTACTTATTGTATTTCACAAGAAAACAGCCAACTGGAACAATATTTTACGTATTGTACTTCACAAGAAAGCAACATAGTGAAGAAATATATATTAATAGTGTACTTATAGAACCGGTTGTGGAGGCTTTTTATTTATTTCTTTTGCTGTACATCCAAGCATTGCCTTCTACTGCCCTGATCAGGTAATATACAGAACCCACAGCGTATCTGGAAAAGTAAATAGGATATCCGAAACTTTGCCTGCAATGTATCTGAAAAGAGAACTTTATAATCGGTGTGCATGGGGCGGGCAAGACCCGGGAAATATTTAATGCTCTTTAAGAGAGGAAATCCAGTTTTCGTAGATCCACACCCGTTGTGGTTGATATATGGGGGATGTATATTTTACGGGTACATGAAATGTACTGCGGCAAACCTACGTTTCTAGCGTTTGTAGACTTATAGAAAGCTTTTTACAATATTGACTGGAATTCTCTCATTCAAATACTGAAGGTAGCAGGGGTAAAATACAGGGAGCGAAAGGCCATTTACAATTTGTACAGAAACCAGATGGCAGTTATGTGAGTCGAGGGGCACGAAAGGGAAGCAGTGGTTGGGAAGTGAGTGAGACAGGGTTGCAGCCTATCCCCGATGTTATTCAATCTGTATATTGAGCAAGCAGTAAAGGAAACAAAAGAAAATTTAGGAGTAGGGATTAAAATCCATGGAGAAGAAATAAAAACTTTGAAGTTCGCCGATGACATTGTAATTCTGTCAGAGACAGCAACGGACTTGCAAGAGCAGTTGAACGGAATGGACAGTGTCTTGAAAGGAGGATATAAGATGAACATCAACAAAAGCAAAACGAGGATAATGGAATTTTGTCGAATTAAATCGGCTGATGCTGGGGGTATTAGATTAGGAAATGTGACACTTAAAGTAGTAAAGCAGCTTTGCTATTTGGGGAGCAAAATAACCGACGATATTCGAAGTAGAGAGGATATAAAATGTAGACTATCAATGGCAAGGAAAACGTTTTTGAAGAGAAATTTGTTAACATCGAGTATAAATTTAAGTGTCGGGCAGTCGTTTCTGAAAGTATTTGTGTGGAGTGTAGCCAAGTATGGAAGTGAAACGTGGACGATAAATAGTTTGGTCGCCGGCCGGGGTGACCGAACGGTTCTAGGCGCTACGGTCTGAAACCGCGTGACCGCTACGGCCGCAGGTTCGTATCCTACTTCAGGCATGGACGTGTGTGATGTCCTTAGGTTAGTTAGGTTTAAGTAGTTCTAAGTTGTGGGGGACTGATAACCTCAGAATTTAAGTCCCATAGTGCTCAGAGCCATTTGAGCCAATAGTTTGGACAAGAGAAGAGTAAAAGGTTTCGAAATGTGGTGCTACAGAAGAATGCTGAAGATTAGATGGGTAGGTCACATAACTAATGAGGAGGTGTTGAATAGAATTGGGGAGAAGAGGAGTTTATGGCACAAACTTGACTAGAAGAAGTAATCGGTTGGTAGGACATGTTCTGAGGCATCAAGGGATCAGCAATTTGGTACTGGAGGGCAGCGTGGAGGGTAAAAATCGTAGAGGGAGACCAAGAGATGAATACACTAAGCAGATTCAGAAAGATGTAGGCTGCAGTAGGTACTGGGAGATGAAGAAGCTTGCACAGGATAGAGAAGCATGGAGATCTGCAAGACCACGGCAACGACAAATGTACTGCCTGATAAAAAAAACAGTGAAGCACGAGGAAAACATGGTCAACGATCAATGTAACTTCATAAACGTACACACAGCCGGTGAATATGTAAATGATTAGAGTTGCATTTTCTATGACACCTTGAACGGTCACCCGAACTAATCAGTGTTGTTCATGTTTTGTGTTGTTACCATGACTGACAGGGTATTGTAAGGGGCGTAAACAGCTTCCAATATTGAGTAATTAGTGTGAAGAACACGGAGATGGCGCGTACATGTGTGAGATGCTATTATGAGCACCTGAAAGTGTTTGATAGAGGCCTCATTGCGAGTCTCCATATGGTTATTTTGTGGAGTCATTCAGTATCTGGATTTGTGAGACATTTGGATGTGGCAACGGCGCGACGTTCATCCCCGTGGAACATAAGGGTAGGCATATTCGCCGTCAATGGTACAGTCACCCTTGTGTTTCTACCAGAAGGAAGGATTACCGTATTATGCATCAAGCACATTGTAACGTCTTCACATCTGCACCAGTTATCCGCGAAGAAGTAATAGACTCCCTACAAATGTTTGTGTCATCTCGCAAGAAGGACACTGGAGTATTACCGTCCAATGGGTAGGCAGCTGTTAACGGCGCAATTCACATGGGTGTATTTCGAATGATCCGTGTCTGGGATTCATGAACTACTGACGAATTGCATCGCAGCGCGTTCAGCGATGAATCGCTGTTCTGTACTAACCGATACGATCTACGTTGGCGGTTATGGTGGAGAGAGCTCCCTCTAACGTTTTGAAGAGGCACAGCTGTTTTACTCCTGGCATGCTGGTGCGGGACGCCGTTGGGATTGATCTCAGCTCACTGCTGGTAATGACTGAGGGTTCTCTGACAGCACAACGGTTCGTCTCGGGCATCCTATGTCCGCATGTGTTATCACTCAAGTGACAGTATGATGTTTTCGATAGTGAACAGGAAAATGCTCGCCAAAACGCGCCGGGTGTCACTATGAACTGTCTGAGCGACGCTGAGGTGCTCCTGTTGTCAGCATGATCCCCAGATCAGTCCCCAACAGGAAATTTGAGGGCCCACCACGGAGACCAACTCTGTGCCAGTCTCAGTATTCAGGGTATGAAGATCCAATTACAACAGCCGTGGACCAGCTTTTCTCAGGAGAGGATACATCGGCTTTTTGACACGCATCCCAACCAAGTCATTGCATGCTTCTAGGACAGAGGAGGAACAGTGTCTCACTGGTAAGTGGGTTCGTATTGGATAGTTCTTTGTAAATTTGATTCGAAATAACGTCACATACCTTCTCAGTCCATACAGATTCATTTCTTTTCCTCCGCATCTACTGGGTGCTTCACCTTTCTTGTAAGGATTTGTATTTTCTCACCGGTTTTAATACTAATTTTGACTTGTAATACCATGAAATTGGCTTTTGATGCGAAATGCATTAAAAATTCACGACTGATTAGCTATCAATTGGTCAATTGGCATATGCTAGTTGGGAATGGTTAGGAGAGGCGTGAAAAGAAACAAAACGATCAGGGAACAGACTGAAGGTTTAGCAGCAATTATTGGAACAATATTGGACGTGTTATGGAAGTGGACGAGGTAAAATGTCAGGAGAATGATGACAATGTATCAAGGAAGTCCTTTTCTGGATTGCATTAGATAAGAATCGAGAAAACGATGTATTGGAAGGTGAATAATTGACATCACAAAATACGCCGGAGCAGTTCCAGTGCGTGAAGCTGAAATATTATTGTACGAAACAGACTGGAGGATTTCTTTATGCACCAATGACGTCATGTGGCTGACAACGATGATGCGGTATGATGACTATGCAGCTTCTTGAATTATCTTCCGCTTAACCCTTAACTACTATGGTCATTCACAGGAACACAATTACTATGGAGGGGTCTCACAGACCGCATTTTTCTATTTTATATTTCAAACCAGAATTTTGCTGAATATATATAGTTTCTTGACTTCCAGTCATTCATTACACTTCTTAGAGGTGGCTTTTGTAGAAATTTGATTTTTTTAAACACTGCGGTATTTTAAACACTTCGACAATTTAAACAAAGCGAAATCTGGAGTATATTTTTATTTTATGAGTTATGAAAATAACAGCAAATAGTTAGCTCTCTACTCACACATAGGTTTTCATCAGAGGGATTATATTACAAATTGGCAATATAACTAGGTGGAAAAATCCGACATGACTTACGACAAAATTGTGTGCGAAGTCAGCTTTCAGTTTACGACTCACTTTGCAATGTAGAGCGAATATTTCAGTCCATAAGTCTGTGAATGGAGAAACTTTGCCACCATTTTACTTCTGAAATTACAATTAAAAACTAAATACTTGTTCTCATGTGCCACTGAATCATACCTTCCTGGAACACTCCGAACAAATCGGAACACCATGCTGTTGACATGGATACCTTATTTTCCTCCTCAGACGAGGAGGGCAAAAGGTGCACGTTTTTCGATTTTCGAATTCTTCTTTCGGTGTCTGAGGCTCATCTTGCAAGTGAAGACATCTGTCTCACATAGCTAATGTTGCACAGAAGGCCCAGCTTTCCCCGCCGTGGAGAAACAGTAGCATGCAATAAAAACGCGGCACGCAAACACTATGGTACGTCTGTGAGACCTCTCAAGGCTAATAATTACGAAACAAAGAGCAGCAACAATGCAAGAATGCTGGCACGTGTAGCTTGACAGCCAATAGGAAGGTACATGGAAGAGTCCATTTGGCTTTGCAGGGGTGTGAGAAATATCTCGACACAAAAATTAGTAGCGGTCTGAGAGACGATCGATAGTAGTTAAGGGTTAATGCTGTCCATATGTGCAGCCCTGACGTATTAATTAAATTTCTAAAATGCAAAAAAGAAAGAAAAAGGAGCTCTTTGTGTAGACCCTGAATGCTTAAGGGACGCCGATCGGCATGTAGGAGGGGGTCTTGTGGTAGCGCTCTCGCAACTGTTTTGCCGACATTCCAGGCGTTGGAGTCAGTGCTTCTCAGCCAACATCACGAACCTGAGTGCACCATGTAGCAGTCCTCGTACCAAGGATAAATACTTGGCAGTGCCAGGAATCGAAACCTAGTCCTCTGCATAGCAGCTATCCATGCAGACAATTCAGCTATGGAGGCGTACCTTACTCCTAAAGGTCATTATAAAAAGTTACCTTACTCAGTATGTGTATGTATGTAAACAATTCATTATAAAAAGTTACCTTACTCAGTATGTGTATGTATGTAAACAATATCATCTTGTTTGGGTCTTCCCGGCGAGCCAGGTAGGGTGTTTATGAAGAATTTGCTTCATTTTGCTCTATCATGAAATACTTCTTGTCTTGAAACTGTTTCCTAGTTTTCTCCTGCGGTCTTCAGATCTATCTTAATCTGACCGAGCCATCTTTTTCTG
The DNA here is from genome assembly GCF_021461385.2 of Schistocerca piceifrons. Taxonomy (NCBI): domain Eukaryota; kingdom Metazoa; phylum Arthropoda; class Insecta; order Orthoptera; family Acrididae; genus Schistocerca; species Schistocerca piceifrons. The sequence goes on from NC_060143.1 coordinate 370,665,140, forward strand.
GCTTGGCCTATACGTCTTTTCCGATGCACTTTGCAGTCCTTGATTTTGCAAGCGGCTATCTCTTATCCTCTTCACATGTCCAAACAACTTGAGCCTTACAACTCAGTCTCTTCGGTCGTTACCAGATTCACTTGCACCTCTCCTCCGACATCTTCATTCGTTACCTTATTTCTTCTGATCTTCTGCGACGGATTCAAATGGTTCAAATGGCTCTGAGCACTATGGGACTTAACATCTGTGGTCATCAGTCCCCTAGAACTTAGAACTACTTAAACCTAACTAACCTAAGGGCATCACACACATCCATGCCCGAGGCAGGATTCGAACCTGCGACCGTAGCAGTTGCGCGGTTCCGGACTGCGCGCCTAGAACCGCTAGACCACCGCGGCCGGCTCTGCGACGGAGAACGCAGAAACTACATTCCTCATGCTCGTAGCTGCTCTTGTTTAACTTGCGAATGACACAGCACTCCGCCGGCCGGAGTGGCCGTGCGGTTCTGGGCGCTACAGTCTGGAACCGAGCGACCGCTACGGTCGCAGGTTCGAATCCTGCCTCGGGCATGGATGTGTGTGATGTCCTTAGGTTAGTTAGGTTTAATTAGTTCTAAGTTCTAGGCGGCTGATGACCTCAGAAGTTAAGTCGCATAGTGCTCAGAGCCATTTGAACCATTTGACACAGCACTCCAAGCTGCATGTCATAATCGACAAGAGGTAAAATCTTCGATATGGTCTCTTTGGCTCTCACGGGAACTACCTTGTCCCACATATGGAACAGCACTTCGTGAAAAATGTTAGATCCATTTCTTAATGTTTTTTACTTTAGGCAGCTCGATACCTGATGTTCCAGGTGACTGAAAGCTTTCAGACATTCAATTTTCTCTCTATTTAGCATCAGATTGCCCTGGCCAGCTGCGCTGCTTACAATCAGTGCTACAATTTTTCTCTTGCTTTCTGTCAGGTGATACTCTTTAAACTTGGAGTTCCATTCATCCAATCTTCCCTCTACATCTAGTCCTGTTTCTTCCCCAAACACAAATAGATTCATAACCTGCAAAGACTAAAGCACTGAGATCACCATTCCCTACCTCCTTGATCTCCTATATAATTAAATCCTGAGGTGCGCTAAAAAGTAACGGGGAAAGTGCACTACCTCTCTCTCTCTCTCTCTCTCTCTGTATCTCTCTCTCTCTCTCTCTCTCTCTCTCTCCCTCCCTCCCTCCCTCCACCCTCTCTCTCTCTCTCTCTTCTCTCTCTCTCTCTCTCTCTCTCTCTCTCTCTCTCTCTCTCCTTCCCTCCCTCCCTCCACCCTCTCTCTCTCTCTCTCTCTCTTTCTCTCTCTCTCTCTCTCTCTCTCTCTCTCTCTCTGCCCTGAACCAGTCCGATATGCCATATGCCACACCCCACTTTTACACGACATATAGCACCTTCCTTATTAGTAACATCTTCCTTATTAGGAAGTTTTCAACCATTAGTATTTCCAAACATTCCCTTATATTACACCTCGGCACACTGTCGTCATATTTCCCAAATATAGAAACAAGATGATGAGATCTTTACCTTTTTCTCAATAGCTTTCCATAACGATATTAATCTTTACCAGTATCTTAAGACAGCGTATTAACGACATAGTTCCTGTATAAATGGAACACTTTCTTCCACTTCTTTTCCTCAACAGCGGTAATCCCTATCTTCCACTCACCTGCTACTTTATTTACCTTGAAAATGACTCCCACTGTTCGATGCGGCCATTGTGTTCCTTCTATGCCTGCTGCCCCCTAAAAGATATAATCCTGTAAACTCAGATGGCTCTTTTGAAAATAAAAGCCTTATGATTTTTGTCTCCATTTGCATAGAAGATATTGTGTCGTGAAATCAGATGTATCTTTTTGGAAAATCCGTTGTTGTCCGGGAGACCACGGACTGTTTACGAGGTTCAGATGGCTTACCGTCCAATACAGGTTTCCGTTTAGCCTCAGTATGAAAGGCATAACGCCGTATACTGAGGCCGTAGGAGCGACAGCCGCCCGGTAACATGCGTCGCGCGTCCGGCAGTTGTCCAATTGGTCGGATAACAGTCTCGCTATTTCATTCCTACAAAGATGGAAGCTACTGGCGTCCGCGGTCAATGCAGCTTAGTGACGAACGCTCGACCCATAGTCCTGCTCGTCCTGCTAACCTCCACTACGACAATCGCCTTTTATGCTTTTATAGAGACAATGGAAGAAACATTTTTTGGTACAAATAGATTTATTGTTTCTCAATATATTTAGGTATAAAATACATACACTTTTGTAAGCTTTTGAGTCATTTTTGGAAACATTTGTTCTGCTCTGATGTTGAAGCTCAAAAGCTTGATTTTTGGATGTGCCAACGCATCTCGGTGTGATGAAAATCTTTCTTCATATCTTTTTGTTTGCCTCTTTTTTTCCTCATAACCGTTCTGATTGCTATGATGAAGCCCAACACGTACTTGTCTCCTGAGGCAGTCTCTTCATATTACAGAAGCACTTTCTATCTCAGTTTAGCTCTTTCACCTAACGTCCTCAATTACTTGCTGGATGTATTCTAACCCCTGTCGTCTCTTACAGTTTTCCCCTCAATAGCTCACTCAGGTACCACGGAAGTGGCGTTTGCGTAGAGTTGTCAGTGCTAACAGATAAGCAACACTGCACGAAGTAACCACAGAAATCAACGTGAGACTTCGCTTTCCTCGTAGTCAGATGACTTTTACAGAGTAGTTAATGCGTTATGACAATTCATATAACAGCGCTGAGCTTCATAAATTAATACTTAGTGTAACTACTCATGATAGGAGACAAGTACTTCATTTTAGTACATACCATATTAATACAGAATGGGGAAGCTCAAGATTTCTCTTTATACAAAAAAAAAAAAAAAAAAAAAAAAAATCTTTAGAATATCAGAGTCTGTCAAAAGGTTAAGAGACCCTTGACTAGCTGTCAAGTCGCTTACCTTTGGTGTGAAATTTGAGGATAATAGAGAGAATAGCAGCTCATAAGTAATGATGAAGAAAAACATTTTGCCTGCAAGTGGTAAACTGAATCATTGCAGTAATCCTCCTGCGTCAAGGATGATCAGCTTTTACAGCAATATAGTTGCGTTTTTCGGTCTTGTTTGAGCAGCACGTGTTCTGTATCGGCGGGGATTAATGTTCCCCACTGCGTCCAGCGAGCACAAGTTTGTGGTGGAACTTTTCTCATTACGTCTGCAGCGTTCGTAGCAGGCAACCGTTATTCCAAGTACTGCTTTGAAAACTCATTTAACGCAGCGGGAGATACGATTACAAGCCGAGGTTATTAAAGTTTGCGGATATTCATCGAAGTCCGATTTCATGTAAATATTTCTCTTGGTAGAAATACTTCTAGTAGACTAACGGTACGCTTTTTAAGAACAACGCTGTTTCACATTGTGTCATCATATTAATTGTTAATAGATGTTAAGGAGTTTAAATGGGAGCATAGTACATCATCATTGGTAGAATATTTTCAATAAGTATTTAATAAACATGTCGTGCCCTCAGTGGATCTACGTAAAAGATTTATCAGGTGGCGTCTACAGCAGTGTGCTTAATGACGGCGTTGTTCTCCATAGGAAAGTGCCACCTTTGCGTTAAACTAAGGAAGGTCCTGGGTAGTATTTACAGTTGGCTTACTGAATTACAGCTTCTTCAGATACGGATAAATAGAAGTTAACAAGAAAAAAAAAAAAAACAAGAAATTGGAACCCAGTGGTGTTAGATTACAACGTTAGCGCTGCCAGCGCTGAGTTCACATCAACAGAGCACCTTTCCTGTGCAGCGGGGACCGTTTCACGCCAGTTTGGACTGTTCATTTCTTGAAATGACTGGGTGTGTGGCATTTCGGCCTGGTGTTCCATTCTGGCGAGTTTGGCCGCCTGACGCAAGTCTTTTCATTTTACGCCAATTCGGCGTCTTTCACGTCGATGATGATGATCATCAAGACATCACATATACCCTGTTCTGAGCGGAGAAACTGCCCAACTCGGTCAGGAATCGAACCCGGGACCACATGATCGATAATCAGCAGTGCTACTCATAAGACCACGAGCTGGTGACTGCTTATTTGTTAACTTACTATTGCGGAGCCTCTAGGATAGCTTAGTCTGTGCTAGGATTCCCCGTAGAAGGATGTGGTGAGCAGTCGAAGGTCTCGTTAGGGCTACAATAGCTTCTGTATTGCAGCTTGTTTAAAATCAATGATTTGGAGCTGCACATAACGATGGTAGGCGTGGTGAAAACCGTGATCTTTCCCACTGTGTTAGCCCCAGGGATGCTGACCGTGCACACTGCTGCTGCGGCCGAATCTCCAGATTCTCGTGTTCCTCGGCCGGAATATGCGAAGTCGTTGATGGTTGCTGCGACAGTGTCTGGAGCCAACACGCTCCCATTCCCCCAGTGTAGAGGTTCTCTGTTGACCCCTTGGTGAGGGCTGCGATGGCTACTTCCTCACGTGGTACTCCCGAAACAACGACAAAGCGCCAGGCTACCGAGATGTCCCAATGCTTAGGAGACCGGCAGCAATTTGTAGCTCAGCGGACCAGCAAAGTTTCGGCGTTTCGTAACTGCCTAGCTACTGGTGTGGGAAGGGTTTAAACTCAGCTGAATATTTCGTCCATAAGAGCCAGTATTATGAAGGCTTCGACTGTTGATCAATACAACTGAAACAGTTTGTGCGCAGTCACTTCTTTGTTATGTCATTACGCGTTTCGATGGTTCACACCATCATCTTCAGGGGGACATGTGTTTATTTACATTACTGGTGTTGATGAGGAGTGCAGATGTCTTTTCACAGGTCTGCGAATTCACCAACTGTTGTGTCTAGACAAGACAGCCTAGACACAATGAGAGGAAGCCGACAGGCACGCGCTAAGTTAAAGCAGGATTGCGTGAGGTCTGAAACAAGATACGTAATGAATGCTATAAAGAAAAGTACGTAGCTTCTGGAATACTTAACTTTAATCCATCCTTTTGGTACATCTGGAGATTGTGGCGATACAAGTGAGACTCTTTAGATACATGCAATGTTACTAATGGCGCCTTGCTAGGTCGTAGCCATTGACTTAGCTGAAGGCTATTCTAACTATTGGCTCGGCTAATGAGCAATGCTTCGTCCATGTAGTCGCTAGCTACGTCGTCCGTACAACTGGGGCGAGTGCTAGTCCGTATCTCGAGACCTGCCTTGTGGTGGCGCTCGGTCTGCGATCACACAGTGGCGACACGCGGGTCCGACATGTACTAATGGACCGCGGCCGATTTAAAACTACCACCTAGCAACTGTGGTGTCTGGCGGTGACACCACACCAACACCAGGCATGTAAACAGACACTTCTCCACCTGGAGATCACAGTATGAAATATCGAAAAGCGTAGTGGCAAAATAAACAAGTGACTGACACGGAAACTGTTTTATTTGTATTAAATGCAGCTGCTTGGCGCTGACTTCGTGGCAGTGTGGCGTTTGTGTGTCACTGGAGAATGGCCTGGAACAAGTCAATGAGCAGGGTCTATATGCTGAAAGGCAGCAGTTTGTAAAACTTCTGAAGCTACACGACTTCCCAGCTCGTTGATATGCGTAAGTCGTGGTACGGAATCAGGCAATATCAAGGGGTGCTTTTGTGAGTGTGATGTTGGCCAAGGCTGCTGGCTCTCCAGATGCGGCACTGTCACTTTGCTGTGGCTTGGGACATTAAGTTACATACACAGAGGTTTGCAGTGAGGGAAAATAAATTCCTCGTATTTATTTGGGTATGGTTCGGATCGGAAAATTCTCACTTGCCTTTGTTATCAATACCGTTATTCCTTCCATTTTTTTCCTGCTGTAACTGAAGCATCATTTCACAGGCTAGCTTTCTTTTCGAGACAAATAAACTACGCTTCGAAGGTGCCTTGGAATAATTTGTAGGGGGTTTTTATTTACAGTATTTCCATTACTACCAAGAGAAATTTACTGAAATATTTGCTCAGGACTAGGAGACGGGAATGAACGTTAATTTACTTCTGGGACGATAAGTCCCAGACAAAATATAAAGCGTAGAGTATGTGAAACAGTGTTTACTTACGACTTCCGAGAGTGAAATCGATGAATGGGTTGGCACGTGCAGTGCACCTGAGAGCAGTGCACTGACCTCGGCCTTCTGGGCAATTTTTTTCTATTTTGTTATTGAAGTTCTCAGCAAAGATGCGGGCTGGCAGCTGATAAACATATATTAGAATGATGTTTTAAAGAAATATATATTAAAACATATGACAAAGGATGCAGTTCTTTTAACAAACACGTTGATTGGCAATATTGATGATTTTTAAAACTTCATATTTGAGTTCATATTAATTAAAATACGATCATGGTGTAACGGATATGTTTGTGATGCATGAAAAAATTAATAGTCGTGATGAAGGCAGCGAGAGCATGGAGTATGGGGCTCTATGGAGCTGCAGGTAGCTACTAGAAGTCAGCTAAATGGGGGAATGTGAAGGGAGAAAAATGGAAAAAAATATGGTGTGAGTTGGAGAGTTGAGACTAGGATTGGAAATAGAAATGTATTTCGGATCAAATTTGACTATAGGAGATTGGGTCTTGGTTGAAATTCCAATGGGAGGAAATGGATAGAGTACGAAAGTCCATAGAAGATGGAGTATAGATGTAATGGGGTAGCAGGATACCTGCGTTGATGGGATACTGGGTGCAGGGACTGCGTTTCTCGGTTGTTGTACTGGCTCCACAGGTACTCCAGGGAGAGAAGAAGGTGTGGGAATTGGTTGAGTCGGTAGAGGATGCAAGCAGGGGAAGGTAGGCGGATGAAGAAGGCTAGGAGAAGTGAAATTCTCTCCAGGGTTTCAAGGGGCTCAAAGGATTTAAGGGACGTGAAAATCCAGCTTATATTGCCGTAGATTTCCAGAAATTTTTTTGTCTACAGTGAAAGCCATGCCTAATAGTGCTGTTCCTGGTTTGTTCACTTTTGAATATTTTGTGATTATAGTAGTATGTCGCTTCTGGGTCTGTGAAATGTACTTCTTGCAGGGCGAGAATTTGTATTTTCTGCTTCTTGATATCTGTTGTGAGATTGTCTTCTTTTGCTCCTCGTATGAGTGTCTGAATATTGAAAGTGCCAACACAAATGTGTTCTTCCCACGGAAGTTTACCAGAGTTCTCCGACCTGCTCTATTATATAAATCTGAATGCTTGGATGCCACTTTGAAGTGGGTGGATCGTCCGCCTCGGACGATTCTGTCTTTACTTGTACGAATCACGTTTGTTTGTCACCAGTTCTCTAGCTTTTTCTTGTGGTGTAAAACCGGGAGTTGTGAGTTTTCTGGAGCACGCTTACAGCCGCACCTCCTGGTGAGCAGACGCTGACTATACCGTCGCTTGCTCCAAGTCAGGCACAGCATAGATTTTGGTTGTCATTTTGATCGGCGGGTGGTGTTTTATCTGCCACCTACCCTTCATATCTGCCAAATGGGGAACGGTCGGATGTGGGTTGACAAACTCTACAATTATTATTATTATTATTGTTATATCACAGCTCGCACAATTAGCCAGTTTCGGCCTTACAGGAATTTCCAAGTGCGCAAAAAAGATGCCGCAAGTGTATGTTTGGTTTACTGATACACAACGGAGAGCCTTAAAATGTACTTACAGGTTGAACCGTAATTTATTTTCAAAGAATTTTCTTGAGAATTTATTCTACTTATTAGCGATTAATCAAGAACATTAACACATTTAATCACACTATGTGAGAGTGGAAGTAGTTGCCAGGGAGTAACTGATGAAATCATAAGCATATTCCATTTTAACAAATGATAATTTATTCTCTTTAATGGTGCCTAAACCATTTTTTTAAAAGAAACAGTTACAATTTATTCTGAGGCAGAAAGAAACAAAAACACATTTTTGACTGTATGAGCTTTCGGGTTGAGAACCTTGCCGCTCCCTTTTGCCACGGCCGTAGTTATGGCCGCTCACATCAACCTCTAAAAGACTACACTGGTGCAAATCTGCAACACACCAGATTACTTTAAACTAAACGTTTTAACAATTCACACAGCACACAAACTATGCACCTGGTAGGAGGGATGGAAATGGTACAAAACACTAAAATTAAAATATTAACTTTGCCACCGAAGGTGTAACTTGTTTTTAAATTCTAAGACAAGTCTTACGGTGGAAATGTGGCGACTTTATATACTAAAATGACCATTTAAATAAAAGCCCATTAAATGCAATCTTATATAAAATTATACAAGGTTGGCCAAACAAGTTAACATGCTCTACAGTACACAGATACCATCTATCAAGATGACAGGCAAAATCAAAACGTATTTCAGGAATTAGGCCGTTACACTCTAAGCAGTAAATTCTTTAACACACCGAATCCGACAAACATGACAGAGGCAGCTACTAACGTAAGGTAGATTGATAGGGAGATTACCGAACAACCCGAACCGCAGGTTGCTCTAACCGCCCGTACTCCACAAGGGAAAAACGGACCACCCAATTTATAAATAACCACCTTCCCGTGGATGGGCAAACGGAGAAGAATGGTGGGACGCCCCAAAGCAAAACGGCTGGTGACCTCACCAAGAAAACAAGTAGAATTTAACATGTAAATGAAACAACATTTCAGCAATCACTTAACTTCTAATAAACTGCGATTTCTGGAGAAGACCTGGCGCAGCACCCCTAAATCGCTCTCTCGAACCGTCCGCTGCCAGCCGCTTCAACGGACGAAGGAAGGCGTGCCGATCTTCCATCTCATGGCGTCGCACCTCGCACCGACCAGACTCCTGTTGCTCTCGTGACGACCTCGAAGCCACTACCCCTCGCTATACGGCGCGGCTCTCTGGACTCACTTGGCGACCTCACATGCGCCGACGCTCAAGGCGGACAAGTCATCTTGTGTCACAGTGCGCGACCGACCAACCGATCGATCCAACTGCCAGTGACCATTGCCTGAGCAGCTCGAGCAGTCTGACGGCCTAACGCGCAGACTCAGATGCAGGAACTACGCCCCGACTGGGCGACCACTTGCTGAGCTCTCTTACTGATGGAGCGGAAAGACTCTCATTCTGCCGGCCTTAAAGGTTGATCCGAACGAAAGACATACTAGCACTCCGGACGACAGACAGACACTAACTGGCTCACAACTGCGGACGAGAAACAGACTAGCAAGCTGGGGACGAGAGACTGACCCAGAGTGACCCCAGACTGACTCCAGACTGACTGAGACTGACTGACGGGCGAGCTCATAGCACCCCTTAAATGCACGTGAACAGGCAATCCCCTTTCCCACCAGAGGGAGACACCAAAGCTGCGATTGCCACAGCGGCGCCACCGCGAGAAACGGAGGGTGACTGCTTCACACTACGCGGCAATTTTTACCACGGCTCACAGGTGTCAATGTATTTTAATATTTTTCGGTTATTAAACGGCGGACATTTCAAGTCAGATTCTGAGGACATAACGTTTACTTGTGAAATTAAATCAGAATGCTTGCTGAGTTAGGTAATAGTTATCTCCGTAACTAACTGCACGTTATAGCTCACAGTACGTGCCTACTTTCGTTTTTAACAGCAACTGCCACTTCTGTCCATGTTGAAAGCCATACAGCAAAGATACAGCAATTTAAACCAATTGTAAAAACCACAAAGAATGGTGAGACAAAGCATCAAATGCATCTGAAGAATTGAGTGAAATCCAGGGAAAGGAGAAAGGAAGTCTGTAAGGGGTTCACTACCCTGCTGGAGCAAATGTAATCACGATGTATTGCTCACTTGCTAGAAAGACAATTCACAGGCGCTACCTGAGACATAAAATATCTGTCCCCCTGTTAAAAGAGAGCTGCAATAGAGTCGCAGGTCAGAGCAGTATCTGCCGCAGTTGCAGTCGCTCGCTGCTACAGTGTAGTTGTAGTCTGTCGCTGGTACAGTGCAGTTCGTAGTTAGTAGTTGTTTAAGTCAGAGTGCCGAAGAAATTGCAAAATTTTATTATATGGAACTGAATAATAATTGTGATCAGCCGCAGACCTAAATGATACCATGGAATGAGATGATGATAAACAAATGAATAATTGTTAATACAATGAAAAATCAACAGTGTAATTAAGTCAACCATCTATAGTAAAGTAAATTTTATTATTTTTATTGGCATGCACGTGGTTAAATCACTTGTCTGAGATGTTAATTTGAATTTGTTTCAATCTTATATTTGTGATTCGTCAGCACCAGTTGACGTAGATTTCTAATATATTCAATTTTCCCGTGTAATGGATTGTAGAAATAACGTAAAAAGTTCTCAGAATATAATTGTTTTCACCAATCAACTATAAAAGTATAATTTCCCCTTAAGCCATTGGCAGTACCGATCGAGTCATATATCTAAATTAAAATATTCCAGAGTTTTTTGGTCAGATCATAGTCACGTTTTCTTTAGTAATCAGACGACCAGCTGTGCAGCTATGTCACTAAGTAAAGACAGTTTTTCTCGTAATTCTGATCTCAGACAAATGTTATCCAGTATTAGTAGATAGGCCAGCATTGCAAGTTGTGGTATTTACGAGGAGATATATCGAGAGCGGTGTCCGGCGACACCATCACGAGATAAGAATTTTTCAGTTTATTTCTCATGGACAGATACAGATTTTTTTCACAGGACCATGGCGTAGCGCTGCTTACGTCAAAATTTATCAGTTTTTCATGAGTTAAGATTAATCAGTTTTCATATGTCAGAATTTAATCATCCAAATTTAATTATTTTAATTTTTTAATTTCTGTTTGGGAAGGTTACACATCATTATATAATATATTCTTTATTGACACAGGAAGGTTAGAAGTCTTTATTGTACTTTGAAGACATACCAATAAGCATGTAGGTGCAAAAATACACGACGAAGTAAAAGATTAATGCATATGTTGCTGTTTCCAACATGACACAATCAGATAACAATTGCAATAAACTAAATGTTTTTCATTAAAACAAACGGAGTTATGAAGTAACTCATTGTATTCATAATCTTTATGGATTGGCTCTTCTAACTGTTGTGTAAAGGAATCTTGTCTGCTCGGTTCGCTAGACAAACTATCAAAGAACTCGTATTAATGAGTTTCATTACAAAAAGACAATTACAATACTTAACTTCGATATGTGTCCAAGCAAAGGGCGACATACAGAATAATCAGTCTCCTTCAGTATAGACAAATTCAAGTCTGTGCTGCATAGAGATTCCTAACGAAGTGGTTATCACTGAAGCTGCTATCGAAGTTGACCGTTACCAGTCGGGCGCGGCGCTTATGTCCTCTTCACCTAGGGGTCGCTGCTGACGCGTTGTCGTCCTGGGTCAGTGTGCGATTGGCTGATTTCTTCTCACAGCCTTCTCTTCCCTGTCGTTTCCGACTGGGGCGCCGGCGCTGACCTTGCACCGTAACACTATAATCCGTTCAGCATATGAATAAAACTGATGTAAACGAATCAAACGCGATGATTGGTCAGAAGCTATAGCACACTTACACTGGTGTTGTTACGCTCCTGGAAGTAGGTCCTACTTATGTGTTAGGTATCTTATTACTAAGCTACGTTAAATGAAACTTTAAGGTATTCAAATGTATTAACAGCCATCAACGCTTTTCTTAATCATGCTTTAGCTACATACCAAGTTCTCATTTAAAAAATTGTGTACAGTCACAGCCTCTGAAGCGTTGTGGACTGACTGTCGCGTGATAATGCGCAGTATGAAAATGGCTGAGGGTGCTTTCTGTTCAGCAGTGAAACACGCGCTTGGAATACAGTTAAAAAGTGCCGAGGAATAGGCTGTTCATAACGTTTTTCATCATTTTACGAAGATAATAGCTTTGAAGTTTTTCCAGTTGTGTGTAAATTGCAGGTGGTAACTAAGCTCGCATTGGCAGCGCAATCTGTAGAGTAATGGAATATGAAACAAATGAAGTTGTTCGTGCTGTGGTTCAAACATCCATAGAATCATTTTTTTCTTTTTTTTTGTAGTTCAGTTTGAAATACCTACATAAAACTCATCATCATTTTTATGAATAATGCACGACTTCTTGTTTATAATTACATATTGGACGATAAATTCCTGTTTCCATTTCCAATACAAATTGTTAATTACCGATGTTTTATGAAAGACTGTTCGTAAAAGTTGTTGAAATTAAGAAAACATAACAGTTTAATTTTTTAAAGCAAAAACGAAAAACCAAATCCTCTTTATTTGGACTATACCCATTGTTTTATACCACAGAGATACATACGTATCGTAGAAACATGAAAAAGAATCATTTTCACAGCATCGGATACATCGTAGAAACGCTGCATTTTTACATTTGCTACTGCACGATTACAATATGAACCCAAGACAAGTGATCTGGTGCCAAGCTTCGGGATTTGGCCCGAGAAGTAACAAGACTGTTAAGCTGCCAGACGTACTGGAACTAACGCAAGCAGCTTTTTCACAAGTCACTGCCGAACGCTGACGGGATATAGAACAGCTCGTCATAAAAGAAGAAGAGAAAATGCTGTGCCTGGTTGGCTTTGTGGATTCTGTTGTTGATAGGCTCGTTAACAACGTAGCAGGTGACAAGTGACAAGAACTGAAATGTATTTCTTTGTTTCGGATAAGAAAGGAGCTAAGAGATTACCAGACGACTGACTGTAAGTAATACCTTCAGTGGCTTCAATATTTAACTATATGGTGAAATCCTGAAATACTCTCTGACGTTACCCACAGCTTATGCAGAAAAATTACCCTGTGGTTAAGTCAGGAATTTTCATCATTCTTGTTTTAATTACAATAGCACGTTATCTAAAAACGATAGTGTTGCTGTTTTCGTCTAGTCTGCTAATGAGCGTATTGTGGGATATTTGCAGTGTATCATTTCTTTCTGCTTAAAAATTAAATTACATTGAAAGCTATATTGCTTCAGCTGTACCAGCTGAACGGCCAGTGCTGTCCAAGTGAAATGTGCCGGTAAAGCTGTTGTCCCCTATTATCGCTAAGTCGAAGTGCGAGTAAAGCAGTGCACAAAACGTACCACCGGCCTCTCTGACCGAGCGGTTCTAGGCGCTTCAGTCCGGAACCGCGCTGCTGCTACGGTCGCAGGTTCGAATCCTGCCTCGGGCATAGGTGTGTGTGATGTCCTTAAGTTAGTTAGGTTTAAGTAGTTCTAAATTCTAGGGGACTGATGACCTCAGATGTCAAGTCCCATAGTGCTTATAGCCATTTGAATCATTTTTGAACAAAACGTACCCTTATTATCGTACTTGACAGTACTCGAGACAGCTTGGTTGCAGTCCCACGTGAAACGGAGTTCCAATGAGGCTCCAACAAACGGGCAAGAATACATAATACAATGTTTACATCAGGTTTATTCTTATGGTGAATGTATTATAACTGTAATGGCAAGAATGAAAGCAAGGTTTTGGAGCTTATGAACTGCAGTTAGACAAGCGTCGCACAGCTGTGCCAGTTCTCATCTACACGAAATACCCTCCTCAGTAGGTAATTCCTTACCTTATTAATAATGATATATTATTCCACAGATAACTTTTGCTATCTGGAAACCGAACAAAAACAATCCTAGCTTATGCTCCGCCACTAAGGACCTCCTAGTCGATGGTCGTTCTACTCTTAACAGAATAGATACGTCAGTGTCTTGACCAGCTTTGTATTTTCCAAATTTACAAGTAATACAATGAAGTAACGAAAACAACACAAGATGTATGTAAATTTTATTTCCTTTGTTACAGGTGATGCGCAACACACGGCTCTTCTTTGCCACATCTGGGTTGATATTTCAGTAAATCTTAACCGAAACCAGAGGGCGTTAATCAGCTTAGGCAGCGGTGAGTCAGCTGCAAGGAAGCGGCTACTTTCGTGTTAGAAAAACGTTGTAGCTGGCTGCGAACGCGGAAGTGTTAACCAAGTAATGAGCGGTGGTTGCTCCGCGCGGAGACCCGCCATAAAGGCGGGTGCTGATATGCATATTAGGGGTATTAGTGCGATTTTTTAGCTGATACCTCCGTGACTAAAAGTCCTGTCCGAGCCGCAGCACGCAAACCGGCCTCAACACTGGCGCGAGCGAAGTTTCAGCACGGCCAGCCACTGATATATTCAAATATACAGCAGTTAATACCGGTGCTTAACGTAACTCCTCCTTCGTGCTCCACGGAATCGAGAACTTGTTCTGATACTATCTATGAACAAAATTGTCTTCGATCGTTCTTGATAAATAATGTTAGCACCTAATTTCACACATTTCTGTTTTTTTTGCTAAGAGAGGAAAGAACCTATAGCACTTATTGGCTTGTATAGAGGTAAGATACTTTCGTTTTTAGGTAATCAAGATATCGCCCACTACGTAATCCTACACAAAACGGCATCAGTTACTTGTTGTGTATATTCTAATCTCCTGATGTAACACACGTTCTTTCATTTCGTCCCTTCATCAGCCGTAGTTTTACACATATTCCTATCCTCGTCTATTCAGTGTAGAACCACTAATTTCTTCTATTATCAGTCTATTTAAGAGGCTCTTCAGAAATAACAAGTGAACGCTTTGATTTTCTTCTCCTCCGGGTTTCCTTACAGTCCACTTCAATGACACACTCCAGTCGTACACTCTCAGAAATTACTTTCGCAAATTGAGGCCTATGTTTTTTAGTAGCAGAACACATTTTTCAAAGAATTCTGTCATTATGTGTACTGTCCTCACTGTCTCTTCTTCTACACGCGATCTTCAATTTCGGCGTTAAGGTAATCATTGTCTCACTTCACGTGCCCTTTAGTGTGTACGTCTTCCTTCGGTTAACTCTCAATGCTTATTCTATTCTCAGTAGACTGGGCACGCCAGTGCATAGGTACCGAACGAAGTGACGCAGAAGTAAGAGACTATACCCTCATTGTCGACGACGATGATTCGGTAGGATTGATAGAAAAAAAATAGAGAAGATAGAAACAAGGGCATGGAGTCGTTTAAAAAGCCCAAGACCTTCGCGGAGAAATTCAAGCAGCTAAATGATTTTGCCACTACCTCCATTTATCTATCAGGAAGACGATGAAGACAATTAGAAGGACTGAAATTGGCACAGAGAGTCACCAACATACGTTCTTAACGTGATCCACTTACGTCTGGAACAGGAGAGGGACAATTGCACGCCATCAGTTCAAAAAGTTTCGGGACTGGACTAATAAAAAAAATAGAAGAAAGTTAAGATGACAGTTGTAGTTCTTCAGGTGTTCGACATAGTCTCCTCCACTTAAGTACAACACATTGAACATTCACACAACCGTTTGAAGCTGTCATGAGTGCCCTTCTTTAGGATGTTGTTCAACTCGTATGACACACTGGCCTGAATATTGGCTATATCGTCAAAGCGATGACCCTTCATGTGAATTTCCGCCCTTTGTCGTTTTCTGGTAAGTTCGTATTGATTACACCAAGTCTAGCCACCCATGATCATGTTTTTAGAAAAAGTATTGTCCGTGTTTTGCATTTCAATCATCCCGTATCAGTTTTTTTATTCGGGAGTCAAGGAGTGCGGGACAAACTTTGCAGACACATTTCTCTTTTCCAAAACATTCTGGAGAATTCATTAAGCACTGTGTTTAGAGACATAGCTGCATTCTGATTTGTGTTGCAACGTTGACGCACCACAACCGCGTGTTCATTACTTGACACTATCTACTTACAACTACCTGGTCGAATGAACATCTGTTGTTTACAGTTGTTAGTTCAAGCTACCAGGGTACTTATTGTGCTGACGTCACTTATACGCCAGAAATACCTTCAGTTTCGGAACTTCGCGGGTGGACGGTGTAAACGGTGTATATTGAAAGTACCTTCTGCCTTATACCCTAAACGGGTTTGCGGAACATAGACATACTTGAAAATGTGGAAGCAGTTTCGTTTTTCGAGGTGCACACATCACTTCGTTGAACGTAGTTGTAACGCAGCTAAATCCTCTAGGGGAATTTTGTACCAAACCGGGTATGGTAAAGTCAAAAAGTGTGTTCGTATGTATTCTCTTTTCTACACAACTAAACACACCATCCACTCGCGATGGTGCTGGCAGATAGCTAATAGTGTCCCTTCGATACTGAGAAAGTTATGTAGTGATGGCTACGCATGGTTGTGAGCGAGTGGCGAAACTGCGTGACGAGGGGGAAGTTGTGTGTTTTTCACACATTGTCGTTGACCGTCAGTTTCTCCACAACTGACAGCTCTTATATCCATGACGAGGTGGAAGTCGTATCTTTTTAACCCATTTTTTGACGGTCGTTTTTTCCATAAATGTGGTGGTACATGGGGATTAGTCTTTCATCGGCAATATGAAGTTGAATAGCGGTGGCTGTGCGGTAGGTGAACATGATTTGCGAGATTAACTCTCTTTCTCTCTCTCTCTCTCTCGCTTACTATCACCCAGTTTTCGTATCGGAAGGTCAAGAAGGCATCGACATGTGTAGCACATATGTAGGTGTGAAGGAACGATACAGATGTGTGGAGGAGACGGGTGTGAAGTATAATATTCCAAACATTTCTAGAAATTATTGGGAATCTTCCGGAACCAGAAATTGTAGACGCTATATTCTTCTTCCAAGGGAAGGTCTGGTATGTCAGTGTTATGAAATATTCTGAAATCGATATCCAAACATCTTTCAGTGCTAACAATAAGTTAAAACAGCAAATAATTCACTGCAGCAAGAAAAATAGTGTCACCGCAAATCAAGTGTTTACAGTTGTCAACGGTTCTACAAACGGCAGACAGGAAGGAGCTTCACTAAGGAAGAAGGATCACATGGATGCCCCTGGACAAAAACAACTTTGATAAATGCACCTTTGTAACATAATAGAAAGAACATGGTCACTCAACCACAGACATTAAAGGCAGCCTTAAAATCCTACAAAATATTTTCATAAAAAAGAGAATAAATCTGCTTGAAGAAGTTGAAATGTCATTCTTAATCACTGGATATACCTAGAAAAGAAGTTACATCTACAAATGTTCCATAAATTACTCATAAACAAAAAATGTAATTTATTAGGCTCTTATGACCAGCAGACACAGAAATCTTAAAAGTATTGCACATGGCTATAAATTCAAAAACAATACGACAGTAAACTTCGAGAGATTCAAAGAATCAGCCAACCAGTTGCAAATAAACGTTTACTGTATCCTAGTCTTAGGTTTCGAAAATTTTAAAATTTTCTGTAGAAGTCACAATAAATCTTGTTACATTACATATCGATAAAGTACATTGAATAAAGCCAAATGGCTCTTGCCATAGGAGGCATTCATCTTACGAACACTAATAATCACAAGCCATGACTTAATACTCCAGCAACATAGAACGTGTGTTTGAGATGTGAGGATAAATACCAAGTTTACTGATGCATTAACGTAAAGCTCTCGTACATAAGTCCAATTTTACGTTGACAAGAGTCTTTTTATAATCTGCTACTGCAAGTGACATATATCTTCACTCCTGAAATACTGTGTTGCTGCAGTCTTAAGTTACAGCGTTTGATTATTTGTGTTCATAAGATGAGTAGGTCATATGACAAGAACTCTTTGGCTTCATTGAATGTACTTCATCAGCATGTGATGCGACAAAATCCATTACAGCTTCCTGAGAAGACAGTTTTAAAACTGACGAAATCTAGTTCAAGAGTTCTAATAAAACTTTATTTGCAACAGATTTTGTCAACCTCTTCAAGTATAAATATCTTAGATGATTAAATGCCTTAGCACAAA
This sequence comes from Schistocerca piceifrons, assembly GCF_021461385.2. Classification (NCBI taxonomy): domain Eukaryota; kingdom Metazoa; phylum Arthropoda; class Insecta; order Orthoptera; family Acrididae; genus Schistocerca; species Schistocerca piceifrons. The sequence goes on from NC_060143.1 coordinate 370,682,936, forward strand.
ATTTCATCTACAAACTTGATTAGCATAAATCCTCTGAAAGCACAATTTACGAAAATGCATACACTAAACTCACTGTCTCACTTATGTAAAAGAATCACGGCAATTTCTGGCTATTCCACACAAATCTCAGTTGGACTGTATTATGTACCGTATTTTGACTGTACTGCATATTTCAACCTGCAATTTGACTATGGCACTGTTTGGTTCTGCAATCATGTACAATTTTCGAAGTTTGTAATACCTACTACAGTTTCATGTTGTAAGACCTTTGTATTGTACATGGGTAGGGAAGGAGGAAGAAGGCTGTTGCATCCGCCTGGCGGCGATGACGTACAGGAGGTCGAGGACTCAGGACTTGTATGTGGGCATCCACGGCTGCCGTTAAATGACAGAGCAGGAAATTAGGTAAAATAAAGAGAAAATCTTTCAGTGCACTGTCTACAAGGGAAGTTACGAGGTTTACATCTACATCTACATCTACATGGTTACTCAGCAATTCACACTTAAGTTCCTGGCAGAGGGTTCATCGAACCATTTTCATATTACTTCTCTACCATTCCACTCTCGAATAGTACGTGGGAAAAAGGAACACCTTAATCTTTCCGTTCGAGCTCTGATTTCTCTTATTTTATTATGATGATCATTTCTCCCTACGTAGGTGGGTGTCAACAAAATATTTTTGCATTCGGGAGAGATAGTTGGTGATTGAAATTTCGTAAATAGATCTCGCCGCAAAGAAAACCGCCTTTGTTTCAATAACTGCCACCCCAACTCGCGTATCATATCAGTGACACTCTCACTCCTATTGCACGATAGCACGAAACGAGCTGCCCTTCTTTGCACTTTTTCGATGGCCTCCGTCAATCCTATCTGGTAAGGATCCCCCACCGAGCAGCAATATTCCAGCAGAGGACGGACAAGTGTAATGTAGGCTGTCTCCTTAGTGGGTTCGTCGCATCTTCTAAGTTCAAATGGTTCAAATGGCTCTGAGCACTATGGGACTCAACATCTTAGGTCGTAAGTCCCCTAGAACTTAGAACTACTTAAACTTAACCAGCCTAAGGACATCACACACACCCATGCCCGAGGCAGGATTCGAACCTGCGACCGTAGCAGTCCCGCGGTTCCGGACTGCAGCGCCAGAACCGCACGGCCACCGCGGCCGGCATCTTCTAAGTGTTTTGCCAACAAAACGCAGTCTTTGTTCCGCCTTCTCCACAGTATTATCTACGTGGTCTTTCCAATTTAAGTTGCTCGTAATTGTAATTCCTAGGTATTTAGTCGAATTGACAGCCCTTAGATTTGTGCGATTTATCGTACACCCAAAATTTATAGGATTTTTTTTTAGTACCCATGTGGATGACCTCGCACTTCTCGTTGTTTAGTGCCAATTGCCACTTCTTGCACCATACAGAAATTCTCTCTAGATTATTTGATCATTTTGTAATTGGAATTGATCGTCTGATGATTTTACTAGACGGTAAATTACAGCGTCATCTGCAAACCATCTAAGGGGGCTGCTCGGAGTATTACCTAGATCATTTATGTAAATCAGGAACAGCAGAGGGCCTATGACACTACCTTGCGGAACGCTAGATATCACTTCTGTTCTACTTGATGATTTACCGTCTATCATTACGAACCGTGACCTCTCTGAGAGGAAATCACGAATCCAGTCACACAACTGAGAAGATACTACACATGCACGCAATTTGATTAATAGTCGCTTGTGAAGAGCGGTATCAAAAGCCCTCTGGAAATATAGGAATATGGAATCGACCTGAGATCCCTTGTCGAAAGCACTCATTACTTCTTGGGAATAAAGAGCTAGCTGTGTTGCACAAGAAGGATATTTTCTGAATCCGTGTTGGTTATCTATCAATAATTCATTTTCTTCAACGTGAATCATAATGTTCGAGTACAGTATATGCTCCAAAATCCTACTGCAAATTGAGGTCAATGATTGGGTCTGTACTTCAATGGGTTACTCCTATTTCCTTTCTTTAATATTGGTGTGACCTGAGCTACTTTCCAGTCTTTAGGAACAGACCTTTCGTAAAGTGGCGGTTGTATATGATTGCTAAGACAGGCGCTATTGTGTCTGCATACTCTGAAAGGAACCTGATTGGTATGCCACCTGGACCGGAGGACTTGCTTTTCTTAAGTGATTTGAGTTGTTTCGCAACACCTAAGATATCTGCTTTTATGTCACTCTTGCTAACAGCTGTTCTGGTCTCGAATTCTGGAATATTTACTTCGTCTTCTTTCGTGAAGGAATTACGGAAAACTATATTAAGTAACTCTGCTTTAGAGGCACCATCATCGGTAACCTTTCCATCGCTATAGCGCAATGACGGTATTGACTGTTACTTGGCACTGGTGTACTTTACATACGACCAGAATCTCTTTGGGTTTTGTACCATATTTTGAAACAGTGTTTCATTGTGGAAACTATTAAAAGCATCTCGCATTGACGTCCGCACTATATTTCGAGCTTCCGTGAAGCTTTGCCAGTCTCGGGGATTTTGCGTTCATCTGAATGTGGCATGCTTTTTTCGTTGCCTCCGCAACAGTGTTCTGACGTGTTTCGTGTACCACGGTGGATGCGGTATGAATCTATCTATTGCTGTCGATACTGTATCTCTGAATTTGAGCCATATCTGGTCTACACTTACATAATTAGCTTGGAAGGAACGGAGACTCTCTCTTAGGAACGCATCAAGCGAATTTTTGTCTGCTGTTGTAAATAGATATATTTTGCGTTTATTTTTAGTGATTTTGGTTTATATGGTTTTGAGCCTCGCTACAACGACCTTGTGTCCACTAATCCCTGTATCCGTCATGACGCTCTCTATTAGATCAGGATTATTTGTAGCTGAGAGGTCAGGTGTGTTTTCGCAACCATTTACAGTTCGTGTGGGCTCATGAACTAATTGTTCAAAGTAATTCTCAGAGAAAGCATTTAGTACAATTTCGGAAGATGTTTTCTGTTTACCACCCTCTTTGAACATGTATTTTCGCCAACAAATCGAGGGTAGATCGAAGTCTCCACCAATTATAACTGTATGAGTGGGGTATTTATTTGTAATAAGCTTCAAGATTTCTTTGAACCGTTCAGCTATTATATCATCTCAGTCGAGGGGGGAGGGGGGGGGGGGGTCCGGTGGAAGGCGCCAATTATTATTTTGGTACGGCTATTAAGTATAACCTCTACCCATAGTAATTCGCCAGTGTAATTAGGCCAGTGTAGGCTCTGCCTCCCACGAAAGACGTCTATTCTGCTCGAGGTCTGGATCACAAGACAGAGAAGCTGCTGTGCTCTGCACTGCAGAATCCTCCAACGTTCACACACGTGACCTGTATCCCACGCACGCTATTGGCTAAACTCGATGGCGTGAATTCGCTAGCAGTTTCAGCGGAGAGCTCAAGGCGTCAGCTTTAACTGGATAGAACTGCCTCAGTTCTGAAAGGAAGGCAATTGTGTCACGTAGGCACAGCGGAAGTTGCACTGGGAGAAAACTTGCACAGTTTTGACTGGGTCTTTGAAATAAATTTTTTAAACCATTTCCCTAAAACACTCCTTGACTCGCTGCTACACTGTACAGTATCTCATACCTATACTCCCTCCGACCATAATTTCTGTATTCGAGTGTAAGCAGTTTGGATACTGTGACTTCATGTTCCCCCCATAATTTGTAATAATTTCAACCGACTTAATTAGTAAATATATATATATACGATGTTTCAAACGATTATTTTCGAGTCGAATATGCAGTGAACATTTGGGAACTATCTTCATGAAAGTCTATAGCAAATTTTCCATTTTCAAAGCTTTCACTTACGGCTCCTTAGGCAACAATATGTAACTGTCACTTCTTGTGTTAAACAGTGCGCTCCAGTGTTCAGGGAATGATGTGATTTAAATAAACTGCCTTCAAAATTGACTGGCAGCGGCTTTACTTGTCAGTATCCAATAAAAGAAACGAACAAAACTATGCTGAGAGAGGAAATGAAAATGGACCCTTTGTCCACTAGTGTCACTTGAAATGAACGCGCCACTATCCAGGATCACTGTGCCGCCCATGCATGGAATATTATATTTCCTGCTGCAGGCGTAATTTGCTTTGGTCTCACTCTTGATGACAGTGATAGTGGCCAAGCACGGTTAAAAATATGGACAGGAAAACTTATCCTAAAAAGAAGGGTCGACTACAAATTCGGGCGTACATATTGTTTCATAGAGACACAAGAGGGCTCTACATTTACTAAATGAGAAAGCTCAGAAGTGAGTGGCAAAACTGCTACATACGGTCAGTACGGTAACGGGGGAGGGGGTACGTTTTAGAAGTCTTAGAGGAGGCTAAGGGGGAGGTGACTATGAGAAAAAGATTGATTATCCATCGAAAGGATAACGTTTTACGAGTCGGGGCGTGGAATGTCTTATGTTAGAGCGTAGTAGAACAGTTAGAAAATCTGAAAAAGGAAATACTAAGGCTTAATCTAGATATAGTGCAGGTCAGTGAAATGAAACAGAAATAAGACAAGGATTTCTCGTTAGATGGTTATAGTGTAATATCTGCAGGAAGAAAATGGTATAACGGGAGTAGAATTCGTTATGAATAGGAAGGTAGGACAGAGAGGAACTTATCGATAACGATAACCCAGGTATACATGCCGACGTCGGAAGCCAATGATGAAGAGATAGAGAGTATATGAGAGGACACTGAACGGATAATTCAGTACGTAAAGGGAGACGAAACACTAATAGTTATGGGGGAAGATGTAGAAGAAAGGAAGATAAGGGATTGGTACTCGGAATGACGGAGAAGAAATACTAATAGAGTTCTGCAATCAATTTCAGCAAGTAATAGCAAATTCTCAGTTCAAGAATCACAAGAGGAGGGGGTATACTTGGCAACGATCGGGAGATACGAGAGGATTTCAGTTAGATTACATATGGTGATGCAGGGATTCCGAAATCAGATACTGGATTGTATGGTGTACCCAGGTGCAGATATAGATTCAGATCACTTAAGATAAAATAAACAGGAAGTGCAGGCAAGCTAAGACGAAACGGCTGCAGAAAAAAATGTGAAGAAATCGAAAAAGAAATGATTGTAGGAAGGACGCTCTCAGCATATAGAAAAGTCAAAACCACCTTCGGTGAAATTAAAAGCAGGGGTGGTAAGATTAAGAGTACAATTGGAATACCACTGTTAAACGCAGATGAGAGAGCGGATAGGTGAATAGAGTACGCTGATGGCATCTATGAGGGAAAGTGTCGTCTGAGGGCGCGATAGGAAAAGAATCAGGAGTCGTTACAGAAGAGACAGGAGGTCCAGTGTTAGAATCAGAATTTAAAAGAGCTTTGGAAAACGGGTGAATAAGGCAGAACGGATATGTAACATTACCATGAGAATTTCTAGAATCATTGAGGGAAGTCGCAGCGGTGTCTAGTCACCGTAGTTTGTAGAAAGTATGAGTCTGGCGGTATACCATCTGAATTTCCGAAAAACATCATCCACACAATTCCGAAAACTGCAGGAACCGACAGATGCGAACATTATTTCACAGTCAGCTTGACAGTTCATGCTTCCAAGTTGCTGACAAGAACAGTACACAGAAGAGTGGAAAAGTAAATTGAGGATCTGTTAGAGGAAAATTAGTTTGGATTTAAGAAAGGTGAAGTCACCAGAGAGGCAATTCTGACGTTGCGGTTGATAATGTAAGCAAGCCTAAAGAAAGATCAAGTCCTGTTTATATGATCTGTCTGTCCTAGAAAAGCGTCCACATTGTCACATGGTACAAGATGTTCGAAATCTTGAGAAAACTATTGGGAAAGACGGGTAATATACAATAAGCACAAGAAGCAAGAGAGGAAACTAAGAGTGGAAGACCAAGGACGAAGTGCACGGATTACAAGAGAGTAAGACAAGGATTTAGACTTACGCCCATGCTGTTCAAGCAATACATCGAAGGAGCAATGACAGAAATAAAAGGAAGGTTCCAGAGTGGCAATAAAAGATACGCAGATAACATTGCTATCGTTAGTTAAAGTGAAGAAGCATTACAGGATTTGTTGAATGAAATAAATTTTTTAATGAGTACAACATATGAATTGAGTGTAAATCGAAGAAAGACGTTAGTAATGAGAAGTAGCAGAAATGAGCGTCCTAAGGAACTTAACATCATAACTTCTGGTGACGAAGTAGATGAAATTAAGGAGTTCGTCTACCTAGGCAGCAGAAGAACCCATAACGATCGTAGCAAGGAGGAGCTGTCAAAAAGTGTATTCCTGGCCAAGAGAAGTCTACTAGTATCAAACGTAGGCCTGCATTTGAGGAACAAATTTTGAGACTGTACCCATTGTACAGTAGTGAGATATGGACTGTCTGAAAAAACGGAAAAGAGAAGAATCGAAGCTTTTGAGATGTGGTGCTACAGAAGAACGTTGAAAATTACGTGGACTGATAAGGTAAGGAATGAGGATGTTCTCCAGAGAATCGGCGAAGAAAGGAATATGTGGAAAACACTGATAAGGCGAAGGGACAGGATGATAGAACATCTGTTAAGACATTAGGGAATAACTTCTGTGTTAGTAGAGGGAGCTGTAGAGAACAAAAACTGTTGAACAATAGATTGGAATACATCCAGCAAATAACTGAAGACGTATATTGTAACTGCTACTCTGAGATCAAAGGTTGGCACAGGAGGCGTGCGGGGCGCGTCAAATCAGGCCTTGCTGTTGGAATGGGAGACAATTATGGCGTTTCGAAGAAATGATCCTTTGTTTCTAAACTGGTGACACTTCTGATTGTGTAAGGGCGGCAGAGTTGCTTGTTGCCTGTCTAACGGCTTCCAGGGCCTTCAAAAATCTGATAGTAATTCACATAGTTGCGACGCGAAGGAAAAAATTCAAAATGCGGTCATAATCTACTCATTAAGAGCTCTAATCCTACGTCAAAGGTTTAATACAGTAGGACAAGTATTACAATTAGAAACGTGTATATAGCGCACGGGGCGTACAGCGCGTAAATTACCAAAATTTTGTTCATTACGTATTTGAGAACGAGAACACTTAATCACTGCCAACAAACTTTACACGTAATTTCGAACCTTTGTAAAGCTTTTATCGCTACAACTTCTCACAAAATGATGAAACGAAAATTGTTTATTCCTTACCACATTTTCGAAGTTCATGCAGTAGAACTTCAGCAACAGGCATCACGTTTTATTTTATTACTACTTTACTACTTTCCCAGCATATTTTTCAGACAGTATTGACATGTACCACTGAAAGTATGTGGAAAATAAAATCATTGCATGAGCTAGAGTTCAGGAGAAATGGCGCTGTAGGCACTGAGACACGTAAAAGGCTAGCTTTTGCTTACTACGGAGTGCAAATTATCCAGACTATTCTCATCCAGTGTCTGATAATGTGACCACTTCGCGAGAAGCAACAAACTTTAAACATACTCTCAGACCTTTTCTTATCTTCTTCTCGCTGACGTGCTTAGCTTAAAATATTTAAGTTTTTAACTCATTTGTAAAGTAATCAGACAGTTCCTTCATTACTGATAAAAAGTTTCATACTTGTAAGTAAATGAAAATAAGCGATCTCACAGTCACACTTATTGTCTCAATATATAAAAGAATAATGACGACTTACTGAACACAAGTAGAGCTATGCACTATCTTCCAAGAGCAAAATACATTGACTGCACCGCTTAACATGTGAACTCCAGCTAATTTTATGAGGAACTAGCTGAGCACCTGGAGTTGCCCAGGTATGTTTTTATTCCTGTCTTCTATTACTTCATCTCCATCTTTCTGCTCTGTCTGACCAGTTTTTCCCTCTTTGTCTGTCTGCTCTTTCGCCCTCTAATTAGATCTTCTTCTCCTCTTTTTCCATCCCTTCCTCCCCCTTTCTCTATTTCTTCCCTCATCTCTCTGACCATCTCCACCACCCCATCGTTTCATCTTTCCTCTGCTTATCTCCTCTCATCTCTCTCTGTCCCCTCCCCCCCCCTTTCTCAGTCAATTTACACCCCCCTCTCTCTGTTCATCTGTCTATTTCTTCCTCTCTCAGGCTCTTTTCATTTTCTCCTCTTCCCTTTCTCTGTCCATCTCCTCCTCTCCCCCTCTCTCTGTCGATTTCCCACTCCCAACTCTTTCTCCCTATCACTTCCTCCCAATATCTGGGTCTATCAACCCTTCACTTTTGCAAACTGCCCATCTCCTCCTCTCCACTCTCCATCCCCCGCATGGGTGTGTGTGTTTGTCCTTAGGATAATTTAGGTTAAATAGTGTGTAAGCTTAGGGACTGATGACCTTAGCAGTTAAGTCCCATAAGATTTCACACAGATTAGAATTTTTTTCACCACCCCTCTCTCTCTCCTTCCACTTAATCACGCTCACCACAATAAGACGCTGGTGGTTTTAACCCACAGTATTTCTTTCCCGAAATTAATATGTGTGTTGCCAAGTTCGGTTGATACGGTCCGTGGGTTAGGAGAAGATGTGGCCGATACATGTGTTTGAGGGTTGTTAGCAAAAACCCCGCTAGTGGAAAAAAAAAATGAATCAGAGGCGCCTTCGTGTAATGTCCAGCACTACGCACATGATTACACAACGGCTTCTGTTAAAATGCCTCAATTCGTGCTTTATAAGCCTCTGAAAATATGGCAAAAACGGCACAGTTCTGGACTGTTGCTGACAAGAACACCGCTAGCCTCACGCTGCTTCCACGAGAGCGCTCTGCTGAGATCCCGTTAAACCTTGATAAAATACACTTGGTTTACAACCGCCTTCGTTGTTCTCGGCTATACTCTTGTTCTCGACGTTTTTACGTTAATGTGGACAAAAATGGTCCAGAGTGGCCGCGAAAGAGAGCAAGAAAGACGAAAGAGGAGGATAATATTGGTGATGCCGAAGTGCGAGAAACTCGTACCAGCTCACATGACTGCAAGAACTGCAAGTTCGTAGTGTTCGTTGTATTGGCATTAGTCATCGTTATTGCTTGAATTATCATAAAGTGGTCATTTTTAAAAACCTAAGACTAGTACATCTGAAATAGCTCAGACTTAATTTTTAATCTTTCTTTTAAATTCAAGAAAATGAATGCCATTAACGTATTTCTTTTATTTATACATTAAAAAGTACTTTTGCAAAACAGAATGTATATTCCACGTTTAAATGCTTCTTACTTCTTCTTATTTCACGACCATATTGGACTTATTTCACAACTAACCAAGATAATGACCAATGAACCATTATTGTACTGGTAAAATCAGTACGAACGGGCACCTTAATTATCATTGTTATTGTTAGTTCCTTTTATTTTTGCAATTGTGGTATAACAGTCATATCGAAGGAACGTGCAGCCCCTGATCCGTTTACCTTTCTGTCTGTTTTTAGCTATGTGTTCATGGCTGCGCTGTTTTGAAAAAACTGAAGGAAGAAGTTCGACAAAGGTCATTAAAGACATTAACGAAATGATCCCCCCCATGAACCATGGACCTTGCCGTTGGTGGGGAGGCTTGCGTGGCTCAGCAATACAGATGGCCGTACCATAGGTGCAACCACAACGGAGGGATATCTGTTGAGAGGCCAGACAAACGTGTGGTTCCTGAAGAGGGGCAGCAGCCTTTTCAATAGTTGCAGGGGCAAAAGTCTGGATGATTGACTGTTCTGGCCTTGTATCACTAACCAAAACGACCTTGCTGTGCTGGTACTGCGAACGGCTGAAAGCAAGGGGAAACTACAGTCGTAATTTTTCCCGAGGCATGCATCTTTATTGTATGATTAAATGATGATGGCGTCCTCTTGGGTAAAATATTCCGGAGGTAATATAGTTCCCCATTCAAATCTCCGGGCAGGGACTACTCAGGAGGACGTCGTTTAAAGAAGAACGAAAACTGGCGCTCTACGGATCGGAGCGTGGAATGTCAGATCCCTTAATCGGGGCAGGTAGGTTAGAAAATTTAAAAAGGGAGATGGATAGGTTAAAGTTAGATATAATGGGAATTAATGAAGTTCGGTGGCAGGAGGAACAAGACTTTTGGTCAGGTGAATACAGGGTTATAAATACAAAATCAAATAGGGGTAATGCAGGAGTAGGTTTAATAATGAATAAAAAAATTGGAGTGCGGGTAAGCTACTACAAACAGCATAGTGAACGCATTATTGTGGCCAAGATAGACACGAAGCCCACGCCTACTACAGTAGTACAAGTTTATATGCCAACTGGCTCTGCAGATGATGAAGAAATTTATGAAATGTATGATGAGATAAAAGAAATTATTCACGTAGTGAAGGGAGACGAAAATTTAATAGTCATGGGTGACTGGAATTCAAGAGTAGGAAAAGGGAGACAAGGAAACATAGTAGGTGAATACAGATTGGGGGAAAGAAATGAAAGAGGAAGCTGTCTGGTAGAATTTTGCACAGAGCATTAATTAATCATAGCTAACACTTGGTTCAAGAATCATGAAAGAAGGTTGTATGCATGAAATATCCCTGGAGATACTGAAAGATATCAGATAGATTATATAATGGTAAGACAGAAATTTAGGAACAAGGTTTTAAATTGTAAGACATTTCCAGGGAGATGTGGACTCTGACCACAATCTATTGGTTATGAACTGTAGATTGAAACTGAAGAAACTGCTAAAAGGTGGGAATTTAAAGAGATGAGACCTGGATAAACTGACTAACCAAGAGGTTGTGCAGAGTTTCAGGGAGAGCATAAGGGAACAATTGACCGAAATGGGGGAAAGAAATACGGTAGAAGAAGAATGGGTAGCTTTGAGGGATGAAGTAGTGAAGGCAGCAGACGATCAAGTAGGTAAAAAGAAGAGGGCTGGTAGAAATCCTTGGGTAACAGAAGAAATATTGACTTTAATTGATGAAAGGAGAAAATATAAAAATGCAGTAAATGAAGCAGGCAAAAAGGAATACAAACGTCTCAAAAATGAGATCGACAGGAAGTGCAAAATGGCTAAGCAGGGATGGCTAGGGGTAAGATAGATGCTGGGGTAAGATAGAAACTGCCTACGGGAAAATTAAAGAGACCTTTGGAGAAAAGAGAACCACTTGTATGAATACCAAGACATCACATGGAAATCCAGTTCTAAGCAAAGAAGGGAAAGCAGAAATGTGGATGGTGTATATTTAGGGTCTATACAAAGGCGATGTACTTGAGGACAATATTATGGAAATGGAAGAGGATGTAGATGAAGATGAAATGGGATACACGATACTGCTTGAAGAGTTTGACAGAGCACTGAAAGACCTGAGTAGAAACAAGACCTCGTGAGTAGACAACATTCCATTAGAACTACTGACGGCGTTGGGAGAGCCAGTCATGACAAAACTCTACCATCTGGTGAGCAAGATGTATGAGACAGGCGAAATACCTTCAGACTTCCAATCCCAAAGAAAGCAGGTGTTGACATATGTGAAAATTACTGAACTATCAGTTTAATAAGTCACAGCTGCAAAATACTAACGCGAATTCTTTACAGACGAATGGAAAAACTGGTAGAAGTCGACCTCGGGGAAGATCAGTTTGGATTCCGTAGAAATGTTGGAACACGTGAGGCAATACTGACCCTACGACTTATTTTAGAAGATAGATTAAGGAAAGGCAAACCTACGTTTCTAGCATTTGTAGACTTAGAAAAAGGTTTTGACAATGTTGACTGGAATACCCTCTTTCAAATTCTAAAGGTGGCAGGGGTAAAATACAGGGAGCGAAAGGCTATTTACAATTCGTACAGGAACCAGATGGCAGTTATAAGAGTCGAGGGGCATGAAAGGAAAGCAGTGGTTGGGAAGGGAGTGAGAAATGATTGTAGCCTCTCCCCGATATTATTCAATCTGTATATTGAGCAAGCAATAAAGGAAACAAAAGAAAAGTTCGGAGTAGGTATTAAAATCCATGGAGAAGAAATAAAAACTTTGAGGTTCGCTGATGACATTGTAGTTCTGTCAGAGACAGCAAGGGACTTGGAAGAGCAGTTGAACGGAATGGACAGTGTCTTGAGAGGAGGGTATAAGATGAACATCAACAAAAGCAAATCGAGGATCATGGAATGTAGTCGAATTAAGTCGGGTGATGCTGAGGGGATTCGATTAGGAAATGAGACACTGAAAGTTGTAAAGGAGTTTTGCTATTTGGGGAGCAAAATAACTGATGATCGTAGAAGTAGAGAGGATATAAAATGTAGACTGACAATGGCAAGGAAAGTGTTTCTGAAGAAGAGAAATTTGTTAACATCGAGTAGAGATCGAATGTCAGGAAGTCGTTTTTGAAAGTATTGATATGGAGTGTAGCCACGTATAGAAGTGAAACATGGACGATAAATAGTTTGGACAAGAAGAGAATAGAAGAAGCTTTCGAAATGTGGTGCTACAGAAGAATGATGAAGATTAGATGGGTAGATCACATAACTAATGTTGAGGTATTGAATAGAATAGGGGAGAAGAGGAGTTTGTGGTACAACTTGACAAGAAGAAGGGACCGGTTGGTAGGGCATGTTGTGAGGCATCAATGGATCGCAAATTTAGCATTGGAGGGCAGCGTGGAAGGTAAAAGTCGTAGATGGAGACCAAGAGAGGAATACACTAAGCAGATTCAGAAGGATGTAGGTTGCAGTAAGTACTGGGAGATGAAGAAGCTTGCATAGGATAGAGTAGCATGGAGAGCTGCATCAAACCAGTCTCAGGACTGAAGACCACAACAACAACAACGAAATAACGTCGTTAGACACCCAAGGTAGTCATGTTAGCTGTTTCGTAGGTACGCATGTTATCGCGAACTTTCGACCACAAACGGTTGATGAAAACAATATGATACCTAGCTACGCGAAATTCTCCTAAAAAGCCAAGATTAAATGCTCGATCTATGAAGTTTCACTTAAAACTGTGTATTTGTGATATGAGTACCATAGTACTTGGACGTATCACATCATCACAGCTCTGAATTTCAATACTTCCTACACAATCAATTTACCAAGAACTTTCTCGTCCCCTCCTAGAATGAAATCTGTGAAAGCTAAGGACGTATTAAAACTTGCCAAACACTTCGAATAATCTGGAAGCAAAGAGAACTAATCAAGACTGTTTGGCACAGCTACATCAGCGAATTCTCCTACCATCTGTTGTGACTATGAAGCAGACGACGATTAAAATAGTGATGGATGTGGCCATCGGTGGCCGAGCGGTTCTAGGCGCTTCAGTGTGGAATCGCGCGACCGCTACGGTCACAGGTTCGAATCCTGCCTCGGACATGGATGTGTGTGATGTCTATAGGTTAGTTAGGTTTAAGCAGTTCTAAGTTCTAGGGGACTGATGACCACAGATGTTAAGTCCCATAGTGCTCAGAACCATTTGAAACATTTTTCATGGATGTGAAGGTTAACGTTTTGAGTTGTCATTGTGTGCAGTATATCACATTTTTAATTCTATGTCCTTAACAAATAATTGTTTAACTAATACTACTACTAATAGTTTACTTCATCCTGACAATAACATGTGTATGATATATAACTATGATATTACTATGCACTATATTATTGGCGTTTCTACTGAATTGCGCAAAACCCGAAATGTTCAATTCCTCTTTTTTTCGCCACACTCAAAGAATATAATTTTGTATCACTCAGTTAGTTCTGATAACATTCCTGATGCCAACAGAATAGACAAAACAAAAACAAACTAGCTGCTTGTGGAACGAAGATATTCCGTTCCTTTTTTTTAGTTTTCCCGTAATGTGATTTTGTGACTGGTGGGGTTTTTGCCAGCAACCCCACTTTTGTATATCTATTTTTATGATATACATGATTCACTCAGTATTAAGTCGTGTTTTCATAGCCTGGTTCAATAACATTCATTGTCAGACAACAGCTGATACAGATCATAGACTACCGTGTCTGTAATTAGAATAAAATCTTCTTTAGACGCGATAACAGGACCTGTAGACAGTATTCTGTTTGGCCCGTTACCCTCGCCTTCACCACTTACGCGTTTTCTGTCCAGGTACTGCCTTCGATGGCCTGAGCTTCCAGGTGGCGTCTCAGACGTTCTCAACGTGTAACAGATCTTACAAAAACAATTAATAAACCTTTTTTCCACCACTTGTAGCCCTTCTCCCATCGCTCCACAAACATTTTCAATACATTGCTCTTGTGCTCTGCTTCGAATTACTACGTCAGTGGGGAACGAGAACGCCGATTTAGCTGGAAGGTTACAAGCTTTGGCTGCTATGTAAAATATGGGCACTCAAAGTAAACAGTCGGCTGCCCAGATAAGTGTTACTTTTTTGCAGCGTAAATGACTGTGTTCGTTTTGCACAGCTCTGGGAAGGCTGCTAAGACATGTCATGTTGTCAGGCGTTGGCACTTCGTGAAGATCGCCTGTCTGGTGTATCCATGCCTGATGCCACCGTACAAGTTACCATAAAGACCAGCTTTTAGCATAAGACGCCATCTTGGTGAAAATAAGTAACTTCTTAAAGAAACTGAAAAATTATGGAAAAAAAGCTCTATACTTACATATCGACGCTTGGTTCTTAATATCTCTCGACTGCCCTCCAGTCAAGCAAAATGAATAACAGAAGTTACGGACAGAGTAGACTGGTGACATCGTATTTATATACCCTGCTGGTTGTTGTGAAATTACATTTGATATATATCAACTAGAAAGGTGTTTGCTAATTCAGTCACCCTTAATTTTGGTTACGTGTTTTCGCATATCGATTACGGGAGAGTTATTTGGTATAAATTATATCTCTCGACTGCCCTCCAGTCAAGCAAAATGAATAACAAAAGTTACGGACAGAGTAGACTGGTGACATCGTATTTATATACCCTGCTGGTTGTTGTGAAATCACATTTGATATATATCAACTAGAAAGGTGTTTGCTAATTCAGTCACCCTTAATTTCGGTTACGTGTTTTCGCATATCGATTACGGGAGAGTTATTTGGTATAAATTATATCTCTCGACTGCCCTCCAGTCAAGCAAAATTAATAACAAAAGTTACGGACACAGTAAACTGGTGACATCGTATTTAAATACCCTGCTGGTCGTTGTGAAATCACATTTGATATGTATCAACTAGAAAGGTGTTTGCTAATTCAGTCATCCTTCATTTCGGTTACGTGTTTTCGCATGTCGATTATGGGAGAGTTATTTGGTATAAACTATACGCAAAAAAAGGGAGACGTGATGTACATGTGGAATCAAACAAATGAGCACAGTTCCAGATAAACCGGATAATTTATTCAAGAAAGAGAACTTCACAAATTTAGCAAGTCAGGACCATGTTGGTCCAGCAGTGTCGCTTACTGAGGTTATTCCGCTTGACATCGATAGAGTTGCTGGGTGTCCTCGTGACGGATATCGTACCAAAAATTGTCCAATTGCCGCTTTACATCGTCAAAATATTGTGACGTTCGCTGTATTTTTCAGTGGTTTGGTATTTAACTAATTTGTAAATGAAAATGATAATCTTATTTCATTACATTGAGTAATTACTAAATAATCCTTTTCTCCCGGCTAAAGATTTGGTCAAGTTGTAACACCATAGCTCTAATGCTGTACTGATTTATTTTGCTTTTGTTTCATTTAATGTTAAATTGCTGTGCTCCTGTAAATGTTTTTGATTGAATAGATAACACAAAATTGTATTCTCTTGTCTCTGTTAAAACTTTGATGTCCTGGTTTGTATCTATGCAAATTAGTGTATCTGTCATTTAAATTCTTTGTCCCATTTGGAGGGAACAAAACTTACTATATATAATCGTAATTTTGTGTGAATAATTTTTTGTAGAGATGTCAATAGGTGTAGATGTTTTGATTTATTTGATGCATTTGGTTGCTGTTATGTAAATTGCTGATCCTCACTTAGGGTTCTTAGTTAGTTTGTATGTAAATGGTGTAGTGGTTCCCCTCGGGAACGGAACTGTGTAGCACGCGCAAACTGTGGTTGGCCTAGGTGGAAAAGGTGGAATTGATAGTCAGTCGGGGATGAGCCAGCAGTCGGGGATGAGCTACCAAACTATGCACTGCCGTGTAAAGTGTGCATATTGTGCTGGTTCCGAGAGAGGTTTTTTCTGCTTCTTTCCAATGCCTCGGATGGATGGATAAATAGCTGGAACTATTTTGGAATTTGTATCTATCATCGCCACCAAGAAATGACAGAGTCCAGCAATTCTGCCGGCAATTCCACCTACCAACATGCAGTTGCCACCACATTGCGCAATCATTACATCGGAATGTTACAATGATGTACAGTGAAGGATCAGCTTAATGGATGTTTTAGTGTGCACAAATATAAGGTAATTTATATCTGACTTTATGTACCTACCTTGATTTTTCTCCTCATCATAACACCTCTCAGGTTCCTCTCCGTTTGAACTAAAGTGATTACCGAGTGTCCTTACTGAAAGTACATTAAAAGCCCAATATTTTGCTCATTAATGCCTCTTCAACATAGTAAAAAGAAAGTTAAAGTTAATGTGGCAAGAGAGTGAGTTAAAGTAAATGTTGTTTGCTAAAAACAATTTTCCTATTAAAACTGCTTATTAAAGTGCTGTTGCCAACTGCAAAATTAAAACTTCTTAAGACTGAGGCTTATAAAGTTTTGCTTAGCAAATGATCATCTTGATATCTGTAGTAAATTCAGAAAGGTGAGTCAGTTTCTTGCAATTTTGTCAACATTGTGTTTCGCTGTAGTAAAAATGGAAAACTGCAATAGTAGGAAATTATATGTTCATGATTGCTAAATGTTTGTCTCTCTTGTGTATTGGAGGTGCATATTAATCGTATAACTGGATCCACAGTTTGTCTATGTGTTACTGCTGAGTAACAAGTACCGGAAAGACCATTAATTATAAAATTCATAATTTCTTTCTTCAAATGATAGTGAGAAGCAACCTTTCAGTGGATTCCAATTAACTTTCATTTTAAATAGTAAAGTATTTAACTGAGAGAGACTTAACTTACATCTAATTAATGATTCTGCAGTGAATTGTAATAATAACGTTATAAAGACCATTCAGTTTGTATAAGCCCTGAAAGTGATAGTGTTTTTCTGTACCTGTATTAATTTTGCAAATAGTTTGTGCTGCTCTGTTAGTTCCAATCTTATCGTAAACATATGTATGTGTAATAGTTCACTGCACTCTCGTGTAACAAAGTATAGGTTGTGTGGATCCGTTATAGCTACTGATAACTATTTTCATAAACGAGAATGTTAATCATTCTCTTGCCTAGTTAGGCTGGCGAACGTTTTCTTTCTCAATTGAACAGTACAGATAGATAAAATTTTGTTAGTACTGTTCAAATATTTACGTAATTCTGACTTTCATTTTCGATAAGCCATTCCCGTTAGGTACAGCACGGTCAATCTAACAAAATTCCTCTCAGAGGGTAACACTGCTCTGTTGCTATATACTATAACTGCTTGAACAAAATAGTTTTATTTCATAACCTGTTTCCAGTCTTAAGGTTATGGTACAGTAGTAGCAGACAAGGAGGTGTTATAAAGTTGCTAAAGAACTCCAAGTTAACGTTGTGTTGAAGTGTTGTCTGTAAGTTGTGTGAGTCTCACTAAATCACAGTTAATGCAACAGATTCTATACAACAATTGATTATGATGGAAACGGTTATCTTCAGCAAAATGATCATGAAAACCACCGAATATCAGCCGCGCATAACACTGATGTATGTTACCTGAAACAATATTCTTCGCAACTCGTGCGTAATTAATTTCGGCTCCATACATCAGCTAGGAAAGTTTGTTATATGGATCGTGCTATGAGCATTATTTTTAAAGAACCAATCTGATTAGAATTATTTTCATTAAAATTAGTTCGGGACCACCGGTGCACATTTATTTTTACGCATTTTTATTACCTTCGACATTTATGTCTGCACATTTGCGTAATTTGAATTTGCCGCTGAGATAATTGTTACAGACTTTCTATTGTTAGATGAACTTTCCTTTGAACAGGATAAATATTTGAAATGCTTATTAAACTTTACTTTCATATTGTGCACTATGAATAATTTTCATCAAGCATACCTTTGACTTTTTCCTAAGAAACACAGATAAAAACGCGATACAAATCGCTTTCATCAATGGCTGCGCTCCTTGCAGCGGAAAGAAATAATTAACACAGTTAATGCATATTAAGAGAAGAATTAAAGTTACAAATAATTATTCACTCATATTTATAATAATAATGAACTCTATTCTCAAGTAATAATTAACAAATAATTACAATTTCTTAACAGACCTTAGTTTGATATGCGTCTTGCGTCCGCAACCTACAAAAGCCAACCAACAAAAGGTAAAAACAAAGGAAAACAAACGCAGATCATAAAAGAAATTTACAGTTATCATTGTCTTTGTGTGATACACATCGATATGTCCAATTACATAATAAAGTATTATATAAATAATTAATATTTATTTCACTGTTTTTTCATATGTCGGATAGATAATATTTATAACTGTTACAGGCATTATTTCCTCTCGTCGCACTGTAGCTAAAATTTATCTCATGGATGTTACAATATCAAGCTTGTTGGAGGGCCTTACGTTCTTTACTGGGGTTAGATACGGCGAACTTGCTGGACAAGGTGATGTTTGGCAAGAACGAAAAGAAGTGGTAGAAACTTTCGTCATGATCGGGTCGGCATTATCTTGCTGAAATGAAAGCCCAGGATGGCTTACCTTGAAGAGCAACAAAACCGGCGCAGAATATCGTCGACGTTCCACTGTGCTCAAAGGGTGCCTCAGATGACAGCCAAGTGGGTCCTGCTGTGAGAAAACATCACCCCAAACCATCATGCCTTGTTTTCGTGCCGTATGGCGGGCGATAGTCAGTTTGGTAACCCACCGCTCTCCGAGGCTTCTCCATACATGTCTTCACTGGTCACCGGGGCACAGTTCGAAGCTGGACATATCAATGAAGACAGCTCGACTCCAGTCAATGAGATTTCAGGCCAGAGACGTGTCTGGAGAAGCCGCAGACAGCGGTAGCATACCAACCTGACTGTCTCCAGACAACCAGGAGTGATGGGCCAGAGTGTCATTTCGTTTCGTAGCAGGATCCCTTTGGTTGTCCTTTGCAACATCCTTACAGCACAACGGCACCTCAGTGGTGTTCTATGCCCCATTTTCTTGTCCTTCGTGGCAACTCATCCTGGGCTTACACTTCAGCAAGATAATGCCTGCCCGCACACGGTGAGAGATTCTCCTGCTTGTCTTCGTGCTTGCCAAACCATACCTCGGCCAGCAACAATGTCGGATCCCCACCCAGTTGAGAATGTTCTGAGCATTATGGGCAAGACTCTCCAACCAGCTTGGGATTTTGAAGACATAAGGCACCATTTGGGCAGAATTTGGCACGATATTCCTGATGAGGGCATCCTGCAACTCTCTAAATCAGTGCCAAGTCGAATAACTGCTTACAGAAGAGCCTGAGGCGAACCAAATCGTTATTGACTTTCTCAGTTTGTGAAGCTCTTGCTCTTGAATACATCACCCAGCTCTTCTGAGACAGATTTTTCTGGAACTGTAATAATCATCTTGGGGTTGAACCTATTTTTCCGTGTTTGCTTTAACAATACGTATGTTTTTGGATAGGGTGCCCCTAGAAAGGCATAGAAATAACTAGTTCAAATTTTGGCTTAAACAATTTATTTACTTTAAGGCGTAAGTGTGTGCAGATGACAAACTGTGGAACAAAACAGTCACTGTAGAAACTCAACACATCAGAAAAACCACACCATGTGGTAAAAAGGTATGATTGCAGAATTTATGTGTTTTTTCAAATATCTGTAATTACGATTTAAAAACGAACAGTTACATATGTACAAACACTAAAGAACATGTTTTATCTTTAACTGATGAGAAATAAAAGCCTACTGAAGATGCTGTAACTGCAGTGAAACATGTTTGGGTTAAAAAACAAAATTGTGTTTTGCTAAAGGCGGACCCTATCCAAAACCGTACGTAATGGAACTGTAATAATTTGCTTCTCTGTACATGAACGTCACACACATTTCCGGCCCATTCGGTTAATTCATTTTCGTTCGTTTCTTTATTTTATTTTCGTCTTGGAGCATATTTCCGACCGCTCGCCAGAGTGAGTATCTCGGCCAATGAATGCCTAGGGCGTTGTGGTGATATGTAAGCTCGTGGTATTTGAAGGAAGGAAGGAATGCAGTGCCAATGTGGAAGTTGTGAAGAGTCAGTTGTATGGAAGGAGTTGTACTGAGGAAATCAGCCTATTGTTGTCACATGTGCTCAGTCATAAGTGGGCTTGAGACGTAGTGCAGTGCATGTTGTTACGGTTTAGTCGGTGGTGAGCAATTTTGCGTGAGAAATCATGTTTCTGCAAGTTGCCGCGAGCAGGCAGTGCTGAGACAGAAGAGAGATCGTAACTTGTTAGTACAAGACAAGCTCCGGCCTGATAATTCTGTTGCTAGTCAATTGAAAAGAAGGAGTTGTAATGTTATGTGAGACTCACTGCCCCTTTTTTTAACTAATTTGTGCCTGATTTTCTTCTGAGAAGCTCTGTAATGTATGTAAATACCATAAATGTAAATATGATTCAAAAAGTACTTGAAGTGAAGTGAAGCGCAGCCGGACAGCAACAAACTCTTTAGCGCGCAATACCCGCAACGATAGTAGTTGTGAATCTTTGAGTATGGACTCTAAAAAAAAAGACAATTGATTTATTAAAAAAATGAGGATTGTTGATCTGTATCTTGTGGAAAGAGGACGTGTGGCTATGGCGTCGCTCAGAACGTATTTTTACATTTAATGAAAATTGCTTTTTCAGTGATAAAACCGAGCAAAGTATGTAATAGTAGCCGAACATTTATGTATACAAATTTTCTGGAAGTGAGGAATAGAAATATCTTGTTTTTTCTAAAAGGAGGTGAACTTCATTGTCGTAGCCGGCTATCAATCGACAGAACTGTAAGTGTACAAAGTTCACTAAAATACAGGAGAGGAAATGCATTCTCTATAGTTTTCATTCAATACGTAACAACCTCTCATAATTTCTTAATTGCAGTCATTGGATTATGTTCTTGTATAATAGTATGGTGCTGAACTCCACTGACCAATTTTGATGCAGCAGGGCGTGTAGTTTGAAGGAGGTTTGTGTGCTGAGCAATCTCCTTTTCTCACGAAAAGCAGATTGCTGTTTGATCTTATTTACTTACAACAGTGGTCCCTTGGGTATGAAAAGCTACGAAAACTTGGGCTCAAAGCTATCCGCAATACGGCCAAGTAACTAAGAGTCGTATTTTAAATCATAAAGAACAATAACTTCCTCAATATTATAATACGTCACCAACTGGTGCAGAAGATGATCATTCAGGGGGGCAGCAACCAAAATTCAGGTACCAGCTACGACTTAAAGTAAAAATCTCAGTCAAAAATCAATTTCTTTCTCTCTTCAAACACATATATAAATATTAAGATCAAAAGTCATTTTATAGAGTCCATGATATTATAGGTATTGGTATTGAGAGTGGCTGCAATATTTGTTACGTGAGTCCATGTTACACGTTTTTGAATTGATTTTGACAAGGACATGTTACTCCTCTCTATGCTTCCTGCTCAGGGATCGGTAGTAAGATGGTACTGCTTAGTTTTACTACAGCTTGGCGTGTATCTAGTGGCAAAGTGGCTGATAAGGTTTTGTGATGAACCACGTAGCAGAGTGACGATAAGAATGACCTCAATATAGAACACTGGTTACCTGCGTTCATTATTTAATACACGATCGAGCATTAGTGAATCATTGCTTTCATTCACCGAAGAGATGGGAAATATTTCACCATTGTCCCAGTACTGCCGAGTCAGGAATCGAGCCAGATGTGACAACGTGTTGCAGATGCTACGAGTTGTATCAATTTCTGTGTGGGTTTGTTTGACTGTTTACTCTAATAAACCAGAAGTTTACTTGAATTTTTCCGTTTCTTTCCGTCGGTCAGATTAACGCTCTCATCTCACACCATTTATAAAGTAATAAACAATAAATATTTTGAGATTAATGTTAAACTGGATTATTAACTTCTGCTGATCAGTAAGTTATTTATGAAGAGTCATAGTTATATATTAGACTCAATTTGATAATCGTAAAGTAAGGCGCTGTGCCGAACGACGAAGATGTGCCTGCCGTGTTATTATATTATTCTGTTCAGGGGGCGTGGCGTTGTAAGTCCATTTTTGAGTAATTTTTATCTGTGATTTCATTTTTTATTCTCAGATTGAAGGATAAGAACTGACCTTTGATAGTCTTTAGAGTTTGTTTATAAATCGAGCCACACCAGAATATCTCTAAATATTGGTAGATTGTACCGTTGCAGCAGGCCGGTGTGACCGAGCGGTTCTAGGCGCTTCAGTCCTGAACCGCGCTGCTGCTACGGTCGCAGGTTCGAATCCTGCCTCGGGCATGGATGTGTGTGATGTCCTTAGGTTAGTTAGGTTTAAGTAGTTCTAAGTTCTAGTGGACTGATGACCTCAGATGTTAAGTCCCATAGTGCTCAGAGCCATTTGAACCATTTTTTGTACCGTTGCGCAATACATTAATTGGTGTCTATCGAAGCGTGTTTGGATTTAGTTAGGTATTCATCATCGATATAAATATCAACTTTTAACAGACGTCTTAGCAACTAGTATCATTATTGGGTATGATAGACCTCAAAACAGCATTGCAAATACAGAACAACACAACATTTTTTGCACTGTCATATATTTTTACTTCTTTTTCCTATTACGTAACGCATTACATATCTTCCTCTGAAATTTTTGTTCCTCTCAGTTGCCGGTATATTCATCGGAAAATCAGGTCATATGTTGCCTGAAATTTTATAGGGGTGGTAGCCCGCTGATTGTAGCCTGCGAGCAGAATACTCAGGCAGCTGTGCAGTCTCTAGCAGTTGCTGTGCTATGTTCGTTGTGAAATCGATGTAGCAGCTTTTTCTTTCCACTTATCCTGTGATACACAGCATAGGACTTGAAAGTACCCATATCAGTAAGATAAACTATGTTTCTACACCCCTTCATTGTGCACTGTATGACTTGAAAGGGAGGTATCTTCTAATGTTAATGGTCTACGCCACACACTGCTGTCTGATATTAGAGGGCACTTTGAGCTACTGCTTGCCGTTTCACAAAAACTGAATCACTGAAGTATGTATAACTTACTTCATTATCACTTTCGAGAACAGTATCAACAAGCTTCTGTAAACCATCCTCATCATCACCACGAATTATTTGGTCATGTTGCTTGATCAACTAACACGAGATGCAAATGGCTATCCTCCATTTCCGAACACATTTAAGAGTCATCTTTTAGCTGGAAACTGAACTCAATGCATTCATATAGCGAAGTGCTCATTTGCGAGATGAGCTAGTCATACGATTTAACAGCCATAGCAGCTCGTCGTTTCACGTGACTTGGTTACCAAATTAAAAATTCTGCGCTGTTTCGGGCCTAAAACGTATCATGTGATTTAGTTATCCTCATCATCCTTCATTGACAAAATTGCGCCACCCCTAGAGGGTATGGCATTACAGGGAAATGTTACGCGACGTGGGTATGAACTGTGCTCACTTTGGGTGGTGTGTTCGTGGTGCTGATGCTGGCGATGTGTGGGGTGAGTGTTGGGCGGAGCACGTACCACGTCACCAGCAGAAGGGAGGCAGCGCGCAGCACGCAGACACCTGTCAGCGCGTTGCCTCAGCAGGCGACACCGACTGCTGCGCGGACACCCCTACCCCTCTCCCCCCCCCCCCCCGCCCCCCCCCCCCCCCCACCGCCACCATTGCCGAAGCTGACTACAAATCCCCACACCTCACACTGTCATTGACATTCCACCTCTTATTATTTCAAACAGTTTTTCCATGAGCCTTCCCAAAAAGATGAAAGACCATAATTACGAAATGAGTTCTGGATTGCCAGCAGGGAGCAGACTTTGAAATTTGGATTTTATTCTTCAAAAGCACTCTTATTCCATTGAGGCCTTCAGAAATTTTAATACTTCGGTTGCAATTTCAGCATTACTCCGTAATGAAGCATAAATAGCACTAATTGACTACGGAATTTTTTCCTCAAGGGTAAAGAGTTTTTCTTGTGTTTCTTTGGGTGCTGATTTCAAGCGGAGTAGCTAGAATGTTCGATCGGATGCCGTTTCGACATAAATTTAGAATTTCTGTGAGGTAGATGACACGTAGCTATTTAATCGTTGTAATAAGGCCAACAATATTTTCTGAATGTTTGCCGTGTAACTTGCTGGCAAAGGATTTTGTTTCTATATTCTGTACTCAGCTACCTACATATTTCGGTGATAGTGTAACGTTAAACTGTGTCTGTTTTGTTTTACAAATCGCTTCCATGCGAACTTCTATGATGGGTGATAAATCGCCCCCTGCCTGCTTCTGTGAATTTCATGACTTCAAAGGGTTACATTAATTATTTTAGCTGTTCATGATACTTCTGTGACAAACTTGTAGTGACGAAGCAGCCGCGGACAATCTTAGAATTGATCAAATAAATGTATTTTGCGTACTTTGGCTTGTAAGTTGGGTATCAGGACCAGTGACGAGTCTCACAACGAGGGTGTTCAAGTTGTAAGAAAGCACTATGTAAATGGGACAGTCGTGTAAAAGGGAAGCAATAAAAATCTGGCCAGTTCAAATTTCAAAAGTAGGAGGGTAAAACGTACTTTTCGATGCAAAAATGAACAAAAATTAACTTCTGTCTTTGCCTCACATAAAGCTTAGCATTATGAAACAATTTGTTACAACACTACCAGAAGTTGATGATACTTCCAGAAATGGTTCAAATGGCTGTAAGACTATGGGACTTAACATCTGAGGTCATCAGTCCCCCAGACTTAGAACTACTTAAACCTAACTAACCTAAGGACATTACCCACACCCATACCAGAGGCAGGATTCGAACCTGCGACCGTAACAGCAGCGCGGTTTCGGACTGAAGCGTCTAGAACCGCTCGGTCACAACGACCGTCTGTCGATACTTCCAAGTTGAGGCAAGTAAGTTACCGTGCTTACCAGAAGCCGAGATGAAAGAAGAGGGTTTTCGCCAGCCCTGACGTTAGGATAGTATTGAAAGACGGAACATTTGAAGACAAAATGAACGAAATTTAAAAATCATCTTCTTCAAAGACCTTGCTCGACTACGAGATAATTTCAAAATATGGGATGCTTCAATCAGTATGAAGCTGAACTTTGTGGACTTCCGATTCAACTATTTCCTAGAAAATCTAGGTGCTCTGAGTGAGCAATATGGGGAAATTTTCCATCAAGACATTAAACAAATGGAATAGGGTACCAGGACGGATGGGATGTCAGCATATTAGCTGATTGCTGGATGCAGCACAGGAAGTGTCCTGGCCACCGGTGAGGACCGATCAGAGGACTCAGACGTGCTGGGCGTCCATTGGATCCCCATGGCTGGCCCACAGAAGCCTTTGTATTAGACCTTAATTATGAGGCTGTTACAGCAACATGCGACGAAAGAATCAGTTAACTATTCGTTTTCTTCTTCTTTTCTTTAGAGCAAGCAGAGTAATATATGTCAGATAATGACATGATTATTAGAAAGACGCAGCAGAATAGCTACGTATAATAACTAGTCTTAATTTACGATATGTTTTGGCGTATATCGCCATAGTCATGTACATTAGAAATTACGTCGTTAATGATCACTCTTGTATTTGCCACTGTTTTAATAAGATGCTATATGACGTAAATATATTTAAAAACATAAATACGATGTGACAGTATTTTGACAGCTCTAATCTTATAACATTATATGTTTACTTAAAATATATAAATAATGAAATAAAATATAATCATATATCATCGGAAGTGTCGAACTGTCAAACCATAACCAACGTATTAGTTTCAATATATTTCAATAAATTTACCATTTTATGAAAACATGACAGGTATAAGACAGTTCAGTAATGATGTAATATGGACGTCACATTATTCTAGATGTACTTGACAATGGCAATACATGACGAAACAGTTTATCGTGAACAAAGATTAGTTATTTCAAGCAGCTATTCTGATGCTTCTTTATAATAAGTTAACTATTCATACAGGCTGCGGACCAATGTTACAAGAATTTATTTCATCGGCTTCTTTACCTGTACACCTGCTTGCTACTGGAGTTACTTACGCAGCTGATTGATTATAGTTGTCTACTGTGGCCACTGTAGCTCTAGTTTCAGACATACGAGGGGTGATCAAAATGTTATGTTTACCATCAGCAATCTGAAAGTTTTCAACCTAACTGGAAGGTGACGGAGATGTGAACAAAACACTGAATTTTTGGAAGTATGCAGCTTACTAGAAGACAAGTTCTGAGAGTTTACAGACAACTGTTTATAGTTTCTTTTTATATTATTTTCAGTTACAGAGTTGAATGTTGTACATTTGGCAATTAATTTCGATCTGTAATAAACATCTTCAGATTTACAAAATAATAAGAGAAAAACACCTGGCCATACAAAGCGCACCAAACTAATGCAGTAAGCCAATCAGAAATCAATTTATGAGTAAATGACATATTCGCATATTTGAGTTCAAATGATTTTCCAGCCACATCGAGCCAAAATATATAAATTATGTGTGGCCCCCTGGGAGGTCTTTCGCCGCCTGCTATGCCCTGGGGTGTCCTCCCACTCGACCACAGGTGAGGGGTCAACCTCAGTTCGAGCAGTAACTGGGCTGGCCACCAGTGAGGACCGATCAGAGGACTCTGACGTGCTGGGCGTCCATTGGATCCCCATGGCTGGCCCACAACAGTAGTGCCCATTAACTACAGCCTCAAGCTTTGTAACCAAAGCCATCACAGCCTGGAGCTGAGAGCAAAGTGTCATTAGCTCGTCTCGTATCCACACACAACAATCAGAGTTCCTATCCATACTGAAGACTGTGGAGAACTAAAATACCTAGATAGACGGAATATTGGCACATGCTGCATAATCTGCTGTAGACGCTGACGACAGTCAGGGAACTGTGTCTAATAAATTAGATTAATATGCAGAGATTCAAAAGGCTAACTACCTAAGCACTCAGGTGAAACTAAATAATTCGCCCCTGATTAGGAACTTGTAATATGTCACAAAATCGATTTACTTTCCGACGTAAACAACAACGCGAGAACTGTGGCTATTAGATATTAAATTAGCATGCAGAAACCTAAGAAATTAAGATATTAAAGCACACAGATGATATTATAAAATTCGCTCCTTTACCATGGACGGTAAAGACTTCTTGTTGTAGAGCGATCGATTCCTCTATCGATGTGGTTGACAACTGCTAGACGACCATTGGTGCTTCTAGGTACTGTGCAGTACACATCTACATCTACATTTATACTCCACAAGCCACCCAACGGTGTGTGGCGGAGGGCACTTTACGTGCCACTGTCATTACCTCCCTTTCCTGTTCCAGTCGCGTATGGTTCGCGGAAAGAACGACTGTCTGAAAGCCTCCGTGCGCGCTCTAATCTCTCTAATTTTACATTCGTGATCTCCTCGGGAGGTATAAGTAGGGGGAAGCAATATATTCGATACCTCATCCAGAAACGCACCCTCTCGAAACCTGGCGAGCAAGCTACACGGCGATGCAGAGCGCCTCTCTTGCAGAGTCTGCCACTTGAGTTTGTTAAACATCTCCGTAACGCTATCACGGTTACCAAATAACCCTGTGACGAAACGCGCCGCTCTTCTTTGGATCTTCTCTATATCCTCCGTCAACCCGATCTGGTACGGATCCCACACTGAAGAGCAATACTTTCGCTATCATATAATCATACAATAAAGGATCCTTCTTTCTATGTATTCGCAATACATTACATTTGTCTATGTTAGGGGTCAGTTGCCACTCCCTGCACAAAGTGCCTATCCGCTGCAGATCTTCCTGCATTTCGCTACAATTTTCTAATGCTGCAACCTCTCCAACGTATCCGAAACGTGCTCGAATGGATTTAAGTCGGGGCTATAGGCAGACAGTACGTTCGCTGGGTATCCTCTCGTTCCAAGACCTTCTCCAGCTGCGCAGTTCGATGTGGTCGTGCATAAGAAATCACTTCTGAAAGTGTACACTTTGGGAAGCAGTACTGTGTCACAATAACGTTGTTCAGTGGGTGTACTCTCTTCAAAGATTTGGTGGTCAGGACGTCCATGCAACATTATGCCTTCCTACACGATACACCTGAACCACCAAAACGATCATGTTCCACAATGTAACAAGTTGAATTACGTGTTCCCACTTCTCTTCATATGAAGGTACGTCCATTGTTCAACATGATCGTTTTAGTGGCATTGTAATCTGGCATTGTAATCTTCGATGTGTCCTCGTCTTCAGAAGTGCATTCGGCCGTAAATTCATTTATTTTTATTTTTTTTATTTACGAACTTGGCTAGCTATGAACCGCATACAACTTAAGACTTATGGTGTTTCTTTTTCTTCAATTCTTTCCAGCACTTCTTCATTTTTTCGCCAAGTGCTCGTCTCTGCTCATTTGTCCACACTTTCCTGGGCCGAGGTTTTGGCTCACCTTCTCCATAGTTTGCGTTTTCTATCAGTAGCCTGAAGTATTTCCTGTCACGTATTATTTCTTCTGTAACACCTATTTTGTTGGCGTTTTTCTTTACTGCTTCTATCCATCCTACAGTTTTTTTCAGCTTACTAACGTAATTAAAAAATTTCTTTGTAATCCGTGTTTCTTCCATTCTTTTTAAATGACCATAAAATTTTAGCCGTCTCTCCCTCATTGTATCTGTGATCTTTTCTGGATTTTTGTATAAGTCTTCGTTTCTCTTTTTAATCCACCTATTTTCCTTGTTTTTCTCAGGACCTAGAATTTTTCTTAGTATTTTTCTCTCTCTTTTTCTAGTTCTCTTAATTCGCCTTTCATATTCAATGTTAGGCACTCTGATCCATACGTTGCTTGTGTCCTAATAACTGAATTATAATGTCTAACCTTCGCTTGAACGGATATTGATTTCTTATTGTAGTAGTTTTGTGTTAATTTATATGCAAATTCTAACTTTTTTATTCTTTCTTTATTAGTTGAGTGTGTGAATTCATTTTTATAGATGACGCACCACAACACCGAACAGCGGAGCCGAAGGAGGTCTTGGAATGAGCGAATATTCGGTGAATGGACTGCCTGTTCGCTGTCCCGACTTAAATCCCATCGAGCACGCGTCGAATTCGTTGGGGCTACGTAATTCAGCACGATCACATGCATAACCGATCATTCAGCACTTGTCAACAGCTTTGGTGGAGGAATGAAGTACCCTGGCTCAAGAACTTAGCAATCTTGAAGTCAGTAAGAGAGCATGTTGCAGAGCAGGCACTGTAGTCAGTGGTTATCACACACCCTATTAAGAACCATTTCCCGACTCTAGGAATGCCCAGAGCATAATCGTGAACTCTGCACCTTCAGTGTAATTCTCGTCTTTGAATAAAATTATCATTTCTGTTTGTCTCAATGCATATTTTATTCAGTTAATCTCTGGATAGTACTGTAGCAGTTATTTCAATGCGTGGTTAACATTTCACCGAGATGTGTTACTTTCGTATATAAGTTTAGAGCACCACTGTTTTTATGGCCTTTGTTTTCCAAATAACATTTGTTGCTATGCCAGCTTGGTGGTCATAACAGGTCTCGTGATCCTTTTCACCTATGCTGCTGTCCATTTAAATAAAGACGTGCATGAAACGTTAAACAGGCACGAAGTGTATTACATATTTGGACAGGCAAATGATGAGTACTTCTGTACTGCCGCACAAAGTAGTAGGAGTAACACGATGTACATCCTTTATACAAGTCAAAAGTACACAGTGGGTTTTGTATACAGAAACAACACCTTGTTGCTGGATGTTCGCGACAAAGTCGTGGTGTAAGAAGAAGAAATGTTTGTCGTTACGTTTCAGTATTTGAAACCAGCCAGTACATTTCCTATCGAGACTGCGGTTTAGCCTTCGCCAATATTCCTGCTCACGTGTGTCATAAAACCCTGACCAAATGCGAACATGGTACTGATGTACTCAGAAGGGACTCACCCAACGCTAAGCAGGGCTTGAGTTACGCCACGCACTTACCACCTGAAAGGAGGGACGTATTGTTTTGTAATATATGAAGATGGTATCTGTTCTTTCGGACATGTCCGAAAGAACAAATAACGTCTTAGTTAAGGCTCATCGGCCATTTGACCATCTTCTTCTGTGCGGATGAACAAACAGAGCCCGAACTCTGACAGAATCGGCAGTAAATGCGCGCGTAATGAGTATGATGGGCAGGGGCACTATGAATATAGTGCGGGACAATAAGTTGCGAATGTGGGTCTCACGGGAGGCGTACGAGAGATGAGTCTCCGCAGTCGCACTATCCTCTGTGTCCTCGGTGGCTCCGATGGATAGACCATCTGCCATGTAGATCCCGGGTTTGAGACCCGGTCAGGGCACACATTTTCCAACTGTCCCCGTTGACTTGTATCAACGCCTGTATGCAGCTAAGGCTATTCATTTCATTGTAATTTAATTCAAACGAGCTGCATCGCCCGAACTCATACGGGAATCGGCAGTAAGCCCGTGTTCGATTCCCGGTAGAGGACTGAGTGTTGTGTGCCCTTCATAGCGTGTTCGGTCAGAGATATGGTTGGCCTCTGTAATAAAAAACTGAGTGAAAGGATCAACAATAAACTTGAACAGGTACCATGTGACGTCCACAACGACCAAACATAACGATTGACAATGAACAAAATGAAAAAAAATAAAATTGGATAGAGCATCTACCATGTAAGCAGGAGATCCCCGGTTCGAGTCGCGGTCGGGACACACATTTTTCAACTGTCCCCGTCGACTTATATCAACGCCTGTATGCAGCTAAGGGTATTCATTTCATTGTAATATTGTTTTGCTTGGCCATGTAGAATTGCACGGCCATGTCATACTCTGAATTATGAAATGTGGAGGTTCACATGGTTCAAATGGCACTGAGCACTATGCGACTTAACTTCTGAGGTCGTCAGTCGCCTAGAACTTAGAACTAATAACATCTAACTAACCTAAGGACATCACACACATCCATACCCGAGGCAAGATTCGAACCTGCGACCGTAGCGGTCGCTCGGCTCCAGACTGTAGCGCCTAGAACCGCACGGATACCCCGGCCGGCGAAATGTGGAGGTTTTCAGTGTTGTATTGTATTGTATGGAACTGGGGACCAAGGAACGACGGAGAGGTGTCCCCACCGTAGTCCTCAGCCCTAAGCAGTCCACTCACCCCAGTGCCTCCCCACACTGAACTCAGGTCATTGTGCGGTTCGACCCCCAGTGGACTCCCCCGGGAACGTCTCACACCAGACGAGTGTGAAACCAATGTGGTAGAGTAATTATGGTGTACACGTACGTGGAGAAAGTGTTTGCACAGCAGTCACCGACATAGTGTAACTGATGCGAAATAAAGGGAATCAGGCCGCATTCGCCGAGGCAGATAGATAACAGCCTGAAAAGCCGTCCACAGACTGCCCGGCACACCGGACCTCGACACTAATCCGCCGGGCGGATTCGTATAGAGGACCGGCACGCCTCCCCGCCCGGAAAGCAGTGCGTTAGACCGCACGGCTAACCGGGCGGGCTGAGGTTTTCAGTAAGAAAATTATCTACAGGGACAGCGCGACGACATTTGTAATACCTCAAACTGTCTGCATAGCGATGATTGTGGCTTCTCATCAAGTGGTAGCAGAGAGTGGTGGCTAGATAGTCGTTCATTTACGAACAACATTGAATAGCCTATTGGGATCAACTAGTCTTTCAAGACAAGTCCAGATTCTGTGTAAACTAACTAAACTCCACCCCAATAGGCAATGAAGGCCTAAAGGTATTGACTGGCCACTGTGTCATCCTCAGTTCATATGCACCATCACTGGATGCGGACATGGATGGACACGTGGTCAGCACACCGCTCTTCCGGCCATACGTCAGTTTCCATGACCGGAGCCGCTACTTCTCAATCAAGTAACTCGTCATGGATATTCGGGAATCCAACCGGATGTTCGCGTCGTTCTCGTACGATATTTCAACTGTGTGCCCCACTATCTTCTTCAGGTGCTACCTGAGACTGGTCCTTGGGTCTATCGAATCCAGTATTTATGCCTGGAAGGAGCTGGACGTTCCCTAATCGGTCCGCGCCGAATTGAGTGTTCCGTCTGTGGTCCGCACCCGCCAGACTCGGCTTCAATGGACCCCTTCAGTCGCGGATGCTCCGCCTGCCGTCCGCGCCCGTTTTGGCCGTCATCAACGGTTGTGGTCGTCGTATAAGGTGTGTCAGACCCGATGTGAGATGTTCGGTACTCTGTCTCATGACTGTTCTTGTGGAAATATCCAGGATGTCAACAGATCGCCAGGAAAGCATGAAGAATTACAAGTAACTCCTCAGTTGGCCTCATATGGTCTGAGTGCATTCCGCTTGCCAAGAGCGATCGGCAGACTTGATGGTCACCCATCCAAGTGCTAGCCCAGCCCGACAGCCCGTAACTTCGATGATGTGACTGGAACCGGTATTATTACTGTGGCAAGGCCGTAGGCAGATTCTGTGTAAGGACGACAAATGTATCTATTTCTGGGAAATCTGCGTTTTCCAGATCACATTCATCATCGTCAATGGACCAGCATTTGGCATGATAGTATGGAGTGCCATTACATATGCTACATGATTACCTAACTTGAACAGCATATGTAACAGGTAAGATATGTAGCTGATCCCTATGCCCTATCTTTAAGGTATCTATGATGTTACCTTTCAACAAAACAACACACCACCACT
Source organism: Schistocerca piceifrons (assembly GCF_021461385.2). Classification (NCBI taxonomy): domain Eukaryota; kingdom Metazoa; phylum Arthropoda; class Insecta; order Orthoptera; family Acrididae; genus Schistocerca; species Schistocerca piceifrons. The sequence continues at coordinate 370,715,847 of NC_060143.1, forward strand.
TGATGCCCATGCTGAACTGACTTACCTGGATACAAAGTTCGAATTCAGTCCTGCCAAGCATGTTCACCAGATTTCTCATCTACTAAGAACATATGGTATTTGGTTGCTGAGAGCCTGGCACAGAACGACTTGTCAATCAATATGACAAACTCTGGTACAAAGTGGAATAAGCATCCCATGACATTCCCATATTTATTATCTGAGGTCAGTTAGACTTGATGTCCAGGCAGGTTAGGGCCGTTATTGCTGCCAGAGGTGACAGTCACTCTGTACAGTCTTTTACATCAAATGTGCCCCCAAACTTCTTACACTAAAAAATTAAGATTTCATGATTTGTTATCCTCTTTGTTTTAACAGCCAGCAATGTATCTTCAACGAAATGGATGTGGAGCACAGTGTTTAACGTGTGAAGTAGTTTGATATGTCGGACGTAGGTGAAGAGGGGTGCGGCTGGTGTTTCTCACGGTGGAAGAACGGTCCAGTAAGCGATCAGATGAGCCTAGGACTGCATCATTCTACAAGTTCTTGCAGTAAATGCCTCAGGTTCTCCGGGAAATTTGGAGTGTGTGACACAAAGTGGAGCTTTCGGAATAGGAAAAAGAGTGAGAAGCGGAATTATTCCTGTAAGGAGAAACGCTAATGCGATGGATGACCAGAACTCATATCCTCTGGACCGGTTCAGGGAAAAAGCGGCTCCTTAAGCTGAGGAGTTGGAGAACGGTCATCCGTCTGCTGTTCCAGAATTGGGGCCATCACTCCCACTGGCGGGAAACGAGGCTCTGGAGTTCACTGGATGTTCGGTATCATCAAATTATGAAGTAGGAACTATGCAGCGACTTCTTCCAGAATAGACTCAATAATGCCGTGACAAGAAGTTATCTGCTAAAATGTCATGTGCTGAAGTAACAAAAGTAACGAGGTACCTGCTAATATCGTATCGGACCTCCTTTTCCCTGGTGTAGCGCAGCTACCAGACGTGGTATGTACCAACTTGTCAGAAGTCCCCTGGAGAGATATTGAGTCATGCTGCCTCTATAGAACTTCTATAATTGTGAAAGAGCTGCCAGTGCAGGATGTTGTGCATGAAATGGGCTCTTTATTATGTCAAACAAACGTTCGATGGATTTGTCGGGTGATCTGGGTGACCAGATCATTAGCTCGAACTGTAAAGAAAGTTCAAATCAATCGCGAACAGTTGTTGCCCAGTAACATGACATCGTTATTTGGGAACACGAAGTCCATGAATGGATGCAAACGTTCTCCAAGTAGCCGTCCACAATCAACTGACGTCAATAAGCGGTTCATTTAGGCCAGAGGACCCAGTAAATTCCATGTAAATACCACGCATACCATTATGGCGCCACCACCAGCATGCACCATGAGTTGTTGTACGTTGGGTCCATGGTTAAGTGGCGTCTGCAGCACACTCGAATCCTACCATCAGCTCTTACCAACTGAAATCGGGAATTATCTGACCAGGCCACGGGTTTCCAGTCGTTTAGGGTCCAACCGATACGGTCAGAAGCAAAGGAGAGGCACTCCAGGCGATGTCTTAGTAAGGGCACTCGCAACGGTCGTCTGCTGCCTTAGACCATTAACTCCAAATTTCGCCCCACTTTCCTAACAGATAAGTTCGCCATTCGTCTCAAATTGACTTCTGCGATGATGACACGCTGTGTAGATTGGCAATAAGCACTGATAACTTAGACTTAGAGAAAGCTTTTGACAATGTTGACTGGAATACTCTCTTCCAAATTCTAAAAGTGGCAGGGGTAAAATACAGGGAGCGAAAGGCTATTTACAATTTGTATAGAAACCAGATGGCAGTTATAAGAGTCGAGTTGCATGAAATGGAAGCAGTAGTTGGGAAGGGAGTGAGACAGGGTTGTAGCCTGTCCCCGATGTTATTTAATCTGTATATTGAGCAAGCAGTAAAGGAAACAAAAGAAAAATTCGGAGTAGGTATTAAAATCCATGGAGAAGAAATAAAAACTTTGAGGTTCACCGATGACATTGTAATTCTGTCAGAGACAGCAAAGGACTTGGAAGAGCAGTTGAACGGAATGGACATTGTCTTGAAAGGAGGATATAAGATGAACATCAACAAAAGCAAAACGAGGATAATGGAATGTAGTCGAATCAAGTCGGGTGATGCTGAGGGAATTAGATTAGGAAACGAGACACTTAAAGTAGTAAAGGAGTTTTGCTATTTGGGGAGCAAAGTAACTGATTATAGTCGAAGTAGAGCGGATATAAAACGTAGACTGGCAATGGCAAGGAAAGCGTTTCTGAAGAGGAGAAATTTGTTAACATCGAGTATTGATTTATGTGTCAGGAAGTCGTTTCTGAAAGTATTTGTATGGAGTGTAGCCATATATGGAAGTGAAACATAGACGATAAATAGTTTGGACAGGAAGAGAATAGAAGCTTTCGAAATGTGGTGCTACAGAAGAATGCTGAAGATTACATGGGTAGATCACATAACTAATGAGGAGGTATTGAATAGAATTGGGGAGATGAGGAGTTTGTGGCACAACTTGACGAGAAGAAGCGACCGGTTGGTAGGAAATGTTCTGAGGCATCAAGGGATCACAAATTTAGCATTGGAGGGCAGCGTGGAGGGTAAAAATCATAGAGGGATGACCAAGAGATGAATACACTAAGCAGATTCAGAAGGATGTAGGTGGCAGTAAATACTGGGAGATGAAGAAGCTTGCACAGGATAGGGTAGCATGGAGAGCTGCATCAAACCAGTCTCAAGACTGAAGACCACAACAACAACAACTCGGGAACAGAGTGGTATATTTACTATTATTGGGGTGAAATAGTAGCATTTGTCTAAATTACATGGGTATTTGCACGCTGGCTTGCTTTGGATGAAGCACATACTGTAGCAACAACTGTCTATAAGACAGCAGTATTCTAGCATTTAGCTCGAAATGGAAGGAAGCTTGAAACTGTGGACAGGTAAGGTTCTGAGCCAAAAATAAAAATTAACGCCTTTAGCAATATTTATTTGCCGCAGTGGTACTTTAACACCGACGCATGAATTATAAAAGCAACGATAAAGCATTTAATAGGTGCCACTTCGGAAAAGACACGCTCACGGAAAAGAAACCTCAGCAAAGAAAAAAAAACTAATGTAGAGTAATGAAACTTTGGAAATACATTTGTCTAGGTAATATATTTCAGTGATTAACGTTGCAAGATCATAGCTTGATGTAAGCATGAAACAAGCCATTGCGATTGTGAAATGTTAGTACAATAGTAACCGGTGAACCCGACAGAATATTCAGTTTGTTGTACAAGCGCCTATGTAAGTTGGAGTTACATGCCTGTGGTACTTCGTTTCTGGATGACCTTGGAGGACGTCCGATGAAGTCGCACATGTGCTCGATTGGAGATAGATCTGCTGATGGAACAGGGTAGGGCAAAATGTCGAGACACTGTAGAGTATATTCGGTTACAATAGCGGTAAGTGGGCGGGCGTTATCTTGTTGGAAACACCCCCTGGACGAATCACCTGGTTTGATGTTCAGTATGGCAGTCACGCTGCGTGAGATAACTACGAGAGTGATCTTGCTGTCATAAGAAATCGCATCCCAGACCATAACTCCAGTGCGTCTAGCAAACAGAAAGATTGGTTGCAGACTCTCAACTGGTCTCCTTCTAACCAACACACGACCATCACTGTCATCGTGGCAGAACCAGCTTTCATCAAAAAAGTAACAGACTTCTCCATGCCCCTACCCCCCTAATGATCTCTCGCTTGCCACCCCTGAGTTCCCAATCGGCGGTGGTTTGTGGTCAGTGTAATGCACGCTACAAGGCGTCTGTCTCCGAGCTGTCCTTGAAGTAACCGATTTGTAACAGTTCGTTGTGTCACTGTGTTGCACTCTGCTGCTCAAATTGGTGCTGCAGATGCAGTACGATTTGCCAGAGTCATACGCCGGAAACGATGTTCTCCCCTCCCGGTATGGTCACATGGCCGTCCGGAGCCCGGTCTTCTTGCGAGCGTACCTCTCCGGACCACCACTGCACACAATCATGAACAGTATCTACATCCCTGACAAATCTTTCGGAAGTATCGCAGAAGGAACATCCAGCGCCTCCACGGCATGGTTCAAACTCAGTGAGATGTTTATATTGGCGTCTTTGGCGTTAAAAGCGTTCTTGACTTATGTCAGCTAACAACGTCCAACCTCAAAGGTAACTAACGCTCACTACCGTTACAGTGGGTATTTAAAGTAAACCTGATTTGCATAATCACAGTGGCGCTACTAACACCGCTCTTTTGCGACTGCCGTGAAATCTGTACAGACATCATCTTTCAGATGTAGAAAGACTTCCACCAACTTTCGTTTATGTCGCACAACTCCTTCTTTGTGCGGCCATTTTTTCCTTTCGTTTAGTTCAAGTAATTTAATAGTTAAACAAATTTTGAAAGACAGGGACAGACATTTTTCTAATACCACAGACAATAAGACAAACATATTTAACGAAATTTCAAAGATAAAAAAACGGTAAATATTAATCACAATATAACGATCTGAAATCAGTACTCTTGACTGTTAATTACGCACTGATATAAGTTGAATGGCTTAAGCTTAGCCCAGATAGTGTGCCGTCCCTTCATTCGGGTCTAACTAATCTGAAGCACACAAAATGCCAACATATACCTACATGATAACGAAAGAAGTCAATATGACATCATTTAGTTTTTAACTGTGATTCAGTAATAACTGTGGTAATTTAAAGCACATGACTGAAGAAAGAATAAACTCTTTCAAAGGTTAATCTTTTTCAAGTTCTAACACATGGGCGTTTAATAACGTATCTTGTTAGTAAACAAAAGAAGAAGACAATTTTTCAAAAAAATCTTGTTAGTAAACAAAAATATTTTGGTAGTAAACAAACACAGAAAGAAAAATGCACGTAAAGCATTGTACGCTAATGTGTATGAAAGTTTAAAATTATTCGGTCTTGTAATTGTGACCCACAATATTGACCCACACTGGAAGAGCTATGGCCAGAATAACACTCGTTCCTCAAATCTGGACAGCGTTGCACATCAGAACCCAAATTCTGTGTCTATAGGAAAGTCTTGCTGAGAGAGAAAAACATTTCGGGAATGATAGGTAACGTTTTAATCACACGCTACAAAAGACACACGCCGTTCTTCCTTCTACTCCATCTCTTCGCTGTGCAGTAAACACAGGCAGCTCAACATGCACAAGCCAAAGCAGTAGAAACAAAGACCATGCGGACAGTAAAGATGCAAACCCATGACCACGAAGACAGGTGGAAGCAGTAATTGTGCAAATATGATAGGCAAACCTTCCACAGCCTTCCACAACACGTTGAACTGGACCTCAGGCAGCAGAAAATTGATTCTTGTTAGAACTGCTACACTTGTAAATGCTAAGAATAAGTTATGTATAACGTTTTCCAAGTGGACCAAATTTTTCAGTGCTTTGTGTTTCAATATTCATGACAAATGAAATGTTATAAGTGATTTTAGTACCAGATGATGGCTTTTGGCCGAAACCGGTAGTACTAATAAAATCCATTTAATGCAGTTCAGTGTCATGGTCTTTTTTTTTTTAAATAGAGAAACATCCCGACACAGTGACGCTGCCATCATCGTTCTTAATGATTGATACCTGGTACTCATTGTTGCCCCTTTCGTTTTTAGGTCGACTTATATACTGCGCACCATCAAGAGACAGTTCATTAAATTGACTTTCATTACTCGATAAAAACTTAGACGAATCTAAAGCGAAGTTCGATGTTTCTTTGCAAACGCTATCCTGGCCTTCCTATTTTTTCAATTTAGGAGTGGTTTACATGATGGGGTCGAAACTCTAAACCAAATGTCACCAGGCTACGTTTTACAAAAGTGACGTGTAGGTTCAGTCCATGATGCTGTTTCGGATCATCCTAAATTTCTCGAACTGATTTCCCTGGATCATCAATCTCCTGTTTTTTCGAGGCCGACGTGATCTTGGCTTATTGGCTACTGTTTCATCCGGTTTTTACCGCCGACTCCATCCACTTATTAGCTGTTGCGATACGCCATGGTCTTCAGAAAAGCTGGACTGCGACTTTCCTTTCTTCAGAGCGTGCAAAATAACTTGCCTTAATCAACGGAGTATTCTCTGTGTTTTGGCATACTTTTAGCTGTCTTTAAAAATACACAAATACCGTCCGAATGTCTAAGTGGTAATAGTTAATGAATACCAAGACAAATTACAAAATAGTTTAGAGATAAAGTAAGATGTACTTATTTTGTTATTGTGTGGTCTTGTTTGTTTACTTGATATTAACCACAGTGGCATGACGTTCTTGATGGACTGGCACACTTATATGCGCTGCTCTGTTGTGACTGCATACGAACAGTAGCGAGAACATGACACCGCAACTACAATATATTTCTATGTGCTACTATAATTCAGCAGATTGAGAAGATATTATTCCATCCCATAAATCAACTTTCAGGTTGTGGAAGATGAGCAGCCTGTGAGCCTTTATGCTGTTACACTCTCTGGTACTTCATAATTCACCTCAAGTTCTGTACGCAAAACGACTGCAAACTAAGACAGTGCGAATATTTAAATAACATGACTGAAATGACCTACGAATCACCTGTTAGCCACCACGCCAAAACTCAATTGCTCTCAGCACTATGGGACTTAACATCTGTGGTCATCAGTCCCCTAGAACTTAGAATTACTTAAACCTAACTAACCTAAGGACATCACACACATCCATGCCCGAGGCAGGATTTGAACCTGCGACCGTAGCGGTCACGAGGTTCCAGACTGAAGCGCCTACAACCGCACGGCCACACCGGCCGGCCACGCCAAAGTAACTGCAAGGATCCCACCAGAAGTCTCCATCACTGGACATCTCGGAACCACCTCACACCGACTGCAGCTCACAAAACAGAATGGAACAGAATACACATACGAATCTCTACAGCGACATGGTGTGTTCGACTCATGTGCCCCTCTATCGCTAATGAGAGAAGACGCTTGCCAAAGATGCAGACCAGCATCAATAGTATCACAGACAGGTAACTCAAAGCGTATGGCTTGCCTAACTGAAGCTGAACATAACGTTTTGGTTGAATATTGGAAAGATAAATTCACTGTTTTAAGGTAGTAAGAAACTTGGTCGATTGAAAGTGCAATTTAACATGCAATTTTCAGTTTTTTATGTGTTACTTAGTTGACGTAGACTTATTCCTTGTAGGCAGTAAATAAATAACATTCACAAACTAGCTGCAGGAAGAGCAGAAACTTTGTAGCCATGCAGCACTACTTACCTATTTAGGAACAAGCGTTCTTATTACACTGCAAAAAGTTCTGTCCAGTCGGTATGCTTCCTACAGCATGCGTACCTAGTATCTTCCAAAATGCAGCGCACAAAAATGGAATTTTCCGGTGCTCTTACCTCGGGTTCTGTTGGTGATAAAAAGGTAGGATCAAGTGCTTTGGGTATATCTTAGGCTAGGGACCATTTGTGTAACCAAAAAAGGGATCCTTTAGTAGAGGTCGAAGTATCAACATTACACACTTCCTCCTGCTGAGACAAATGGAGCAAATCGGTTGGTTCTTTTTCCAATTTATGTGGTCTGCAGTGGGCTTGATGGGACATATAGTGGCATCATTAGCTCATGGGCCGCTCTTCGTAAAACAGTTCAATTTTTTTACTATATTTTCGCCTTCCCCAACGGACCACAGCCCAGCTGAGCGTTCCAAGACATCTATGCACAGCAAATGGCTGAAATTTTTTTCGATATATTCCTGAGATCCCGATATCTAACAACTTCGAAAATTTTCTTCACATCTTTATAATTTTCCTAGATACCGAGGTCGAAAGTTACCCTACTTTTACACATAAAATACACACGGTAAATCGGTGTGAAGCGAAAACGTAGATTATTAAGTGATAGTGCACCAAAATATGCAGTAAAGAGTTTCCATTATTATATTTTGTAGTACTGACGCACATGCAAAAATTTTTTGCACATAAAACACGGTCAGAGATGTAAAATTAGTTTTCCTTTACTTTAGTTTCAAATACGCAAAGTCTAAATTTTACTGACCAATGCATTTCTATTCATACGACACGCCCTGCTGCAGTAGGGAAAAGAAGGTAACCAGCATGTAAATTCTGCTATGAGAGTACAAAAAATACGTATATGTCCCCATTTATTCAGAACACTCTGACTGAAAAGTGCTACCAGCTGCCTCATTCTGGTTTCCTTGGCACCTTTAAAAAATATCCCCAAAAGTTACGACATGCGAACACATTCGCGTTTTTTGTGCTCAGAGAGAAGGAGACACTGGCAGTGACAAAGAGGCGGAAAAGTAATAAATACTGGAGATTGTAGACAGTGGTTGTGTTATAGAAAGAATGAAGAAGAAATGGCGTTGTGAGACAGAAAGAGAGATGCAGTAGTAGCGGAACATAGACACAAAAAAAAAAAAGTTTTGTATCACCACGTCCCCGAACTCCTGAAGATATAAGTTGACAGTGGATATTGTCTCACAGACACAGTCCCTTTCGCTGTTCAGAGATTTCACTAAACCCGCTCAAAGATGTAAACAACCATTCATGAGCAGCGCCTATTGAACGGGGAGCGTACGACAGCCGATCAGTTCCAGTCATTCCACCAGGAAGGACGTACACGGCTCGTGGTGTCTGTAGTTCAACCATGCCTAGACGATCAACACCGAGGTTCGATCGCGTCCGCATTGTTGCTTTGTGCCAGGAAGAGCTCTCAACAACAGAAGTGTCCAGGCGTCTCGGAGTGAACCAAAGCAATGTTGTTCGGACATGGAGGAGATACACAGAGACAGGAACTGTCGATGACACGTCTCGCTCAGGCCGCCCAAGGGCTACTACTGCAGTGGATGACCGCTAACTCCAGATTATGCCTCGGGGGAACCCTGACAACAACACCACCATGTTGAATAATGCTTTTCGTGCAGCCACAGGGCATCGTGTTCCGACTCAAATTGTGCTCAATAGGCTGCATGATGCGCAACTTCACTCCCGACGTCCATGGCGAGGTCCATCTTTGCAACCACGACACCATACATCGCGACACACATGGGCCCAACAACATGCCGAAAGAACCGCTCATGACTGGCACCATGTTCTCTTCACGGATGAGTGTCGATATGCCTTCAACCAGACAATCGTCGGAGACGTGTTTGGAGGCAACCCGGTCAGGCTGAACTCCTTAGACACACTGTCCAGCGAGTGCAGGAAAGTGGACTTTCCCTGTTGTTTTGGGGTGGCATTATGTGGAACCGACATACGCTGCTGGTAGTCATGGAAGGCGCAGTAACGGCTGTACGACACGTGAATGCCATATTCCGGCCGATAGTATAACCATGTCGGCAGCATATTGGCGAGAAATTCGTCTTCATGGACGACAATTCGCGCCCTCTTCGTGCACATCTTGTGAATGACTTCCTTCAGGATAACGACATTGCTCGACTACAGTGGCCAGTATGTTCTAGAGACATGAACACTCTCGAACATGCCTGGAATAGATTGAAAGGGCTGTTCATGGACGACGTGACCCAGCAAACACTCTGAGGGATCTCCGCCGAATCGACGTTGAGCAGAGAGACACACTGGACCAACAGAGCCTTAATGAACTGGTGTATAATGTGCCACGACGAATGCAGGCATCCATCAATGCAAGAGGAGTGCTACTGGGCATTAGAGGTACCGGTATGTGCAGCAATCTGGACCACCACCTCTGAAAGTCTCACAGTACGGTGCTACAACATGCAATGTGTGGTTTTCATGAGCAATAAAAAGGGCGGAAATGATGGTTTTGTTGATAGCTATTCCAATTTTTTGTGCAGGTTCCGTAACTCTCGGAACGGAGGTGATGTAAAACTTTTTTTGATGTGTGTAGTTGACAGTTACAGGCCAGTGATAGGAAAAGAAAGAAGGAGACAGTGTCAGGAGAGGGGAGCGGCAAGAGCAAAGAGAAAGCGAAAGGAAAAGTGGGCAACAGACTGTGACAAAGGAAGACAGAGTATATGACAATGACATTGAGGAAAAGAGGGATAGTGACAATGAGAAGAGACAGCAGCAGTATGAGGGAAGGAATGGGGCATTAGCTTAAGACAGAGCAAGTGGGAGGCAGTGACACTGAGAGAAGACTGTAGTAGTAGGACAGAACGAAGGGGACTGTGGCTGTGACGAAGGAGAGAATGAGAGACAGAATGAGTTAGGATGAATCAATAAGTGAGAAACAGCGACTGACAACGAGGGACTAGTGCGTGTGAGAGAGTTACGGTTAGGCGAGCTTGTATGAGTCTTAGACGAATCGCATTATAAAAAAAAAATTCACGAATATGTTGTCATGGCTCTGGTAAAGGTAGAAAGAAGCAGCTGGTACCCCACTTTGGACTCAGAATGTTTTAAATAAACAAATAGATAGGAGCATTTTTCCACTTGTAATAAGAACCAGTTATTCTCCTCTTGTCTTAAGTTAACCCAAAAATTTAAAGATTGGCACCCAACGAGCTGGCGTGTGTTCGCTGATCACAAATTCGGTATTCGATTCTATGGATGGATACCACGTTTGCGACACGCCCATTAATCTGAAACTCGATTTCTTGTGCCTGTGGAATGTGTTCTGAATTGATCCTATTTGGTTAAAACGTGCTGATTGTTTTCATATTTGTGATGATTAAAAATGGCTCTGAGCACTATGGGACTTAACAGCTATAGTCATCAGTCCCCTAGAACTTCGAACTACTTAAACCTAACTAACCTAAGGACAGCACACAAGACCCAGTCATGACGAGGCAGAGAAAATCCCTGACCCCGCCGGGAATCGAACCCGGGAAGCCGGGCGCGGGAAGCGAGAACGCTACGGCACGACCACGAGCTGCGGACCTGTAACGATTATGTCGAAACTAAAGGGCGGAACTATTTTGTCACTGACAGTAATGTGTGTAGAGAAGGAAGCACCAAAAAGCAACAGGAAGGGCGATCAGTGTGCGTGGGGAAGATCGTTTATTCAGTCAGAATGTGCCTCCCCTGCCGCCCTCGGCAACGGTCGCTGTATGGGTTCCGCTGCACGTCCGGGCCACTCACTAATTAAGCGCGCTTTCACTTGCCGGGATGATGTAACAGCCATTTACTTCGTTGAACGCGTTTGAATGCGGCCAACGCCCCGTGTTCCACAGTAATGGGCGCCTATTGTGCAACAAGTTACCTCACAATTTGCAGCTGACGCGATTGCAGGCACACCGGTCGCTTTAAACCGCTGCACACTGACGGAAGCAAACGAAATTTAGGACACACCCTGCTGCGTGAGCCGCTTATCACGTTCGACTGTGACTACTTGGCTTCGCATTAGCACAGAAAGCAGTGAATGGAATCATTCCTGGTTAATGTTGGGAAACATACCAACTAGCGAAAGACGTTTACATGGTATCTCAAAAGGTTACTGATTCTCAAATAAACTAATAAAAGGACTGAAATGTGAATGAATTAGATAGCATGTACAAAATTATAGGACCTCTGGTAATGTACATGCACATTCATATTCCTTAGGCTTGTCGTGTATGGCACTAAAATGGCAGAGGATCTTAAAGTAACTTCATAGCCCAAAACAAGCATCCTTAATTGAATCGAAGTTTGATGTTTCACATGGCGAATAAGATACTGGACCAGAAGTCCTACAATTCCCATAAATGTTTCCCAATAGTGTCGAAGACGCTAAAGGGATGATCACTTTTGGGTGATTTTAACTCTGATGTATATTTCAATCTGTAATTAATAAATGGCTCTGAGCACTATGGGACTTAACATCTATGGCCATCAGTCCCCTAGAACTGAGAACTACTTAAACCTAACTAACCTAAGGACATCACACAACACCCTGTCATCACGAAGCAGAGAAAATCCCTAACCCCGCCGGGAATCGAACCCGGGAACCCGGGCGCGGGAAGCGAGAATGCTACCGCACAACCACGAGCTGCGGACTTGTAATTAAAAATTTTTGCCATAATGCAGGTAACCGTTATATAAGTTCCTTGGTATGATGGTAGCCACCATGAAAGCAAAGGTACAACTTCTGGGGTCGGCCGGAGTGGCTGTTCGGTTCTAGGTGCTACAGTCTGGAACCGCGCGACCGCTAAGGTCGCAGGTTCGAAACCTACCTCGGGCATGCGTGTTTGTGATGTCGTTAGGTTAGTTAGATTTAATTAGTTTTAAGTTCTAGGGGACTGATGACCTCAGAAGTTAAGCCCCATAGTGCTCAGAGCTATTTGAACCATTTGAACCACTTCTGGGAAGTTGTTGGTATCTAACAGACTGCAGAGTTCTGTAAGTGTTTGTACGTATTCTTTTTAGAAACGGGTGTGAATAGGAAAGAATGCCAACCACTTGAATTCTGAAGCGAATTTGAATCTTCATGGTAGATTAAAACTGAGACTCGAACACAGGACTTTTAGTTTGGTGGGATACTGGCGGAAATAAAGATGTGAGGGCAGATCGTGAGGCACACTCTAAATAGCTCAGTCCACAATGCATTTGCTAGCGGAAGGTTCAAAAATGACTCTGAGCAGTATGGGACTTAACATCTATGGTCATCAGTCCCCTAGAACTTAGAACTACTTAAACCTAAGTAACCTAAGGAAATCACACAACACCCAGTCATCACGAGGCAGAGAAACCAGCGGAAGGAAAAAGTCTCATTTTCGAATCCAGTTCAGTTTATATTAGGCAGAGTTTCTCGACAGTACTGTGTTTGCTGCGTGGGAACGAATAATTAAATTAAAACAAACATGATCACTCAGCGTGAAACGCGCAAATTTCATGGTGCAGCCAACACGTAATTGACAGCTCTCTCCAACGAATACTTGTGATCCTGACTATTTTATTTCATAGAGATCACACATCTTGGCTGGAAGACACGTCACGCGACGACAAATACATATACCCCGTTCCACCTGTTCCATTACTATGCAGTTAACTTTGGTATTTTTACCCTTCAGAACATCTATAATTATTTCTTTTGGAAATCACTGTGTACCACTTTTCTCCTAATTAAGCTTCACCTTGTTAACCCTTTCGTAAGCAGTCTATCGCAAAAATATTTCCGTATCAGTAGCTACAGAGAATGGAATGCCCCACTGCTATGTGGTGCTGCCACATGTTGTTGGCTCCAAGAACTATTTTAAATCAATAGGTCTATTGTTTGGCACCTGATTTGCGGGTGTTCGATTTGTTGTTCCGATGGTAATGTCCTGCGAGTTGTGTAGAGTCAGTTTCAACTGTTTCACTTTGGTTTTTGTCAGATATGTAGTGAGCGAAGACATTTATTACCGCTATTGTCTTATCTCCTTTTTGTAAGATATTCGACACATACAATGTCTCATAAAGCCGGCCGAAGTGGCCGAGCGGTTCTAGGCGCTGCAGTCTGGAACCGCGCGACCGCTACGGTCGCAGGTTCGAATCCTGCCTCGGGCATGGATATGTGTGACGTCCTTAGGTTAGTTAGGTTTAAGTAGTTCAAAGTTCTAGGGGACTGATGACCTCAGAAGTTAAGTCCCATAGTGCTCAGAGGCATTTGAACCATTTGTCTCATAAAAAAAAAATCGCCATTAATATCGGGTGTGCCGCCTGTTCGACGGCCTGAACTCTGCAGTGGATACTTTCACTATGATGTCTAAATGTCTGTGGTGGACTGGCAGCCCATTCGTCTTCAACAGCCGAAACCAGAAAAGATATTGGCCCTGAGATCTGGAGTGAAATCGGTGTTCTAAGCTATCCCCAGGATGTTCCGCTGGGTTCAGATCGGGACTCTACGCAGGCCAGTCCATTTCTGGAATGTTGTGAGCAAGAGACCGCGTCACAGAGATGGCGCGTTGTCATGTTGACACAAACGATCATTGTCTCCGAACTGTTCCTCTACTGTATTTATTTCGCAGTACTGTGAAATGATTTCGTATCCTTCCGCGTTTGCTGTTTTCTTAAGTGCACTAAGGAGACCACACCCTAAACCACGAAAACACTTCCATACGGTAACACCGCCTCCTCCGTGCTTCACTGTTGCCATTACATTTGATGGCGGATAACGTTCTTTAAGCACTCGTCATACGTGATTTCTTCTATCAGATTCCATAGGTGTAGTGTGATTTAAAGCTCAAAATCACTGGTTTCCAGTCACCCACTGTCCAGTTGTGTCACTCTTTACACCACCTGAAGCTTACCATTGGCCAAAGAAATTTATGGCTTATGAAGAGTTCCTCAATCACTGTAACCCATTATTTTTCACTCATTGCGCATAGTGGGAATCACGAGTGATTTGTTCCACTGCTTACAAGCTATTTTTTGTAACACCGTTTGGAATGCTCGATGGTTCCTGTCCGTCAGTGCAGGTCTGTACGTTCGTGACTTAGTTGTAGTTATTCCTTCGTGTTTTCACGTCACACTCATGTCATTAACAGTCGAGTTGGACAGCTTTAGAGGGTTGAAATGCCTGTGATGGATCTGTCACTCGGATGAGGTCTAATGACTAATGTGCAGTAGAATTCACTCAGCTCCCCTTATGGACCCTTCAGCTGTTACTGCTGTTCTGCTGACAACACAATACTGCTCGCCTCGTGACATCTTGTGATCAGTTTCCCATTACGTATGTTTGTCCTGACGATTTTCAACAGATAGTGTACGTGTATTGACAAAGTACTCTTTAAGCAGATGGATGGGTTTTTCTTGTAATTACTGTGTCAACAGGATCCAACTTTTAAGCATTTATTAGCTGTAGAAAGTAAGTTTTTATATCTCTGTGTCGTAAGTGTTTTATGAACGGCTTTGAGAATGTGTCCTTTGGTTGCTAAAAGGTGGCATCGTCTCATTTATTTTCTCTTAGTCGCCTCATAAATGAACAAATGAACAAGTCCCCCAGTGGTAGTAATCAGGCTGCAATTACGAGGGGCGTTCAGTAAGTAATGGAACACATTTGTTTCTGAAAGAAAGTTGGTTTTAACTGGATTACAATGCAGCATATTATTCTCCATTCGTTTGTCTAAAAAGCGCTATTTTTCAATATAAACTCCGTTCAACGCGATGGCCTTACGCCACCTTAACCTGAAGGGCCTGCGTGCCCGCATGGTGCGCCCTACTGAGTGATGTCGGAGCCAACGTCTTGCAGCATCAATAACCTCCCCATCATCCACATACTGGTTTCCGCGGAGAGCATCCTCCACTGTGCCAAACAGATGGAAGGGGTGAGATCCGGACTGGAGGGCGCACTAGGAAAAACAGTCCAATAAGTTTTGTGAGCTCCTGCCCGCCGCGCTGACTTGTGTATACCTTGTTCGTTTGTACTTTTGCGGCGACGAACAACCTGAAGTCGTTTCTCCAATTTCCTAAGGGCAGCACACTACACTTCAGTTGTTCGTTGTATCATGAGGGAAGACAGCAAACATAATAAGCCCTTCAGAGAACCAGAACAGTGTCGCCACGGCCGGCCGCTGTGACCGAGCGGTTCTAGGCTCTCCAGTCTGGAACCGCGCGATTGCTACGGTCGCAGGTTCGAATCCTGCCTCGGGCATGGATGTGTCTGATGTCCTTAGGTTAGTTAGGTTTAAGTAGTTCTAAGTTATAGGGGACTGATGCTCTCAGATGTTAAGTCCCATACTGCTTAGAGCCTTTTTTTTGTTTGTCGCCATAGCCTCATCGCCTCAGGATGTGGTTTTAAATTTTTTTCTTCGTAACGGAGGTGGTGTGGCGCCAAACCATGGATTGTCAAATTCGAGTTCGAAATGACGAACTTCGTTTCATTTTCCGTAACTATGTTCAATAAAATCTTGCATAATCAGTCCCACAAGGCGTAAGTAACCCCACACTTATGGTCCTTCGTTGCTCCTCATAGTCTTCTGTTAGGCGGCGAGGAATACAGTGGGCGTACACCTTTGAGCACCCCAAACTTGTGAACGAGTGTATCAGCACTACCAACATAGACGTTCAGCTGTGCAACGAGGTGCTTGATTGTGATCCGTCGATCACCTCGAATGAGAGTGAAGTTACAATTGAATAAATACCATGAGCTGCTGACGGACGTTGATATACCTCAACGGGGACAGCTGAAAATGTGTGCCCCGACCAGGACTCGAACCCAGGATCTCCTGCTTACATGGGAGACACCGAGGGCAGAGAGGATAGTGCGACTGCAGGGTTTTATCGCCGGCACGCTCCCCGTGAGACCCACATTCTCAGCTGATAGTCCACACACTACATTCGTAGTGCCCCTGCCATTATACCCATTACTCGCGGCAGACAATCCACCGAGTCCCGTAAGAGTTCAGGAAAATCGTGTGCATCCGCACTGAAGAAGGTCATCAGCCGGTTAGGCTTAAACGATACAAATATGTCATCTGTTCTTTCGGACATGACCGAAAGAACAGGTGCCATCTTCATATCGAATGAGAGTGTCCGCACGTTCTAACAGTGCTGTAGTCACAGCTGTGCGCCGGCTGGCACACGGGAGATCGGACAGGCTTGCGTGACCTTGTTGCAACTATGACGGACGCCTCGTCCCACAACTCACGGTATTTTTGTTCACTACCAGGTCCCGCTAGACATTCTGCAAACTCCTATGAATATCTTCGGTACTATAGTTTTCTGAGCAATCAAATGCTGCTGACACAAGATTAAAATTTATATTTTTACAGATCGCCACTCTTTCCTCATGAAATGGCTTGCTGAACATATTCCCTCTCTAGGGCAGAGATAAGTAAGTACACTGGGATGCTAAACTTAAGGAAGAAAGCAACTTTCACATTATATGTCAATGACATGTAACACAGATCGATAAAACTTGGACCGCACATAGAAAGAATTGCTACTGTACAATATAGAGCATAACTGAGGGCAATATGCAATAATACGAACAGGAATTTCACCGAAGCCATCGCGATATATGATTGCCCTCTGGGTATTACAAAAGCCACACATGGTACTTAGTAGCGTTTGTGATCATCAAGAATTGCGATGCACTCTCTGCAAAGTGCTCTCGTACTGACCACAATGTTGTTTAGGTGGGCTTATGGTCAGGCGTTCCATTCCTCTACCAACGAGGCTGACAAATGCTGGATTTCTGCCGGTCCATGTGGACGTGCAGCAATACGTTTTCCCAATGCCGGCTCAACAAATCACGTCGTACTGGTCTTCGGGCAAGGATACAAATTCCATTCAGCTGCCATTCCACTGCGGAGCATGACATTGCATGCTCTGCATTCCTGCTAAATGTGTTTGAAGTTGCACCCTGCAACTGACGTGGGTCTCTCCCATCCTGCTGCTCTTGTTGACCGTGCTTTCAGCCGGCCAGGGTGGCAGAGCGGTTCTAGGCGCTACCGTCTCGAACCGCGCGACTGCTACGGTCGCAGGTTCGAATCCTACCTCGGGCTTGGATGTGTGTGATGTCCTTAGGTTAGTTAGGTTTAAGTAGTTCTAAGTTCTAGAGAACTGGTGACCTCAGAAGTTAAGTCCCATAGTGCTCAGGACCATTTGAACCATTTTTTGTGCTCGTGAAACAGTGCTGCGAAAAATACCAAACTCCTGGCTACAGTCGTCACGCCAAGTCCATCCTGCATTTCCCAGATAATTTTTCCCCATGTGAAATCATCCAAATGTCGTATCCAGTCCACATTGTTATAAAGATGACCTTCTCTGTGAACCGTTACTACTCGCTTATTGACAGGCACTGTCTTTATGCATTACTTTAATTGCCTCGTGCTGTGTGCCAGCTCCTTTTGGTGCTATAGTCCCATTGACCTCACACCCTGTGACGTCCAACTTTCTCTAGATGACGGTGTGACCCTTAGCACTGTCCCCCATACTTCCTTCACTTCCACGCCGTAATTAATAAGTTTCGTAGAACAATTTATATTTTAATTCTTGCTTGGGGCCTTTGTCCCGCTTCAACGATGAGTCGGCCGTGTTACTATTGGTTTGTCAGTTGCAGAGGGTGGCCAGCTGCCCTTCCTGCTGCCACCGTGAACCCCTCAGGAAGGAATTAGTGCACCCCAGCTGTCTTTGTCTAGCGTAAGCCATGGAGTAGTGCGAACGTTTTCAAATGTCTGCGAGTCGTGTAACTAAGGCAGGACGTGGGGACGAGCCTGGTATTCACCTAGCAGGATGTGGAAAATCGTCTAAAAGCCACATACAGGCTGGCAGGCAAACCGGCCCTCGTCGTTAATCCGCCAGACGGTTTCGATCCGGGGCCGGCACGCTCACCCGAGTCCAGGAAGCAGCGCAATAGTGCGCTCGGCTACCCTGGTGGGTTCGCGGGACAACTTATATGTCCCACATACAATAATGTTAAAACTGCAAATTGTTCTGGTTGAATAGAAAAATTGGAATATTCACTACGAATTCAAGAAATGCTCTAATAGTTGATATAGCCATAAGGGTAGAGAATTTAATTCGGTGTTGAAATGCTTAAATAACCCTTTGGAGTCCTGTTTAGGATATATAATACACAGACTTACCGACAATCATTCTTTCTACTCCCCATTAGGGAGTAAGACAAGGAAGGGGGAGGGGGCAGAGGGGACTCAGTTAGTGGTATCATTAGGCGGCTTGCGGAGTATAATGTAGTTTGTTTGTTGTTGTTGTCCTCAGTCCTGAGCCTGGTTTGATGTAGCTCTCCACGCTACTCTATCCTGTGCAAGCTTCTTCATCTCCCAGTACTCACTGCAACCTACATCCTTCTGAATCTGCTTAGTGTATTCATCTCCTGATCTCCCTCTACGATTTTTCCCTCCACGCTGCCCTCCAATGCTAAATTTGTGATCCCTTGATGCCTCAGAACATGTCCTACCAACCGGTCCCTTCTTCTAGTCAAGTTGTGCCACAAACTCCTCTTTTCCCCAATTCTATTCAATACCTCCTCATTAGTTACGTGATCTACCCATCTAATCTTCAGCATTCTTCTGTAGCACCAGATTACAAAAGCTTCTATTCTCTTCTTGTCCAAACTATTTATCGTCCATGTTTCACTTCCATACATGGCTACACTCAATACAAATACTTTCAGAAACGACTTCCTGACACTTAAATCTATACTCGATGTTAAGAAATTTCTCTTCTTCAGAAACGCTTTCTTTGCCATTGCCAGTCTACATTTTATATCCTCCCTACTTCTACCATCATCAGTTATTTTGCTCCCCAAATAGCAAAACTCCTTTACTACTTTAAGTGCCTCATTTTCTAATCTAATTCCCTGAGCTTCACCTGACTTATTTCGGCTACATTCCATTATCCTCGTTTTGCTTTTGTTGATGTTCATCTTATATCCTCCTTTTAAGACACTGGCCATTCCGTTCAATTGCTGTTCCAAGTCCTTTGCTGTCTCTGACAGAATTACAATCTCATCGGCGAATCAAGATTTTTATTTCTTCTCCATGGATTTTAATACCTACTCCGAATTTTTCTTTTGTTTCCTTTACTGCTTGCTCAATATACAGATTGAATAACATCGGGGAGAGGCTACAACCCTGTCTCACTCCCTTCCCAACCACTGCTTCCATTTCATGCCCCTCGACTCTTATAACTGCCATCTGGTTTCTGTGCAAATTGTAAATAGCCTTTCGCTCCCTGTATTTTACCCTGCCATCTTTAGAATTTGAAAGAGAGTACTCCAGTCAACATTGTCAAAAGCTTTCTCTATGTCTACAAATGCTAGAAACGTACGTTTGCCTTTCCTTAATCTATTTTCTAAGATAAGTCGTAGGGTCAGTATTGCCTCACGTGTTCCGACATTTCTGCGGAATCCAAACTGATCTTCCCCGAGGTCGGCGTCTACCAGTTTTTCCATTCGTCTGTAAAGAATTCGCGTTAGTATTATGCAGCTGTGACTTATTAAACTGATAGTTCGGTAATTTTCACATCTGTCAACACCTGCTTTCTTTGGGATTGGAATTATTATATTCTTCTTGAAGTCTGAGGGTATTTCGCCTGTCTCATACATCTTGCTCACCAGATGGTAGAGTTTTGTCAGGACTGGCTCTCCCAAGGCCGTCAGTAGTTCCAATGGAATGTTGTCTGCTCCCGGGGCCTTGTTTCAACTCAGGTCTTTCAGTGCTCTGTCAAACTCTTCACACAGTATCTTATCTCCCATCTCATCTTCATCTGCATCCTCTTCAATTTCCATAATATTGTCCTCAAGTACTTCGCCCTTGTATAGACCCTCTATATACTCCTTCCACCTTTCTGCTTTCCCCTCTTTACTTAGAACTGGGTTTCCATCTGAGCTCTTGATGTTCGTACAAGTGGCTCTCTTTTCTCCAAAGGTCTCTTTAATTTTCCTGTAGGCAGTATTTATCTTATCCCTATTTAGATAAGCCTCTACATCCTTACATTTGTCCTCTAGCTACCCCTGCTTAGCCATTTTGCACTTCCTGTCGATCTCATTTTTGAGACGTTTGTATTCCTTTTTGCCTGCTTCATTTACTGCATTTTTAATTTCCTCCTTTAATCAATTAAATTCAATATTTCTTCTGTTACCCAAGGATTTCTACTAGCCCTTGTATTTCTACCTACTTTATCCTCTGCCGCCTTCACTACTTCATCCCTCCGAGCTACCCATTCTTCTTCTACTGTATTTCTTTCCCCCATTCCTTTCAATTGTTCCCTTATGCTCTCCCTGAAACATTGTACAGCCTCTGGTTTAGTCAGTTTTTCCAGGTCCCATCTCCTTAAATTCCCACCTTTTTGCAGTTTCTTCAGTTTCAATCTACAGTTCATAACCAATAGATTGTGGTCAGAGTCCACATCTGCCTCTGGAAATGTCTTACAATTTAAAACCTGGTTCCTAAATCTCTGTCTTACCATTATATGATCTATCTGATACCTTCTAGTATCTCCAGGGTTCTTCCATGTATACAACCTTCTTTTATGATTCTTGAACCAAGTGTTAGCTATGATTAAGTTATGCTCTGTGCAAAATTCTACCAGACGGCTTCCTCTTTCATTTCTTACCCTCAGTCCATATTCACCCACTATGTTTCCTTCTCTCCCTTTTCTTACTCTCGAATTCCAGTCACCCATGACTATTAAATTCTCGTCTCCCTTCACTACCTGAATAATTTCTTTTATCTCCTAATACATTTCATCAATTTCTTCATCATCTGCAGAACCAGTTGGTATATAAACTTGTACTACTGTAGTAGGCATGGGCTTCGTGTCTATCTTGGCCACAATAATGCGTTCACTATGCTGTTTTTTTTATTCATTATTAAACCTACTCCTGCATTACCCCTATTTGATTTTGTATTTATAACCCTGTATTCACCTGACCAACAGTCTTGTTCCTCCTGCCACCGAACTTCACTAATTCCGACTATATCTAACTTTAACCTATCCATTTCCCTTTTTAAATTTTCTAACCTACCTGCCCGATTAAGGAATCTGACATTCCACGCTCCGATCCGTAGAACCCCAGTTTTCTTCCTTCTGATAACGACGTCCTACTGAGTAGTCCCCACCTGGAGATCCGAATGGGGGACTATTTTACCTTCGGAATATTTTACCCAAGAGGACGCCATCATCATTTAACCATACAGTAAAGTTGCATGCCCTCGGGAAAAATTACGTCTGTAGTTTCCCCTTGCTTTCAGCCGTTCGCAGTACCAGCACAGCAAGGCCGTTTTGTTTAGTGTTACAAGACCAGATCAGTCAATCATCCAAACTGTTGCCCCTGCAACTACTGAAAAGGCTGCTGCCCCTCTTCAGGAACCCTACGTTTTTCTGGCCTCTCAACAGATACCCCTCCGTTGTGGTTGCACCTACGGTACGGCCATCTGTATCGCTGAGGCACGCAAGCCTCACCACCAACGGCAAGGTCCATGGTTCATGGGGGTAGGTATAATGTAGTTAAGGATGCTCTAATTCCTCGAGTACGCTCTTATTTAGGACATAGATGCATTTGCGTGTGGAATCAAGTGTCAAAGGGTCTGCCGCTCCCCTCTCCACTCCTCTCCTCTCCTCTCAAAGTTAGCTTTTTAAAAGCCAAACAATGTGAAAATATGACTGCACTGTTCGGTTATTGCATTCAACATTGAGTTTTCACTTGTATCATAGCATGTTAACCAACTTTATTACCGCAATGTATGTCAACGTTACGCCGAGTAGTCAGCACTTAGCCTAGAATTTAATATAAAATCTTATGTCCACCTTACATTCAGCCCCACATGTACCATGAACTTCCATACAAATTAACAAGCTATCACGCCTACCTGGCCAATGCTGGTGCTGCAATGTATTCTTACCGTAAGCAGCAGTGGTCAGCGTCGAGCTGCAAGGGCGTCGCTCGTGGGGACGCTCCATCTCTGCCCGTGAGCCGTGCTCTGCTCTGACTCCGTCCATAGGCGAATCTGTGGGTTCGAATTTCTGACCCCGAATGTTCAAATCCAATGTGTGCGATTGTTCTTTTCTAAACTCTGTGGACGAATCTTCATGAATATCCTAAAACACTTTCCTCCACGCCAGGTGACAGTTCCGCGCAAAATATCCGCGCATTCACCCCATTTGCCGCTTAGACTAGCCATAGTATAATTTTGTAGTTTATTTCGTCCTCTCTCTGGCAGCTCCTTAAAACTCCTCTCCAAATCATCTCATCTCCAAATCAAATTTATACCACTCTTCTCAGTCTAAAGTGTGGATCCCATGACTTACGTCACAGGCTGTCTACCACTGAGAGATCGTGCATTTCCCACTAGTGCCACTTCGCCGTCCTGCGTAGCAAAAACGGAAAAGGAAAAGTTCTACTCTCTCGGCAACAGTTTGGCGGTCCACCAGTTACAATTGGTGGTGTTTTTGGTACACTTTCTAATGGCGTTAACTATGGTCAGAGTCTATGTTCTACAAACATTGGCCTGTGGACGGTAAAAAAAAGTCACAGTACAAAAGCTAGTGATTTAAATTTGGAGAATCGTTTAAATTTAATTATAAGTCAAATTATTGTGCCTGTCCTCTAGACTGTATTAACTTACCTCATATTACAGGAAAATACCTATTACCATTTATCTGGTGATATATTGTAATAGTGCATGGCTGATTTAGGGATAGCGCCCATCATTACAGCTTTTGAAAGATAAAGATGTTGAAAATGTTTAAACTGTACGTTAACAAGATTTTTCTTTTTTTTCCTAGCAGGAAATCAAATGAACAGAGATTCAGTTCGGCCTTTAAATCATACTTCAGAAGATAGTTCATGCAACTGAGGACTGAAAGCATTAATTTCATAAACAACTTCATCACGCCATTCTAATTTTGTGGATTCTTCGTCACACAGCGAACCAATTACAGTTAACACTAAAAGAAGTTTTCAGACATGAATTTAATTTGTAGGCAAATTACAGACAAATTTCTTGTTTCCTATTTATTCACTTACAGTTTTCGATATTCAATTACATTATATGAAGTAATTAAAGCTTTTACATTCATGAAGACTTCGCGTGATGTCCAGATTCTAGATGCAGCTAACTACATAGGTGGAAACGTGAAGGAATCATTTATGTGTCTTGAATATACTTTTAGTGATTTATAAACGGACCCCATATCCTACATCATATAAGGCCGATGGCAATTCAGTCTGTGAGGAATATGTCTTTATGCACTGGAAATTTCCAGAATTAATTTTCGCTCTGTTTCATATTGGAAGTTGTTGGTAGTCTTTCATTTATCTGGAACTGGTGTACATAGCTCGACGCTTTCTAGCTATCAACACGTGAAAAAATCAGGCAAAATGTAAGGGTGGTGACTGAACAGAGCTCTTTGTGTAGAGTTCAGCGACACTCGAGGCGTGGCTCACATGTGTTTTCCAAAGCTACGACAAATGCGCAACTCGAACATCGCATTGTCAGAAGAGAATACGTGTTCTGGGTTCCCAGTTGACATAGTCCTGGTGTGTTGCGGTTCACACGCGTACTATAGCGTGAAACTGAAATGGAATGGCCACAGGAAATGTTCTTCGAAACTAAAGTACGTGGGACAGCGCAATTCTTTTGGGCAAAACATCTATATTGCACACAGATTCACCGTGATATTGTGGCGGTATATGGGTCAACTGCAATTTCGCCGTAATGAAATGGCGGTCACAATTTGACCTATGATCCACAGAAGTTGTAGATGCTGATTGGGAAGGTAAGACCATCGACATGGACCACAGACTACAGTGTCTAGGCAGCCGGCAAGCTGAAAGAACAACTGAGGGAAATAAATCTTCCAACGAAGGGAGCATTTACGCAGTGGTTCTCGAATGGTTACGTGATCAAGGAGCAGATGTGTATTGTCGAGGAATTAAACGATTGGTAGAGCGTTCCGACATTTTTTTACAGAGACTTGGTGACTTTGTGGAAAAATAATGTCATATACCTGCAGCACTTTCAAGTGTTCAGCAGATGTCAATAATAGTTACTTTGTCTGCCGTAATAACATGTAACTTATCTTTTAGACTGTCCTGGAAAACGGCTTGTAAGCTATTTTTTGTGTTATGACATTATACTTTTCTGGATGAGGAGTTCGCAATATTAAATTGCTAATTTTTCCTCTTATTAACTGTAAAATGAGTGGCGAAAAGTGATGAGAATTTTTGTTTTATTTATTTATTTATTTCTATAGTTTTAACTGAATTTTCCAAACAATTATTTTTCGTATGATGTTTTGAGTTGAATCTTCCAAGTTATTTGGTATTAGTTTTATTACATTTCGTACATTTTTAAAATTAAATCTTCCAAGTTAGCTACCAATAATTTTATTAGACGTAGGTATACATGTACAACTACAAATGAAATTTACAAACTGTAACATTCACAGGTGTTCTCGACCTTGGAAATACGGCCGAAGTAGGCCTATTATACGAAATACAATAAAACTACTAGCAGCTAATTGGCAAGATTCATTTTAAAATGTCACTGGAAGAGTTCACCCATTTGAAGAAGTGTCTTGTATGACGCCCAAATGTTGCGTCCAGATGTATATACATCGAATTTATGGTATCGGAGATTATACAAAAATTCAGCTTTGTGAAACCAACATTGTCTACAATGGATTATGGCAGAGACTCTATTTCCAGCTGCGTAAAGCACTCTGCAGGATGTGCACGAAGGTTTGACGAACGATGTCACAGTATAGTGACAAGGAGAACAAAAGGCAAGCGGTTCCTTTTTTATATTTTCCCATATTTATGGTACGTGAAGTTGGAGACTCACTATAAATTCACCATAGTAATTCTATGGACCTATCAAAAAAAGCAAAAGTAAGATTGACTTTTTCATAACCAATGCGTCCTGCGTTAATGCACTTGGCTCCCATAAGGAGCGTCTTGGTTCGATTCCCTACGGATTAAAATATTTGAACAAATGTACAAGTTCTTCGAGCATCTCCGTGTAGCATGTAAAATGGAGAAAGATGGAAAAAATAAATCGGCAGCCCTCAAGACCCTAATCATGGGGTAGAACCTCATTTCAACTGCGTTTTTCGGCGTTTCTTCGTTCAGTTCGAATACCTACGTCATTTAGATATAGTATTATTAAATATATGCTAATTAACACATATACACAGTGTCCAGTCATATTACCTTTGGCAGCGCTGATCTGTGCAAGACGTGCAGGGAGAGAGTCAATGAAGTTTTGGTAGGTACCGACAGGGATGTGGAGACATTCTAACTTCAGTGCCGTGGCTAGCTATGCTAGGTGTCACGATTAAGGATCAGTGCCCCTAGCAACCCGCCGGCCTGGATGGCCGAGCGGTTCTACGCGTTACAGTCGGGAAACGCGCGACCGCTACGGTCGCAGGATCGAATCCTGCCTCGGGCATGGATGAGTGTGATGTCCTTAGGTTAGTTAGGTTTAAGTAGTTCTAAATCTAGGGGACTGATGACCCCAGATGTTAAGTCTCATAGTGCTCAGAGCCATTTGAACCATTTTTGAAGCAACCCGGTGGATGTGGTCCCACAGATTCTAGATTGTATATAAATCCGGGAGGTTTGGTGGCCAGGGGAGTACGGTAAACCAATGCTGGTGCTCTTTGAACCATGAACGTATACTGCTAGCTGTGTGAAACGTTGCATTGTCCATCTGGTAGGTGCCACTGTTCCGAGCAGAAACAAACTGCATGTATAGCAATGGACATGGTCCCCAAGAATAGATGCATACTTGTGTCGAACTACTGTGCCTTCCAGAATGACGAGATCACCCAGGGAATTCCCTAAGGCAGGCATCCTTTTACAATTGTTGAAAATACTTTGTTTTAGACGTCCGGTGAAGCATAAAACCTGATTCACCTGAAATGGGCATGGACGCCCAGTTGCGGTACTGGCTTGCAAATTCCAGCCTTCGCCGACGATGAACAGCAGTCAGTATGGGTTTATGACCCGACACTGTTGGTACGCCTTGGTTCATCTGGACGGTCAGCTGCTCAACAATTGCACGTCTATTCGCCCGTCGTTCACCCCTGTTTTTCGTGGCCCGTTGTGTATCTCAGTTGTCTCGGCAGTGGTTTTGGCTAGTGCCATTGTGCCATGCACGGTGTAGTTTAACCACAGCGGCAAGCGAAAAGTTTATAAAATTTATCCGTTTCGGACATGCTTCGAGACAGCCGCTGTGACCGAGCTGTTCTAGGCGCTTCAGTCCGGAACCGCGCTGCTGCTATGGTCGCAGGTTCGAATCCTGCCTCGTGTATGTATGTGCCGGCCGCGGTGGTCTCGCGGTTAAGGCGCTCAGTCCGGAACCGCGCGACTGCTACGTTCGCAGGTTCGAATCCTGCCTCGGGCATGGATGTGTGTGATGTCCTTAGGTTAGTTAGGTTTAAGTAGTTCTAAGTTGTAGGGGACTGATGACCACAGATGTTAAGTCCCATAGTGCTCAGAGCCATTTAAACCATTTTTTTTGTATGGATGTGTGTGATCTCCTTTGGTTAGTTAGATTTAAGTAGTTCTATGTGTAGGGGACTGATGACCTCAGATGTTAAGTCCCATTGTAATTAGAGCAATTTGAACCGTTTGAACACGCTTCCACCTTTGGCACGAAAGCTAATGATCATATCGAGGTTGATCATCAGATAAATCACTTCGTTTCCGCACTACGACATCGAGTACGCTGTTTTCCGTGTCCCAACGACACGCATCATATAAACACCACGGTTAGTGGTGTCACCTGTTCTCTGTGAGTATTTATCGCACGTAGACGTCGAACGTAAGCGATGATCACGGTAATATAACTGGACTATATTCTTGCCAGATTTACGAAAAATGTAAGCCTCCTTATTTCTAATTATATACACTGCCCTCCATAAGTTTCGAAACACCATGCTGCATATTACCACGGAGCAAAATATAGGTGATCTATGTGAGTTATTGGTTAGAATACGGAATACCAAGTTCAAATAATGGTTAATAATGACACGTACCGTATTGTACACTTAATTATAGTGCATCTACATACATATTGGAACTTACTATTATTGCTCCGTTTAACGTAAACCAACGTTACCTTTCTAAGCAGTTCTCCTAAATACGCCAGGTGGTGCGAGAAGACCGCAAGACTATGTAGAGGTACAATGTTTACATTTCTGTTCACCTGCAATTGCGTTAGCATAAAGGTATAATACGCCGCGAAAGTAATTCAAAATGGTCCCAAAGTGACAGATTCCTTACAAATCATGAGTAATGATAATAACTTTGTGCGAAGAAGGCAATAGTGTCCGACAAGTAGCAAAGAAACCGATGATTTCCATCAGCGGAATTGCCAAAACAATACACCGGTGTCGAGAAACAGATTCCTACGGAGACCATCTCCGCTCATGAGCACCCAGGAAAATATCAGAACGCCAGGAGAAGTATTTGGTAGTGACCAGTACACGTAACTGATTAAAAACTGTCCGTGAATTGACTGCTCAACTAAACGCAACGAGGGATACACCGGTGACTGAGTCAACAGTGAGACGACGCCTGGCAGACAATCTCCGAACAAGGAAACCACTGTTGCGACCTGTTAACAAGAAGAAAAGGCTTCAGTGGGCTAAGACACACCAACATTGGACAGCGGGGGATTGGGAAAGAGTCTTATTCACTGACGAATCCAAGTTAGAAATAATTGGAAGTAAACGTAGTCAATTTGTACGCCATTTACCCCATGAACGCTTGAATCCTCAGTGCGTAATTCCAACTGTAAGGCATGGAGCGGGTTCTGTGATGGTATGGGGATCCTTTGGAGGGAATAAAGTCGGAGATTAGGTGCAAATAGATGGAAAACTGAAGCAAAAGGGTTATCATGCCATTCCCCAGTGACATGCTAAGACATCTGGTTTGCGTCTGATTGGGGAAGGGTTTGTCTTGCAGCAAGACAACGACCCGAAACATACGTCTAGCTTGTGTGGGAACTACGTGAAATCTCTAGAAGTTCGTAAAATATTGAAAAACATGGAATGGGCGCCCCAATCCCCTGACTGTAACCCAATCGAGCTGCTATGGGATGAATTTGACAGGAGGATCCGAAAACGGGAAATCATGAGTGGGTCACAATTGTGGGAGGTCCTGCAGCAAGAATGGAGATTAATTCCAACTGAAATCTCGGCAAAACTGATGCAGCGCATTCCGAGAGTGTGCAACGCAGTGATGAAAGAAAAGGGTGGCTATTTTGAGGAATCGAAAATTTAAATATTGCAACTTCCTGTGCATTATTTGAGCTTAATAAACACTTGGAAAACAACAAAATGCATTTGTATAGTGTTTTTACTTTACTTTGTTTGTAATTACTATATGCTTCCAAACTTATGGAGGGTAGTGTAATTCACACAAAAGTCCAATTTTCGTTGCCAATATAAATTCCTAATCAGTGACCTTCCGTAAAAGATCGTTTATCCCGGCTGTTTAAGTAAAAAATATAAGCTTTCGGAAATTAAATGTTTTTTCATTTTTATGTATTTTCTAGTTCACGGAAATGTTTGTAGAACTCGGAGCGAAAAAATTAAACCGACTGGAAATATAACCCACACGCCTCACGTGTTATGCGAGCATGCTACAGAGCTACGCTGCTTGCCAAAAAATCGTCCTTACTTTAGCGTATTAAAGACAGTCGATAAACTTCAAAGTCGATTTTCTCGGGAATGTTTGAGGTTTGCATCGGAGTGCATTGGCTGGTTGATACTTAGAGTTACGAAGTAAACGTACCATACATATGGATGAAACAAACGGTCGTTATCCGTGTGGTCTCCTTGTGAATCATACAGAGCAATGGAGGACCTGCAATAAAACACATTGCCGCCGACCTGAATAGGCTGTGTTGGGAAGCTATTCCTGCCAGAATTTACAGGAGACTAGCGTAAGGAATAAGTTTCAGGAGGGGTCTACCAACTCGTGCTCCTCTGCTGACTCCTCGACACAGAACTCAGAGACGGCCGTTGTGGCCGAGCGGTTCTAGGCGCTTCAGTCCGGAACCGCGCTGCTGCTACGGTCGAAGGTTCGAATCCTGCCTCGGGCATGGATGTGTGTGATGTCCTTAGGTTAGTTAGGTTTAAGTAGTTCTAAGTCTCTGGGACTGATGACATCAGATGTTAAGTCCCATAGTTCTTAGAGCCATTTGAACCATTTTTGAACAGAACTCAGACGACTGGCGAGGGCCTGCGTACATCGCCACTGGACGATGGAACAGTTCTGGCGTGCAGCATTGCCCGATGAACGAGGGTTTATTTTGTACTGTGCTGATGTACACACGAGACTGTGGTGTATACACCACGAAGCTATGGACCGTGCGTGTCAAACAACGTTGTGTCGTGTGCAGCGCGTAACCTGCACTGTAATGTAGCTTGCATGCGTCTGCTGCTATGTTAATTTACTCGCACGCCAGGCGCATACTGCTGACTGAAGTTTTGATTGCATTAGTGGTGTAGCTCCTGTGAGTCGCGCGAATAGTTCAGGGCTTCAAGTTGGTAATGTTCTATTCTGGCATTAGCAGCCCACTAGTTGCCGGCCAGAGTGACCGAGCGGTTCTAGGCGCTACAGTCTGGAACCGCGCAACCGCTACGGTCGCAGGTACGAATCATGCCTCGGGCATGCATGTGTGTGGTGTCCTTAGGTTAGTTAGGTTTAAGTAGTTCTAAGTTCTAGGGGACTGATGGCCCCAGAAGTTAAGTCCCACAGTGCTCAGAGCCATTTGAACCACCTAGTTGCCATTAAGTGAGAGGCTAATTCGTTATTATGACAATCCAGGGATAACTCCTAATATTAATGTCATAGTACGCAATAATTTCTTAGTGAATTTGTAAACATCATTTAAATAAAAATTAAATTTTGACTTATGTTTCGAAGCACACCTTCAGAAAACTGAAATATTCTACGTTGAATATCGTCAATCGTAACATTCAGAGATACCAGTCTTTTACATCAGTGACACAATTTCGCTATACAATTCTTTTAGTCAGGTAATAGTAACTCAATCAACAGATCTTCGTATAGGAAGTGTCCGCCCTCGGTAGCTGAGTGGTCAGCGCGACAGAGTGTGCGATTCCCGGCTGGATCGGAGATTTTCTCCGCTCAGGGACTGGGTGTTGTGTTGTCATAATCATCATCATTTCATCCCTATCGACGCGCAAGTCGCTGGAGTGGCGTCAAATCGAAAGACTTGCTCCCAGCGAACGGTCTACCCGACGGGAGGCCCTAGTCACACGACAGTGAGTATAGGAAATGAAAAATCTCCATTTGACGAAATTGAAGAAAAATTACCACGCAAACGGCTTTAAATGCATGTCGGAACGTTAATAACCTTTGTTTCCCAGACGTATATACAAAATACTACCACGTCACTAAATTTTAATTCACTCAAGCCGATGTAAAAGGAGGATGGTTAGCTCAGAACTGGTTACAAAATGTAATGTTTTACAATATTCATTTCATCCATTCAGCTGTGTTTGAGTTTCATCGCAAAGGCTAGCTTGCTGTCATGGAGATAAAAACGAGAGACAGTGCCACAGATTTATGCTTTACGTTGTTTTGAATCCTGGGCCGCCTAGTTAAACGCCCCAAAACGTTAGCACACTACTGCTTACATAAAGACTGTTTACGAGTGCTCCTTGTTTGTAATGCCGGGCGCATGGACGCAATAGTAGCTCCAAATAGTAAATATTACAGTACTTACGCTAATAACATAGTGTCAGGGAGGCATTTTGAAATGTTTTTCTGGTCTCAAACGCATATTTGATCCCGTAATACGATGCACTTTCCCTAGTAAATGTAACTATTTTTTTTTCTTACACACTTCATGTAAGCAAGAAGAGAAGCATGTGATGTGAAAGGATGCTTTTGTAACGCACATAAGTCCTCTTTCACTGTAGTGATTCTCACCCGTTAAGGTCCATGTTTGCAAAAGACAAACTTACGTTTTCTTTGTTGGTCTATAGACATTTGAAATGAGGAAAGAAGTAAGCAAGGTATGTTATCATCAAAGTGAAAGATTATTGAAATGTCTAAGAAACAGATCTGCACGGACGAATACCTCCAAGCAGAACTGAGTTCTTGTTTTGTTAGACTCTCAATGTTGTAGTTTTCACGCATCTTCCCACTCAGAAATATTACCTATGAAGTGTCATTCAGTGTGTGGCCAATAACAGGGAAAAATGAGAAAATCGTTTTTGAAAGCATGTTACCGCATAGTGATTAAAATTCTTTTGGGTATTATGCCCCGTCGTGCCCTGAGGAAGGTCTTTGCAATTCCGCCGAAACGTCGGTTTTAGTTTTTTATTGTTGTTAGTTTATAGCAACGACGCGGCATAATACCCAGAATAATTTTAATCACTATGACACCGGCCGTGGAAGCCTACGTTCTTATATCATGTTACCGCAATTTGCAATTCAATGAATGTCACCAGCAACCAGTTCTGAAGTTACTAATCAGCATTTAAACTAACACTTCCTTTATTAGTTACTGCAGAAGACTGCCAAAGGAACGGTCTCAATAAGCTGGACACTTTAAAATGGATATTTTGCTTCAACAAGTATGCGAAATAATTTTTGGTAGTGATAGCCTAACCTCTATATCATGTACATGCTTCTTAATCAGGTGCTTCACATATTTTTTAATTAAGATTTAATTAATAGCTTGTAGTTCCACACTTGGTATTCACACAAAATTATCGTATCTTTGTAATAGTAGCCTATTTTATATATTTCCCAGAATATTTCTTGGCAGGACCTTAATGTGCCAGTTTCTCAGAAATAACCCGTTTGATTTTACATTTGAATTTCAGTTTGAGGTTTTCAGAATACGTAAGCCTAAACCAAGCATTATGATAAACCAATAATAATATTAGGGTACCATGTAGTTACCGATTTTTTTCTTCATTCATCGATCATAAAGGAGATCAAATTTTGTACAACGTACCAGACAGCTACAGCCATGAATGAATGCGCATAGTAAGAAATTTGATGTATATATGAAGGGTACACGGCTGTAATAATCAAGATCAGTCAGAATTTAAAATTTAGTTCATAATGCTATTATATAGTGCAGTGGATGCACCATAACGTGGCATTTGTTTTTCGTAAAAGCTTTCAAGGTACTCGCCGAAAAATTGAACGGACAGAAGCATATTACTAGAGAGCTCAGACATTTTTCAGCTAGTTTTGTTCTTAGCATAATTGCTAGTCTTCGATTCAAAGGACTCAACCTCCTGGTATATTTGGCATATTTACACTCAGTAATGCCTTATGGACTAAATCATTGGGGTAACTCAACACGTAGAAAGAAAGGATTGATTGCACGAAAGCGAACAGTAAAAAAAAGATTATGTGATGTTCAGCAGCGATCGTCAGGTATCTAGCTCTTCAAGGATGTAGGCATTTCAACTGTACAATCAAACTACATAAATATTCGGTAATGGGGTTCATGATAAATAACCCATCAAAGTTGTGAAGAATAGAGATGTCCATATCTAGAGAAAAAAAATGTCCTTGGCTACCCATTCTTAAAGAAAGCTTGCTCAGAAAGGAGTTCGGTATGCAGCAACTAAAATTTGATCGTTTATCCATTGACAAAAAGGCTGGTAAGCAGCAAGGCAAGTTTTAAATCTAATCTAAAATCATTTATGCTGGACAATGCCTCCTGTTCCGTGGAAAAATTTTATTTAATAACTGGTAGCCTATAAGGAACTTAACATTAAATTTAGTTGCAGGACTGGGACTAAAAAAATAGTATGTTTATTAATTTTAAGATCAATCACGAATACATATCGTACAAGCTTAGTCGTTACAGATCATTTTGATTACAGAAACGTTCAAATGGGCTATGAAGCATTTAAACTGACTAGCTAAATAATATATATTCTATCCTCCCTGCTATTCTTTGATGAAACGAAATTCAAACAATTTCGTATGACGTGGTATTTGAGGAACTTTGCTACAATATATTATGTATGGAAATAACACGGAGCACATAATTAACAGTTTACACATCGAAGTAGTCGTGTCAGAGTCGTGTTACCGGGAGTGTTAATAATAGTGGAGGAATACACGATTCGTGCAGCTACTGCAACTTCACAAAGTGAAACTACATTTTCCGTAAAATTTTTGGAGCCCTGAATTCAGAAGAGCGGACGTTGTCGCAGATGGTTTTGTGCAGCGGCCGTGTCTATTGAAATGCGCTGTGTGCTACATCTGCTGAAATGCAAGGCACGGACGCTGCTCCGCTGTCAGTTTCAATAGCTGTCCAGGGCACGCTGCTAGACGAAGAGAGAAGGACGGATAGCGGTAGGCAAATGGAAAGGGAAGCCAAAGAGAAGGAAGAGAAGACTGACAGCGAGAACGAGAGAGAGAGAGGGAGGGAGAGAGAGAAAGAGGATAGCAACGTTTTGTTACGGGACAGCTGGCACTTCCACAGTATGCCTGCGGTTACCTGGCGACGGTTGCTTGGCGCCCAGCCCGGAACTTGGCAGACTAATTCGCCCATCTCACCCTCCGTAAAACTCCTCCACTCTTCAGCCTCCCGTGACGAGTTCCTTGCTTCCATTTCTTGAGTTTTACAGCCTTGGAATTTCTCTCTCTCTCTGACGAATCTCCCGGCGAATAATGGAGGGAAATTGTGTTGTGGTAACTAAGTATACAGCGCAGTTTCGCGAACGTCGATTGAGGGGCAGTAAAGAAGATCTCTTAATGTCTTATACACAGGTAGCGCGAAACAGCTGCTCGTAAATTTTCAGATTGAAGCCGTTACTCTTTTACGAGCTACGCCTCCGCCATCGGCTCTGCGGTGAACGAAGAAAAATATTAGTGTGTTTGTAGTCAGCGGGTACCGTCAATAATTAATGCAGTTGCAGAAGTTAACGTTGCTGTTTTCATTACAGCTAGCTTGATCGTTACTGTCAATAGTGCATTTATGTCTATTTTCCTTATTCTTTCATAAATTTCTTTCCTTTCTGCAGTAAGCACATTTAGCAAAAAAGCGGATAAATATGCACTCTGGCACGATCTGATATTAGCCTCATGTTTCAAACGTAGCTGCACGTACGAGATCATCATATCACTCATCATCTGCATTCATGGATTGGATTCGAGGAACTGCTTGCTCCATCATCATCTGTACCGACCCAGGGCCTTCACCCCTTTCGGAATGTGTTGCCTAATTCCATTCTTCTTACATCCCACTTCCTTTTCTACTTTTATGTGTCGATTTTTTTCTGTTACTGCAAATATTTTAAGCTCATTTATAACATCGTTTCTTAATCTATCTTGCAGGTTACATTTTTTAAATGATTGGGTGCACTTTGTCTCTTGGGTCACTACTCGATTTATATCTATCATAGTCGTTATTAAATTCTCAAATCCTTGAAGAAGCATTGGTACAGTTAGTTTTTATAGAATTTCAATAACGTTTATTTATTTATCTTTTTGTTTAAATTTCTTTTTATTGTTCCAAACATACACTCATAGACATTTTTCTGTCTTGCTCTTTACAATCATCAATAGCTTTCCTCGAAATGCTCTTGCTTTCATCTTTTCTGTAGATATTTTGGAATTTTAAATTTGACCACTGTAACTGAATTTAAAAATAATTTTAGTTCTCCTTTCGAGTTGGCTCTATTCCACTTTTTAATCATGTGATATTTATATATACAGAATGAAATTGGGGAAAGATTGAAATATTGATTACTTGCAATCTAATTCTTACTCATCTTGTTCGCTGTTCTTGTTAGAAATTTAATTTCATTGTATAATTTTTTTATGACCTATACCAAATGCCATGGAATACAATTTTCTTATTTAACTGACCAGAGTTTTTGTGTTTAATTTGTCAAACGCCTTGATATGATCAGTAATAGATATATGTTTCTCATTATTAAATTCTCTTCTTTTATTGCTCAGTATCTTCAAAGTAAATATATTATCCATTGATGTTCGTCCTAAGGTAGGATCGGTTTCGGCTATTGACCTTAATTTCTTTTCCCTTGTCATCATTACAGCCTTTTCCATCTCAATTCTTAAAAATTGAGCTCACAATAGCCGTTAACTAGACTTCCAGTGTTCTCGATTTTTCCAAAATAAATTTAGGAAATGTAAAACACCTTAGTTTAATAATTCCGCCTCAGCTCTGTGTTAAAGTCATCTATACCAGCTGTATTTCTGTTTTTCAATGTTCTTAAATCTTCTTTTAATCTCGCCAATGTTAGTACATCTTTCCCTTTCTCACCTTCACACACTTTCGTTGACTCTATTAAGTTTTGGTCATACGGCAACTGTTTATAATGTTCTTTTCTTTTGGTTGCCTTAACTTTTAATGTATTTTTTCTTGTATTTTTGAATATTTGATTTTTTTGTAGGCAACTAACTTAGCGCCCACTCCTTCGCTCTCGTTGGTTACTTGGGCTGCAAAGATTTTCTTCGTTATCGTTTAATCGCATTTCTATGTTGTTCACAAACTGCAGCACCCTCTAAGCTTTTAAGGTAATTAAGGCCACATAAGCATGATCTTCTCCAAGTGTACTGTAACTTAGCTTGCGTCATGGTCACTATTTGTAAGTTGCGGAAAAAAATGGCGTATGTGTAAGTTGCGTGAATCTCACATTGAATAAGAAAATGCTATCTGACGTAGAAATCAACGTAAAAGATTGGGTCACCACCGACTCCAGCCACCCGACAAATAAAAGGTTCGACTGAATAGGAAAATTACCTAATTTAATCCTAAGGAAAAAACTCATAAAAGAACATTCATTGTACTATCACTCATTAAGAATGGGATGTGATTACTAGTTTGGTTCCGGCATTGTTCATGTGAATCAAATATTAAAATAAAGTAAGTAATGCGTGAATACTGTGCATAAGAGCAGCTTGTAGCAGCACTCCTGAAAACAACATCTATTCTAAAGAATTTGTTTTAAATAAAAAAGTAACACCACTTATTGGGCCCGTGCGCGTGAAAACGCTATGGATGGGCTAACAAGGAAACTACGGGGTAAATAGCGTAGGTAACAGAGACGTTACATCGGTACACAGGATAAGATTGATGGCAAAATTATTTATTCCTTAAAACATTGATGTAATGCATCTACACAACTGCTGTTGCCTGGTAACTAAGTACTATTTCTTGTGAAACGGTACACGATTCACGACACACTCGTATGCATACGTGGTTTGCAGAGACACGATTTCTACATACTGTGGTGAAGTTTTAACCACATTGAACCACGCAGCCGCGAAAAATTAACATTTTTCAGAAGGGACATTTGAATGGACAAAGGCAGTGGGCCAACAAACTCTAATATTAAACCACGTGGATGGCTTCCAACGGACATAAGGTAAATGAGACAAAGAAAATTCACGAAGCGGCAAAATTATTAAGGTGCAGGAAAGATTAGAGTGTATACAGACGCAGTTGCAGGCAGACAAACATTCACACTGAACCGAGGAAGCACTTCTTACATATGCAACACCTTTGTGTTGCGTTCTTCTTGCGGATCAAAGTCTGCATTAGGAATTAAACTGAAAGTCTGCAGACGCCTTGCATTCCTTACTCCGACAAGGTTAAACAATCTTTATAACACGAGACTTGAGACCAAAAGCTAAAAGCTCCCCTCTCGCTACGCGACAACGCACTATGCGGTTCAACCAATTCACCGTCCTTCGAAGAGAGCTCGGCTGCAAACCGTCGGCGCGCTGGAAGCAGACTGACCGTCTCAAACACTCCAACGTCTCCCACGCGATCCGTGGCCAGGAAAAGCCAGAGATGAGGCTTCCGCCAACAACCTAACACCGGTAACTTTCACTCAAGGGGAGCAAACCTCTTTGCCTACCTGAAAACTCCAGGGGTTGGCCATTCTGTACGACTACCGCTGATTCTCTGCAGCAGACTAAACCACCGTATAGCAACATGAAACACACCACATTCATTCACTCACGCTTTACTAGACGGTTTTGTACCACTGGAAAGTAAATAAAATGATAATGAAAGAGGACTACACGACCCTTTCAGTACTTCTGACTAAAAAGCATTTCAGGTTCCTGGTGTGCGAAGTTTTTGTTAATCATTGCTTTTGCTTTCTTGTGGAGATATTTACATAGTAACGTTCATCCCATAGTAAATACTTTTTATAGAGGGAATTCAGTTCTGGTTGCAACGACGACCGAATTATCTCTGCAATATTACCACGGTTGCAGCACCAGTGCCACAGAGTTAGAGAATGGATTGGAATGAATTTTAATATTTCTTTATGTGAGAAGTGAAATATCAACTTCCATAAATTTAGCTCTAAAATTTTTTATGTGTTTCTCAAAACTTTTCATTCCCTATTGCAGTCCCGTAAGGGTTGAACGTCCAGAAACACTGAAAGACGTGTTTTTCTTATTTATAATCCTGAAGTCAAATACCAACTGTCATAGATGAAGCCTTAAAAATCCTTCAGGAGTTTTTAGTAATTTCTTTATTTTCAAAAATGTTTCACTCACTATTTTACCCCCTTAGTGGTTGAATTTCCAAAAGTGCTGAATCACGTATTTTACCAAATACTAATTTTTGTAGTTGTAGCCTCAAATATGCCTTAATAGCGACATATTTTCAAAATGTTTTCCATCCCCTGTTTCACAACCTTAGGAGTGGAATTTTGGACAATCCCGTCATAAACTTCAAGTTTCTATCCTTAGCGGTTTGGGTTGGACGATGATAAATCAGTCAGGACATTGCCTTTTAATTAAAAGCATCTGTTTGTTGTTCATGAGTATAAGTTTCTAGGTTTCTTATCTATCTGTCCTAACTTGGTATGTGCGCTTTTTACACATTCTCGTTTACCAGTTTTTTTTTTTTTTCGCTTGCATTCTCCTCTTCAGTCTGTCTTTTTTGTAGATGTTTTCACTGTACATATGTGACCAAAATCTAAAATTCTTAATAAATGTTTCAACTTGAGAGCGAAGTCTTTCGCGACTGCACTACTGTGTAAAACTCAGTTTAGGGTAAAACGTCATGCTTTTGACGATTACCTCCGTCGCCTTCATCAGCATCAACTGACTGCCAAACCTGCTGCTGTGGTGACCTTATATAGCCCATAGACGGCATCTGGTTAGTCGATAATTATACGCCGCGACGAGTGTTTACGCTGTTTTAGGCGCTATGTCACGGATTGCGTGGCCCCTCCCGCCGGAAGTTCGAGTCCTCCCTCGGGCATGAGTGTGTGTATGTCTTGGGACCGAAGATCTCAGCAGTTTGGTCCCTTAGGAATTCACACACATTTGAACACATTTGATTCTACGATGTGCTGTCGCAGGTAGTGTCAACGTTTGCGCTGGTGGTGCCACCGCTTCTTTCGTAGGTAAACATTGCAACGAATATCTCTGGCTCTTCTCTGAACCGAGAGCTCGCTTCCACGCACCGAAAGGTTTACATCCGCTGTCACGGTTGAAGATCTTCACGCACATTCTTATGTACAGCCTCTTTAATTACAGACTCAGTGTGTGGGGGGCCTGGGCAAAACTTTTGTTTCGTTAAACAAAATCTTATGTTTGTTGTGAAGCTGTGCCCAGCATCTGCAGATATCTCCAGTTCTCAATTTTTAATACCCCGTTGATATTCTGCACAATGGTCCGAAACGATACGGATGGGCAGACCAATGTAACTGCTTCCGCACTCAAAAGGGATATTGTAAATCCCAGGGATCCTGAGTTGAGACTGTTCTTAACACGGCGTAGAATGTCCTTTATCTTCTTAGGAGGTCGTAAAATAGATCTTATACCTCGACTTTCCAGGACACTATGTGTTTTGCTGGATATAGCAGCGAAGAAAGGAAGGAATGCAATCGGTGGCTCATCACGTGAATGTTCAACATTTTCACGTTTCTGCCGACGGCCACTTCGATTTCGAAATTTATCATCTGAAGTGTGTGTTCCGAAAGAATGGCTATGGGCCACATTATACGAAGCCAGCGTTCTCCAAGAAAAGGAAACGTGAAAGAATGGCGAGATCGGCGGACCTAATAAGAAATTTTAGGGTAACTAACCAACGTATTGCTTATATTAATTTAGCATAACTAGGCTCTCAAATGGCTCTGAGTACTATGGGACTTAACATCTATGGTCATCAGTCCCCTTTAGCGTAACTAGGAAGGGTGACAGAGAGGGTGAGAGATCGTAAGGAGGGAGCATCTCGAGGATTGTGACCTGGGACACTGAGGTGAGAGGATGATGGATGGGTAAGCGGGATGGAGCAGCGAACGATAGAAAGTTTGGTGACGTGCTCAAAATGGTTCAAATGGCTCTGAGCACTATGGGCCTCAACTGCTCTGGTCATCAGTCCCCTAGAACTTAGAACTAGTTAAACATAACTAACCTAAGGACAGCACACACATCCATGTCCGAGGCAGGATTCGAACCTGCGACCGTAGAGGTCGCGCGGTTCCAGACTGTAGCGCGTAGGACCGCTCGGCCACTCCGGCCGGCCCTCTTGCTCAATGAAGTGTAACTTTCACTTACTACATCTCTTGAGTGTTTGCGACAAACGGCCGCTGATAGCTAGTCTGTAGTTCAAAGGTAAATTGATTGTCAAAGATTTAAATATGACTGAAATCTATGGATACTAAACTATAACAAAACAAGAAATTAAAGCTTACCTCCTGCAAGAATTGTACTCACCAACTACAGAACGACGCGTTTACTGTTTCATCCCAAACGTGAAGGAGCAGGTTAGTTTAAAACACATGAATCCATCAAGGTGAATATTCCATTATTTGGCTGGACACGAAACACACCTGAACTATCTACAAAATAGCAATTCATTGTATTCAAGGCACTATGAATGTCGTGCAGGATTGCAGTAGCCAGTTAATAATCAGAAATGATGATAGAAATTTCTGCCAGACTCAAACAACCGCTGTGATATTGTGCTATGGCACACCTAAAGAAATCCATACATGTTGTAAAGGCAGATGCATGAATGTAGGTATGTGTGTTCCACATCTCCTCGAAAACCATTGGATCGGTTTCAGGCAGACTTAATACACATGTTACTTACTATCTGGAAAGACATGCTGTGGGTGGTAAGAACCAGCAACCTCCCACTGTGGTGCCGGTGATAACGTGGAGAGAAAAGCGGGGTGGGGGGAGAGATCTGGACAGGCAGAGAGGCAGATATAAGCAGACAGGGAGGAAGAGTAGATGGACAGAGAGAGAGGGAGCTGGAACTGGACACATGGGGAAAGTAGGGATAGAAGATAGAGGGGGAAAGAGGAGGGGGAGGAGGTGGTGGATAGAGAAAGGGGAGAGGAGGAGATGGATAGCGAAAAGAAAGAGGAGGAAATGGACAGGGGAGAAGGAGACGGGCTGAGAGAGGAGGAAGGAGGAAACGAACTTAGAGTGGGTTGAACGAGATGGACAGAGGGGAAGAATCAGATGAGTAAAGAAAGGAAAGAGGGAGAGATGGACAGAGACAGGGAGGAGGACGACATGGATAGATAGAGGGGGAGCAGGAGATTGACATAGAGATGGAAAGAGGAAGTGGACAGAGGAAACGAAGAGTAGGAGATTGAGCGACTTGGGGGGGGGGGGGTGAATGGGAGATGGCTAGAGAAAGGGAAGAATGGGAAATGGACAGAGGTGGGAGCATGAGATGGCCAGCGGCAGGGGGATGAGGAGAAGGTGAAGGGGGAGATAAACTAAAAGAAGAAGGGAATAAGTTAGAAATGTACCAGCAGAAATTAATATCTGGAGACAAGCCTCGCAGGAGCCAGCTACGGAAATAACGTACCTTGTGACGCAGGAAACGTTGGGAGTACTAAGTGGCTTGGGGTTGTGGGGCACAAATGGCTGTAAATCTTTATTTAGTACAGCTTATCTAATCAAAGCCCACGAGTTCAAATAAAATAATAAAGCATTACTTGCACGCAACACCAATAAACAAAAATCTTTATTTAGTACAGCTTATCTAATCAAAGCCCACGAGTTCAAATAAAATAATAAAGTATTACTTGCACGCGACACCAATAAACAAAAATGGTTGGTATATGTTACCTTAAGCGTCAAATTAAAAATACATTGATATTTTAAATAAATAATGCTTTAACAATAAAAGGAAGGCGCAACAGAAATAAAAAACCTTAAACTAACACAGTTATAAAAATGCACGTATGTGTCACATATGCCCATAAACCATTCGACCGGCTTCAACCAAACTTCGTACATATGCCACTTACTGTTTGTAAAGACTTACTGTGAGGGTAAGAACCAGCAATCTCCTACTGAGATGGGGATGAAAGCGTGAAAAGAGAAAGGAGGAGGAAGAGATGGAGAGACAGAGAGGGGGAAGAAGAACTTGAAAACAGATACAGGGAAGGAGGACCCGGGCGGAGACAGGCAGAGGAAGATTTAGAGAGGGTGAGGAGGAGATGGAGGGGCAGGATCAGATGAACAGATGGAGAAAGAGGACATGGATAGAGATGGCAGGAGCAGATTGTCAGAGCGAAGAGTGGGAAGAGATGGACGCAGAGGGGGCAGCAGGTGATGGACAGGAAGTGGGGGCGGAGCATGTGATAGAGGAGATGGAATAATAGAATTGAAATAATAAATACATAACTGGACGACGCCAGATACACAGGTAGTTAATAATACAAGCGGGAAAATAACGATATTAACACAACATAGTGGGACACAAGCACAGGACACAATTTCTTACATACAATGGAAATGAGAAATGACAGAAAACATACCAAAGCTAATGCTAAGTCTGCAGATAAGAACAAAAAGTAGCAGGAAATAGCCACATACCCCACCACAGAAGACAGGCCTAAACGGTGCTGGGATATGGGGAAAGATAAACTGATTCACTGAATGAAAAACACTATGCCAATTGACAGAGTGTGAGAAACGTTGACCAGTTAAACATAACCGAATAGTACTGCAAGAGCACTCCCTCAGGGTTTAATTGAACAAATTTGCGACTGAAACATATCTCCGGAAAAGGCGACTTGATTTTGCTCTTGCTCTGTCGTTAAGACAATAATTATCAGAAATACACTGAACGCTACAAATTCAAGCACAGCCAGAGCGACTGAAATACCGATGTTCTCGTCACTAACCACCGGAACGATAC
The DNA here is from genome assembly GCF_021461385.2 of Schistocerca piceifrons. Classification (NCBI taxonomy): domain Eukaryota; kingdom Metazoa; phylum Arthropoda; class Insecta; order Orthoptera; family Acrididae; genus Schistocerca; species Schistocerca piceifrons. The sequence goes on from NC_060143.1 coordinate 370,758,452, forward strand.
CCGTCCTGAACGTCGCCGTTTAAGAGCACTCATCACTGGCAGTATTCACTTGGGTACAGTCAGCACAGTTTTGACTGGTGTGCCAAGACTCCAGTAGCGCACATCCACTCGTAAAAGGAATAATTTCAAAAGTAATCGCCATAAATGTTAATCCATGTCCATGACAAGACGGTCAGTGCCTTCATGAAAAAAGTACACAGGTGTGCACATCTTCCTCCAAAGCAAGCGAATGTCTTTCTTCAGGATTCCAAAAACATGGAAGTCGCATGGGAAGCGATCGGTACGGTATGTAGATGTTTCGAGTGTCTCCCGAATGAGTTGGCGTAACTCTTGCGTCACGACATTTGCTCTAAGGGGGCGTCTTCTGTCGAATCGCGACTAGCACGAAACGTCGCTCATCATTATATACGGTGATTTTCAACACACAAGCTGCACCATACATATTCTTCATTCTGCGATGGATGTCTACCGGTCCTTCGGCAACCAAGAAAAGAATAACAGCACCCTGGTTCAGTATGGATGCATTTGGTAATAACGACACCATCGTTGAAGTTGCACCATACATATTCTTCATTCTGCGATGGATGTCTACCGGTCCTTCGGCAACCAAGAAAAGAATAACAGCACGCTGGTTCAGTATGGATGCGTTTGGTAATAACGACACCATCGTTGAAGTTGCACCATACATATTCTTCATTCTGCGATGGATGTCTACCGGTCCTTCGGCAACCAAGAAAAGAATAACAGCACGCTGGTTCAGTATGGATGCATTTGGTAATAACGACACCATCGTTGAAGTTGCACCATACATGTTCTTCATTCTGCGATGGATGTCTACCGGTCCTTCGGCAACAAAGAAAAGAATAACAGCACGCTGGTTCAGTATGGATGCATTTGGTAATAACGTCACCATCGTTGAAGATTCTGCATTTACCCCACCTACGTTGGACACGAGTACGACACTAATCTCTTGCCTACCGTCGATATACACACATCGGAGTCTCGCTACGTTGTATGTAAGCAGCAGCAGCTCCCTCAAACAGGAACTTTTGGATCGCTCCTTATGCAATGTCGAAAAAATAAAATAAAATCGCAACATCAAGAACCAGTTGCGCGATATAAACAACAGTTGGTAGGCTTGTTCCTACATCCGATAGATGATGCCTACTGAAATTTCATACCAGCCGCGTAAGAGTGGCGCTGGTAGCACTACTATGTGGATACAAATGTGGTTTGCATTAAATACACGCTGTTACTGTGGTGATCCTTTGTTACCTTTGACATTTCACAAGGCGTCGTGATGTTATCCAAGAACGCTTTTAAGGTGACAAAGACGCCATTATGAACACCTCACTGAGTTCGAAAGAGGTTGTTCCTTCTGCATTATTGAGGAATGATTTGGCAGGAAGTAACCACTGTACATGATTACTGGCAGTGGTGATCACTGGACTATACTGTCGCAAGAAGACCGGTCTCCGGAAGGACACGTCGCACTACCGGGAAGGAAGACCGCAGTGTTCGGTGTACGGCTCTGGCGCATCGTACTTCACCTGCAGCCTCAATGTGTGGAGCAGTTGGAACCACAGCGAGACAGCGAACAGTTACAAATCGGTTACTTCAAGGAAAACTCCGAGGCAGACGCGCTGTAGTCAAAGCCGCCGCGATTATGGTGTCAAGCGATAGCTGAATGGGCGGCAAGGTGGAGGTAGGTTGTGTTTACTGGTGATAGCTGATCCTGCCTCGGTACCAGTGATGTCCGTGTGTTGATTAGAAAGAGGCCAGATAAGAGCCTGCAACAGCCTGACTGCGTGCTAGACACTTTGGACCTACACCTGGAGTTATGGTCTGGAGTGTGATTGCTTATGACACCTGGAGCACTCTCACGGTTATCCCACGCAACCATACTGCAAAATTATACGTCAGTCTTATGATTCGAGCTATTGTGCTGCCTTTCATGAACAGCATTCCAGGGGCTGTTTCCCAAGAGGATAACACTCGTCCACTTACCGCTTTTGTAGCCCAGCACGCTCTACGGAGCGACGACATGTTACCCTAGCCTGCTCGATCACCAGTGTGTTTCCAATCAAGCACATATCGGATGACAGATGCAGCATCATCCACAGACACCTTTAACCGTCCTGCATTGACCGACAAGTGCAAATGGCTTGGGACTTTGTCCCACAAAATGACATCTGTCACTTTTACAACACAAGTCATGCACGTTAGCATTTTTGCTTTCCACATTCTAGGGGTTACACCGTCTGTTATTGTAAAACGATTTCACATTTACATTAATCTGTCGTCTTGAAATGTTACCTAGAAAAATGTGTTCCCAAAATTTCATTCCTCTGCATTAATTATTTTTTGGTGTTGTCGATTCTTTCCATCAGTGTCGTTACATTATAAATTGCTACACAGAACTAAAAATGCCTTAAATGGTCACGAGTGTAACAGCCTACGAGAACAGGAGATGTAATGGTTACATAAGCTTAACTACATTGCAGGAGGTGACAGATTTCGGGTCATTGTTACAATACTGGGAGCGAACAGTCACACTAACAAGGAGTTACAAAACGCTCATACGATCCATCCTACATTATTGCTATAGAAAATGAGACCAATTGGAGATTTTGGACGTATACGAAGAAGGGCAGCAAGAATGGCCACCCGTTTGTGTGGCTGAAGGAAGAGCAATACGAAAATGATGAGAAACCTGAACAGGTAGACAGCTGAAGATCACCAATCACACCAAAGCCTAACTAGACTAGTTCATCAACCAGTATCGAACAAGGAAATTAGGAATGTATTACAGGTCATCATACATCACTCCCATACTGCGCAAAAAGAAAATTAGGTTAACATTACAGCACACGTGGACGGTTTTCTGTAGTAATTGTTCTTGCACTCGACAAGTGAATAGAATGGGACGACACCTTAATACGAGGCATAATGGGAAGCGCTACCTGGCACGTACTGTTCAGTATGTTGCCGATTGGTGGTGTAGAGTAAACGTAGGGTAGTATCCCTCAGGTTTTCTCGACTTGGGTGATTCATGGGGTGCTTGTTGGTGACCTCCCGCCTTTTTATTTTATGGAAAATATTCCGACTAACTATCTCTCCAGGTGCTGCGATTCGTGAAGCCTGTATACTAGCTCCCTGCAGTTAAGCCAGCAGCTAAAAAGGACGAGTGTGTCAGTCGCTGAAGTATTGTAGGCAAAAGAGAAACTGCTGAACACACAGAGTCACACCATTAGATGTAGATGTGCTTGGGGTTTTAAAGGAAACATTGTCTGAATCAGTTATAGCAATTTGTAGTGGAATTTACACTGATAAACCAAAAAATTATCAGCATCTCCTAATAGCTTCTTTGCCTGTCATGGAAAGGAAATACATAACTGATTCTGCGTATCATGGATCTGACAGTTTTGTTGTTAGGTTTGTGGAGGTATGTGGCATTAGGTCTCTACACACAGACTGCGAAATGACAAGTTGCTCTCTCACCTATTTTTCGTATACAGAAAATTATTAAAGATTTTGTTACAACCCGACACACCTTGAGCGAGACTCTAGGAAGTTACAGCCTGAGCAGACGTTGATGGACCCTGGTAGAGCGCTAACAGCATGAGGTATTTTTATGGTTCTTAGCTCATAGAAATGGAATTATGGGAGTTGGAAGCATTTGGCGATGAGCCATCCTTCAGTAAATCTTGCTGGACAGGCCCACAGCCGTACAGCGCAGATAGAGCAGTCCCTCATTGAGACAGGTCTCCAGCAGAACAACGCCACAATACCTGCATTAGTGCCAACTGAAGACTGGACTGGGGGCGACAGACTGAAGGAACGTGTCTACACAGTGGAGTTGTAAGCCGGGCATTGTATGCAGAGCCACGTGTAGTAAAAAATTCACAAATTTTCGTGTTCACTGATAATTCAAATAGGCCTGTGACCCACTTCCAATGGCAGCCTCGGTTGTATACGAAACTCTGGCATTTGAGAAACGTTTGGTGATTTAGAGAAAGATCTTTAACACTCTATCCCTTCACTTGTTGGCATGAAAAGCGTCATGACTTCCCAGAAAATCTTCTCCCTCCATGAAAACTTAAAAAAAAAAACAACAGTAATTGGCTTTTTTTCCAGAAACACAGGTTTCTTAACTCTTGCTCTGGTTCTATAGGAGTTTGTGCTGTTATGTGGGAGGGGAGATTTAGCTCCTCTAGAGCCCTGTGATTGGCTCAAGACGACGGGAAGGCAGTGTAATTCATGCACTTTGTGGGAAAATGGAATTTTTTTTCTGAAGAGGTGCGAGGCACTCGGATGCTGGACGTTGGTCTGGTAAGACCACCTTCTGGTCGTTGCTCTGGCTTGTGTGATTGGTCCTTAGGACCTGTCCTGAGACTGACTTCACTTGCGAGTAGTTTAGACTGGGAAGCCTGTGGTGAAGTTCCTACTGAACTGACAGTGTGACTTCTAACGTCTCAGACTATTCATTTGCCAAGGGCACAGTTATTCGTTTTTGGTTTACCAGTCTTGACGTTTGGTGTCCTTTGTGCGCTCTGTCGAATAAGTGAGCGAAATTGCTCCTTGGTACCACCAGTGAACTGGTGTGTCACATACTGAAACCTACTGTGACTTCAGAGCTCTGGCAGAGAGTAAATTGCGATCTGTCTGCATGATCGCTAGACTGTGAGATTTTTGTATTCCTTTCGTGGCCGCAACCGATTCACAGGTGCCGCCTCACGTCTCATCTCCAACACACACACTCTCCAGCTGCAAGTTGCATCAGCGCACGAAGCAAATCGGTTAACACACTGCCGCTCGGCGTTGTTAGGGCATACAAATCTCAATTGCCACTTGCTCTCAGCTGCATCTATATAGAGGAATTTCTGTAGATTTGAATAATCAAAGTCTGCTCAGCGTCAGATCAATTCAGATTGCGTTATTCACATTTTTATGGCCAGAGTACTTGACTCACTTCTGCCACCCAGGATGCTTGTCCATTGTGATCTTAAACCAACGGCTAGTGTTTACAGTGTTCAATCAATAACTTGTTTAGCATAAATTATGTCTTGTTTCTTTTGAAAAATAACTGTTGTTGGACCTCTCGCAAATTTTTCTTCATTCTCAATCATTTTATATAGTCCCCCCAGCGCAAACTTTCAAGGTCACTTTAATTCACGTAAATAATGGACTGCTGATTTGCGTACTCGTTAATGGCGCCCAATAGCGATCCAGATGGGTGCCATAGGACTTACCTCTGGCGAATTTGGTCGGAGAGACATCAATGTGGGTTTTCTAGAAACCTCCTGAAACCAATATAGAACGGTTCTGGCTCCGAGGCATGGACACTTATACTACTGGAAGACGACATCGCCGTCGTGGAAAACATGAAGCATGAAGGAGGGATGCAGGTGGTTCGCCGTTGTCAGCGTGTTTTCGATTACTATCACAGATCCCGTGCAAGCGCTGGAACATTTCTCCCGTAGCGTAATAAAACTCTCACCAGCCTGCGTCCGTGGCACGCTGCACGTTTCGATCCGGTTTCCACATCCACGACATTTGTGGAAACGACCGTCGATCTGGTGTAGCAAAAATGTGATTCATCCGAAGCGCCAACACGTTTCCATTGATCGACGGTTAAATTCCGTTGGTCCTGTGCCCACTGCAATCGCAATTGATGATGTCGTTGGGTGAACATGAGAACACATAGGTATGGTCATCTGTGACCCCGGTGTTCGGCAGTGTAGGATGAATGATGTGCTCCAAAACAGATGTGCGTGGACCAGCATCGGCACAGATGCCACACATCACCAACTATCCGACTTTACAGAGCAGACAAGCCTCCGAACCCCACGTTCTGTGAAGAGTCGAGGACGTCCAACCATTTAGCGCCTATTGGTAGTTTCACTGTCATTCTACCTCTTATCGTAGGTGCTCACGACAATAGTACGTCGAGCAGCTTCGTCATTTTCTAGATACTCATTCCTAGGTTTCGCGTAATAATCGTCTGTCCTTTAACCAAGTAGTTTGTCTCAGAGGATTTCCACATTTGCAGCCCACAACGTTACCAGCCGGCATCTAACCTCGCTATTGGGGATAGTCGTAACGTTTCGAGTTATCAATGTACATGCTAAATTGCAAGACACCGCTGGGCTACGGCTGAACATAAACAGTGCCTTCGATATTATACGATATGAAAATTGCGCCCCTCCGACTGAGGTGTTCATAATAAATTGCTCACACTAGAAACAGACTGAAAAGAGACTGGCCCTACAAATGTCGTGAGTAGGTATTAAAATCCATGGAGAAGAAATAAAAACTTTGAGGTTCACCGATGACATTGTAATTCTGTCAGAGACAGCAAAGGACTTGGAAGAGCAGTTGAATGGAATGGACAGTGTCTTGAAAGGAGGATATAAGATGAACATCAACAAAAGCAAAACGAGGATAATGGAATGTAGTCGAATTAAGTCGGGTGATGCTGAGGGAATTAGATTAGGAAACGAGACACTTAAAGTAGTAAAGGAGATTTGCTATTTGAGGAGCAAAATAACTGATTATAGTCGAAGTAGAGCGGATATAAAACGTAGACTGGCAATGGGAAGGCAAGCTTTTCTGAAGAAGAGAAATTTGTTAACATCGAGTATAGATTTAAGTGTCAGGAAGTCATTTCTGAAAGTATTTGTATGGAGTGTAGCCATGTATGGAAGTGAAACATGGACGATAAATAGTTTGGACAAGAAGAGAATAGAAGCATTCGAAATGTGGTGCTACAGAAGAATGCTGAAGATTAGATGGGTAGATCACATAACTAATGAGGAAGTATTGAATAGGATTTGGAAGAAGAGAAGTTTGTGGCACAACTTGACCAGAAGACGGGATAGGTTGGTAGGACATGTTCTGAGGCATCAAGGGATCACCAATTTAGTATTGGAGGGCAGCGTGGAGGGTAAAAATCGTAGAGGGAGACGAAGAGATGAATACACTAAGCAGATTCAGAAGGATGTAGATTGCAGTAGGTACCGGGAGATGAAGAAGCTTGCACAGGACAGAGTAGCATGGAGAGCTGCATCAAACCAGTCTCAGGAATGAAGACCACAACAACAACAACATGGTTCTTGTTGAAATCAATAGTTATTAGAAGGGTTAAAGGGTTCACTTATAAATATAGAATTCAAAGATCGGTAACTTAGACCACTCCACAGGAATAACAACAGCACCTGATCAACATAACTGTTTCCTCTCACACAAAGGAGATGAGTTAGAAATCATGAAATGAAATATGTGTAATTAAACAGTTGACGGGAACGGAACAGCAAAGTACACGGGGATGGGAGAAAATAGTGTGGTAACTAAGTTATGAGGTCATCCTAGTAAATAAAGTACATGACTGCGTCGTTTCGTTGTGGTTACCTATACAAAAGTATGTGCAGGAACTGATTATGGTTAAGTCGGCAGCGAGAGCATAATTTCAAACGCGATCCTCAGTGCGTTAACTGAAATCGCGCCTACTCTTGCCTCATCAGTAACATCTCCCCTCGCTTTCCTGCTGGTACTTGTCAAAATTTCGGTGCAGAAAGATGAGTTGTCACTTCAACTGCAGAAGCCTTGGTGCTGGAATTGACCGCACAGCATAGCGCTGGAATCTCTCGTCTTGCTCACCATCCAGACGCAGAATACAGCTATGGCATGGTCCCAACCAAGAGTACTGTACTGCTTCCCATTGTGACCAAGAATAGTTTAGAAACTACGTACCTCTGAGCTCTGACCCCCTAAAATATCTGGTTTTTCTGTAATATGGAACAATAGAAGCACTACCAAAGAGAGTTCACATAGCAAAGCTTTCTCTCTCTCCCCCAGAAGCGTCTGTTATTACTGAGCCAATTTCTTTTCCTCTTGAAATAAGTTTACAACGGTTTGATGTGAGACCCCCTCCCGGAAGAACGGTGGAAGATCTGACAAATGCGAGGGAACTCGCGCTTCTGACCCTATGAAAAGGCAGCTATAGTTCTCCCACTCCCGCCAATTTTTAAGACAACGTATAATCAACAAGTGCTCCATTTCCTGTGCCAAGAACTCAGGGCGATAATTGGTGCGGTGGAGGCGGTGGTGAAACTCAGGAACGGGCCTGATGCAGTAGATAGTGAATTGACGAGCTCTGCCAGGTCTTACCTGCAGTCGAAATTACTGTCCACGGAATAAGCGCCATCTGCGCCTGAGTGGAAGTCCTAAGCGGACCTAATGTCTGTGTGATTGCCCTCCTACGGCTTCAAGATATTATCTGTACCTGGCACAAATGCCGGGACCAAAGCGGGCTTATTGCACTCATGAGTGCTCTCGCACAAACCTGCAAGTTCGAGTACGCCGTTCTGATTCTCTGGAAATGGCCTCTGCATTCGGCAAAGTAACGCCATTCGTGGTACCGAGATCCCCCACGTTCGTGGCAGCACTGATATCAGTGGGTACAAAGGAAAAGCCTGCTGCCGATGGCAACTCAACGATTCAGGTAAAGGTGACCAGATACCACAAGCAAAAGCGTACACAATTAATGGGAGATAATTTGTTGGAGGGAAATTTTAGCCTAAGCAGTCAACATATAATATTCATTTGCACATCAAAACCTGCATTATATAAACACAAAATAAGTCACCCCGGGTCGATTGGATAACTAGCACTCTTAATAAAACTGAACTGCCGGGCAGGCACCAGCCCGACGTGTTTGATAAGCTCCCAACCTGGGACCTGAATCCTACAAGACCTTGTATTGATCGAATGAAGAACTTGTAAGAGGTCCGAGCAGATGTAGTACAGATGTAATTTTATGTAAGAGGTCCGAGCAGATGTAATTTCGATGTATTGCTCATGCGCTGCCTGCGATATGCAAGGTATAAGAGAATCGCTGACCAGAGAGCAGTGTTGACTGTGCGAACTGTGTAGCAGTAGCAGTAAGTTGTTGCCAGTGTGTGTCTGGTCTGGAGTCTGCTCTTGTCTGGTGTATCACGTTGGCTGGGCCGGTCGCGGTGCAGCGATGCCGGAGCCTGAGTATTATTGTATAAGGTAAAAAAAAGTAGCCTCGCGCATATCTAGTAATATTATGTAAACTCCCATGTATATCTTTTAATAATAACAAGCATTCATTTCAATTTAAAGAATTTAATATTTTTTTCAATGCATGATCATTCCGATTGTTGCAAAAGAAAAATCATTTGCTTCCTTTCATAAATAACAAATCTATCGGCCAGCATTGCACAGAGCTGTGCCGGAAAAGAGCTATTGTAATAGCAGATAGTTGCCGACTTTATCGAGGTGAGAATTTTTGCTTTTTATTAGAATGGTCTTACAGGGCCATGACGCAGCACTGCTGTCGTCCAAATTTTACCAGGTTACTGAATTTATTTTTTATTACGAGGTTTAGGAATTTTTCTGTTTCGAGCTTACATTAAATAAGAAAAGAATTTTGTGGGTACATTAAATGGGAACCAGTTTTGTTCTGAGGTTACACTAAATTAGTATCTCATTCATTATTCATATTAATACACTCCTGGAAATGGAAAAAAGAACACATTGACACCGGTGTGTCAGACCCACCATACTTGCTCCGGACACTGCGAGAGGGCTGTACAAGCAATGATCACACGCACAGCACAGCGGACACACCAGGAACCGCGGTGTTGGCCGTCGAATGGCGCTAGCTGCGCAGCATTTGTGCACCGCCGCCGTCAGCGTCAGCCAGTTTGCCGTGGCATACGGAGCTCCATCGCAGTCTTTAACACTGGTAGCATGCCGCGACAGCGTGGACGTGAACCGTATGTGCAGTTGACGGACTTTGAGCGAGGGCGTATAGTGGGCATGCGGGAGGCCGGGTGGACGTACCGCCGAATTGCTCAACACGTGGGGCGTGAGGTCTCCACAGTACATCGATGTTGTCGCCAGTGGTCGGCGGAAGGTGCACGTGCCCGTCGACCTGGGACCGGACCGCAGCGACGCACGGATGCACGCCAAGACCGTAGGATCCTAAGCAGTGCCGTAGGGGACCGCACCGCCACTTCCCAGCAAATTAGGGACACTGTTGCTCCTGGGGTATCGGCAAGGACCATTCGCAACCGTCTACATGAAGCTGGGCTACGGTCCCGCACACCGTTAGGCCGTCTTCCGCTCACGCCCCAACATCGTGCAGCCCGCCTCCAGTGGTGTCGCGACAGGCGTGAATGGAGGGACGAATGGAGACGTGTCGTCTTCAGCGATGAGAGTCGCTTCTGCCTTGGTGCCAATGATGGTCGTATGCGTGTTTGGCGCCGTGCAGGTGAGCGCCACAATCAGGACTGCATATGACCGAGGCACACAGGGCCAACACCCGGCATCATGGTGTGGGGAGCGATCTCCTACACTGGCCGTACACCACTGGTGATCGTCGAGGGGACATTGAATAGTGCACGGTACATCCAAACCGTCATCGAACCCATCGTTCTACCATTCCTAGACCGGCAAGGGAACTTGCTGTTCCAACAGGACAATGCACGTCTGCATGTATCCCGTGCCACCCAACGTGCTCTAGAAGGTGTAAGTCAACTACCCTGGCCAGCAAGATCTCCGGATCTGTCCCCCATTGAGCATGTTTGGGACTGGATGAAGCGTCGTCTCACGCGGTCTGCACGTCCAGCACGAACGCTGGTTCAACTGAGGCGCCAGGTGGAAATGGCATGGCAAGCCGTTCCACAGGACTACATCCAGCATCTCTACGATCGTCTCCATGGGAGAATAGCAGCCTGCATTGCTGCGAAAGGTGGATATACACTGTACTAGTGCCGACATTGTGCATGCTCTGTTGCCTGTGCCTATGTGCCTGTGGTTCTTTCAGTGTGATCATGTGATGTATCTGACCCCAGGAATGTGTCAATAAAGTTTGCCCTTCCTGGGACAATGAATTCACGGTGTTCTTATTTCAATTTCCAGGAGTGTATTTATTATTATTATTTTTTATACTATTTTGTGAGGAGGTTACACTTGGCGACATCCGGCCAGGATCGTATTTCTTTGTGAATCTCTGAGAAGTAGTCATATATCTGCTCTTATTTACTTAAATGTAGTTTGCATCTGGCGCAACGCATTTACTAATTGGTCACTCTTTCTTTCACAGATCATCAGCAATTTATTACTCTTTGTTGTAATTGTGTTTATTACATTTTTGCTTCGTCTTCGTTTCATTTTTGTGCGTAATTTTGATTTGTGAAAAATGCCGCGAAAAACTGTTAACAGTACATCGCAATGTGCAATGAGTGAAATAGCCGACTCGAATAGCTTGACCGATAATATTTGCGACACTCAGTGTAATAATGATAATCCTCCATTTACAGACAATCAGTGCGTACTGACCACTAATATTGATTTTGATCCTAATGATGAGCAAACAAATCCAATTATGTCCAGAGTAAATGTAAGAATTGATGACGTGGCACGTTCCGTTACAATGAACGCTGCTCAGTTTGTCACACCCGGTTTGAAAAATTTGAATTGTGAGCAAATAATTGTTTCTAACGAAGGGCAACAATGTACTCAAAGTACGTCAGATTTGTTTGATTCCGATGTAGTGGCCAATAGCGCACATCCGATTGGCAAACCTCTTTGTGAATCACAGAATGACCAAATGGTTATACAAAACGTGACACATACAGATACACCATCACACGGCACAGAAAATACAGCAGTTAATTTTGGGATGGATCAAGTTATGGCGTTATTACTACAACTCAATGAAAAATACGACAACCAGAACAAACAACTTAAAGAAAATATCAAAGAACAACTTAACGAATCGAACAAACAACTTAATGAAAAACAAGACAACAATTTTAAACAGCTTAGTGAACAGATTACAGCCGTTGCCGTGCAATGTCATGATACTAAAGAACAATTACGTGAGGAAATTGAGGCTTGTGCTAGGAAAAGTAGTGAAGAAATTAGATCTGTGGCACAAGAATTAAATAATACATATGCAGCCACAACTAAATTACTTAGAGATGAAATTAGTGCAGTCGCTAAACAATGCTCTGAAAACGCAACACAGTTACGCGACGAGTTTAAATTAATGTCAGCAGAACTTTCACGCACGCTAGATGCGAAAGTAGACGCGAAATTTGACCAACAGTACAGCCAAATTGACGAACGTTTTAATCAACACCTACAAAACAATGAAACGCGTTACCGTAAATTTATACAGGAACAGAATAAAGTAAAGCGACATGTCATGGAAACAATTACTGCACAGACACAGGAAGATAAGCGTAAATTGTTTACTAAAGCAAAAACATACGTAGACAACAATATTGCTACAGTATCAGACGAAATTAATGCTATCAAACAGTTGAACACCGAATTACATGATGAAATCTCTGACCTTAAAACAAAAACAGACACACACACACAGTCGACTTTGAGACAGTGACCGACAGACTTGAACAATTAGAACTAATACAGGATCCCGATGCCATCAAAGAAGACGTTAAAAAATTGAACGAAACCACACGTGAAATAAAAAAAAACAAATTAATGCTTGTGATAGTAAAAACGATGATCAGGTAAAAGCACTGACTGAAAAATATGATGAATTGGCCAGTCGTGTTGATGTTATCGAAAGTAATAATGACACCAAATCAGACAATACGTCACCTGTTTTGTTTAATCAAACACCCGAATTTCAAAATTTACAGCAGACGATCAGTGAAATAGATTCGTCCAATAATACATTACGTAGAAACTTTACAGCAAGAAGTGACAGAGATGAAAAATGTTTCAGTCACTAACACGTCACAGCATACGCCACTTTGCGAACATTTGTCAAACTCACACAGCCAGTGTCATTTAGGTAATTTACAGAGAATACGTGAGTTAGATTCCGAACAGTCACAGACAAATCGATTCTTATACATTCCTGAGCCTGTTCAGACATACAGAGACGATAAATTTGATTATAAGCAGTTTCTAACCATGAGAAAATTTAAGGTACTTAATAATGACAGAACACAGAGTCACGCGTTGGACTGGATACGACAATTTGTTTTCGTATTTTCACCAGCTTGGCCTGTAATGCAGAAACTAGCATTGGTTTGGATACAACAACTTGCTTTTGAATTTTCACCGGCATTGCCTGTAACACAGAAACCAAAATTTATTTGCAGTGGATAATGACCTCAGGGGATTCATTACGCTTTAAGGAATATGTGCCGTAGCGTGCACAGGGCCCCGAGCCGTAGTAGTGCTATTTCATCTTTAGTTTTCTGCACTGCTGCCTTCTCTTCTACTATCCTTTATATCTACCAAAACAGCTCTTCAACTATGGATCTATCTAGGATTAAGGATGAGTAAAGAAAACCTGATACGACGAGTTTTACCAAAAGTGACAATTTTCATTAGACACTCCAGAACTACCAGTATAATTTTAATAACAAACAAAATTTTAATCATCAGTATGTACAAAATTTTCAGCAGTCGCAAACACATTTTGGTAACAATAGACGCTTTTCTCAACAACAACATCAAAACCAGCCCGTTAGCATACCTAACCAACAATGCAGTCTGCTAGGTCAACCAAGCTTTAATGTTTCGCCGCCTGCACGTATAGCATCGGCTCCACCAAATATTAACGCACCGCAACAAGGAGACCAGCACGTACAGAAAACACATCATTTCAATTCCTATCGCAACGCGCCATATAGCAATGACTATCATGACAGACGTAAAAATAATGGTCACAATTTTCAGCGTACGTTTAATAACAGGCGGTCTTATCAGCAGCAAAATCATCCGCAACAAAATATTATCATGAATGAACCAGACAGTAGATATCATCCCGAACGTAATACGTCAGGAATAAATAACAGAACAGTACAAATAGTGGAAATGCCACAGCATCCTCCCGCGAATAACAATACGTCAGAAAGAATTTGACTAGATACAGTACAGGTTGCATCTTCCAGCAACGCAAGCAATACTTTTGACATGCAGAATCTCGTTCACGAAAATGTTATTACTTTTGACGACATCCGAGACACTCTTTTGCAGGAAAGACCAGTTATTCAAGAAACAATTTCACACCCTGTCATTGAAGTAAAGATTGGATCATCCAAATTTTCAGCAGTAATCGATTCTGGATCACCTATGTCAGTTATAAATGAGGAAACTTTCGACGAATGTAACAAAGAGAATACCTATCCTATATTACCATTAGGCAAAACTAGAGTAAAAGGAGCAGTATCTGGTAAAGGAGTAGATGCAAAATTACAGACACATTTATCATTTTGTATTGCAGGTCATAAATTTCACTCAAATTTTTTGATTGTTTCCTTATTGACAACAGACGTTATTTTAGGTACGAATTTTCTGGTACAACACGACGCAATTATTGGCTTTCAAAAATCCTATTTAATGTTAAAGGATGAAAATGTACAACTGGCATTAGAATTTCAGCACTCTTTATCTGCAGAAGAACGAACAATTAATCGTACAGAGGTCCTTTCCGCATCACGTAACATAGACTGTCATTCCACATTGTTCACAGATACGTACGTACACAACTACAATACTCCAGACGAGGCCGACTATGACGTTATACAGATGATTTCTGATAAAGTTAAACAGAGCAGTGCAAATACAGACGACGAACGCACGCAACTGCGCAAAATTCTTTTACAGCAAGCTCCAGTTTTTGACAACGTCCCTGGTACTATGTCCGGTTTTATGTACGAATTTCAAGTTAAACAGCACGACACATTTAAAGCCAAACATTATCCCATTCTATATATTCACAGAGAACAAGTTAAGAAAGAATTGCAAGCTATGCTTGACCAAGGAATTATTGAACCGGCAGTTAGTCCGTACATAAACCCACTCCATATTGTTAAGAAAAAGGATGGTTCACTTCGTCTCGTACTTGATTCGCGTCACATCAACGACATTATTATTAATGAAACAGATCGCCCACAGACACTAGAAGAACATCTACAGAAATTTCATGGTACTGCTATTTATTCCACATTAGTTTTGAAATCGGGATTTTGGCAAATTCAGCTCCATCCGAACTGCAGAAAGTACACAGCTTTTCTCTGTTTTGGTGACTGTTATCAATTTTGTAAATTACCGTTCGGTTTAATTATTTCTTTAGCAGCATTTATTCGCGGTTTGAATAGTATACTTCCGACAGAACTTAAAGACAGAATCACAACGTATGTAGACGACATTCTTATTGCAGAAGCTAACTGGTCTGAACACAATCTGATTCTTGAACAACTGTTACGAACTTTACGTGCACAAGGACTCACAGTTAATCTTAGCAAATCGCACTTTGGCAAAACTTCTATAAAATTTCTTGGACATGTAATTTCAGCAGAAGACATTGCGCCTGACTCGGAAAAACTTCAAGCTTTACGTGACATTACTGTTCCTACGACGAAGAAACAACTACGCAGCTTTTTGGGTTTAACTAACTTTTTTCGTAAATATATTCATTACTCTGCTTTAGACACCCCTAGATTATGTCAATTGACGGGTAAAAACATTATTTGGTCCTGGGATAGCCAAGCACATTCTGAATTTGTGAATCTGAAAGAAGATTTGTTGAACGCACCACTTTTATCACATCCAGATCTTACTAGAAATTTTTCCATTGCTACCGACAGCTCTAACACCGCTTTAGGCGAACACATTTTTCAGGAAATTGAAGAAGATGGTACTACAGTAATTAAAAACATCGCCTTTGCTAGTCGCATTCTGTCACCTGCTGAACGCAATTATTCTGTTACAGAACTTGAAACATTATGTGTTGTATGGGCATTTACGAGATTTAGGCATTTTCTTTATGGAAGACACACTACCGTTTACACAGATCATAGAGCGATACAGTTTTTACTTTCAGCAAAATTTACACACGATAGATTAAGCAGATGGAAACTTTATTTACAGGAATTTAATTTTACAATTGTTCACATTCCCGGTACACAAAATATTGTAGCAGACGCACTATCCCGTTCTCTTAGCAACAATCAGGAACACATCGCAACCAACTTCTGCAAAGAAAATTTCAGCGTCATGTACATTCAACAAGTTGCACTTGAAAATTTCATTTCGTCGTCATTACGAGACATAGCACAAGAGCAGAGTAAAGGCAACGTACGGAAAGAAACGAAACACCTTTGGCAAGATAGGAATAATGTTACCATTAGAAACCATTACAATGTACGCATTAATATTCTGTTTCGCTGCTCTCACCCTGATAGCAACAACTGGTTACTATGCATTCCTGACGAGCTTGTTAACAAATTAATTTGGTATACTCATTTAAGTTACGCGCATTATGGAGCCAGAAAATGTTATCTAATACTGAGACAGAACTGTTATTTTACCAACATTGAGAAACGTATTCGACGAGTTTTAGCGTCATGTAAAATCTGCCAGAAAGCTAAGTCAGACACGACTTCACATATTCCTCCGTTACATCCCATTGTACCTGTTAAATTGAGACACATGGCCGCTGTAGACATTTTTGGTCCGATTCCCAGAACTAATAGAGGTTTTTGCTACATCTTTGTCGCTGTTGAACTCACTTCAAAATTTGTTACCTTCACTCCGTTACGCAAAGCTACTGCTAAATCTGTTTCGACAGCATTTGTGAAACATTTTTTATTTCATGTAGGGCGTGTATTGAAAGTAATTTCCGACAATGGGTCACAGTTTCGATCTGCTATATGGACACGTATGTTGCGAGCTAGAAACATTTCTCCGATCTATATATCCAAGTATCACGCTTCTTCGAACCTTTGTGAACGATTAATGAAAGAAATTGGTAAACTGTGTAGAATATACTGCCATAAAAGACATATTGATTGGGACACACAAATACTCTCATTCGAGGATGTAATTAATTCCATACCAAATGAATCTACTATGCTATCTCCGACTGTTATACTGAAAGATGTTGAACCACCTAACAAAGTTAAAGAATTAGTATCCTTTCCTACATCTCGTCGACTACGACACCATGAAATAATTGACATTGCGCCGAACAACATCAAACGTGCCGCAGAGCGCCGGAGAAGACAGCAAAAACAGGTTTGTACACGCCGTGACTTTCACATTGGACCGAAGATATTAGTACGTACACACTATTTATCTAACAGAGGAAAGAATAGATGTAGTAAATTTGAGCTTCTATATGCAAGTCCATACAGAATTCGCAGCATTTGTCACCCCAATGTAGTACACGTCGAAACTCAGAGAACCAGAAAAAGTAAAGGCAATCACCATGTCTCCAATATTAAACCCTTTATTGACTGAACATACTTTATGATTTATCACACTGTAATGCCTTTTCCTGATTTTTTATATGACCACTTACTGATGAACACTTACTGTTAATTATTATATTTTTTCTTGGCAAGTGCCCGACAAGGTAAGGTTAGCAGGTCGCTTTTCTTGTCGTTACACATCAGACCGTGCACATTTATCCAGATAAACTTACACATTTTATGACCACTTATGCACTTATATCTATGTGATTACTTACTGATGCTTATTACATTTTTTCTTGGCAAGTGCCCGGCAAGGTAAGGTTAGCAGGTCGCTTTTCTTGTCGTTATATATCAGACTGTGCACATTTTCCATTTTTCATGTATGTATGATTGTTTTCCTGTTTGTTTTTATGCACTATGAAATCTTTAAGATATAACAAACACCAGTTGACTTTGACATTTTTGCCTTATGATATCTCAACATCGTGACTATTTTACATTTTTTTTCCTACTACAGTATGAGTCTCTGTGTACATTTTTGTACCTGCACACTGTCTCTGTTTTTGACATATTACGTTTTCCGTCGTGCTATGCTGTATGCTTAATTATATCACTAGAAACCAGTTTTTATTTAATGGGTATATGATTTAAATGCAAGACATTAATCATTGTTCATCATTTTCAGAGAGCAATAACGTGTAAATGAAATAAATGAAACAAACCACAGTGGATTACTATGAAATGGGAATTTCACCTTCGGAATGAACGAAAGAAGATGCAATACCTCGTCACGAAGAGTAAATGGATCAGAATTAACAAACATTAACATGAATATACTATACACATCGTATGATAGCAGTCTTAACTAATTATTTTTCTTTCAGAATACGAGGCGATTGATGCAGGCTGTCAGACAGAACTACACATCTTAGTTTTAGTGATGAAATATGCTAGAAATAAGGAACTCTACACTATGAATAGTTGTATGAAGTAAATGGTATTATGAATAATGAATAATGAAGTGTCTTTTTGCAGATGATAATGAATGATGATAAATAGTGATGAAGAATATGGTAATGTGAATAATGAAGTTTTTCTTTGCAGGTGATGATAATAATGAAGTTATGGTGATATGAATAATGAAGTTTTTGTTTACAGGTGATGATAGTGATAAATTTTATATGGCCACTAAACGCACCACTTTTAAGTTTTTCTTTGCAGATGAGGATAATGATAAAGTTTATATATTTACTGTTAGTTAAGAAATGCTATGTAGTTATTCAAGTATTTGTTGCAGTTCGTTTTGACAGTATGTCTTATGTCGCATGGTATAATGATTGAAGGTTTTGGAAAGGACAGCTAGAGTACATATATAATGAGTACACTGTTAATTAGAAGTTCACTACTTTTCAGCACAATATGCGTTTCTTCTTTCAGCTTAATAATCCATTTTGTATTTTTTCTAGGAGAAGCTATGCATGAAATTAATGTGCTATAAGCAGTTAGTCATTAAACCTCTTCTAGTACTTGCATTTTTTTTACCCATTTGTGTGTGTCATTCATGAATGTGATCACATATACTCGTTTCATAACCTTGCTACAGCTGACTCATGACGAATGACGTTACCTATCCTCATTTGCAGCAATAAGTCAAAAGCAAATATTTTCATGCGCCAGCAATTAATTATCGATCCCAACGCAATGCATTGCTAGCACAAAAAAAATAGACCTTGAATAATAGTTCCAGTGTGTTACATTTGAAATATGTCTTATGTCACTGGAATGATCAGTTCTGAGTAATACTGAATGATGTTTTCTAATCACAGACCTTGAGTAATAGTTACAATGTGTTACATTTTCAATATTTCCTATGTCACTTGAATGATGAGTTCTAAGTAATAGTGAATGGTGTTTTGTAATAATGCATAAATACTATGCCAATAATTTCTGTAAATAATATTTTTGTTATACTCTATAAATGCTATAGCAATAATTAACTCTCATTTTGAATGATAACTTCTGAATAATACTGAATAAGGTTTTATAAAAATATAGGAATACTTTGTAACTGGTCAATTAGTGTCAATAATTATGATTAAATATGTCGTATGTCACTTGAATGATGAAAAATGTTTTGTACTATTCAATACTAGCTATATGTTTAGAAACTGGCCAATGAATGTCACTGTTTCTTATTTTAATTTTGTATTATGTCACCTACATGCTATTATATATGAATACCAGTAGCTTGATGCTACACTCATTAGCTCCTGTTCTGAAGGATGACTTCTGATGGTTTGTAACTGGCCAAAGAGTGCCAATGATTACTATAACTAGATGATTTATGTAAATGGTATGCCATTAATTAACTCTTGCTTTGAATGATCACTTTTAAATACTGTATAAAATTGGTTTGTAACTGTCCAATGAGTGCCAATATTTACTGTCATTAGGTGACCTATGAATAATATTCTGTAACACTCCATACATAGTACAGAAATATTTTGGAACTAGGCAATGAGTGCCACCAATTACTGAAATCGGTTGATAGACTAGTGTAATTCTCAATGATGACTAGCATAAGACTTAATGTCCTTCATCTTCTGACCTAATTACCAGGAATTACTGCAATATCCGTTTGTCCTGTCTATCCTCATGATCATGGAGCACTATATTTGGTTTTTGCACTAATTCTACGTTGGTGTACCTTACAAGTACGTGACGTTGACACGACATGCTGTCCACCACCTTGAGCAATGGAGATGTCATTATGGTCCCACTGTTTGGTGTACCTAATGTACTACCAAAATGATAACATTGAATATTAATGCGACATTTCAGTGTCTTGGCTACACTGATTAATACTTCAGGGTAGAGAACTTCATATTGTCTCACGTGGTGTTGTGCTTCTGTAGAAAGATATGGACTTTCAGTGCAGCTACGTGCAACCTACTGTACTACAGTGTGTATTGTAAAATGGAAAAAAGATACTACCGTGCGTATGCACTTTATGTCATTTGTTAATATGTTTTGTACTCATTGCGTATACATTTTGTCATTGCTAGGTATGTTCTGTACTACAGTGCGTATGCACTTTATGTCATTTGTTAATATGATTTGTACTCATTGGATATACATTTTGTGATTTCTTGATATGTTCTGTACTCAGTGCATGTGCACTCTATTTCATTTCATGTTCTGCACTTATATATATATATACTCTGTGACTCTAAACTTAGTTAATTAAGAAAAATTTGTTGCTCAGGGCAAGTCCAATTGACTCACCATCGCTGCCAAATTTTTGCCCCCCCCCCCCCCCCCCCCCAGTGGAGGGTTATGTAAGAGGTCCGAGCAGATGTAATACAGATGTAATTTTATGTAAGAGGTCCGAGCAGATGTAATTTCGATGTATTGCTCATGCGCTGCCTGCGATATGCGAGGTATAAGAGAATCGCTGACCAGAGAGCAGTGTTGACTGTACGAACTGTGTAGCAGTAGCAGTAAGTTGTTGCCAGTGTGTGTTTGGTCTGGAGTCTGCTCTTGTCTGGTGTATCATGTAGGCTGGGCCGGTTGCGGTGCAGCGATGCCGGAGCCTGAGTATTATTGTATAAGGTAAAAAAAAAAGCAGCCTCGCGCATATCTAGTACGTATTATGTAAACTCCCATGTATATCTTTTAAAAATGTCCTAATAATAACAAGCATTCATTTCAATTTAAAGAATTTAATATTTTTTTCAATGCATGATCATTCCGATTGTTGCAAAAGAAAAATCGTTTGCTTCCTTTCATAAATAACAAATGTATAGGCCAGCATTGCACAGAGCTGTGCCGGAAAATAGCTATTGTAAGAGCAGATAGTTGCCGACTTTATTGAGGTGAGAATTTTTGCTTTTTATTCAGAATGGTCTTACAGGGCCATGACGCAGCACTGCTGTCGTCCAAATTTTACCTGGTTACTGAATTTATTTTTTATTACGAGTTTTAGGAATTTTTCTGTTTCGAGCTTACATTAAATAAGAAAAGAATTTTGTGGGTGCATTAAATGGGAACCAGTTTTGTTCTGAGGTTACACTAAATTAGAATCTCATTCATTATTCATATTAATATTTATTATTATTATTTTCTGTACTGTTTTGTGGGGAGGTTACAAACTGAGACAGTGATATAGGCTCTCGAGTCGTAAATTCTCGAAGTGCCACAAGCGATAAGCCGGCTGATTGGAGTATGATGTTTAAACAGTTTTTGGAGGAAGGAAAACAGTAACAGAACATTTACGCCATTGGTGAGAGCTGGTCGAACTTTTTCTCATTCGTGGACGATTTTTAGGCTCAAACTCTGGGCAGTGCAGGCATAGGAGATGCAGCTCAGAATTTTTTTTTCAGGTGGAGACCAGGTGACGACGGACACTCTTCTCTTGGCGGTACAAACCATAACAGCGGTGGGGAGACGAAGGAGGCGCACTTCCGACGGAGATTCGAAGATGATGCTTACTCTTAGATCTCTGACTGCTTGTGAGGCACCCTGAGTTAACAGACGAGTTTCGGAGGCATCTATCTGCACTATTGTCAGCCTACTGGTCAACACGCAACAACTAGGTGAGAATATCTGGCAGACTTGGCTTGTTAGGACGGGCAAAAGTTGGCGGTTTTCCAATATTTGCTGTAGTGCAGTGCGTGAGACACAGCATTGACGATGAATATCTGCAGCAGCATGTTATATAGAACATTGGTTTTACATCTATAGATAAACCAAATCCATTGTTTCAATAATCATTCTAATCACTCGATGAATGAATCCTACAGCAGTCTGAAGTCCCTGTGATATGCTACTGATCAAATTTAATTTCATATGCGTTAGAGGTGTAAGTACATGGACTGTTGTATTTGAATCTACGAAACGCAGGATGCCGCCATTGTATACTAAACGCACTGACTCCATTTTTATATCCACTTACGTTATCTAAACGCGAGATGTCTACATGACATGTCTGCATTACTTGCAGCAGGAACTACGCATCAACTTTAAGGAATCTCTAGAAGCGTTCCAAAGAAGATATTCAGAAAATATGGGCTGAGACTACAGAAAAGCTGATTGCAGAAACTGACAGTGAATATGCACCTGAGCCCGCGTCTAGACAGAATATTTTGAACGTTCATTTCAGGAACGTTTACGACAGACACTATGCAACAGTATAAACGGTGCTAACCTGAATCAGAGGCGTAAGTAGCGGCTTGAGAATGTTGCCGCATAGCCGGCCGCGGTGGCCGTGCGATTCTAGGCGCTGCAGTCCGGAACCGCTGGATTGCTACGGTCGCAGGTTCGAATCCTGCCTCGGGCATGGATGTGTGTGATGTCCTTAGGTTAGTTAGGTTTAAGTAGTTCTAAGTTCTAGGGGACTGATGACCTAAGATGTTAAGTCCCATAGTGCTCAGAGCCATTTTAACCATTTTTTGTTGACGCATATAGTCTCCCTGAAGACTCATATGCTGCGAACAGAAGCAAGCTACCAGAGCTAACAGGCAGACGTTGTACGGGGCCCCTCTCGTTGCGGTGCGTGAGAGAACACCTGTTGCGTAGGTAGCCTGGCATCTTGCCGCCAACAGCTGACAGGTTGCTGCGGAGGGCGTAATCCGTGTGAATTTTTGCAACATGCTCTTCAGTTGCCTAATCTATCCACCGCTTGAAGTTGGTCAATGCATAGTTCACTTCCGTCGGTTCACATTCTAGCGTCCTTGGAGTTGCCAGGGAATCTGCATCATCTGCTCTGGTAGTAAGGTCTGCCGCCTGAGTATATATGCACATATCTACGTTGTCTTTTGTGCGCAATAGCCGACCTGCAAAGATAGAGAGAGCTGACCAAGAAACGGCAGTTACCTTAATGTTCTTATACATTGGCGAGTCACATTAATGTGACCACCCGCTGAAAATCTGAATAACCATCTTATGCGGACTGCCGTGAGAAGTGCAGTAGCAGAGTCAGTCATGTTCTGAAGGGTATCGACATGGTTGTGGAGCCCTGCCAACTCCAGTGCTGTGGACAGCTGTGCTTGGTTTCTCGGTTGAGGGAACATGTGCAAAAAATACAATCGAGGTGGTCCCGGAGATAGGGTTTAAATCTGCGGAGTTTGATAGTCCGGGAGCACAGACACTCGTCCCGTTTCTGTTAGAACTATGCCCGTAAACGGCGAGCTGTGTGACACGTCGTAATGTAATGCTATATTGTCCCAGAGGACAGGTGCATAAGTGTGTTATCCATTTTGCCTTCCAGAATATCGACACCACACAGTAAATGCCACGAAAACTTTCCCTACGCCACAACGCTGCTTCCTCTCTACCGGATTCTTCCGACGATAGTTGCAGTGTGTTTGCCCTCTGTTCAATGCAGCATAAAGCGAGATTCATCTGCAATAGCCACCTGTTGCCACTCAATGGACGTCCAGTTGTAGCATGCAAGTTCCAGCCTTTGTTGATCGCTAGACCGTGAGATTTTGGCATTTCTTTCGTGATCTATTCACACGTGCTGCCTCACGCCTCACCTCCACCGCTCGTCTCTTCTAGCAAGATTTTGGCATTTCTTTCGTGATCTATTCACACGTGCCGCCTCACGCCTCACCTCCACTGCTCGTCTCTTCTAGCAGCCGTGTACCGTAGGTCCTTCGAGGACCTAAGTATGCCTCATGACTGGAAAAACACACGGGTCGTTGCCGTTTTCAAGAAAGTTCGTTGAACTGGCTGATAAAACTATTAGCCTGTATCTCGGACGCCAGTCAGTTGTAGAATTTTGGAACATGTTTTTTCTTCACGTATTATGATATTTCCAGAGGCTGAAAAACTCCTAAGACAACGATCGTATGAAACCCAGAAAACAGTACGTAAGGCGCCGAGGTGGACTCTACGGCACCTGACTTTGCATTCGATACAGTTCCGAACTGCCTCGTAATGAGCAAAATACGAATGTACGGAATCATGCCATTCTGAATGGACAGATGTCTTCACACGTAAAAGTAACTTCCGGCTTGCCCTAAGGCTGTGTTACACGATCATTACTTTCACAGTATATGTAAATAACCCACTAGATAACGTGGGAAGTTCCATGAGACTTTTCGCGCGTGATATCGTTCTACGTAGAGAAGCCATGAAGCTAGAAAATTGTGGCAAAATACTGGAAGTCGTGCGAAACATCTCTTACGAATACATGGGCAGAAAACCCGTTAATTATGTGATTACACTATTGCAGGCCCATCACTGAAGTCCGCAGCTCGTGGTCTAGTGGCTAGCGTGCTGCCTCTGGACCACGGGATCCCGGTTTCGATTCCCGGTCGGGTTGGGAATTTTCTCTCTCCGGGGACTGGCTGTTTGTGCTGTCCTCATCATTTCATCATCATCGTCATCATTCGTGACAGTGGCTCGGTTGGACTGTGGAAAAAAATGGACTGTGAAAACTTGGGACTTTGTATGGGCGCTGACGACCGCGCAATTCAGCGCCTCGCAAACCAAACATCATCATCATCACCAATCACTGAAAGCAGTTACTTCTGAAATCTCATTGGATGCCGCAGGATAAGACAACAACGTGACGGGTTTGAGGAATGTGCAGGCTGAGGTTACGGAAGGCCATTTGTTGCTTCACACTAGTATCTAAACCTATATTTAATAAGATATACTTAAAAACGTCAGTAACCTACAAGTCAATGGTAACACTCAAATCGATTTTAGGACGGCGAACCACAAGGACCAAACTTAATTTTCTTACAGGACAAGTAATACCGCTTTAAAATAACAAGTTTCACATTAAAAAAAAAAAAAAAAAGGCAGCCCGAAAGCCCTTTTGGCATCCGTAAGATTTTAACCAGGCAAATCTGACATCACTACAGTTACAGTCAGAGGATTAATTTAACGATTTGAAAACTACTCATTAGACAATAAACTTCAAACAAGGAAGGTGGCCCTTATTTAGAAAAAAATTTACAAATACAGAATTACCATTAAAATAACTTGAGGGCGCATTTGGCTCTAACAATTTTGCAACTTTTCAAACAAGAAAGTGATAATATTTACAATTTTACAAGTTCAGCATTTGACAATACTTTAAAATTTACACGTCGAGGAAAACAACGAAGATTTGGGACGCCGTCTGGGCACTAACAAATGGTTCAAATGGATATGAGCACTATGGAACTTCATATCTGAGGTCATCAGTCCCCTAGAACTTAGAAACACCTAAACCTAACTAATCTAAGGACGTCACACACATCCATGCTCGAGGTTGGATTCGAACCTGCGACCGTAGCGGTCGCGCGTTTCCGGACTGAAGCGCCTAGAACCGCTCGGCCACCGCGGCTGGCTGCTGGATCTCATCACGGCCTTCCAACGTCAACACAGAAAACGAGCCAACGTTCATTGTACCGCCGGCGTTTTCTTGTCAGGACTATACCCGATGTTACAATTAATAGACAATTGGGGCAATCAAGAACTTGCCACCTTCAAGGTTAAGCTCGATATTGGACCTCAGTGGTACTAACATATGCCCTAGAACATATTACAACTGAATTAATTTTATACCCAAGCATTAATGAATGACAAGATCACCGAACTACTGAACAAATTGCAAAGAAAGGGAACGTAGTTTAAAAACACTCAAAAATATCATGCGTAAGGGGACTTCATACAGAGAATGGGTAAGCGATTTAGTAGCTTGAGTAGGAAGTGACGGAGAACAGCGGGCAAACCACTCTAACATGAGCAAGTCCAGCATTGGAGCACAGGTGCCAAAATTCGAAAATAGAGTTACCGTACGAAAAACTAATGTACGACAGACGGTTACCAGTGAAAGTCAGCGTGATTGCAAATCTCAAATCGGCAGCTGGCCACTTGCAAACCCGAATAGTCAATCGTGAGCAACAGCGTAGAGCCCAACAATCCACACAACACCCTCCCATACAAGTCATGAATTTCAGGCATTACTTCTCACCATTGTCAACCTTGTGGCCAGCGGCCTTCACTTAACGACCGAGAGCGGTGGCGTTTGCGTAGAGTTGTCAGTGCTAACAGACAAGCAATATTGTGGGAAATACCCGTTGAAAATGGATTGGGCTATGGAAGAAGACGACCAAAGCGAGTGCCTTCGCTAACAACACGATATAGCCCGCAGCGCCTGTTCTGTGCTCGTGACCATATCGGTTGGACCCTAGACGACTGGATAACCGTGGCTTGGTCAGATGAGTCCCGGTTCCAGTTGGTAAGAGCTGATGATAGGGTTCGAATGTGGCGTCGAGGCCATGGACCTAACCTGTCGACAAGACACTGTGAAGCTGGTGATGGTTCCATAATGTTGTGGCTGTGTTTACATGGAATGAATTACGTCCTATGATCCAATGGAACCGATCATTCACAGGAAATGGTTCCGTTCGGCTACTTGGAGACAGTTTGCAACCATTCATGGACATTACGCTCCCAAACAAATGTGGAATTTTTATGGATGATAACTCGCCATGTCACCGGCCCACAATTGTTCGCGATAGGTTTGACGAACATTCTGGATAGTTGGAGCGAATAATATGGACACCCATCCAACATTTGTGGGACATAATCGAGAGGTCAGCTCAAATTTCTGCAGGGGACTTCCACGGCTTGTTAAGACTGTACCACTTCGAGTTTTTGAGCCACGCAGGTGTAAAAAGGACGCCCGACAGTACCATAAGTTCTGTTATCTCAGTCTCTGACATCGTATGTTACAGTTATATTGGTGTATAAAATAAATAAATTTATTTACTTTTTTAAATAGTGAAATATAAAATTCCAGATCTTCATCATTTTTTGGGCGGGGAAGGGGAATAATGACAAATACTCGGTTAAGTTTAAGAACTTTTAACGGTACAAAAATCTAAAAATAACGCAGCACAGGACAGTTGTAATTAAACTTTCGCTACTTGACAGTGCCCCGTGTGGAAAACGAGTAATCGTAAGTCAATGATATTTTGTAGGTATTTTTGAAAGGACATGACCAAGAGAAATAACGTTAAATTATTGAAAGAAACACATTTTAATTTCCACATGAGAGAGTAACATTCGTTATTTGCTTACCATGTTTGCGTTCCAGGTTACGAAGATCACTCAATGAGACGACGATCTGCTTATGACTTTTGTACGGATACCATTTCACAATTTTTCTCCTCATTTCCCCAACGGAGACCATGGAACATTCAGCTGTCGTGACACAGTTCGTGCACTGCTTGAAGGTCGCACATTTCGTCCAGTATTCTCAGCGATGGCAATCGTAGAATTCTGCCCACTCGTTCAATATGGGGTGCCTAGGACGCTGTTTTATCGGATAGCTAGACAACATACAAGAAAATCATGTTAATGAAGTCAATTACAGCAATTAAATTGACAATACCTGACTTGCGTACGTACAAGCAACTGGTTATATTCAAATAATCACTGTCCTTCGAAATATACAATTTCCGTGCAAGTAACTGATAACAGATAACACAAGTTCATAAGCCACTGCTGTCGTTAACATCACTGCTCGTATTCTAGTGCCTCTCTGCTAGTGCGCCCGGAGCTAGGCGGTGCGTCGCTTTTATTCTCTTCATGTAGAGGCCTCTCCTGTCGTGGTGACTTCCTGGTGAGCGTACTATTGATTGACGTCGTCTCACAGTCTCCTCCGCTCTATCGTTCTTGATCTTCGGGCCGGCGCTTGTCGTTACTTCCTCAACAATTTGTGGCGCAATTAGCCGTCGGCCTCTCGCCCGAGCAATTCCCAAATCTCCAGTTAACGAATTTTCGAATCACGCTCTTCAGCCCTTGTGTGGAAAGAAGACGACTCCGTATTCGTTTAAGCGTCGATACTCGCGAAGAGCACTATTGCCACTATTTTGACAAAACAGCTTTACAAGTAACGTCCTGCTTACTTTGTTCAGAACCATGTTGCCTGTCTGGAACTGTTATGGAAATTGATGCTTGTGTTTCAGCCCTATGCCGTCGTACAAGTACCGGCTCCTAGTGGTAAGTTATAACACTAACTGTTCTAACAGCGCAAACCCTTCAGTTCACAGTCGGAACATCATTTCTACACACTTGGGTACCCATACGGTAAATAGTTTTCAGTCAGCATTGGCTGAATTAGCGAAAGTTTAACTATAAGCACTCTCATGTGTTCTGTATATGCTTAATTCAAGCTGTTGCGTAAATCAGTGGCTAATATAATGTCGTTTGAAAGTTCTACTGCCTCCTAACAATATCCGCAATCAGAGTTGTTTTAAATTAGGGAGTGACGACTTTTGCTAATGAAATACATTTTGCTACTGCCTGAGATAAGACAAGCAGTTTTACTATTTGACATTGTGCTTAATTATTACCACCACTGCACTCGGATAGCAGTTTGGTTTATGTGCAGCGGTATTTGATGAAATTGGAGTACTGAATTCATTTGAAAAATAAATCTCAGAAAAGGCAACGGTATAGAGAATAGTATGTGCCAGTCTGTCGTCGTGCATTGTACTTACGCCGCTGCTCAAGACTCGTTCTCCCAACTAATTTCCGAAGTGAATCTATTGTATGTAAAAGACAAGACATTCTAACGATCCTTCCTGGCACGTTGAGGCTGCAAGGAGAACTGGTGACCAGACCACGGCCATTCCGTTTCGACGACCAAACGAGAATCAACGCTTCTTTCACAGGCTTCAGGCAGACTTCATAGCTTACTTGGTGCACTTATTGTTAGCAAAATGCTAAAGCTGGGATACTTGTCTCTGTTAGGATTCCTGTTTTCCCTGTCAGAAAGTCTCAATAATCTAAGCAGTATCAACAACTTTTTCAAAAGTGCTGATGACTGAAGTTCTAAATTTATTAGCGTCGGAATCTGTTTTATTTTATACAGTGACTGAATAAATTACAAGACAGTGCTGTAAACTTATGGAGGGCGAAAAATTGAGCCAACCAGTTACAAATAAAGATTTTGTGTGAATCTTGACCTAGGTTTCGACAATCTTAAAACTTTTTTCTTCAGAGGGCGTAATGACTCTTAAAATCACATTCGTTATTACGAAAATATTTTAAAAAGAATAAAGTAACAACTGTAGCCAAAAGATTGTATGGTAAGAGTACTCAATTGTTACATCACATGACGATTATGTACACTGAATAAAGCTAAACTGATGTTGTCGTATAAGACATCTATCTTAAGAAAACAAACACTGACAAGTAATGATTTAGGATGCAGCACTATGGTATGACAAGCGTACACATCAAATGCCAAGTGTAGTGGCCCATTAATATAAGGCTCTTGTCGACGTAATAGTTGTCTTGTATGCGAAAGAACACAATAATGGCTTCTGGATTATAGCAGTATGTATACATACGACAAACAGCGCAAGTCGGCTGCGTAAATGTACAGACTATAGCGCTAAGGAGATCTAGCTAAAAGGGTGCACGTAAGAAACGTGCCCAGATGGCAATTGGAAGATTATATAATTAGAATAGAAAAAGGAAAGAAAATCGTGTCTTCCATAAGGTCTTTTGTTAATATAAAATGATATAAAATTAAAGAAATATAAAAGTGTGTATAAATAAGGAACTCGAAAACGTTCTTGTAACAGCGTAAGACAGCAACGGCATTTCGCCGTGCATGTTTAAAATTGTTGTTCAAAGTAGTAAACACTCTAAAGGCAGGGGAAAAACTAAATTTATTACATGTAATTGACAAATGGAGAAACTTCCGTTAAGCGTTAAAGAAGTTTACAAATAGTTGCTATAAAAGAGCAACATTGCCACAATATTTCGCAATATGTGTAGTTAATAGTATTTCTAAAAGCAATAAATACTGTAAATAATGCTGTCCAGGGAGTATCAAGAATTAAATTTCTTAAAAACTTCTGCGTAGAGCTAGAGAAGTGTACAAATAGTAGCTTATAACACAGCAACACTGCAAGGACTTTTGGCATGCATTTGGAACAATAGAATGAAAAGTGTTAAATACTCTAAGGAAGGAGGGAAGGGGTACCTAAACTAAAATTTGCTCAAAGCTAATTGCAAAAATTCGAGCAGCTTCTCCTTAGCATAAGAGTAGTTTAAAAGCGCCAGATGAAGCAGAATACCCACAGTTGTTGTTATATGGGACGTCTGTCTTCACATGCAGGGCCGTTCTTACTGACTTTTAAAAAACCCCTAAGCGACGTAGGCGACTCCGAGACAACTAATTTAATATGAGGCACATGGAGCCGCAAATGTTGGGAAATACCCTAAAAGTGGACGACAGATACTGAACACCTGATGCCACCAGATGATGAACCTCACAGCACACACAGTGGTTGGACTTACCGGTCCTACCATCGCTGGTAGGGAGCAGTGCTACACATCACTCCGCTAGTACACTACGTTTTCGTTTTTGCGTTAAACTTGTCTTTTGTGTGTTCACGGCCAGACTATGGATGCACAGTGTGGTCGTCTCACTTGGAAGATTATTGACTCTCTATGCCACGAGGGGATTCAGCTATCTACAGGTGCTTACAAGACCAGCCCATACTCAGTCTCTATGCTGAGTCTGGAGAACCAGCACTCACCATCTGGCCGCAGCCCCTCATGGTGCATCAGATATGTAAGCGTCTCACAGCCCCGACTTCATGTGCATACCATATTGTTGTTTATTCACCTCGGAACACCTTATCTACAATCGTCCACGAGCGACAATGTCGTTTGGGATCTGTGTGCAGTTTGTGCTCGAGACACTTGGTGTGGAACATGTACAGCCCAAAATCCAAAGTTTAACTGCCTGCTACCATGTTTACTTCAGAGGTTCCAGGGGGCTGTGGCCGCACACTTCATACATCGTAGTGCCTACTTCATCGGCATCCCACTTCACGTCCAACCAAAACCCGATGCCTGCATCTCAGGACGTATATTCCTTTCACTAGGAAAACCTACGTCGTCTGTGTTGTCAACACAAATATTTGCCGGCGGCCACAACACAACACAACACCAGGTCTCCACCAACGGCCGCCAGGGGCCGCTACCCGTTCGCGGAGCGTGCAGAACAGCTTCACCAGAGGTCGCGGCTAGCCCAGGAACTACTTTTATACGCCAGGCACGTGATCGCAAATATTTCCGGCAGATACATCCGCCAGACAGGCTTTATCAGGCGGAGCACGGCCGATAAAAGGCAGTTTGACGTACCACTTGGAAGTATACAGAGCTGTCACCCCGGCCGCCATGGCCAGACACCTCTTCTACCTGGCCATCAACAAGTGTCATTGTACTAACCATTCAACGAAACATAATCGATATGGGCTTTTGGACCCGAAGGCCCACTCGTGTACTCTTGGTGACTGCACGACAAAAACTTTACGCCTCACCTGGGGCCGTCAACACTGACATTAAACTGTTGAGGACTGGAAAGATATTGCCTGGTTGGACGAGTCTCGTTTCAAATTGTATCGAACGGATGGACGTGTATGGGTATGGAGACAACCTCATGAATCCATGGACCCTGCTTGTCAGCAGGGGAGTGTTTAATCTGGTGGAGGCTCTGTAATGGTGTGGGTCGTGTGCAGTTGGGGTGGTACGACCCTGATACGTCTACATACGACTCTGACAAGTGACACGGACCTGTAAGCATCCTGTCTCTGTCTTAACACCTGCATCCATTCATGTCCATTGTGCATGCCAACAGACTTGGGGGGCAATTCCAGCACTACAATGCGACCCCCGTCCGCCCCCTCCCCCCTTGCAAGACCAGAATTGCTGCAGAGTGTCTCCAGGAACACACTTCTGAGTTTAAACACTTCCGATGGCCACCAAACTCCCCAGGCATGAACATTATTGAGCATATCGGGGATGCCTTGCAACGTGCTGTTGAGAAGAGATCTCCACCCCCTCGTACCTTTATGGATTTATGGACAGCCCTGCAGGACTGATGGCGTCAGTGTCCTCCAGCACCACTTCAGACATCGGTCGAGTGCATGCCACGTCATGTTGCGGCACTTTTGCGTGCTCGCGGAGACCCTACGTGATATTAGGTAGGTGTGCCAGTTTCCTTGGCTCTTCGGTGTAGTTAGAGCTAGACGCATGGAACTTTCCACAACATAAATCGTTAGGAAATTCAGTATTTTGAAATCCAAATTTTCAAGAGTGTTCCAAGAATTCAAAATTCCAGGCATTACCTCTCACCAAAGGCAACGCAGTGGTCGACAGCCTTCACTTAACAAACGAGAGCATCGACGTTCGAGTAGAGTTGTCAGTGCTAACAAACAAGCAATACTCTGTGGAATAACCACAGAAATAATTGTGGGATGTACGACGAACGTATCCCTTTGGACAGTGCGGCGAGATTCGGCGTTAATGGGCCACGGCAGTAGACGACCGACGTGAGTGCCTTTGGTAACGGCAAGACATCGCCAGCAGCGCCTCTTGGTCTTGTCACCATATCGGTTGGATCCTAGACGACTGGAAAACCATGGCTTGGTCAGATGGGTCCCGATTTCAGTTATTAAGAATTGATGGAAAGGTTTGAGTGTGGCACAGACCCCACGAAGCCATGGAGCCAAGTTGTCAACAAGGCACTGTGCAAGCTGGTGGTGGCTCCATAATGACGTGGGCTGTGGGTTCTCTGGTCCAACTGAACCGATTATTGATAGGAATTGGTTACGTTGGGCTGCTTGAAGACCATCTGCAGTTATTCACGGACCTTGTATTCCCAAACAACTATGGAATTTGTATGAATAACAAGACGCCTTCTCACCAGGCTAGAGTTGTTCGCGATTAGTTTGAAGAACATTCTCGACAGTTCGAGCGAATGATTTAGCCACACAGATCGCCCGACATGAATCTCATGAAATATTTAAGTGACGCAATCGAGAGGTGCGTTCGTGAACAAAATCTTATACCATCAACACTTTCACCGGTTTGGGCTGCTATAGAGGCAGCGTGGCTCAATATTTCCTCAATGGATTTCCAAACGACTTGTTGAGTCCATACCACAACGTGTGGATATTCGGAGGTACCTCACGAACTTATCACCTCAATGTTACAATATGGCACATAGTGACAAAAACTTTTATAAAAGTAAGACAGGACTAAAAAAATACTTTTATTGCACTGCCTGTATTTTAAAGCGTCTATATAGTTCGATCCAAATGTTCCGAACAATATTTTATCTTGTATTTCATTATGTTAACTATAAATACGAATTCTAGACAAAGCGCTATTCTGATTACCCAGAGCACCAATGATGCGTTGTATTGCATCAGTTTTTACATTTTACATTCGAATAACTTCGTTGCTAGATCCTTATACTTCAGTTTATTCCGAGCCGCCTTACCACTGCTGAAGATTAATACGCATGATCTTTTATCTTTTATTATTCCTACTATAAGTGACGATCATAACGTTCCCGTTTTGAGGGCGTTGCTGCAGCGTATATACAACGTAGCGATTCCGATGCGAATATATAAACACCTCATGTAAGCAAGGGATTAGTGTGGCATTCTTTCCTACAATCTCGTAATAAATGTGTAAACGTGAAGTATGGCGACGTTATTGCTAAATGCGTCCAAATAGGACAAATATATATATATATATATATATATATATATATATATATATATATATATATATATATATATATATATTCTGCCGAAGGACAAACAAACACTGGTAGACATCCGAAAGCCATCAGAGAGTGAAGAAGGTGTGTGTGTGTGTGTGAAGCATCAGGCCTGTCGAAAACCACAGTTGTGGAATGATGTTTGTTCTCATTTACGTGCTGATGTTTCATCATAACGCATCTTCCCTCATCACAAATATCATAACGCAGATCTTACACCAACTCAAGTGCGAGACACTCAAACACCCGCCCTATAGTGCTGATCTCTCCCCATGTGATTACCACGCCTTCGGCCCCTTAAAAAAGGCCTTGAGTGGTCGATGATTCCTGTTGGGGGAGGATGTGCAGCAGGCAGTTACGAACTTATTCAGGCAGCAGGACACAGTGTGGTACCAACAGGTTATCTTGCACCTGATGTGTCGGTGGGATGACTGCCTCAATGCTCACGGCGACATTTTCATATTATCCGAAGTAACAGTAATGGCAGCAATGTAAGTGCAACTGTTACAATTTCTTCCAAACACGAGAGCAGGTAATTCCACTCCTGATGCAAAAAAAAAAGAAGAAATCATCTACAGAAGTTTTCGGTAAACTGATTAGAGATGATCAGGACAACGTACGTACAGATCTTGGATTAAATTTCGGATCTCTGCGCGGTCTCTCATGAAGTGAGAGCATGCGCCAAACAAACATAAGATCACATCTCCCATACGCTGCGCGAGACCCACATTCCCAACTTACTGTCCACACACTACATTTGTAGTGCCCCTGCCCCCTATACTCATTACTCATGACAGTCAATCTACCGATCCCCTTAAGAGCCCGGGCAATATGTGAGTGCATCCGCACAGGAAAGATTATTGACCGGTAAGCATTATCTGTATGAAGATGGTATATGTTCTTTCGGATAAGTCCGAAAGAACAGACACCATCTTCGTATACATAAGGCTTACCGGCCAATGATCTTCTTCAATGTGGATGTGCTCACATCGCCCGAACTCTTACTGAAACCAGTAGATTGACTGCCGCGAGTAACGAGTCAAGTGGGCAGGGGTACTAGAAACGTAGTGTGTGGACAGTCAGTTGGAAGTGTGGATCTCACGGGGAGTGTGCCAGAGATAACTTCCTGCAGTCACACTATCGTTTGTGCTCTCGTTGGCTCATTCGGATAGAGCATCTGCCATGTAAGCAGGAAAAATCCCGGTCGAGGCACACATTTTCAATTGTCCCCACTGATATTTGTCAACGCCTGTATGCAGGTGAAGGTCTGGATTTCATTGTAATTTCACTAATTAAGTCTGGTGGGCTGCTTTAATTTGCGAGCGCAATGATCTGCTAGACTAACTTCAATTCTAATTAACTTGGAAACAGCGCAATGTATCGAATTCTTTTCTTTACAACTATTTCTCAGCATAACCTACCTGTCAACACACTTATAAGCTTTTTAAGATTATTTTTGACCATTCTGTACACAGAAAGAGTATATATACAGGGTGTCCCAGGAGGAAGGTCAAAATTCAGGGGTATGACAGGAATGATAATTTGCAGCAAAATGCTTCATACGAACATATGCCCATGATTTGTGGAATAGAACGTATTTAATGTCCATTGTTATTCATTTTCTTGATTATTCAATAAATTGTCAGGCTTACACAAGTAACAGACATTACAGTTGGTCTTAAATTCTGTTGTCCTCTAAGTTTTGATGATAAGTATGTTAAGGTATATCTTTGAGAATTCTCGCTTAATCCCCCGGGATATGCAGCTTGCACAATGTGTTTGGTAACCACAGAGTCTCCCAGCCCTTCGTGACATCTTCTTCCACTTCATTTTCGTGTCATGATCAGTTCTTTTTACTTTCATCCCCAAGAGAGCAGCGAAGTTTTGTTGACTTGATGATATGCATGAGGTTGTTTCATTGATATTCTTTGTGACCAGACAAAGGTCTTGTCGTTCATGTGCTTGAAGGTAATGAAGTGCAGGACAGTTCTTGAGTCAGTTGTTTTAAGTGATGTTATTTCTGTTGTATATATAATTCTTTTTTGTGAGAGCGAAGAAGGAAAGAATGAATTCTATTTATGGTGCTGATTTTGCGAGAGATGATTAAGTGATGTTAAATAATCTATTTTATGCTGACGCCCCCAGAGGTCAGTGCAGAACCTTCAACAATGATTCATTTTACCATGCAGCAAGTTTCCAATTGAGATAATGTTTTTAGAGTCGTTTAAATTGCAGGCTGTGTTACCTGTGAACGCTTACTATAAGAAGAGACCGCACGGTACAAGCACGTGTACTGGCACAGCTGTCGACTTGCGATAAGCCAGCCACGTAAACACATTACCACTTCTCTCCCACTTCTTCGTCTTGTCTGCCTTAATTAAGTGTAATTTTCATGTTTTTAAATGATTTGTAAGTCACTTATTGTATAGGTTTTGAGTGACAATATACTGAGAGTATTATATAGAATATATACAGGGCGTTTCAAAAAGAAAGAGCAGATTTCAAACATTTATTTCTCAAAAACTACAAATGATAGAAACACAATTCCAACGGTCCTTCACTCAATATGAGTACCAAATGTTACACAACAAATATCAAAACTGTACCTCAATATGAGCACCATTTGTTACACGACAAATATCAAACCGGTATCTCATTTCTTGCCACACACGACGCAACTGGTCTTTAGTTACCGAATTCACGGCCGCAACAATTCGATGTCGTACCTCTTGAAGAGTAGCGGGCATAGGTGGGACATAAACACAGTCCTTTATGTACCCCCACAAATAAAAATCGCAGGGAGTAAGGTCTGGTGACCTGGGAGGCCACAGACGATGACATTGATCTTGTGCTCCTGCTCTTCCAATCCACCGTCCTGGAATGGTGTTATTTAGGTACCGTCGTACAGGTTCAGAGAAGTGTGGTGGGGCGCCATCTTGCATGAAGATGAAGTGATTTGAATCTTCCTGAAGTTGAGGAAATAGCCAGTTTTCTAACATGTCCAGGTAAATGGTTCCTGTGATAGTTCTCCATGAAAAAGAAAGGTCCATAAACTTTGTTTACCGAAATTGCACAAAAGACGTTAACCTTTGGTGAGTCTCTTTCATGTTGAATAACGTCCCTCGGAGTTTCACTCGCCCAAATTCGTACGTTATGCCGATTAACTTTACCAGAAATGTGAAACGTTGATTCATCTGAAAAAATTAATCGTTCGGCAAAATTGTCCTCTTCCATGTCCTGTAGAATTGCAGTTGAAAATTCGAACCTTTTGTTGTGGTCGTCAGGACGCAATGCTTGCAATAACTGCAGTTTGTACGGCTTCATGTGCAGACGGTTACTCAGAACGCGCCATACCGTTGTTTTAGACATGTTTAGTTCGTGACTTGCCCGTGCCGTGGATTTTCTAGGGCTCCTTTCGTAAGCTGCACGGACACGCTCGACATTTTCATCCGATGTGCGTGGACGACCCGTGCTTTTTCGCTTGCAGATGCAACCATCTTCTACGAATCTGTGATGCCACTCATAAATTTGCTTATGACGAGGCGGCTGTTTGTTGAATTGACGGCGGAATGCACGTTGCACACCAACAATGGACTCTAACATTGCAAATTGCAGCACACAAAATGATCGTTCCTGTGGTGTCGTCGCCATTTTCCTACAAACAAACGCCAGCGCCACTGCGGATTTGCATGGAACTTCTGCGCGGACCATTGAAAAACTTTGAACCTTTCTCTGACAAGAAACGTTTGAATTGTGTTTCTATCATTTGTAGTTTTTGAGAAATAAATGTTTGAAATCTGCTCTTTCTTTTTGAAACGCCCTGTATATTGAGTGGTTGTAAGTAACCGTTAATTTTTTTGTGAGAAAGATGGCCCAGGAGGATGATTATTTGTATTATGTGCAAAGTTTGGATATTTCTGAAGATTTTGAGGTGTTTAAAGGTACCCTCTCCCAGCTGCTGTATAGGTCTTTGTCATGTCATGAATTAAGCTGTTTGCATTATTCAGCTTTGTTGTAGAATTTTGGTGTGATATTGTATTTCACTTGTAGTTCTCTTTTAGTGACATGGTTTCTGTTCTGTCTTTCGAAAGAGTGCATTAAGCTTCTCTTACTAAAGTTTTTCTTCGGTGATACTTATTACAAGTCTGCTTCGTTGAATGATTCGTTTTGTTGCCAAACCTAGAATGTGGAGCCACTTTTTGCTATGTCTATTCTATTTGTCTTTCATTGTTCAAACGCTTGTGATACTTAGAATTTTCGTCTAACTTTTGTATCTAATGTTCCACTGTTCCACTGTCTCACAGATGAGCTAAGTCCACTGTCGATTTAGAAGCATTTATTTCCCTGTTTTCTTTCGAGCTGTCGCTAAGAATTAAAAATGACTGTGCGATTTTAATTCTCATGTCCATCGAATTGACTGTTACCCTTCAGTAGCTCTTTACAAAACTTTCCTGTCCCGTGTCCAGTGAAGTTAACATTTACTTATTTTTTACCTGCATGTTTTACACGGTATATTGAGTCCTGCAGTACCCTTATAAAAAGCTCCGACCGTTACGCATCGGAATTCTTGTCGTCTTCAGGCGTCTCTGTTGTAGTTTTTATGCATAGAACTAATTCATAATGCGGTTGGCCAGTATTTTCTAAATTTTGTGTTTGCTGAAATTCAACACAGAGATGCACTCTGCCACGCTATCTCTGTTTTAAATTTAAAACAAGAACCGTAGTGAGGGTCCTAACTAAGCCTTGTTAACCCTTTTTTGTCATACGAAAGTTAAGATAATTTCCTGTACATATTTGATGTCGCTCTTTGTGGTTTATTACCGGTGTTTCACCGTCTGTTAGCCAGCAATTTTCTTCTTTGTTTTCACGCGTACTTTGTGTTGTACCGCAGGTACATGCCACCAGCTGTGCTTCAAAACACGTTTTCTCCAAGATTGCCTTAGCAAGCTTACTTGTGCTATGCGGAGTGTTGAAAGTGGCACTTCCCCCTCACCCTTCCCGCCCTTTATCCTTCCTTGTCTTACCTCGCCCCTTTTGTCCCCTCCGCGAAACGTGCGTAACGCCACTGATGATACCCGCCTCCATCACACTGCTAGAGAGAAGCGCCATTAAAGCTTGTGGATGTCAGACATGCACATCTCCCCTCCGGACAAGCCATGTGCTCTCTTGCCGTCAGTCTTAAGTTTGTTTACAAACAGTGTGTGCGCTTCTGTCGCGCAGAACCTCATTCTAGCTGTGAAACGTTTCTTTTTTTTATGAACTGATTATGAACTCACTGCATTCTTTCCATTCTGTTATTTGAAGTTTTTTGAATGGAACGTGGATATTGTTCGCTATTTAGTCACTGTTGATACATATTTTAATTATCTTTTCTAGAAATTTGCCTTGTGTTTCTCCATGCTTTGTTTTACAAGCTTATTTTATCCCAATGACGGTTCTCTGATAATCTGAAAACTGTAAATTTTAAGATTACAGCTGACACAGAAATTTTTCTTGAAGTTTGCTGTTTCAGACGAAAAAATAAGGTTGTAACCGACCCTCACTTTCAATTGACAGTCCAACAAGTGCTGTCACTGGTCTCGTCCGTCTTAATTTGAAGTTGTAATTTTAGTTATAGGGGACAGTTAGTTAATAATTATTCTAACATAGTTGCACCACATTGTGGTTAAGTGACACTCCTGTGAAAAACATAAAATTTTTTTTGTTATTCAGAGCACTACATCTTGAACTTTATTGGAATTTTTTCATATTTTATCTTCGTAGATAATAGGAATTACTAATTTTTCATGTGTTTGCTGCAAAATGGATTGAGTGTCGTGCCATGGTTATGATGAGAAAATGAACAATATTTTTACGTAAGATAGTAGATGTTAACGATTTACCATAGATCGGTTCCCTGAAGTACTTTTGTGTTGTATTCTTTTTATAATTGTGATGTAATGATGTGACATATGTTGATGGTTTTATTTTCTGATTCGTCATTTCGCAACTGGACAACATTCTGTCCTACGTTGGGCACTAACTTATGAGAAATAATGATTATAGATACCAATTTTTAGATCTATATTATTTTCTGGACAAATAAGAGACCCTTCAGACCACTACTCGGTCTCATTTAAAGGTTGTTCATTTTCATCTGTCTCAGTCTTAACTAATTAACTTTACTGTAAATCTAAGCGATTTACATAAGCACTCTTATCTCATGAGGCAATTTACAGTGGTTTTTAAATGAATACATGTAATTTCTCTTTTGAATTTCGGAGATTTTCACTATTATTTGGCTGCATTGGCCACTTCCAGTGATTTCTCCTAGTTGAGACAGTGATAGCTCATTAGATGCTTTGGCTAGTTTATGCTACAATTTTTCCAGTTGAAACTACTGAGAAATTTTGCTGTAGGTGTAACATCTCGCTGCCTCTCTCTCTTACTTTGTATTACCAAGCATTCCAGCATGTCATGTTTGGAAGGACGAATCCTCTGTGAAGTAATTCAAGGTATTTCAAAGTAAGAAGTTAAGAATTAGCTATTAGAGATTCATGGGTTTTAATATGTAGCCTTTGCTATCTCCTTATTTCATCCATCATTTCAGTATTTTGTTGATATAAGGTAAGGCTTTGTACTTTGTATTTTAACGTGGGTTGAGATAGATAAAAGTGTCTAAGTGGTTTATGGTACATGAAGCCCTCAACTTGCTAATTCCATCATAAATTTTACTGAAATATCTTAATATTTTGTAGGCTGTGGAACCTTGTGCGACTACTACCTAGATGACATAGCAAGACTCTACATAGGCATTACTTTTTTCTTCAAACATACGCAATCCACTTCCAACCCACGGCTTGTGTTAATGTTCTACAGTAAATTCATTTATCATGAATTTTGGCCATTACTTTGATTATCACAGAATTCAGTATTATGTTATGTTGTTGATGCATTTTATATTTTGGCATTCGTTCCACTAGGTAGCAGCGAGATTAATGTTTGACAGACAGTAAAAACAAGTACATATTTGTAGGAGCGCCTGTAGACCATTAAAAGAACAGTGCTGAATCAGGTCGACCAGCATCTAGTTACTATGGCAATGAATGCAGTAAATTAGTAACGCATTTTTCTCCTCAATGTAACACAAACCATAATACTTCTGTCTTCTTTTGTGAAGCTTTCTGGCATGATTTGAACTTAATTTACTTTAGGTTTTGATTATATGGACAGTAATGATTTCAATTGTTGCAGAAGTTATTGCATTTCTGGACAAAACTGAAATATTAAATATTTTACTGTACTTATCCGATGAAATTTCAAAAACTTGACTACACATAAGTCCACTCCCACTTACGCTGAAGGAAAAAAAATAGCAGATCCATCCCATAGCTTTAAGACCCCTACTACGGCAAACCGTCTTTCTGGGGAGTGACTGACACCCTTTTCTTAACAATGTGAGTCACCACTCGTCTGGAAAGGGGTGGGAATGTACAGGGTGGCAGCCAGTCAAGAAATATTTTAGGAAATTGATTTAAATTTTTTTTTCAAAGGTCAGATCGTTATAAGTTTTCTCCCAGAGCAATTTCAGTTGTGCCTACTGATACAAGTTGCCTGCCTTTCGGAACAGAGATAATTCTGTCCAGTTAAAGATGCTGACAAAAGGCGCCATGACTCCTCTGCTGAAACTGCTTGCGAATTTATGCCATGGGTCTTATCCAACAGCGTGCGTGAAATACAGGTCACATGTGTGGACTCTTAGAAGATTCTGCAGCGCAGAAAATAGTTGCTTGGCTCTTATTTGATCTAAACCTCGCACAGAAAATGTGTGTGTTTCTTAGGAAGACAGCCTCTGACTCTTTATTCCATGGCCGGTCACCGACACAAATTAACATGAAGCGCCTCCCCATTCATTGCCCAATTATTTAGTTGCTCGTCCCCGTAGACTGGCCTACGCGGGGTAACTTTCGACCCTAGGGGCTCCCTTTATATTTCGTATATTGAAATATATTCATTTTCTTTTATCTAATTTTCTGTTCCGTCATTCAACGGCAACTCTGGATACCCACTCACAAGTCCTGACCGCTTGACATCCTGTACATTGTCGTCATAAGCAGAATCCAATAACGTTTTCCCGCTCTCTCTGACATGTACATGGCAAAAGTTACTCTTGTGGTTGCTTGAAATTGATCTCGTGAACAATTGCATTATTTACTCAATATATAAAAATGAATGTGAAGAACAAATGTGCATTCAATTTTCCTGTGGGAGAAACCAAATCAGACAGTTAGTTGGCCACTCGAGAAATATAAGTTCAAAGAAAAAAGAAAGACCATCATCATCTGACACCGAGGAGGGACTAAACGCGAAGATGCTTTTCACAAAGGAAAATTAAAAAAAAAAATCAACAAAGGATTACATGGTATGCAGCTAACACAAGGAGAAAGGAGGGAGAAGAGTAGCCATTTCCTACTGCGAAACATGCAAGAGGAAGCCTGGAGTTCACTTGGGAGAATGTTTCAACATATACCACACATTAAGAATTATAAACAACCAAGAACAAACAGCAGTGTAGTTTCAAAAACTTGTGTAAGATAAAACGAAGTTCTCAAGTGACTTCAAACTGCATTTTATTTCTTTGAAAAAGCAACGTAAAAACTTGTAGTGCCTTTACATCCTTGCCTCTGTAAAAGAACTAAGAATTGGAGAGAATCAGTGAGTACGAAAATTGTATAGGAAAGGGTGAACGTTATTTTTATGTTCAGATGGTCGGAACTTTCACTTAAAATCTGTGGGCTGAATTTTGGACCTATGTACTATGCTTGGAAATGAAAATTTATTGAAGTTCAAACTTCATACTGTGTTTGAACTATAAAATGTATATCAGTGTGTTCTTAAAGTAACATTGTTGTTGTTACAACCACTCTTCTGTTTCTGGAACGAAGAAAATAAGAAGGCATTAGGCACCTTTATTATTTTCTGCGTGGGGAGCGCGGGGGAAACAATAAACTTTAAATAAAATATCGTTGAGAAGTACAGTTTCTACATTATAAATCTTACCATATGCTGACCAACAAGTGATTAACGTTCTGTGGACAGATCAGCGATCTGCAACCAGTTTGCAAAAGAAGCTAACGTGCAAGGAGTAAATCAAAAGACAAACCAGTGAGAGGGTAGGTGAAGGAAGGGGGAAGAATAAGTAAGAACAGTGTGTTAAACATTAGAATGTATGGAAATAATAAGGGAAAGGAAACAAAAGAAATAGCTTTCCCCTTTCGGGATTCAAGAAGGCGAGCGTGACCCCATGAATTCCAACTTGAGGGTTAACGAGAGATGCTGGTGAGCCAGACAGCTTGGATGTGGTTTACAGGCGATTGCCCACATCCCACTAGGTGAATACTGGACTGGTACCCAAGTTACTCCATAGATATAATTCCACTAACATTTAGAAGACTTTTCAAACTTCCACGTAGTATTAACCCTAGACAAACAAATGGGGCGCACAGATTCCCTGCTGGAGTGCGAGTAAGAGACTGGTGATCTACAATGTTGAGTATTTTCCAGGCTATAATCAGCAAGAGCAGGACGAAAATAAAATAAAATAAAATAAAATTCATCACACTAACTCTGGCACGCCACAGCACACATTAATTACACTTCTTTCTAATGCATCAACAATATACAGCCGGCCGGTGTGGCCGAGCGGTTCTAGGGGCTACAGTCTGGAACCGCGCGACCACTACGGTCGCAGGTTCGAATCCTGCCTCGGGCATGGATGTGTGTTCTGTCCTTAGGTTAGTTAGGTTTAAGTAGTTCTAAGTTCTAGGGGACTGATGACCTCAGAAGTTAAGTCCCATAGCGCTCATAGCCATTTGAACCATTTGAACAATATACAGACAGTACTTTGAACCTTCTGGATACGAACTGACGTCAGATTCTTGAAACTTCGGTTGCTTGGATACAACATTGTCACATCAAGATTCTCGCCATTTATCTCTATTTTCCCTTTTAGGACGATTCCGTTGTTTGTTTAAGACATACTTCCTACATCTACATC
Source organism: Schistocerca piceifrons (assembly GCF_021461385.2). Lineage (NCBI taxonomy): Eukaryota > Metazoa > Arthropoda > Insecta > Orthoptera > Acrididae > Schistocerca > Schistocerca piceifrons. The sequence goes on from NC_060143.1 coordinate 370,802,364, forward strand.
TACATCTACATCCATACTCCGCAAGCCACCTGACGGTGTGTGGCGGAGGGTACCTCTATCGATTCTCCCTTCTATTCCAGTCTCGTATTGTTCGTGGAAAGGAGGATTGTCGGTATGCTTTTGTGTCGGCTCTAATCTCTCTGATTTTATCCTCATGGTCTCTTCGCGAGATATACGTAGGAGGGAGCAATATACTGCTTGACTCTTCGGTGAAGGTATGTTCTCGGAACTTTAACAAAAGCCCGTACCGAGCTACTGAGCGTCTCTCCTGCAGAGTCTTCCACTGGAGTTTATCTATCATCTCCGTAACGCTTTCGCGATTACTAAATGATCCTGTAACGAAACGCGCTGCTGTCCATTGGATCTCCTCTATCTCTTCTATCAAACCTATCTGGTACGGATCCCACACTGCTGAGCAGTATTCAAGCAGTGGGCGAACAAGCGTACTGTAACCTACTTCCTTTGTTTTCGGATTGCATTTCCTTAGGATTCTTCCAATGAATCTCAGTCTGGCATCTGCTTTACCAACGATCAACTTTATATGATCATTTCATTTTAAATCACTCCTAATGCGTACTCCCAGATAATTTATGGAATTAACTGCTTCCAGTTGCTGACCTGCTATTTTGTAGCTAAGAGATGAGGGATCTATCATTCTATGTATTCGCAGCACGTTACACTTGTCTACATTGAGATTCAGCTGCCATTCCGTGCACCATGCGTCAATTCGCTGCAGATCCTCCTGCATTTCAGTACAATTTTCCATTGTTACAACCTCTCGATACACCACAGCATCATCTGCAAAAAGCCTCAGTGAACTTCCGATGTCAATCACAGGTCATTTATGTACATTGTGAATAGCAACGGTCCTACGACACTCCCCTGCGGCACATCTGAAATCACTCTTACTTTGGAAGACTTCTCTCCATTGAGAATGACATGCTGCGTTCTGTTATCTAGGAACTCTTCAATCCAATCACACAATTGGTCTGATAGTCCATATGCTTTTACTTTGTTCATTAAACGACTGTGGGGAACTGTATCGAACGCCTTGCGGAAGTCAAGAAACACGGCATCTACCTGTGAACCCGTGTCCATGGCCCTCTGAGTCTCGTGGACGAATAGCGCGAGCTGGGTTTCACACGACCGTCTTTTTCGAAACCCATGCTGATTCCTACAGAGTAGATTTCTAGTCTCCAGATAAGTCATTATACTCGAACATAATATGTGTTCCAAAATTCTACAACTGATCGACATTAGAGATATAGGTCTATAGTTCTGCACATACGTTCGAAGTCCCTTCTTGAAAACGGGGATGACCTGTGCCCTTTTCCAATCCTTTGGAACGCTACGCTCTTCTAGAGACCTACGGTACACCGCTGCAAGGAGGGGGGCAAGTTCCTTCGCGTACTCTGTGTAAAATCGAACTGGTATCACATCAGGTCCAGCGGCCTTTCCTCTTTTGAGCGATTTTAATTGTTTCTCTATCCCTCTGTCGTCTATTTCGATGTCTACCATTTTGTCATCTGTACGACAATCTAGAGAAGGAACTACAGTGCAGTCTTCCTCTGTGAAACATCTTTGGAAAAAGACATTTAGTATTTCGGCCTTTAGTCTGTCATCCTCTGTTTCAGTACCATTTTGGTAACAGAGTGTCTGGACATTTTGTTTTGATCCGCCTACCGCTTTGATGTAAGACCAAAATTTCTTAGGATTTTCTGCCAAGTCCGTATATAGAACTTTACTTTCGAATTGATTGAACGCCTCTCGCATAGCCCTCTTCACACTACATTTCGCTTCGCGTAATTTTTTTTTTTGTCTGCAAGGCTTTGGCTATGTTTATGTTTGCTGTGAAGTTCCCTTTGCTTCCGCAGCAGTTTTCTAACTCGGTTGTTGTACCACGGTGGCTCTTTTCCATCTCTTACGATCTTGCTTGGCACATACTCATCTAACGCATATTGTACGATGGTTTTGAACTTTGTCCACTGATCCTCAACACTATCTGTACTTGAGACAAAACTTTTGTTTTGACCGTCAGGTACTCTGTAATCTGCTTTTTGTCACTTTTGCTAAACAGAAAACTCTTCCTACCTTTTTTAATATTTCTATTTACGGCTGAAATCATCGATGCAGTAACCGCTTTATGATCGCTGATTCCCTGTTCTGCGTTAACTGTTTCGAATAGTTCGGGTCTGTTTGTCACCAGAAGGCCTAATATGTTATCGCCACGAGTCGGTTCTCTGTTTAACTACTCAAGGTAGTTTTCAGATAAAGCACTTAAAAAAAATTTACTGGATTCTTTGTCCCTGCCACCCGTTATGAACGTTTGAGTCTCCCAGTCTATATCCGGCAAATTAAAATCTCCACCCAGAACTATAACATGGTGGGGAAACCTACTCGAAATATTTTCCCAATTATCCTTCAGGTGCTCAGCCACAGCAGCTGATGAGCCAGGGGGTTTATAGAGACATTCAATTACCATTACTGAGCCTGCTTTAACCGTGACCTTCACCCAAATTATTTCACATTTCGGATCTCCGTCAATTTCCTTCGATACTATTGTACCTTTTATCGCTATAAACACGCCTCCCCTTCACTGTCCAGCCTGTCTCTGCGGTATACATTCCAATCTGAGTTTAGGATTTCATTACTGTTTACGTCTGGGTTGAGTCAACTTTCTGTCCCTAGTACTATATGGGCATTGTGACCGTTTATTAACAAGAGCAGTTCTGGGACCTTTCTATAGACGCTCCTGCTGTTTACTATTAGCACATTAATATTGTTATTCCCTGTTGCATTTTGCCTACTCCTACCTTGCCGTGTCTCAGGAGGCGTCTTGTCGGGCTTAGGGAGAGAATTTTCTAACCTAAAAACCCACATGTACACTCCACACGTACTCCGCTACCCTTGCAGCTGCTTCCGGCGTGTAGTGCACTCCTGACCTATTCAGGGGGACCTACATTTCTCCACCCCATAGCGGAGGTCGAGAAATTTGCTCCCCAGACCTCCCCAGATCTCTGCTTAAGATACAAATTACAGCCTCAATAACAATCTTCGCTGGGAGCAACAGATGATATTAACAAGGAATTAGGAACCTACTGAGAAATCGACTTCCTCTCATAGTGTCTTTGAGGTTTCTGCAACAAATCAATAACCATGCATATCGTAGTACCTTACTAAAAGAAAAACGAACTGTCGGATGTATCATTTTGTGAATCACGTAAGTAACGTCTTGAAACTTCAAGAGGAAGTTACTTCTTTCTAACAGATAATTTTGTTCCCGTTTTATTGGTATCACACTGATCTCAACAAAACCGTTTGCCACCGACACTGTGATGTTAACAACACTAGTTCTGCAGAAACCTATCACTAGCGTCTATCTCCAACCCAACATTTCAAGGCACCGTAATTAATGTTACCCTTTGAAGTTATTATCAATTTAAATGTCTTTGTCATGTATACTTTAAGAAAGTTACCTTGCTTTAACTCACGTCGCAGAAAGGTAGCAATTCCATCTGCTATACAGGAAACACATTGACACGGCGGAACCGTGGCCTTTGTGTTAGCCATTTGGCCTACCACAAATGTTGTACTTCGTAAATATCTGCTAGAATTTTCATAACTTTCCAGTTCTGCCCCAGTTTCTTTCCCAATAGTGAGATAAGTTTCAGCATCTTCACCAAAAATGTCTGCAATTTCAAAGTCGTAAACTTACCGACAGTGGTAAGATACTCACCGTTAATAAATCAATCGGGTCACAAATCCACGTCTAAATCAGATGCGTTGGTCGCTATGTAAACTTTAATTTCTTATTTACTATCTACTTTGAATTTGTCAGCGGCCTTAGAATCAGTAAGTGAATTGGTTGACGATTTAAGAAGGAGGTTTATGTAAGTATCCAGATTTCGGTTGTATTGCAACAGTGCATAAAAGCTGCTGATATAGGCTCCTGCATCTTTCACCTTTGTCGATACTATGGGAACGTGTGTATTTTGCGGAAGGCCGATCGACAATACTAATAGTAGTGAATTTGTTCTTGACGAAATTAGTGCGGTGTCTTTTGAAGGAATAAACACAATCACATGTTTTGTGCTACGTAAAACCAACATAATCGTTCGAGCGGGTAGCGTTACATCATCTTCACCACTTTGGTGTGCTTTGGTGTGACGTCATAAGGGAGTGACAGCGTGTGAGATCGCTCTCTAAGTTTTCGTATATTTTTAAGTTTCAGCTACATATTTTAACGGGTTTTGTGATAATATTTACTATATAAGTGACGTATTAGTGGTTTCTTCATTCACCTCTGCCTTTCTTGTGTTGTGGCCTGATATTTGTGAGTGTTTCGTATCGAGCAACTTAACCTCTTGCCTGTGTTTACATTCCTCGCTGACCAGTTGCAGCTGTAGCGGCGCATCGAAAGCTAAGTACTAATTAATTGTTTGTGTATATTGGTTTATTTAGGAACTTTAGTAGTTTTCAACCGGTGTTCTTGGTGTTTTCTGGTGAAATAATTTCAGAACCTTTTGGGAACTGTTTTCAGCTTCGTTACTGTGTCATTAGACGTTTGATTCTCTTTCTGTATTAGCCTTTTGTTATCTTCACATTTGTTGCTTATTAATACTGTTAATAATAGTAGCTACTTCCTTTGTAGAGTAAGTTTGTGATTATTGTAGTCAGGTTTTTAACATCATCTTATTGTAGTAGCGGAACTTAGAAAAAGTAAAATTTTACCATGAGTGAGAAGTGTGGGCTTTGCCGTAGGTTCGTGAGTAGTGGATTGCGGTGTGAGACTTGTTCGAAGTATTTTCACTGGGGGGAATGCAGTGGGGAAGCCAGTGGGCATTCTGGTGAGATCCTCTCCTGGAACTGCAGGTTATATAGCAAGAGTAAGTTGATAGAGGAGCAGATCTGCGCCCTTCAGGTGCAGTTGAAAAACTCACAGGAGGAGCTAGATAGGATGAGGAGGGAGAAGGGGGTTGGGGAATGGGAGCTGGCTGTTGGCAAGAGATCGGCTAGGAGAAGAAGATTTTCAGATAGTTTTACTATTGGTGTTTACAATAGATATGACTAACTGTCAGAGTCTAGTGGAGAGGAATCTCTAGTAGCTGTAGATGTAGGAAGTATGCAGCAGACCTCAGTAGCTACTGTGCCTGGAACTGTTGCAAAGTCGAAGAGGAAGAAGAAGGTTCTGCTGTTAGGTAGTTCTCATGGCAGAGGTGTAGGCCAGCAGTTGCAGGAAGTGCTGGGGAGTGAGTACCAGGTCACCAGCATTGTGAAGCCTAATGCAGGGTTGGCTCAGGTGACTGTTAACATAGGGGGGTTATGTAGGGATTTTACTAAAGAGGATCAGGTAGTGATTGTGGGTGGGGTTGGTAATAGTATTGATAGGGATGGGGAGTATAATATAGATGATGACCTGGAAAAGATAGCCACTCAGACTGGCAACACGAATGTGCATTTCGTGGAACTGTTTCAGCGTCACGATCGGCCTCATCTTAATACAGCCGTCAGGCGTAATAACATGAGACTTCGGGGTGCGCTGATGACAGAAAGCATGGGTCACATTTCAGTGGTGTCGGTGGAGTCTATCAGCAGGACGGGTTTCACTAGACATGGCCTGCACCTCAACAGGTATGGGAAGGGGAGGTTGGCAAAGCTTATAGGTGACAGCGTAGGTGGGGTTGGTGGGATCACTCATGGGAAAATTCCTGCAGTAGTGGGTGTTAGAGCTGCACCTTTTTTAGATTGAAGTCAGCTGATAGGTATTCCTGCTTAAGGGAAATGTCTCTAACAAGGGAATCACTTTTGACAAATCGTAGGTATCCGAGTAATGAGGGATTTAGTATATTTCATCAAAATATACAAGGTATTAGAGATAAAGTTAGTGAACTGCTTATAGATGTTGACTCTGAAATTATTGGTATATCTGAACACTTCTTAAATAAGGAAATAATTCAGAGGCTTCCTTTACCAGGATACAGGTTGGCTGGCAGCTTTTCGAGGAGCTCTTTGCGGTGTGGGGGAGTAGCCATGTATGTGAAAAACGGCATCCCATTTGAGTCAATTGATGTTTCAAAGTACTGCACTGAAAAGGTGTTTCAATGTTGTGCAGGTGTGGTTAAATTTAACGGAGCTTAACTTCAAACTGTAGTTATTTATAGATCCGCAGACTCCGATTTCACAACATTTTTGCTAAAACTAGAGGAGGTTCTTGGTTCACTTTATAGGAAATACAAAAAGTTAGTTATATGTGGTGACTTCAATATTAATTGTATAAGTGATTGTGCAAGGAAGAGGATGCTGGTAGACCTCATTAATTCATATAATCTTATGCAAACCGTATTCTTTCCAACGAGAGTGCAAGGGAACAGTAGAACAACCATAGACAACATTTTTGTTCATACCTCATTACTAGAAGGGCATTCTGTTAGCAAAAAGGTGAATGGCCTTTCAGATCATGATGCACAAATTTTAACTTTAAAAGATTTTTGTGCTGCAGCACGTGTTAAATATAGTCATCAGCTGTTCAGGAAAGCTGATCCAGATGCTGTAGAGACCTTTGTAAACCTTATAAAGGAACAAGAGTGGCAAGATGTTTATAGCGCTGATACAGTAGACGATAAATATAATGCTTTTCTCAAGACTTTTCTCGTGCTCTTTGGAAGTTGCTTTCCGTTAGAACGTTTAAAACAGGGTACTAGCACAAACAGGCAGCCTGGGTGGCTGACTAGAGGGATAAGAATACCTCGTAGAACAAAGTGGCAATTATATCAAAACGTTAGAAACAGTCAAAATCTAAATGCAGCAGCCCATTACAAACAGTATTGTAAGGTGCTTAAAAATGTTATTAGGAAGGCAAAAAGTATGTGGTATGCAGATAGAATAGCTGAGTCTCAGGATGAAATTAAAACCATATGGTCAGTCGTAAAGGAAGTTGCCGGTCTGCAGAGACAGGTCGAGGATATAGAATCAGTGCATAGTGGTGTGTGTGTGTGTGTTACTGATAAGTCGCATATATGTACAGTATTTAATAATCACTTTCTGAATATAGCAGGTGAACTAAATAGAAACCTAGTCCCAACAGGGAATCATATAGCGCTCTTAGAAAAAAGTATTCCGAGACTGTTACCTGAAATGCTCCTCCATGATACTGACAAGAGGGAGATTGAGTTAATAATTAAATCACTAAAGACCAAGAACTCTCATGGATTTGACGGGATATCTAGCAGAATACTGAAGTATTGTTCTATGTATGTTAGCCCAGTTCTCAGCTATATCTGTAACTTTTCCTTTAGGAGTGGTCGGTTTCCTGACCGATTAAAGTACTCGGTAGTGAAGCCACTTTATAAAAATGGAGACATTGATAATGTTGACAATTTTAGACCTACTTCTATGCCATCGGTGTTTGCTAAAGTTATCGAGAAAGTTGTATATACAAGGTTACTGGAGCATTTAAATTCACATAATTTGCTGTCAAATGTTCAGTTTGTTTTTAGAAATGGTTTAACAACTGAAAATGCTATATTCTCTTTTCTCTGTGAGGTTTTGGACGGATTAAATAAAAGGTTGCAAACGCTAGGTGTTTTCTTTGATTTAACGAAGGCTTTTGACTGTGTTGACCACAAAATGTTACTGCAGAAGTTGGACCATTATGGAGTAAGGGGGGTAGCTTACAATTGGTTCGCCTCTTACTTTAAGAACAGAAAGCAGAGGGTAATTCTCCGCAATATTGAGAGTGGTAGTGATGTTCAGTCCCAATGGGGCACTGTTAAGTGGGGCGTTCCCCAAGGGTCGGTGCTGGGGCCACTGCTATTTCTTATTTATATAAATGATATGCCTTCTAGTATTACAGGTGATTCGAAAATATTTCTGTTTGCTGATGACACCAGCTTGATAGTAAAGGATCTTGTGTGTAATATTGAAACAGTAACAAATAATGTAGTTCATGAAATAAGTTCGTGGCTTGTGGAAAATAATTTGATGCTAAATCACAGTAAGACTCAGTTTTTACAGTTTCTAACTCACAATTCAACAAGAATTAATCAGACAGAATGGGCATGTTATAAGCGAGATGGAACAGTTCAAGTTCCTTGGCGTACGGATAGATAGTAAGCTGTTGTGGAAAGCCCATGTCCAGGATCTTGTTCAGAAGCTAAATGCTGCTTTATTTACCATTAGAACAGTTTCTGAAATAAGTGACACTTCAACACGAAAAGTAGTCTACTTAGCATATTTTCGTACGCTTATGTCGTATGGTATTATTTTTTGGGGTAATTCTTCTGATTTAAAAAGGGTATTTTTGGCTCAAAAATGGGCTGTTGGAGCTATATGTGGTGTAAGTTCGAGAACCTCTTGTCGACCCCTATTCAGAAATCTGGGAATTCTGACATTACCCTCACAGTATATATTTTCTTTAATGTCATTTGTTGTAAGCAATATTAGCCTATTTCCAAGAGTTAGCAGCTTTCACTCAGTTAATACTAGGCAGAAATCAAATCTGCATGTAGAATGCACTTCCTTGACTCTTGTGCAGAAAGGAGTGCAGTATTCTGCTGCATCCATTTTCAATAAGGTACCACAAGAACTCAAAAATCTTAGCAGTAGCCCAAACTCTTTTAAGTCCAAACTGAAGAGTTTCCTCATGGCTCACTCCTTCTATTCTGTCGAGGAGCTCCTGGAAGAGCTAAAAAATTAAGCAAATTCCAGTGCTACATTGTTGATTTTCTTCATTTAAACTTACGACTTGTCACCTGAATGTTTTTTTATATTTCATTTTATCTGTTTCTAATATCATGTTATAATTTCATGTAATGACTCGTTCCATGACCATGGAGACTTCTCCTTAATTTGGTCCCACGGAACAATAAATAAATAAATTAAAAAAAACCACGATCATTATCATCGTCATTTTCTTCTTCCTCTTCTTCTTCTTCTTCTTGTACCTTTCACAGAGTGGACTATGAATATGTTCTGGCCTTACCCCAACTTTTAGCTGCTCGTCCTGTGTCCTTCTTTCCTTGGCGTTTTCATTGAAAGATCGTCTTTGGAATCCTTATTTCTGCCATTCGTTTCCGGATTTCCTTGCAACGCAATGTTTACAGACAAATAATATTTCCTTGTTGCTGAGAACCAATTGTTTTCTGATAATACGAAACACATTATCTGTTAACTAGCGTTGCCTTCACTGTTTTCTTGGAAAGAGCACCCTATGGCGATGGTAACGTTGACACATATGACGAAGACGCTGGTAGCACCAGCGGTTTGCACCCCGCAGACGAAGTCTGCGAAATCTCCATGGAGCAAAGATACGTCACCAGTTACGTTCAAAAAAGATGCACCCTTCTCTAATAACAAACATCTACATCTCTCCAAATCACATTTAAGTGCCTGGCAGAGGTTTCATCGAACCACCTTGACAATACTCTATTATTCCAATCTCGTATAGCGCGCGGAAAGAACGAACACCTATGTCTTTCCGTACAAGCTCTGATGTTCCTTATTTTATCGTGGTGATCGTTTCTCCCTATGTAGGTCGCTGTCAACAAAATATTTTCGTATTCGGAGGACAAGGTTGGTGACTGGAATTTCGTGAGAAGTTTCCGTCGCAGTGAAAAACACCTTTGTTTTAAAGATGTCCAGTGAAAAGCCTCTGTCATTTCAGTGGTACTCTCTTCCATATTTCGCGATAATACAAAAGTGCTGCCCTTCTTCGAACTTTTTCGATGTACTGTCTTTTGTATCTGGTAAGGATCCCACACCGCGCAGCAGTATTCTAAAAGAGGACGGACAAGCATAGTGTAGGCAGTCTCCTTAGTAGATCTGTTACATTTTTCTAAGTGTCCAGCCAATTAAATGCAGTCTTTGGTTAGCCTTCCCCACAACATTTTCAGTGTATTCCTTCCATTTTAAGTTGTTCGTTATTGTAATTCATAGGTATTTAGTCGAATTTACGGCCTTTAGATTTGACTGATCTATAATGTAACTGAAATTTAACGGATTCCTTTTACTGCTAATGTTGATGACCTCACACTTTTCGTTATTTAGGGTCAACTGTCAATTTTTGCACCATTTAGATATCTTTTCTAAACCGTTTTGCGATTTGTTTTGCTCTTCTGGTGCTTTGTTAGTCGATAAACGACAGCGTCATTTGCAAACAACTAAGACGGAGGCCCAGATTGTCTCCCAAGTCGTTTATATAGTAGCAGAGACGGAACTAAGCGTCATGGCATCTGTGCTGGGTTAAAACACTACGCTAATTTTGAATTCTATGGCTGAAATTTTTCCGATTAATCACCCTGCTATGGTCTATAAATTTACGAGGTGCCAATAAATATTCAGCCAGCTTCGTCGGTTAGCCTTAAATTACTTCTCTCGCAAATAATGTTTACTGACATTTTAAAAGGTATGCGGCAATAAAATGTACACCTACCAGTCAGAAACTCTATGTCTCATTAGTTTACTTTTCTTATTTGGACGCACAGACCAAGGTCGCTTCATGGCCTCAGTGCTCAGTGTCTTCGACAGCCGTCAGTCACTGGCGATGTTCTTGTGGGCTGCCACGGTCTCCAGATCTTTCTTCACCATCGATCTACATCAGTTTTGGTCTATCTTTCCACTCTCTTCAGGCTCTGTCTTCACCATCTTTTCTATTTTTCTGAGTAAATGTTCCAGCCATTAAATTATTCTGCTCTTTGTTACAGCTCTCACATTTAGTTCATTAAGCAGCGTGCTGATTACTGTTTGCTTTTCTTCTTCTTCTTAAAATTCCTCTTCCTCCGCCACTACAACTACAATATCGTCCACCTAAATTTACATCCCTTGCGATCGACGACGCTGTTTTTACGAACTTTTGTATTTTAAGTTAAATAGGCGTAAGAATTTATTGACAAAGGAGGATCGTACGAATATACTGTTGTTTCACTTCCGTCTGGCAGACATCGAAACGGGCATGTCTGACGTAAAGAACAAAGTGAAAGAAAAAAAAAATAAGTCGCCAGATCCAGATAGAAACACAATTCATTTTTACAGGCAGTAGTCTATGGCATCACCCCTTCTTTTGCTCACTGTTATCGTGAATCTTCTGCTCCCACAAAATTACACACCAGCATCCATAACATCGGTTTTCTGCAAAATTGCTGCCCATCTTCTGAGTTCGATGATAATAAATATCCTTCAGACGGAAAAGGTTCTGTCCGTAAATCAGCACATTTAGAAAGCATCGCTCATGCGAAACCTGCCCTTTTCTCAAATGATATCCTACGTTTCGTGCGTGAAGGGTAACAGGTAGTTTCCGTATTCAACATGGTGCCAACGGCTGACTGTTAATGAAGGTATGAGCATTCGCAATAGTGGCTCGAAGACTTCTTAAGTGATAGAACCCTGTACGTTGTCGTCGACGACGAGCGTTCCTCAGCGACAAAGATATCATCAGCAGTACCACAGGGAAGTGTGGCAAAAACGCTCATATCCTCTATATAAATGATTGTAACTGGTCTGGCAAACAGGGTGAGCAGCAGTCTATGGCTGTTTTCTGATGATGATTTGGTGTACAGGAGGGTGTCATGGTTGAGTCACTGTAGGAGGACTTAGACAATGTTTTTAATTGGTTTGGTCTTTCTGTTAACGCAGAAAAATATAATTTTGTATGGACGACTAGGAAAAACAGTCATGTAGTGCTCCATTTAGTCGTGGTAGTGTGTTGCCTGACACAGTCACGACAGTTAACTACCTGGGCATAACACTATTGGAGTTTCCCTGTTGGACTCCTCTATCTCCACTGTAGAAACGCCTCCCTGCTTTCAATTCTCACTTAATATACTCGAGATTTCAAAAAGTTTTGATTTAATATATGACTGAAACAACTGAATCTGCCAAAACATGCTCAGATGTATGTGAAATCTTATGGGACTTAAATGCTAAGGTCATCAGTCCTTAAGCGTACACACTGCTTAACCTAAATTAAAGGACTCGAACCTCCGCCGGGACCAGCCGCACAGTGAAACTGCCACTTCACCTTATTATAAATAAGAGAAACAGGATAAATACACACGACACAGTCTGAGGCAGAATATAGTTCAGCAGAGGCGACAGGCTGGCTTGGCGGCTAACCACAGCAGTCTCCGTCATGGTCTTCAGCAGTAGAACTACTGACTCCTGAGCTGCACATATGTAGGTGGGGCAGCAGAGTCTGAAACTTTACTGAGAAGGGAATACCCAGATCGGGCAGCTTCTCGCAGCTCTGGCATACACATGACCTGCATTTTGGCATTGCTTATATACGATTTATGATAGCACACGATCTTAGTTCGATTTTTGTGCCACGTATTGATGAAGCCAAGGAGTATCTATATTATTTAACAAAATATGTTAAAATTGTTCGTTAGCATCGTAAACATATATGGCACAGCTGTTGATCTAAGTTACTTTTAGACGACATTCGTCTACAAGAATTGTTCAATGTTATTCCTGCTTTTAAACTGTCTCTGATACCTGTCTAAACAGGTGTTATTCTGATATGAAAATCATCCAAACGTTATAGCCACCCCAATGCTGCGGTGTCAACATTATTATCGTTCAGTACAAAATACTTGAAATCTCCTGCTGATAAGGCTAACATACGCTATCACATAGTGGAGACTATACGACACTTCACACACCATACGTCGTCGTGTTGCATCTTTTTGTAATAATTTTTTTGTAAATATGCGATGTAAGGGCCGCTCTGTTACACGTTTACTGCGCAGTGACGATGGTATGTGGACAAGCTGTCATTTTCTCACCACTGTGCGATAGCATTGGGTACCATTATCGGCAGGAGAAGATCAACTTTTGTACTGAAAAATAAAGTTAGGAACTGGCATGGATTCGATATAAAGTTCGGCTGAATCTGAAGAGTAGCAAAACCCACATCAACCCATGTTTATCACCTGTGAATATGTGTTACTACTGTTCAGCATGCTGTTTCATCGAAATGTCATGTAGTCGCCATTGTAGACATTGTAAGACAGCATAGTCAACAAAAGTACACAAATGTTATCTACTGTAAGATATTCCGATTGTCTTGCATAGGAGTCTCTGATATGTTCGGTTGACTTATATCCTGCTTTTAGGCGAACTAAGATTTGTTTTGACAATAACGCTGTTTACTTTCATACAAACATTAATATATTCTCGTTGAGAAGCGCAATTTACCTCTAAATTAGATCATCACTTGTACGGTACCATTTTCGTGTTGTATTCCTACACTTCAAAGCTTTGCGTATTTTGATGAATAATAGAGAGAATTCCTGGTTTCTTTAATCTGTGGTACAAAAATCGATTTAAAATCGTCGACTAACATGTAATTAATATTAGTGTTACCAAGATATATGCTAATTATATGTTAAGGAGTAATGCAGACAATCTGTATATGGAAATACTTATTTTGAGGGTACATTGTGCTTAGCAAAACGCGGTAAAGTAATCGAAATATTCATGTTAAAAATAGCCGCTTATTCTAAAAGGTATATCATCTTTTTCTTTGACCGTGATGTGTATTTATACCTCATAACAGAAGACCGCAAAGTAATCCTTCTGCACTGTGAAAGATTGTAGTTGTGATACATTCCGTTAAAGATCTTGTCAACAACTGGTAATCGTCACCCCTTAAATGATGGTTGGTCAAGTTAGTTTGTGGGCATAGTTCCTTATAGGCTAGTGCAACCTGTAAGCTGCTCTTTTAGCAAGTTCTTTTAGCACAGAACATGTGATTTTTCCAATTCTTTAACAATTTACTGTTTCAATTAACTTGCGAGTTCACATTCATGGTTTTAGGCATCAAGTGTAAGTTGCACGATCTTTTTCTTTTTACATATTGTGTTTTTTCATCTTGTATTGGGAACTTTGTAAAGCTTTCGACGTGTGTTGCGATAATAGTAGTGCAAGTGATACTATCATTAGACATCTCGTCATGAAGTATCATTTTTAGTATAGTTAGACGTGCTTAAGTGTTATAAAAATATAACATTCGTAGTTAAACACATTACCACACATACGCTAATGATCTAAGGTAACAGAAAAATAGTATTAGCGTTCAGAAACATCGATAACACTTTTTTAGTGAATAACGTGATGCATTATCGTCTACACCCTACATCGGTGCTTGGCGAGGTAAAGCATTAGTAAAAGCCTCAACACGTCTGTCTTTATACAGGGACTACGTTGCATGAAGTAAGCCTAAAACGAGATGCCAATAGCTTCTTAACTACTACAGATGTTTAAGTGATAAAGGCGTACAATCATCAAACTATGCTTACTGACAAGTGTTACTTAACTTGGGAATCCGATCACTGGCAATGTCGTGTGTATTTCGATAAATAATACAGATGTGTTAGATACTGAAATCCTGAAAATTACACTACATTGTCAATATCTTTACATGGTGCAATAAATAACACAGTAAAATTTCGGTAAAATAATATGAGGGTCGTTCAGTAAAAAACAGCCCACAATTTTTTTTTAAATAGCCATTAATACACATAGAAAAACGTCCTTGTTGGTGTTTCACATTTGATGTTTGTTCTGTGCGCCGGTGAAGTTTTGAACCGTTCTGGCAGATGGCAGAGCCGTAGTAGAGCGTCAAAATGGGGTCTACATACGACTGACGTTACAAGTAGCGTGCTGTTATTGAATTCTTGTGTGCAGAAAAAGAAACCGTGGTGAACGTTGATAAACGTTTGTGTGCAGTGTATGGCGATGCTGCAGTTGATAGGAATACAGTTGGGCGATGGGTGAAGAAGGTTACAGCCTCAGGAAATGCAGAATCAGAGCTCACGATCAGCCACGCCTGGGACATCCTGTCACAGTCACTGCTCCAGACATGCTGTATCGTGCAGATGCCATTATTCCCGCCCCCCGGCGCATCCAAACTCGAGAATTAGCTGTGCAGTTGTCGGTCAGCTTTGTCACGGATCGTTACGTTGGACGAAAGCCGGGTGAAACACTGCGCTCCGGAAACAAAAGGCAGTCTGTGTAATGGCATCATCCTTAATCACCACAAAAGAAGGAATTCAAGACAGCCCCCTCTGCCGGAAAAGTCATGGTGACAGTCTTCTGGGATTGTGACGGCGTTCTTCTCGTGGATAAGATGCGAAGAGGGCCAACCATCAATAATTCAGAGGCATACGTGAAGACTCTGAATACTTAAGAACCGTTTCCGACGGGTTCGATCGACAAGAATGCAGCAGAAATCTTGCTCCAACCGATAAATCACGTCCACGCAGAAGTCTCAGATCCCGGGAACATATCGCCAAATTGCGTTGGTCATCATTGCCTCATCCACCCTACAGTCCAGACCTGGCACCCTGGGACTTCCATCTCTTTGGGCTGCTTAAGGATTTTCTACGGCGAACACACTTCGAAGACTATGAGAGTGTCAGTCATGCAATTAAAACATGACCACGCCTAAAGCAGAAGCTCTTTTACCAGCGGCGAATCCATACACTTCCACAACGTTGGCGTAGGGGCACTGAACGTGATGGAGACTACGTAGAAAAATAGGATATGGACAAGACATGTTGATGTATATTGTCACCAAATTCTGGCTCAACAATAAATGTGATCTGAGAAAAAAAAATGTGGAGCATTACTTACTGAACGAGCCTCGTACTTTATGTGAGACCCCTCTGCTGGCAAGTGGGAGGTAGAGATAACAAACATGGTTGTGAATGTTTTGCTTTAATGGCCTGTAAAATATTTTATTGTGATTAGTTGTTTCATTTTATTGCCTGGAAGAATACTGCAATGGGACTGGAGGAGTGGGACATTATAATATCATAGAAATAGGTGTGGCTAAGGCAGGTAGCATAAGAATGCTTTTGTGTGGGTTGTAGTCGATACAAGGTAGATATCGTTGTGAGTAACATATATGTCATTTCTCTACTATGGTCGTAGTTGGTCGCAACTGCATAGACAATGAATTTCATCAGTTTTTGGCCTGTGAATTGGTGTGCATTCTGTTAGGCTGATGTACCGACAAGCTCACAATATTTTTATTGTTACGGCCACTCGCCTAACTTCTGCAATCAGTACGCAGGCGTGCTCTCTGTATGTACCGTTTGTAAATGTTCAGTCTGTTTTCTGCTCGCCCATAACAGCTGATAGGCGTATGAAGTCCCGGTTCGTTTCTAAGAACTTGAGAGCAGATTGTAACCTCCCCGCACGTAATTGTTGTTTAAATAAAAATGGAAATGAAACCAAGCTTAAACTCCCCACAAAAATTAATGAATGAGAATTGTCCATGAACCCACACAATAATATTAATCAAATAATGAACCATCAACCGTATGTAACATCTCAACAGAAATAATTAAACCTGAAAAATTTTATAAGGACAGCAGCGCTGACCTTCGGCCCTGTGAAATAATTAAACCTGATAAATTTTATAGGGACAGCAGCGCTGACCTTCGGCCCTGTATTCTGAATAAAAAAGCAAAAATTCTTACCTCAATAAAAACTGCATCTATATCTGCTCTTATTTATCGACACAGCTTCGTGCAATGCTGGCGTATATTTAATTTTGATTCGTGGAGGAAATGCATAGGAAATATTCTTTAAATTGTAATGAATGCTTTTTCTTCAAAAGAGTGGAAAAATTCTTTAAATTGAAATGAATACTTTTTTTTAAAAGAGTTACTTTATAAAAAATTATTATTGGGGCATTTTTTGAACAAATTAATTACAATTAACATACATTATTAGATGTGCGCAATGCTGCGTCTTTACCTTCTACAACAATACATATCGTCCCGAATCGTGACCAGAGTCGCGAGAAGAGCACGCCGCCGACGCATGCCGACTTCTGCTCAGTACAACCATCCACTCGCTACTACTGACGACTGACTACTCCTTCAGCCGACTCGCTACACACAACTGCTCCACCCGATTCGCTACGCGCAACTACTGTTCCTGGCGACTCGCTACATGGTACTGACTAGCACTGTCGTCTCGCGCGGTCAAGCGCAGACTAGCAACGATAAATAACTCTCTGGTCAGAGATTCTGTCATGCCTCGCCATCGCTGGTAATGAATACATACGTGTTTCAAGATGTATTACGACCCAGCTATAACTTCCTCCAGTTAGTTATTGATCACACTTCTCTCCCATATTCAGTGCACTTCATTAGCATTACATTTATGTTAACATAATTTACCACTTGATTTGCTGAACGTCGTAACGTTAGAGTGGGTCATGTTACTGTGTTTCAGAGAATGATACATACTCGAATGTGGACCTACAAATACAGGTTCTCCCCACTGCAAGATCAATTTCAGCACCGCTCCTACCCTACTTCTCCCCTCTAGAGATTTTACCGAGATACAAGGAAATAAAAACTGAAACACCGCAAGATAAGGCTTATGCATTATTCGTGCAGAATCATACAGGTACTCATATCGGAAAATAATGGGAGACAAATCGTCTCCATGGCAGCTTGACATCTCTTAACGTACTTTGTGACTTCATGACAGTATTCTTAAATAAACTAGAAAGATACTAAGTGGAGAAACAGGGACAATCACAAACAATATACTGCAAATGTCAACTCTCGGATGTAAGAATGTGTGCTTCTACTATAAAGAAATAAGGGACATAAAAGAGGACAGATTATAGCAATCTTCGCAATGCTCTATCACCGTCTTCAACCGAACACTCTACTGTACGTCATGTGGCCATTAAATACCTCTCACACACATTGGTCGGAAGTGGGAAAAATTGTCCAGGCCATGATATCATCCAGAACTATTAAAGATATTGGGCTAGAATGAAACTGTGCTGATTATTTAGCCATCTCTAACATCATCATCAGACTGTGTCCTTCGGCACTACGTGAAGTGAATGTAGCACTTATTAATGAGTACGCTCGTGTATCACAGACCGAACTCTCAAAGCCACTGAAATGATGTTCCCAAATGAGTCTAATCTTAGGGTTTTGTAGTGTGTGTTGTTGATGGCTTGTAAAGACAGAAAACACAGCCACTTATGGATTAAACTGAAAATCAAAGGTACTTTCGATTCGGTAACAATTATTCTTACAAGTTCACACTAAAGAAATGAGAGACCATTTGGTAAAATACGTAAAATATATTTTTTTGTTTTAAATAAACCAAAGTTTGGTAACGAAAATTGAAAAATGAAGAAACAGAAAACAAATTAAAGTGAACGCAACACAAAACGAAAACACAGAACAGAAACGAAAACTGTAACGTAAACAGCACAAAAACGAAAAACTAGAACTTGAGAAACATAGAAACGATTTTTTTCATTGGGTAGAGTTGGCACCCGAAGGGTGGCTGCTGAGACTCTCAGCTGCCTCCCCTTCCACTTCTTCATAATCTTGCTCCACCTTGGGAGCATCCATTAGAGTTTCGGCTGCCCCCTCCTCTAATTCTCCATGGGCATATTCCATTATGTCATCTGTGTCAGCTGCACCCTCTCCCAATTTTTCACATGCTTGGCCCATCTTCTCAGCAACCTCAGCTGCTTCCTCTTCCACAACTTCGTGGGGTTGGTCCATCCTGTCATTTTCTACGATACTGTCAGCTCCACCCTCCTCCGGATCCTCACGGGCTTGATCCGTCTTCTCAGCTCCAATGAGACTTTCAGCTGCTCCCTCCACTAACTCTTCACGCTCTTCTTCGATCTTGGCCGCACCGATGAGACTCTCAGCTGCTTCCTCCTCCACATTTTCACAGTTTCGATCCATCTTGGTAGCATCCACGACACTGTCGGCTGCACCCTCCTCTAACTGTTTACTGGCCTGGTCCACTTTGACAGCATCCACCACACTCTTGAATACCCCTTCCTTCAGATATTCACGGACTAGATCAATCTTGGTACCGTCCATTTAGGCAACAACGATAAATCTAGCTGCATTATTATACTACAAACAGCATTATTCATCTAGAACTCAAATTATAAAATTCAGAAATTGTGATGGAATAAGATATGATATAGGGCATTAATATGTTGTGAGTGATACAAAAGGAGTAAAAAGAATCACACTGACTGCCTTCATGAGACAGGAAGCTGCTAAGTACGGAATCTTTGGAAAGGATACCCGGAGACTCGTACCACAGACACTAAAGATATCTCAACTACTATACTCTTCCGTGAATATTGAATTTGTAAGAACTAAAGCACATATTACTGTTATGCCGGAGCCAAGTTAGCCCCTGAGGGCCGGCAACCCATATTACACCACATAGGATGGGGTTGTCTATGTCCAAGGCATACCAAAAGCACCATGGTAAACACTGGCAATTTACATACAAGATAATGGAAACAGACATTCCGAGAACCACTTCCTGTATTGGGAGCTCGAGCCATGGCCTGCAGGAAGGATTACTACCCCAAAAACCGATTCGCTAGAGACAGTTATTTAGGGGCTGGAACCAGCCCCGAAGTTCACTCCAGATGCCGACCTCGTGGACTTCGATCGCTGAAGATCACATCTTCTTCTCTGAATTGGACTTTACTTGTGTGTGTGTGTGTTGCCACGAATCTTTGTGGAAAATTAGTAGTGAACTTTTGTTCGCCTCAATTAGAAGACTTTTTCTGGAATCGTTATTATTACGTTTCTTTTGTCGTTAAGCCATCAGCCTTATAAACTTTCAGAAATAAAAGTTGTGTTTGTGAAAAATTGCGAATTATCAGTCACAACAGTTACCACTTCTCCAAATGAAATAAATAGGAAACTCAGTGGTATACCTAGGACACCTGTGCAGTGGAGCAAGATACCAGGGAAATCATACAAGATAATGTCCGCTCGCACACAGCGAGAGTTTCACTGCTTGTCTTCGTGCTTGCCAAATCCTTGTCCAGGAACGCCGACTTATTTTTCCCAATATGAGATTGTTTGGACCATTATGGGCAGAGCGCTCCTACTTGCTTCATATTTTGATTGTATGACGTGCCCATTGGACAGAATTATGTCCCACGAGGACATCCAAGAACTTTAACAATGAATTCGAAGCCGAATACCTGCTTGCATAAGGGACAGATGCGGACCCACGAGTTATTGACTTCTCAACTTGTGGAACTCTGTCTCTTGAATCAATCATTCAGTTTTCCTGAAATTGTAATAATTTTTTTGGCCTTGTATGTACATCACATCTACTTATTTCCGAACAATTTTGATAATTTCTTAGTCGAGTGTCGCATTTTTTTCCTCTTGTTTTTTAGTGTAACAGCATTAGAGACGTTGTGTTATCGCAGAATGCTCAAGACGTTTTTGGCGGAAAAGACATAAAATGGAGAGGCACTCTAGAGACAGGAGGAGGAGAAGTCATGCCTCTTCGAAGACTGTCCAACACAGAAGTGACACATCGGGCGATCATCTCCTGTGACATGATGTTATTGTAAAATATTTTAATTGAGGGAACAGCAGAAGGGAAGAACATAACAGGCAAACCGAGACAAGAATAGATCAGTCATACCATGGACGATACCAGCTGGACCATCTGTACCGCAATGAAGAGGAAGGCCAAAGACAGAAATTCATTGCGAGCTGCTTACAACCTGCCTTGATGGACGAAAACCTGAGAAAATGTAGGAGATTTTTGATGATTCCTAAGAAATCTGCAAATATTGGCAAATATAAGGGCAGAAGTGAACCTATGCAGCACATGATACTCTGTGAGTCTCGATCCACAAGTGAACTTTCTATCAATCAGCGACGGCAGTGTCAATGTAAACGTTTTTAAAAAACATCGACGCATTAGTTATAAGGTTTACTGTAAACCTGTTTCACACTGTGGAACAGATTAAAAGTCACACTACTGATCCAGTCGAAATTAAACAGTTTAAACTCGAAAACAGCATACGTCTCTTTGTAGAAAATCAGGGAATTCCTCATTATAGACTGATATCCATTATGGATGTCGTAGTACCGCGTTCATTATCTTTAGGTTCAAAAACGTAAGTATTAATGGTGATGGAGACTAATGTGGACGAACAGATGAGATGAATTCCAGCTTGGTCCTCACAGTATCGGTAGCAGAAACTATATCAAGAATGTAGGTGACCTTTCATTCTCCCCAATGAGAGACAGAAAAAACTTCGTCAAAACTTGTGCCAGTGATTTCATGTCGGCTCTACCGATTGCTCTAACATTAGCTCTTACAAATAGGACTGAGAACCTATTTACAAGTTCACGAACGTTTGTTCAAATGGCTATGAGCACTACGGGACTTAACATCTGAGGTCATTAGTCCCCTAGATCTTAGAGCTACTTAAACCTAACTAACCTAAGGATATCACACACATCCATGCCCGAGGCAGGTTTCGAACCTGCGACCGTAACAGTCGCGTGATTCCAAACTAAAGCGCCCAGAAATGCTCGGCCACAGCGGCCGGCTGGACGTTTGTGTCAAAATTAGAAGAATCACTGGCAGGATCGTTGTAGAGCAAAACAGACCCCACGAAAGTACAAGAGAAGCTCTCAGTGGGTGAGCTGTATTGTGAGAAGGACTCAGAGTGTCTTCGTCTCGATAGCAGGATAATATATTAATAGAGTTGGAATGTTTATAGGGTCGGTTTATCCAGCTCATTTGTTTCAAGGAATCAAACCATAGTACTCGATACCAAGCGCACTGAGTGAATTTATTACTCATTGTATCTCAATCGCCTGTGTTAGAGGGGATATGCCCTTCACATAGGCATCAATCTTTGGACTGTTGTAATTGTTTCTGACTGCTTCGTCCGACCTCTGCACCTTCATAATATATTCATTGGTGCGTCATTTATATCCAGCTTCCACTTCGTATCCACTGACAAATGGGTATACTGCTCCAGTGTTCAGTTCTGCTAACTGAGTCTCGTATTCTCACTTGATTAAGTGCTAACCAGTTTTTTACTTTGATAGTGATACTACTTCGGACAAATATCACTGTTTAGTGTGTGACTGACCAGACGAGCCTATGCTTCTGCGGTATACGTTTACATTACAGATCTGCACCCATGAAACTTCCACTCTTCTTGGAACAAAATTGTTAGGGATACAATCTAGGAGAAGCAAAAGATAGTTAAAAATCACTTACAACCAGTGAACAGTGACAGCCAGCTATGTCGAGGTAGGATGCTTCGGTGATACTATGCGTCTTTGCAAGAGACAAGCCACACGTTGATGGTATTCCACAGAAAACTGCAACAACACGAAGCTGCGCTACGCCAGTAACGACTTTTCTCCACACTGAAATTCACCTGCTAGTCTCACACCACTGCCTCGTACCTACAATACTGACAGACGGATGTGTCTCCGACTGGCAGTAGCCTTCCGTTAGTTGTGAATCGCCAGGATGGAGTTCTGTAATTGGATTGTCTGAAAACGTTTTAGGCCGGCGTGCGTCACACGAGTAAAATATTCCGGACCTGTGAGACTTCTGTAGTGTTATCTTGCATTCCCTCACGAAAACTTCAACGTTCGATCTCGTATTGCTTCAGGGTATTCTAACCAAGGAACGTTAGTATCATTGGACTGTATGAATCAGTTTCATAGTCCTTCATATAAAACTGAGGGTCGACTGCATCTTACATTTATAGAGATATGTGCAGATCGTGAGACATTCTCGATAAATATCATCTTGGTAAGTAGCTCATTCTGAAAAGTCTACAAACTGAGATGTACCTGGTCTTCCTTCGCTCTTACCCTATCAGCGTATATCTTCCTGGTTACTTTTGATGTTGGTAATGATATTGACTTACCACAGCGGGGCCCTCTTGCGGCAGATCGATCAGTACCATCTCTCTTTCCTTGGAGCAAATCGCACTTTATGTAGTCAGGTCACTGTCTTGAACCTTAAACGTTGAATTTTCTTCTACGACCTTATTCACCTTGAAGCGCCCAATAACGTGAACCTAGAGATGATTTGATTTTATCATTACTTACTCAGATAGGGTGGCATATATCTATCATATCTAAAACTTTAGAAACTTAGAATTCTTACACAGATTACATATCAGACAAAAAGTTCTTAAGTGTAGGCTGTAAGGAAAGTGTAACGCTGTACTATAGATGACAGTTAAAAACTTAGGTATTGACCTAAATTGGAGAACTGAGGGATGCTAGAATGAAAAGCCGAGCGTTAGTGGTAGGTTGATGCGACTACTTGCAAGGCATCCATGAATTGTTAACCAGGCACTTGACAGGAAAAGCTGAGACAATGTGCAAAGATTGGAATGTAGGAGCAATTTATTTCCGAAGCTGTGCATAATGTACACTTTGATATAAGAAGCTTAACTCATGAAGAAGAATGAAACCAGCCACGAGACTGATATGTCTAAAAACATGAACCTTTATCCAAGGTCTGTTTTCTTGTAACGTCTGTGAAGAACTTTTGTTCACCCCAAACGTACAGTATGCATATAATTGGAAATAAAAGGTCATGCGGACGTTTTTGTAAAAACTGGCACGTGTCATAATGAAACTCCATTAAATTGATAAAGATATACATTTTTTACGATTACCAGCTAGAAATGACAGAATACCGTCATAGATAAATCAGGAATTGTCAAATGTAACTTTCAAATTTCCAGATTATTCCCTTAACCTCGAGGACTGTTAAAATATGTAGCTGGGAACCCTACTGGCTACGTGTTGAACACAGGCCAGCTGAATGGGGTAGTGTGGGTCGGTGTCAGCCTATTAGTAGTGCCGCAGCTCTCTTCAGAGGACAGGCATCGACGCCACAACAGGGGAGGGAGTAGCGAGGTAAAAGCTAGGTCCAGTATGTTGCAATGCGGCCTAAGCTCCGTAAGAGAGGCGCCGTACGCGTATTTGTATGGTAAACGATGGAAAGATAACGTGTACTGCTTTAAGCTGGCGTATCCACTGACAGCAAGGAGACGCATCGCGAGCTACCAGCAACATCTACATCTATATCTACATTTATACTCCGCAAGCCACCCAACGGTGTGTGGCGGAGGGCAGTTTACGTGCCACTGTCATTACCTCCCTTTTCTGTTCCAGTCGTGTATGGTTCGCGGGAAGAACAACTGTCTGAAAGCCTCCGTGCGCGCTCGAATCTCTCTAATTTCACATTCGAGATCTCCTCGGGAGGTATAAGCAGGGGAAGCAATATATTCGATACCTCATCCAGAAACGCAACCTCTCGAAACCTGGCGAGCAAGCTACACCGCGATGCAGAGCGCCTCTCTTGCAGAGTCTGCCACTTGAGTTTGCTAAACATCTCCGTAACGCTATCACGGTTACCAAATAACCCTGTGACGAAACGCGTCACTCTTCTTTGGATCTTCTCTATCTCCTCCATCAACCCAGTCTGGTATGGATCCCACCCTTGTAAGGTGTATGCTTCGCCGGCGATGGGCGAAGCATGACAGAATCTTTGACCAGAGAGTAGTTTGTTGTTAGTTGTTGCTTGTCGCGAGTCTGCACTAATCTGCGCGAGTCGACAGTAGAAGTCAATCTGCGCTAGTCTGCGCGAGTCGACAGTAGTAGTCAGTCGGATACGGTAGTAGGGAGTCGGCGTGCGTCTGCTGTGTGCTCTGCTCGCGACTCTGGTCAGGAATGTGGAGGATGAGTATTGTTGTAGAAGGTAAAGAAGCAGCCTTGCGCATATTTAATAATATATGTTAATTGTAATTTAATTTGTTCCGAAAAAATGCCACAATAATAATTTTTTTTATAAAGTAAATCTTTTAAAGAAAAGTAATCATTTCAATTTAAAGAATTTTCCACTCTTTTGAAGAAAAAGCATTCATTTCAATTTAAAGAATTTTTCCTATGCATTCCTTCCGAGAATAATATATATATATATATATATATATATATATATATATATATATATATATATATATATACGCCAGCATTGCACGAAGCTGTGTCGATAAATAAGAGCAGATATAGTTGCAGTTTTACTGAGGTAAGAATTTTTGCTTGTTTTATTCAGAATACAGGGCCGAAGGTCAGCGCTGCTGTCCTCCATAAAATTCATCAGGTTACAAAACTTTTTTATTATTTTGGTGTTTAGGAATTTTTCTGTTTCGAACTTGACATTAAATGAGAAAAGAATTTTGTGGGAATATTAAGTGTGAATGCATTTCCGCACACAGACTGTAAATCGGAGCCAATTTTGTTCAGAGGTTCCAATATTAGAAAAATTCATTTAATTATTATTTTTGTGGCGAGGCTACGCTTGGAACATTTCCATTTAACAATATTTTGTGGGGAGTTTACACTTAGCATATTTTCATTAATTATTATTTCTGCTGAGAGGTTAGACTTGGCTCCATTTCCATTCCCATTTAACAATATTTTTCGTGTGGGGAGGTTACACTTGGCGACATCCGGACCAGGATCGTATTTGTTTGTGAATCTTCTGAGAAGTAGTCATATATCTGCTCTTATTTGCTTGAACGTAGTTTGCATTTGGCGCAGCGCATTTACTAATTTGTCACTCTTTCTTCCACAGATCATCGGCAATTTGTTGCTCTTTGTTTTAATAGTGTTCGTTGCATTATGCATTGTGCTTGTTTCATTTGTGAATAATTTTTGATTAGTGAAAAATGCCGCGAAAAACTGTTAACAGTACATCTCGATGTATAATGAGTGAAATAGCCGACTCAAGTAACATGACCGACAGTACTTGCGACATGCAGTGTAATGATAACAATCCTCCATTTACAGACAATCAGTGCGTACCGACTACTTGTAATGATTTTTATCATAGTGATGAACAAACGAATTTGATTGTTTCCTCTGTTAATTTCACGACAATAGAAGACGCGGCACGTTCTGTTACAATGAGCGCTGCCCAGCTTGACACATCCGGTTTGCAAAATTTACGTAATGAACAGACACCTTTTTCTAACGAAGAAGAACAGTGTAATCAGAGTACGACAGATTTATTAAATTCCGGTGTAGTGACTAACAGTGCACATTGGATTAGCACACATTTTCAAGAATCACAAAATAACTAAATGGTGACAGAAAACGTGACAATTGCAGATACGCCATCAAACAGCACAGAGAATAGAGTAGGTAATATTGGCTTGGATCAAATTATTGCAATATTGCTACAACTTAATGAAAATCTACAAACAACTTAATGAATCGTGCAAACAACGTAATGAAAGTTTCGACAACCTTTTTAAACTGACGAACGAAAAACAAGACAACCTTAACGAACAGAACAAACAACTTAGTGAACAGATTACAGCCGTTACCGTGCAACGTGATGATACTAAAAAACAATTACGTGAGGATACTAAGGCTCATGCTAGGAAAAGTTATGAAGAAATTACATCTGTTGCACAAGAATTAAATAATACACATGCAGCCACAACAGAATCAGTTAGAAACGAAATTAGTGCAGTCGTTGAACAATGTCCTAAAAACGCAACACAGATACGCGACGGGTTTAATTTAAAGTCACCAGAACTTTCACACACTCTGGATACGGAAGTAGATAAGAAATGTGAACAACAGAACAAGCAAATTGACGAACGTATTAAAGTGACAGAAATGAAAAATGTTTCAGTTAATAACACGTCACAGCATACGCCACATTCCGAATATTTGTCATACTCACACAGCCAGTGTAACTCGGATAATTTACAGAGAGTATGCGACTTAAAATCCGAAAAGCTACACGACTTAAAATCCGAAATGATACAAACAAATTCTCACACGAACCTGAATATGTTCTCAAACTCAGAGATGATAACGTTGATTATAAGCAATTTGTATCTGTAAGAAAATTTAAGGAATTTAAAAATGACAGAGCACAGGTATACGCTTTGAACTGGATACGTCGATTTATTTTTGTACTTTCACCAGCTTGGTCTGTAACGCAGAAACTAGCATTGAACTGGATACGACAATTTGCTCTTGAATTTTTACCAACATTTCGTGTAATGCAGAAACTGCAATTAGCATGGATACAGCAATTTATTTTTGAATTTTTACCGCCATTGCCTGTAACACAAAAGCTAAGATTTATTTGCAGCGAGTAATAAACCTCAGGTGATTCATTACGTTTTAATGAGTATGTGCCGTAGCGTGCACAGGGCCCCGAGCCTTAGTAGTGCTGATTCATCTTTAGTTTTCTGCACTGCTGCCTTCTCTTCTACTATCCTTTATATCTATCAAAACAGCTCTTTAACTATTGCTCTACCTAGGATTAAAAAAATGAATAAAGAAAAGCCGATACGACAAATTTTACCGAAAGTGACAGTTCTCTTTAGACACTCCCAAAATGACAACTATCGCCATAACATTAATAACAGATAAAATTATAATCATCTGTATGTGTAAAATTATCAGCAACAGGAAACACATTTTGGTAACAATAGACGTTTTTCACCGCAACAGCATGAAAGCCAGCCGGTTAGCATACCTAACCAACAAAGCAGTCTACTAGGTCAACCAAGCTTTGATGTTTCGCCACGTGCACGTATAGTCTCAGCCCCAACAAACAGTAACGCACAGCAACAAGGAAACCAGTATGTACAGAAAACATAGTATTTCAATTCCTATCGCAATGCGCTGTACAGAAATGACTATCACGGCAGACGTAAAAATAATGAGCACAATTTTCAGCGTACATTTAATAACAGTCTATCTTATCAGCAGCAAGAACATCCGCCACAACAAATAATCATGAATGAACCAGACAGTAGGTACCATCCAGAACGTAATACGTCAGGAAGAAATAACAGAACAGTACAAATAGGTGGAACTGCCACAGCATCTTCCCGAAATTAATGACACGTCAGATGGAATTTGACTAGATACAGTACAGGTTACATATTCCAGTAACGCAAGCAATACTTTGACACGCAGAATCTTGTTCACGAGAATGTTATTTGAAACATGCTTTGTTGAATGCACCACTTTAATCGCACCCAGATCTTACCAAAAATTTTTCCATTGCCACCGACAGTTCTAACACCGCTTTAGGCGTACACATTTTTCAGGAAATTGAAGATGATGGTTGTACGGTAATTAAAATCATAGCCTTTGCGAGTCGCATTCTGTCACCTGCTGAACGTAATTATTCTGTTACAGAACTTGAAACATTAGGTGTTGTATGGGCTTTTACCAGATTTCGGCATTTTCTTTATGGAAGACACACGACAGTTTACACAGATAATAGAGCGATACAATTTTTACTTTCGGCTAAATTTACACACGACAGATTAAGCAGATAGAAACTTTATCTACAGGAATTTAATTTTACAATAGTTCACATTTCCGGCACACAAAATATTGTAGCAGATCCACTATCCCGTTCTCTCAGCAACAATCAGCAAGACATCGCAACCAACTTCTGCAAAGCAAATTTCAGCGTCATGTACATTCAACAAGTTGCATTTGAAAATTTCATTTCGTCGTCATTACAAGACATAGCACAAGAGCAGAGTAAAGACAACGCGTGGAAAGAAATCAAACACCTTTGGCAAGATAGGAATAATGTTACCATTAGAAACCATTACACTGTACGCAATGACATTCTGTTTCGCCGCTCTCATCCTGACAGCAACAATTGGTTATTATGCATTCCTGACGAACTTGTTAACAAATTAATCTGGTATACTCATTTAAGTTATGCACATTACGGAGCTAGAAAATGATTTCTTATACTGAGACAGAACTGTTATTTTACCTGGAGAAACGTATTCGACGAGTTTTAGCATCATGTAAAATCTGCCAGAAAGCTAAATCAGATACGACTTCACATATTCCTCGATTACATCCAATAGTACCTGTTAAATTGAGACATATGGCCGCTGTAGATATTTTTGGTCCGATTCCCAGAATTAATAGAGGTTTTTGCTACATCTTTGTCGCTGTTGAACTCGCATCAAAATTTGTTACCTTCACTCCGTTACGCAAAGCTACTGCTAAAACTGTATCGAAAGCATTTGTAAAACATTTTCTGTTTCATGTAGGGCATGTGTTGAAAGTAATTTCCGACAATGGACCACAGTTTCGATCTGCTATATGGACACGTATGTTACGAGCTAGAAACATTTCTCCGATATATATATCCAGGTACCATGCTTCTTCGAACCCTTGTCAACGATTAATGAAAGAAATTGGTAAAATGTGTAGAATTTACTGCCATAAAAAACATATTGATTGGGACACACACATACTCTCATTCCAAGATGTAATTAATTCCATACCGAATGAATCTACTATGCTATCTCCGTCTGTTATACTGAAAAATGTTGAACCACCTAACAAAATTAAAGAATTAGTAACATTTCCTACATCTCGTCGACTACGACACCATGAAATAATTGGCATTGCGCTGAACAACATCAAACGTGCCGCAGAGCGCCGGAGAAGACAGCAAAAACAGGTTTGTACACGCCATGACTTTCACATTGGACAGAAGATATTAGTACGTACACACTATTTATCCAACAAAGGAAAGAATAGATGTAGTAAATTTGAGCGTCTATACTCAGGTCCATATCGAATTCGCAGCATTCCTCACCCCAATGTAGTACACGTCGAAACTTTGAGAACCAGAAAAACCAAAGGGAACCACCACGTGTCGAACGTCAAACCTTTTATTGAATGAAAATACTTTGATTTATCACATTGTAATGCCATTTCCTAATTTTTTATGACCGCTTATGCAATAATATTCACATGAACACCTACTGATGATTATCGTATTTTTTCTTGGCAAGTGCCCAGCAAGGTAAGATTAGCAGGTCGCTCTTCTTGTCGTTACACATCAGACCGTGCATATTTTTCCAGATGAACTTACACATTTTGGTGACCACTTACGCAATTATATTTATGTAACTACTTACTGATGATTGTTGTATTTTTTTCTTGGGAAGTGGCCGGCAAGGTGAGGTTTGCAGGTCGCTTCTCTTGTCGTCATACACCCTAGACCGTGCATATTTTGCGTTTTTTATGTACATATGATTGTTTTCCTGTTTTGTTTGTATGTACTATGAAATATTTAAGATATAACAAACACCAGTTGACTTTAATATTTTGCCTTATGATAGCTAAACATCGTGACTACTTTACTTTTTTTTTTTTTGCTGCTACATTGTAATACACTGTGTACATTTTTGCTTCTGAACATTGTCGATGTTTTTGACATATTACGTTTTCTGTCATGCTATGCTGTATGCTCAGTTATGTTACTATAAACCAGTTTTTATCTAATGGGTATATGAATTAAATGCAAGACATTAATCTTTGTTCATCATGTAAACGAAATAAATTAAACAGAAATGGGAATTTCACCTTCAGAATGAACGAAAGAGGATACAATACATCGTGATGAAGAGTAAATGGATCAGTATTAACAAGCATTAACAAGAATATACTATACACATCGTAGAATAGCAGTCTTAACTAATTTTTTTCTTTCAGAATACGAGGCGATTGATGCAGGCTGTCAGACAGAACTAAACATCTTAGTTTTAGTGATGAAATGTGATAGAAGTTATATAATGAATAATGAAGTGACATTTTTGCAGATGATAATGAATGGTGATGAATAATGATGAAGAATATGCTACTATGGATAATGAAGTTTTTCTTTACAGGTGATAATAATAATGGAGTTATGGTGATATGGATAATGAAGTTTTTCTTTGCAGATGAAAATAATGATGAAGTTTATATATTTGCTGTTAGTTAAGAGATGCTATGTAGTTATTTAAGTATTTGTTGCAGTTCGTTTTGACAGTATGTTTTATATCGTATGGTATGATGACTGAAGGTTTTGGAAAGGACAGCTAGAGAACACATATATTTTTATACACATTTCACTACCTGTTAATTCGAAGTTCACTACTTTTCAGCATAATATGCGTTTCTTCTTTCAGTTTCATAATCCATTTTGTATATTTTGCAGGAGAAATTATTCATGAAATTAATGTGGTATAAATAGTTGTTTATTAAACCTATGTCGTTTATGAATGTGATCACATATACTCTACTTGTTTAATAACCTTGCTACAGCTGGCTCATGACGAATGACGTTACACATCTTCATTTGCAGCAATAACTCAAAAGCAAACAAAGTAATTAGTATTCCCAAATAATGCTACTAGTTTAAGAGAGTTCTGAATAATACTGATCAGCTCTGAATAGTATGTCACTTCAGTAATGACTTCTGAATAATATAAAAAAATGCTTTGTAACTGGCAATGAATGCCACTGTTTATTGTAATAAGATTACTTATGATGCCCATGATTACTATAATTAGGTTAATTATGTATAAAATTATGTATAAATGCTATGCCAATAATTAACTCATTTTGAGTAATGACTTCTGAATAATACAAAAAAATGCTTTGTAACTGGGCAATGAACGCCACTGTTTATTGTAATAAGATTACCTATGATGCCCATGATTACTATAATTAGGTTAATTATGTATAAATGCTAAGCCAATAAATAACTCATTTTGAGGAATGACTTCTGAATAATATTCATTAGCTTCTGTTTTGAATGATGACTTCTGATGGTTTGTAACTGGGCAATGAGTGCCAATAATTCCAATAATTAACTCATTTTGAGTAATGACTTCTGAATAATATTCATTAGCTTCTGTTTTGAATGATGACTTCTGATGGTTTGTAACTGGGCAATGAGTGCCAATAATTACTGTATTCAGTTAATTTTATGAACATTATTCTGTAATACTACATACATGGTACAGAAATGTTCAGTTACTGGGCGATGAGTGCAAACAATTACTCAAATCAGTTGTTAGACTAGTGTAATTCTCAATGAAGACTACTATGTGACTTAATGTCCTTCACGTTCTGACCTAATTACCAGAAATTACTGCAATATCAATTTGTCCTGTCTATCCTCATGATCATGCAGCACTATATTTGGTTTTTGCACTAATTCTACGTTGGTCTACTTTACAAGAACGTGGTGTTGACACGACATGCTGTCCACCACCTTGAGCGATGGAGATGTTATTATGGTCCCACTGTTTGGTATACCTAGTGTACTACCAAAATGATAGCATGGAATATTATTACGACATTTTAGTGTCTTGGCTACACTGATTAATACTTCAAGGAAAAGAGCTTCGGATTGTCTCACTTGGTGTTGTGCTTCTGTAGAAAGATATGGACTTTCAGTGCAAGTGCGTGCAACCTAAAGTGCTACAACCATGACGCAATCCTTCCCATTCCTTTCCTAATTCTTGTAAAATGAAAAAGACATACACAGTGCATGTGCACTTCATTTCATTTGTTAACACGATCAGTTGTCATAAAAATACTAAAGACTTCTATAGTACAAATGCACATTATTTCATTCCTTGATATGTTATTTGTTGTAAAAAAATGCTAGGGAGTTTTACAGTGCGTGTGCACTCTATGCCATTTGTTAATATGTTTTGTACTCATTATGTATACATTTTGTGATTTGCTGATATGTTCTGAACTACAGTGCGTGTGCACTTTTGTGATTTCTCAATAAGATTTGCACTCGTTGCCTATACATTTGTGATTTCCTGATACGTTCACTACTTCAGTGCGTGTGCACTTTTGTCATTTGTCAATATGATTTGTACTCATTAGGTTTATTTGTTGTAAAAATATTAGAGAGTTTTACAGTGCGTGTGCGTTTTATGCCATTTGTACTCATTACGTATACATTTTGTGATTCCCAGATATGTTTTGTACTACAGTGCGTGTGCACTTTCGTCATTTTGTTAACATGATTTGTATTCATTGCTTATACATTTTGTGATTTGCTAATATGTTCTGAACTTCAGTGCGTGTGCACTTTTGTCGTTTCTCAATATGATTTGTACTTGTTGCCTACAGTGCGTGTGCACTTTTGCCATTTGTTAATATGTTTTGTACTCATTATGTATACATTTTGTCATTGCCTGATATCTTCTGTACTCAGTGCACGTGCACTATATTTTATTTCATGTTCTGCACCTACATATATGTAAATATTCTGTGATTGTAAAGTTAATCACTTATGAAAAATTTGTTGTTCATGGCAAGTCCAATTGACTCACCATCGCTGCCAAATTTTTGCCCCACCCAGTGGAGGGTTATGTAAGGTGTATGCTTCGCCGGCGATGGGCGAAACATGACAGAATCTTTGACCAGAGAGTAGTTTATTGTTAGTTGTTGCTTGTCGCGAGTCTGCGCTAGTCTGCTCGAGTCGACAGTAGAAGTCGATCGATAAGCTGTATCGATAAATAAGAGCAGATATAGTTGCAGTTTTACTGAGGTAAGAATTTTTGCTTGTTTTATTCAGAATACAGGACCGAAGGTCAGCGCTGTTGTCCTCATAAAATTCAACAGGTTACAAAACTTTTTTATTACTTTGGTGTTTAGGAATTTTTCTGTTTCGAACTTGACATTAAATGAGAGAAGAATTTTGTGGGAATATTAAGTGTGAATGCATTTCTGCACATAGACTATAAATCGGAGCCAATTTTGTTCAGAGGTTCCAATATTAGAAAAATTCATTTAATTATTATTTTTGTGGCGAGGCTACGCTTGACACATTTCCATTTAACAATATTTTGTGGGGAGTTTACACTTGGCATATTTTCATTAATTATTATTTCTGCTGTGAGGTTACACTTGGCTCCACTTCCATTCACATTTAACAATATTTTTCGTGTGGGGAGGGTACACACTGATGAGCAATACTCAAGTATAGGTCGAACGAGTGTTTTGTAAGCCACCTCCTTTGTTGATGGGCTATATTTTCCAAGGACTCTCCCAATGACTCTCAACCTGGTACTCGCCTTACCAACAATTAATTTTATGTGATCATTCCACTCCAAATCGTTCCGCACGCATACTCCCAGATATTTTACAGAAGTAACTGCTACAAGTGTTTGTTCCGCTATCATATAATCATACAATAAAGGATCCTTCTTTCTATGTATTCGCAATACATTACATTTGTCTATGTTAAGGGTCAGTTGCCACTCCCTGCACCAAGTGCCTATCCGCTGCAGATCTTCCTGCATTTCGCTACAATTTTCTAATGCTGCAACTTCTCTGTATACTACAGCATCATCCGCAAAAAGCCGCATGGAACTTCCGACACTATCTACTAGGTCATTTATATATATTGTGAAAAGCAATGGTCCCATAACACTCCCCTGTGGCACGCCAGAGGTTACTTTAACGTCTGTAGACGTCTCTCCATTGATAACAACATGCTGTGTTCTGTTTGCTAAAAACTCTTCAATCCAGCCACACAGCTGGTCTGATATTCCGTAGGCTCTTACTTTGTTTATCAGGCGACAGTGTGGAACTGTATCGAACGCCTTCCGGAAGTCAAGGAAAATAGCATCTACCTGGGAGCCTGTATCTAATATTTTCTGGGTCTCATGAACAAATAAAGCGAGTTGGGTCTCACACGATCGCTGTTTCCGGAATCCATGTTGATTCCTACAGAGTAGATTCTGGGTTTCCAAAAACGACATGATACGCGAGCAAAACCATGTTCTAAAATTCTACAAGAGATCGACGTCAGAGATATAGGTCTATAGTTTTGCGCATCTGCTCGACGACCCTTCTTGAAGACTGGGACTACCTGTGCTCTTTTACAATCATTTGGAACCTTCCGTTCCTCTAGAGACTTGCGGTACACGGCTGTTAGAAGGGGGGCAAGTTCTTTCGCGTACTCTGTGTAGAATAGAATTGGTATCCCGTCAGGTCCAGTGGACTTTCCTCTGTTGAGTGATTCCAGTTGCTTTCCTATTCCTTGGACACTTATTTCGACGTCAGAGTGTGTAGTATCGCAGTGCCCTGCGCCATGCAGGAAGCCCATGTTCTAGGAACTGCAAATATAAAGTCTCTGAATTGAAGTGGGAAGAGAGACCATCTGGAACTTTTATACTTGAGAGCGTGGCACCCACAGCCGTGAGGCTGGTACGAAGGTAAGTGAACTGTTGCTGACTCTGCTAAAAACAGTACGAGCGGCTACCCTAGATAAATTCTAGAATGGTAGATCAGAACTCGCTCGCGTGTGTACATGGAGGATGCCTGGTTGGCTGAAGTGGGAAACAGTACAGATGGTGGGAGTCAGAAATTGCATGTATTTGAGATCCAGCATAATGCCTCTCACTGCTGGTTAATTAAGTTAAAACTGAGTTTGGAAGGGAGACAGTTGTACCGTTAGAAAGAATCTTATTGCTTGTCACTGCGAAGACTCTCCGTCATAGGTAGTGAAAATCATGCATACGCAAAAAGATACAGAAAATTCTGCTTCTTACTGGGAGCGCTCTAGAATATACTTCCACCCGGTACTCGCCAGCGGACACATCAGTTGAGAGACGCACTCTGATTCTGCGCTCTGAGTGAGGGTGGGCTTTGATGTAGGTGAGATGACGGACAATCCTGCAGCAACTACGGCAGCCACTCGTGGGCACGGGTGAAGATACGTGTGGTGAGCAACCGCAGAGTTCACTAACCCAGTTATGGGATGCATGCAAAGATTTTGGACTGACATTACTAGCAACTCCGGACTCAACATATATTGAGTCAAGATATTCGGTGCATACATGATTATTTCTCTAGTTCTTTCCTTTATATCTGATTAACGTTCAGCAGTCACTGTGGTACTAACATACTCACCTCTAACTCATTACACAATATTTTCCAATGTATTGATATTTTAATTCCACTGTAACTTAACAGCTTCCTCTCTCTGAGCACTCGTGTTTAACTTCAAGTGTGTAGCCAATTGTTTATGTTGTGACTTGGCAAGACAGCCAAGCCACTAGGAGATAGCCGAAAGGCACGCGTTTAAGCTCACGCAGGCTGGCGTGAAGTCTGGAACAGTTAAAGGAATAGAGACTAGCAAAAAAGGTACGTAGCTTCCGGGATACTTAACTTTAATCCATAATTGGTAAACATCGGTCTGACGGTACATGCATCACAAGATAAATAGCAAATGATAATGGCGCTTTGCTAGGTCGTAGCAAATGACGTAGCTGAAGGCTATGCTAACTATCGTCTCGGCAAATGAGAGCGTAATTTGTCAGTGAACCATCGCTAGCAAAGTCGGTTGTACAACTGGGGCGAGTGCTAGGGAGTCTCTCTAGACCTGCCGTGTGGCGGCGCTTTGTGTGCAATCACTGACAGTGGTGACACGCGGGTCCGACGTATACTAACGGACCGCGGCCTATTTAAAGGCTACCACCTAGCAAGTGTGGTGTCTGGCGGTGACACCACAGTTTATGGTCATGTGAGTTACAACAACCATGTTTCACATGTGCTTGGACCAAACACTTTTTTAAACTCAATTAATTATTTGCTGTTCAATATTTTTAACTTCAAACATGTGATCCTATACGGCGCGATATGTTTATACGTAAAGTCACCCGGTTCAGGTCCTTCTGACACCCACAGCGGTAGTCGTTGGCTTAGTCTTGAACTAACGAAGGGAGCCTACTAACGAAAACGTAAATTTACTTTTATACTACTAAACTTAATCTTGTACCAATGTTAAAGTGTTACGTTCAATCAAAAATAAATCCTGTGGAGTTATTAACTATCTTTATGTTACTATTCCTAATAAAATATTAGTCTTTGGAGGGGATGTGCTTACTGACACTAACACATGTATACTTACATTATGAATGATCAGGCACGACGCTGGTGTAATATCCAGCAATGTACTGTAGCATATTACGCCAGTGTTGTGTGTGTTTCATTCATGATGTATAACCAAGAGCCAACGGAAAAGTTAGTAACTGCAACAATGCACTTGGTTCATGGTGTTCTATTGTAGTAGCAGAGCTTGTATAATGTCTAAGGTTACTAGTGTAATAAATTGTTGAACTACTGTAACTGGTTTATCCGTTCCCCGCTACTTCATAACATGTTCACTGCTGGCAGTCGGGGAGTACCTGTGTACCCTACTGAAGTGTGCAGTTCGCTAATAGTTTGGGCTAATATCGCTCATACGTATATTTACGTAAATTGCGGTTCAGTTTAGGACTGACTGGACGAGTGTATGACACTTGGGTCTACGGTTGGCACGTAGCGAACTTCCTCTTTCCTGCCTAGCAAATAGCTGAGAATCTAATAACATTGGAACCACAGGTTCTTAAACTCACCCTTTGCCCAGCAGTTCAGCTGTCGCGCAGTCTCATGCTTGGGTGACGGTTTACGTCTCTTGCAAGAGGCAAGCTGAACAAGGATGGTATTCTCACAATAAACTGCAACCAAGTGAAGTGGTGAGTTGGTTAAGGCGCAGTACTCGAAAGCAGTATGGGCTCTTATATTCATGTCGGCTAGCCGAACTGAGATTATCCGCGATTCCATACATCGCTTAAAACAATTATCGTCATATTTTGCGTCTAAAACGTGCCAGAGAGTTTCATTCCCCGTCGTTCCACACTTAGAACACGAGCTACTACGATAATGAATTTATCGAAGCTGTAAGTCATTTGGGAATCTTACACCCTCCCTCAAATTTTGCAGTAGTGATAGATGGAATAGTCTCCAGTCAGCAGTAGTCGCTGGTCAGTCGTAACTCTCACATATGTAGGTCTATAACTTTGCATATCAAGCTGTTTTGTGTCACACAAGTTTATATTCCCAACTGAAGGCTATTTTGCACCGGACCTTAGTATTTCACAGCAGTAACCACATGCATGACCAAAAATTTATGTCATGGTCTTGTAACCAATGTATTATTTGATTTTAATCATGTGAATCCCTCAAATTGTCGTCATTATGTATATGGGAGACGATTGAATTTAGAGTTGTGGAGGCATGTCTGGAGTGTCAGAAATTCTCTATAGACATGATCTGGCAGAGTGGCTGAATCTGCAATGCGTACAGTTAGAGAAGTAGTTGCTCCTTCTTCGCTCTCACCCTGTGTGACAGTTTCGTCAAGCTTGTTCTTCGTGGCAGTAATGACACTGACTTACCTCAGCGGGGCACTCCTGCAGTTTCTGCTCACGTCTCTTGCGGCGATTGCGACGCTTTGCAGTCTGTTTTCGGTCGTGGACTTCTGATGGTGGTATTTCATTGGCCACTTTTCTCTCCTTGACGCGCCCAACAACATGGCCCTGTGGATGGTTTCATTTTACCATCAATAATTCAGCTAGGATGGCTTATGTCTAACAAATAGAAAACTAGACAACTGACTTAGCTTTGTTAATCTGACTATGTATTAATTAAGCAACCCATAATGGTGGCTACAAAATAATGTGAATTCGGGTGCTTTAGACGTCTGTTAAAAATTAATATTAATTGATAGGCACACGAGTGAAACCGAGGGACTGTTTTTATGCGGCACACTTAACAGAATAAGGGCGAATACAGACTACTCTGACGTGATGTGGAAACACGTGGGCTCACGTCATAACACGCGTGATATAAAAATCCAACACAGGGTTTTCTGCGCTTATTTTTATATTGAGCTGACGTGACGTGGGAATGCGTTGGACGATGCAATCTGACGCTACACGCCTTGTGACGCTTGGGAAGAATATGTAAAGTTCTAGATTTTCGTCAGTCGTGGGAAGGCGTCAGAAGTGTGGAGTGGTTTCTCCTCTACCGTTTGCAGTTATTATTTGAAGATGGAGGAGATGTTGATTGAGTACGTCCGGTCAAATCCGGTGCTGTATGACCCTACAAACCGGGAATATTGTACCAGAATTCAAAGTAAGAGGCTTGGGACGATATAGGAGAAAAACTCGGCATTACAGGTTAGTGAAAACAGTTACTTTTTCCGTATTTTTAATTAGTTTTTCTTTTTTACTATTTATAATAGTTCAATAGGCGTTATATTTTATATTGACAGGAAAAAAAGCATCAATCCATAACAAGTAAAACCAGATATGAATATAACAGATATCAATTATATAAATTGGATTATATGAATTGTAATTAAAAATAACACTCAACTGTACTTAAAACGGTCGGTTGTAACGAATGCGCGTATTAAGTAAATAATACTGGACGTGTCATGGAGCAACTCTACCCTTTCGAATGGAGTGCTATTGGCAAGAACAACTTGCTGAACCATAATCAGAAACGAAGTACTTTATGAACTTATCTCTGGTGATGGCCGCTTCTCTCACGAAATTTCTACGAATGGATTCGAGGTTGGCTACACCATGAATGTGTTCACTTTCCATTCTGATTTGTTCCTCGAAAGGGGAAATATTTGTTGATGTATTCCGAAGCATTTGTGTAGACAGGTGCGAGCTAAAACTATTAGATCGGGAGTTTCTGGTTTAGTTTCAATAGGCTTTAGCAATATTCTCAAGCGCCCGGCTAGAATTC
This sequence comes from Schistocerca piceifrons, assembly GCF_021461385.2. NCBI lineage: Eukaryota > Metazoa > Arthropoda > Insecta > Orthoptera > Acrididae > Schistocerca > Schistocerca piceifrons. The sequence continues at coordinate 370,841,651 of NC_060143.1, forward strand.
CGAAAGCATTTTCTACAGTCCGTCGAACTCTTGAATGACGGTAGTTGTATACCTTCTCTTCGTCACTTGTAATGGCTACTTTGCTGTATGGACGCATCAAATAGGTTTTAAGAAGGAAGGCTTCATCTGCAATAATTACGCAAGGAATATCCATTGCTGGTAGTAGCTGTTTGTCTTTTGGAACGGCGTATTCGTTGCTTTCAAATCTTTTCCCCATCTCAGATCGCTCAAAAGTTCCTCCATCGCTACTTTTGCCGTAAGCTCCAACGTCAAGAAGCGTGAATTTGCATCTACCAAAGCCAGTAAAACAATGGAATATATTGCTTTGTAGTTATAGTACAATGAACCAGAACCAGCTGGAAATCGGATTTGAACGTGCTTACCGTCCAAAGCTGCTATGCAGTGTGGATAATTCCACTTCTCATCATAACCCTTGGCTATCTGTTCCCATTCATCTTTGTTTGGTTCTGGCATGTAAATCGGTCGTAGAGTTTTCCAAATTACCTCACAATACTCTTTAACTATTTCTCCAATAGTTGAAAATCCAATCCGAAAAGAAAAACCCAATGTTCTGTAAGAATTGCCAGTTGCCAAGTACCTGTGAACAGTGAAAAAAAGCCCACTTATTGAATTATTAATCTTCACGTTGTCCCTTGGCAAGTAAGCGAACTTTGTCTTTGAGCGCCAAAGGAGAATAAATGAATAACTAATAGATAACTATGGTGCGTTTAAAATTACTTGCGACTTTTGACAGTTCGCTGCGGAGCGAGAAGAGGGGAGTGTCGTTGCCAACGCGTGAAAGCAGGCGGCGATATCGCCAAGCCTAAAAGGAGTCGGCCGCCAGGTAAACATTCTTTAGCGATAGAGAAACGACAATAATGAACAGAGAATGTTCTAAAGGAGGCAAAGAAACAACTGTGGTAGTGTTTACCTACGGCCTGGCAGTGGCGGCTCGGGAGGAAAGCCTGGTTCGCCATTTGTGTTGCCTGGGTAACGGAGTCACGTCACCTTCGGCAAGCCAAACGTCAAAATTCGCAACTAATTTTAAACGCACTATAAAGACTAGCCGAGACTTCTAAACTAATTTCTCTGTTCTAGGTAATGAATGTAAAGACAACTGGAATAAACTGCGGACTGCGTACATCCAGGCTAAACACCGTAAAGCCACAAAACCAGGTCAGGCTGCAAAGAGTTTGAGCAAATGAAAATTTGAAGATTAAATGGCTTTTTTGAATCCAATTCTCGTTACAAGGAAAACTCGAGAAAATGCGGAAGACAGCCCCAATAATGAAGATTATGATGGAACACGAGAAGAAACTGGCTTATGTCCGATTGATGAAACAGACTCACAAGTGGCCTCGTCATAAAGTTCCCAATCCAATCCACCAAGAAAAGATCTACGAAAAGTGCAGTCCCTACAATGGCGGAGGCCATCGACAATCCCACTGCTAATGTATCAGATTCTCCAACAACTTTTACTCAAGCTTCAGCGAAGCCCGTAAGGTCTTATGTTGGAATAAAAAACGTTTGTCGTCATCCGTACAAGAAATGGTTAAAATAATGATAGACAACCAACGCTTGCGCTCCCAAGTACTTCTTTAAAGTGCACACGCTACATCAAGTGACGACGTGGACGATGAATGCGAACTTTTTTTCCTCAGCATGGCGAAAAATGTGAAAAAATTGCGTCCTGATGAGCAAATTAAAGTGAAGATGGAAGTGAGCAACATTATTTTGGGGGCAGCGTTGCAAGCAGCACGTGGGAGCTCATTTCAGGTGAACCCTAGTTTCCACACTACTCTTAATACAAATCCATCATCGTTCTATCAATCCTCCTCAACACCATCTCCTCAACGATCTGAACACAGTTTGGACTGCTCAACGGACTCAACGTTGTCCTACACTTGGCAAGAGAAACAGCAAGAAAACTTTTCTAATTTGTAATAACCTTTCTGATGTATAATAAAACGCACTTTGTGAAAAGAAAATCAATATAAATTCCAAAATGTCTCTGTGATAATGTTTTTCCCTCCCAGATATATAATACAATAAAGTATTAGCACTTAACTCAAGAAAACTGCAAGTCGTATCTCCGCCGGAATGCTTTTCCTGAGTTGAGTGCAGCGTTTTTCTACTATCGGACCAACCAAGCTCAGGAGATGGTAGAATTCAGTTTTTGTCATTCTGTAATACCACTTAAACCGCTCTTCATCTTCTATCAGTTGAGGCATTAAATTTTGGAACTCCGTGAATTCGTCTCTCCCCATACTGATAGGATGCACCCATTCTCTAGACGAGCAAATGCATGCAATACATAGAGCAGCCATTTCGTTCTTCCCTCCTCATGCCAGCCTGCGTGAGCTAAAACGCGTGCATTTCGGCCTCTACTCGTAACACGGTGTTGGCTCTTCTGCTAACACAAAAGAACCCCCATGAATAAAATAAATTGAAGCTTATTATCGGCGAGAAAAACGAATATAAAGCAACTGAAGGTGAAGTTCTCAAAAGGGCACAACAATAAAGAACTGATGTGTCTGTAAGCACAGATACAGATATTTGAAGCAGGCAGTACCAATAGACCTGAGTACGGGGAAAGGAATAGCAATGTACTTATAGAAATTACGAAAATTGAAAAAATTCTTTGTATACAACATTTGGTGTTTTGCTCGTAGCAGCCATTAAAAACAAATTATCCGAGCTAGTGACCCGAGAGGAAGCTACGTAGAGCTATCCGTGGGAGAAACAGTTTATACTAAGATCGACACCGACGGCTCGAAGCTTCTATCCTTGAAGTGACTCCACTTCAAGACGAGTTCCACTACCTAGCTTCGCAAAGGTTGTGTTCCGAAGCAGCATAATCGGAATATCAACTTTCAGAGCAATGTTATGGGTGGGGAGTCCGGATGCGGAAACGGAGAAACTCTACCCGATACGTGCTCGCATCGTTTCGGTACAGAACCCTATTTCTGTACAGTATACCACCACGATCCCGTCAATTTTTTCCAAAATTCATTGGTTTATTGCAGCCACTTGATCGTTTTTAGGCGTCAGTATTGCTCGTTCAAAAAGCTAAGAATTTTCGTGACTTGTTATTTGGGATACATCTCCATAAACGAAACGAATGGGTTCCTCTACCGAAGGAACAATTAGACAAAAGCTCTCTGGCAGAGTAGCTATGAATGATAGAAGTTAAAGCAATGAAGACACTAATTAGACATCGCAACAACTGTACACTTCACTTATATCCGTACAGATGATGAAAATCTCTGAAGGAATATATGACAGTGATTTTTAGTGTCAACTTGACAATTTATCAAAGATAATGGACTTACAGTCGTTACTCCAAAGATTTATCATAGATAATAGTTACAGTGCATCAACAATGATTTCAAGAATGTCTTTGAATCGCGGAGCTAAACTGTTGACGTTATTATTACGATGATAAAACGATCGAAAATACTTTCATGGATTATATTGTTTCTATTCTGCTTTATTTCGTTTAGTTTTTTAAACATCTTCTCTCACGATTTTTTTCTTCCGGTATACTCAAATGTTTCTTACATGAAACTGGGTCCATCCACTTAAAAAACTGACTGTCCTATTCATTTTCGTGGACACCTAAGGTTTGACCAAAAGTTTCATTATGGAAAGATTGTTTTTTACAAAAAACACCTAAATATTCCTAAGACGGTTTCCCTGTATCTTCTATGGTTTCCGATTACTCGGTATTGACCCAGTCAAAGAAATACCTTGTATGTATAGATAACTTGTCTTTTAAACAGCGCAACAAAATGAAATAAGTACCTTATTTTAAGTAAGACCTGACTGTGAAAACTGCATCCAATTTCGTGCAGTAGTTTTTGTGTGATGCACGTACAAACACACGGACAGACAAACAGACAAAACTTCTAAAAATAACTGTTTTTGCTTCTGTCGCTGTTATAAAGACCCGTCATATTAAGTTTCCTTAAACATCCCCTATGTACAAATGTCAGATAGTTACAATTTTATTGTATGTATAGAGTCTTCAGGTTTCTAAACCTTCTTGAGCATGTGGCCTTGATAAGATTCACAAATTCTGGAAATTTTATCTACATTTCGTGGCGCTAGCATCGTCCACGTTTTTCCCCAAACTACTGCACAGAAACTGAAATCTGCTTTCGTCTTCTTTATTTACAACAGCGTATGCGCATTGCAGTTTGTCTCAGTGCTTAGTTTTACGCACAGGTATTCAGACTTACACTCCGTGTGGTCGTACATTGTGTAGTGGACACAAGAGATAGCACGTCAAACGACCATTGAAAGTAATTGAAGACTGAATCAACTGTTAAAGTGCGTTTATAACTTGTGTGTCAAACGAGTGGTATATTCTGAATCTTTGGTAATTTTACGACGAATCTTACTTTCCACATTCCACTTTAGATTTATTTGGGATTTTGTAACTAATTCTAGTTACTATTAATGGATTGCAATAAAGGGGTTCCATACTTAGTTTTTACAAGCAAAAATAGAGTTATCTAGGAGGGTGGATTTTTTGCAGTGCATACAATAAGAGATGTAATTGGTCGTTATTTCCTCTCGCCCTGTCTTGCCGTTTCTTCCTGCTTACTCTACGTGGCTCACCTCTGCACGGCCGTCCTTCCACGTATCTTCAGATTTCTTCTCTTCCTTCTTCATGCTAGTAGCAGGATCTGGAGTCGGTTTGCACGGAAAGATGTCAAAGATAGATGGATACTGGGACTCCCTCCCCTCCTTGAAGCGACCATACTCCATAAACTGTGGAAGATGTGTTTTTACCATTACTGACTCAGAAAGGATGGCGTATATCTAAAAAAAAATAGGAATACTCTGTACATTTGATTTATAGTGCTTGAACAAATTTTAAATAACGTAAGCAATCCATAATACGACGTTTAAAGTGTGTGAAACGTGATGACTCAACGGAATGGCGATTGAAAGAAAAAAAATGTGTGTACTTGCAGAGGTTATAATACACGAAGCAGATTATCGCTGATGCAGTTTGTGGTAAACGTATTGGCATAAAAGACTAGCCCATCAAGAAGAATGAAACCAGTCAAGAGCATTATGTTCTAAAACCATAATGCAAATGTCTGTGACCAGATCTGTAAATAACTATTATGATGACTTTTTTGTTTACTAATTTCAACGCTATACATACGTGCATAGAGATCTACAGGAAATACATATTAAACTACGTAGGCAATTGTAAACATGAATGCTTACTATCGAAAATGTAAACTTATACTGACAATACTACCATAAATCATCTGTTAATTTAATTCAATTAAAACTTTGTAATTTGTAAGTGTTGATAATATATATGTCAGGTGTTATGATAATTTATTTGTTCGCATACATTAAGCCACATGTAATACATGTAGACTCATCACACGCTGTTCTGTATTAGTTTGTAAAATTATGTAGTTGTTCTAAAGTTATTGCTTAAGTTTTAATTATTCACACCCATAATATTTGAGCCATTTCTCCCTATCTACATTGTTATTCCTTTTAGTATTTATTCTTCTATATGACTATTCTTTCGTCTAGGTGCTTCCCTAAGTAAGGTTACTTTATCTGCCACTTACAGAATTTCTTTCAATTTCTTTCAATTTGCTTACTGCTTTTCAGTTTCTTAATAACATCTATCTTTCATTGGTAATTGTTCTTGCATTTTTATAGTTCCAGCACCTCCGCTGCGTTGAATCTAAGTCTGTATTTGTCCATCGGACAATGTGGCCATGTTATCAGAAGTAATAATGAGTGAGTATTCATAAGCGATAATGCTTTCAATCAAATAATCCCCCCTTGAACGCAAGGAGCTTTCTAATCCATACCCCACCAACCACTAGCCAATAGATCGGTCCCAGAGGGTATCATTCCTTAATAATTTCGATTTCCATAGGACTTCCAATAATAAATGTTCTACCACGTACCAACAGTAATCTCTAAGGCTATAACGTAAACTTTCATTCGTCTTACGTCTCCTTCAGAGAGAATATCTTGACAAGTTGACGATGTCATTAGAGAGAAATCACAGAGTCGATATGGGGATACGTATTGCCTGAAACAGTCTTCGTTTAATGACAAAATAAACTGTCCATCGCCTTTAGACAGATGATGACAATACTTAAATGGTTCTCACGGTCTTTATTACTTGCCGCGTGAGATTAGCCTAGCAGTCTCAGGCGCTGCAGTCATGGACTGTGCGGCTGGTCCCGGCGGAGGTTCGAGTCCTCCCTCGGGCATGGGTGTGTGTGTTTGTCCTTAGGACAAATTAGGTTAAGTAGTGTGTAAGCTTAAGGACTGATGACCTTAGCAGTTAAGTCCCATAAGATTTCACACACATTTTCTTTATTACTTGATGACTTGTTCACAGTATTTACAATTCTTATGATGAGTTATGGTGACGCATAATGCTTGTCTTAGACATAAGTAAGACAGCCATTAGGGTACTAAGGCAGTAAATTTTGCGTTTTTCGGTGGTTCGCTATCATCGGACATCGAGGTTTGAGATTTGCCCCTCGCTGTGTGATATGTGGTCAGAAAAGAGCGTGCGGTGGTATACAAGGTTTCCTGTTTGTTTCCATCCTTGAGGCATCATTCTTTCGTTCAACTTCGCTCGAGTAACTCCAAAACAACCGCTGCTGCAGGCATGCCGTCAGGAGATTTCAGGGTTATGTTGGAGGTCTGGCTCAGTCTGAGACAGAAGCTAATTCACCCAACGCTCCAGTTGTCCATTAAAAAATTCAACCGCGAAGTAAGCTCACTGCAGTTGTGAGCAGAGAAGCAAAATTCTCTATTTCTGGTTACAGTTTGCTATCCGATACTGGCAGCTTCGTTTCATGGTCATTTTACTTAAGTAAAGTAATTTTGATGTTTTCGATGACGTATACCAGGAATAGAATGTCATTGGTCCACGCATTACGTCGACTTGACTACGTACCTAGAAGCGTGGACAACATCTGGTTCGCTCGAATGAAGTACAGCAACATTTTTCTTGGTCCACGCATTACGTCGACTTGACTACGTACCTAGAAGCGTGGACAACATCTGGTTCGCTCGAATGAAGTACAGCAACATTTTTCTTGGTCCACGCATTACGTCGACTTGACTACGTACCTAGAAGCGTGGACAACATCTGGTTCGCTCGAATGAAGTACAGCAACATTTTTCTTGGTCCACGCATTACGTCGACTTGACTACGTACCTAGAAGCGTGGACAACATCTGGTTCGCTCGAATGAAGTACAGCAACATTTTTCTCGATTTATCACAATAGTTAGCGCATGCTAGTATTAGCTCTTACACTTTTTAATGTAAACCGTGTAAATAATGAATCTATTTACGCAATCACACTAGTTTCAACTGGCCACCTAGGCTTTTGTTATTATGGTAATCGGAATTACTCTCTATAACTGTTTCGAGAGAAAGTATCTGGCGTACTTGTTATAAAGCACACGGAATCGCAAGATGCGTTCTTCTCGTTTCTACGATCTATGTTCATTGCGACCTCGCCTTCTTGCACACATTATTCATTGGGGGCTGTGAACCCCTCACACTCAGTACATGTCCTCCCTCTTTCATCTCCTACTACACCTCTCTCCGTCCATCAGCACCTGCCCCCTATCTATCCAATTGTACCCCTCCTCCCCCCTCTCTCTCTGTTCCCCTGCTCACCACCCATACATCTCCTTCATCCTTTGTCCATCTCGTCCTCCACCTTCTAATTCTACTTCCTCCTCCCTCCTCCTTCTCTCGTTCTATCACCTCCTCCCCCCCCCCCCCCCCAACTCTCCCAGGCCATTTCCTCGACTCCTATCACTGTTCATATCAGCAGCCCTCCTATCTCTGTTCGCAGGTTCGAATCCTGCCTCGGGCATGGATGTGTGTGATGTCCTTAGGTTAGTTAGGTTTAAGTAGTTCTAAGTTCTAGGGAACTGATGACCACAGATGTTAAGTCCCATAGTGCTCAGAGCCATTTGAACCATTCCTATCTCTGTGCATCTCATCATCTTCCTTTACTCTGTCCTCCGGTCCCTCTGCCTGTCCATTTCCTGCTCTTCTATTTTTCACACGTTTCATCCTCCCTATCCCTTTGTACATTTCCTCCTCCTTTCTCTGCCACTCTCTTCCTTCCCCCTGTCACCGTTCATCTCAAGGTGGTTCTTACCCCCAAAATGATCCTTTCCACAAACTAAGTGATAGGTGTACGACACTTAGCAGATATCGGTCAACTGTTTAGGTGGAGATGTGTGACGTTCATATGTATTTACATACGTACATATGTCATTCATTTTATAATAGTTATGGATCTTCATATATTATTACTATTTGACATTTTATTTCCCCATAGAATTTATATTTGTCCCCAGTCTCTGTTCAGTATGACATTGAATAGAACGACCTGCACTACAGCGCAAATTACTGAGATGAAATGAGCGGAAAAGAAATGTGAAGGGAAATAGGCAGGAAGGAATTAATGACTTCCAGCCACACACAGGACATTGTGGCAATGCAATGGAGGGAGTTGAAAGACTGTGAACCCCTCACACTCGGCACAGTACGCTTGTTCGCCCACTGCTTGAATACTGCTCAGCAGTGTGGGATCCGTACCAGGTAGGATTGATAGAAGAGATAGAGAAAATCCAACGGAGAGCAGCGCGCTTCGTGACAGGATCATTTAGTAATCGCGAATGCGTTGCGGAGATGATAGATGAACTCTAGTGGAAGACTGCAGGAGAGACGCTCAGTAGCTCGGTACGGGCTTTTGTTAAAGTTTCGAGAACATACCTTCACCGAGGAGTCAAGCAGTATATTGCTCCCTCCTACGTATATCTCTAGAAGAGACCATGAGGATAAAATCAGAGAGATTAGAGCCCACACAAAGGCATACCGACAATCCTTCTTTCCACGAACAATACGAGACTGGAATGGAAGGGAGAACCGATAGAGGTACTCAAGGTATCCTCCGCCACACACCGTCAGGTGGCTTGCGGAGTATGAATGTAGATGTAGATGTAGACTGTGCCGGATTGGGACTCGAACCCGGAGCTCCGCTTCTCTACAACTCCTGCCTGATACCCCTCTGCCATTGGAAATTCTCTCCGTCAGACGCAAATTCCCAACTTACCGCTCGCCGCACCGCAATGATGCCCACCCACGTACCACTTCTCGTAGATTTCCGATACCCGTAGGAGTCTGGACGTTGGTTGTGCATCCACATTGAAACTTTCGCATCAAAGAGCCCTCGCACCCATAGAATTATAAACATGAATGGCGTCTGTTCTGTTAGACATGTCTGACAAAACAGACACTATTCGAGATGAAGCATCTGGGACAGAAACATGAAAAATTGGTGTGAAGGGAATAGAAGGGAAGTGGGATAGGAAAGAGGTAGGAAGGAAATAATGGCTTCCAGCCACAGAGAGAGCTGTGGCAGTGAGACGGTGAGGATTGAAGATTTGTGCTCTACATCTCAGTAACCGCCTCGGCCATCCAGACATGTCTTCCACCCGACCCAAGTTCCCAACTTCCCACTTTCATTACGGATATGAGTGGTATCTGTCCAATCGGACATACCCCATAGAAGAGACGGAAAACCGTGTCTGGATGGCTGAGGCGATTAAGGTAACCGTTACAGAGAAGTGGCGCAGCTGGGTTCGACTCCCAGTCTGACACAAATTTTCGAGTCTTTGCCATAGCACTGCTATAGTGCCCTGTAAGCTTGGAGTCATTATCTCCTTTCTTCATGACGCCTTGTTTTTAACCATCATTAGTTAAAATACTTTTCCTAATTCCAGATGTTCATACAGTGATATGCAGCATGGTATTATGGAAATGACAGTATCGAGATGCATCTACCTGCTCGTTAACCACAATGTGACGTTTTTCGTACATCCTTAAGTCGCTTACCTCATTCAGGTCCATTATTCCGTAATCACGGGCTTTCGTTCCACTCTTTTCTACTCGAAAAGTGCTCCACATAAGGTGTCGGTTTCGTTTTTGTCTTCCTGCAGGGAAGGCAAAGGCAGCACAAAATGCTGCGTAAGACCTGTGTAAACAAAACACAAACCCAACATGCCTCAAACCAGATCTTATACATTAAGCCAGCAATGACGATGCCTCGAACGTCAGCTGCAGAGCAGACGAGAGTTGGGAATTTTGTGTGGACTGACTCTCCACAAGGATTTGACACTTCCTCAATTTCTTGGAAAAGTCTCTTGACACTTCACAATCTGCGGCACTAGACGATTTTTCTCCAAACATGAATAAAATAACACGTTATAAACTTCGATCAGTTCTCCAAGTTCAATGGGACAATGGTACAACGTCGACTAATGCGGATACTCACACGTTTTCGAATTATTATTGTGTTACGTCACATGAAGCGTGAGTCATAAGACAGGGATAGCGGGGAAATCACACTAGTAGTGCTCAGCACGTTCATGAAGAGAGTGGCAGCTGCAATCAACTCGTAGATAATACCAAAGCAGAGGTGAAAATGGGAGACGTAAGAAACGTATTTTGTATGCATTACTTGTTATCAATGTTTTCAGGAACGTTCGCTGAAACGTTCGTACAGCCTTAGACAATAGAGGCAATCTGTTAAGAGAACTTCATCTACAGAAATATTGGCAGCTTACATTTCCGAAACTTGGCTCAAACTAGACAGGTATATCAACTGTATATGGTTCTTCGTTATCAGGTCGTGCAGGCCAGACTGTAGGGATGTCCACCTGCGGAAAGAAGTTAATTTTTTCGGAACTACACGTCAGCTCCTGTACCGCAGGACTGCAGATAACGGTAGCCCGAATTAAATTACGTTCTGTATGAGCCACGCTACTGGTGGGATATTGCTCCCCGACAAGCGAGACGCGTGAAGCAGAATGGAACAAACTGCTGCTACAACTTGAAGCACCTCTTGTACTCTTCGGGACTTCAACTCTCATAGCGCTAGTTGGGGAAATTCGTGTATAGAAGGCCCAGGAAAAAGCTTAGCTAATTTAATGCAAATAGTGACATCATAGTCTTCAACGACGGCTCTCCTATCATGGTGTCTGTTCCCCACAACAGCGGCTGTGTTGTGGACTTCATGTTATGCTCTCCAATATTTCCATTCTGTCGAAATTACATGAAAAATTAGAATCAGGTAATTTCTTTGTTATTCTGACGGTGGAAGCGACAAAAAGAGACGTGAAAATTTTTCCTAATAATCTTTGAAACATTAACAATGCAAACTGGCTCTCTTTCAAAAAAGCAGTGCTGTGGTAGGCCTACCAGAATCCGGCTCAGTGCACGCGTCTTACTACATGTTCTTCAAAGTATTAAATGCGACACATTTCTGTTACTAAAAGCGACGTGCCACTTCGTTACAGGTTAGAAACTCCGTGGTGGAACACGGTATGCTCAGCAGTGATTGCCGAGCGTCGACAAGCACCTTAGCAGCATTAACATCACCTGATTTTCGGATGTTTACTTGCACTACTGGAAGGTAGTAGTTACAAAATCTAATGTTGTTGTTGTTGTGATCTTCAGTCCTGAGACTGGTTTGATGCAGCTCTCCATGCTACCCTATCCTGTGCAAGTTTCTTCATCTCCCAGTACCTACTGCAACCTACATCCTTCTGAATCTGCTTAGTGTATTCATCTCTTGGTCTCCCTCTACGATTTTTACCCTCCATGCTGCCCTCCAATGCTAAATTTGTGATCCCTTGATGCCTCAGAAAATGTCCTACAAACCGGTCCCTTCTTCTCGTCAAGTTGTGCCACAAACTCCTCCCCAATTCTATTCAATACATCCTCATTAGTTATGTGATCTACCTATCTAATCTTCAGCATTCTTCTGTAGCACCACATTTCGAAAGTTTCTATTCTCTTCCTGTCCAAACTATTTATCGTCCATGTTTCACTTCCATACATGGCTACACTCCATACGAATACTTTCAGAAACGACTTCCTGACACTTAAATCTGTACTCGATGTTAACAAATTTATCTTCTTCAGAAACGCTTTCCTTGCCATTGCCAGTCTACATTTTATATCTTCTCTACTTCGACCATCATCAGTTATTTTGCTCCCCAAATAGCAAAACTCCTTTAATACTTTAAGTGTCTCATTTCCTAATCTAATTCCCTCAGCATCGCCCGACTTAATTTGACTACATTCCATTATCCTCGTTTTGCTTTTGTTGATGTTCATCTTATACCCTCATTTCAAGACACTGTCCATTCCGTTCAACTGCTCTTCCAAGTCCTTTGCTGTCTCTGACAGTATTACAGTGTCGTCGGCGAACCTCAAAGTTTTTATTTCTTCTCCATGGAAATCTAATAGGTTAAAAAAGGAGAAACGTGTTAAACGGACAGCGTATTGTGAATAGGTGAACAGAAAAATCTAAATGTGTGATGTGTGAAGTACAATAAGAACGGTCAGAAATCGTCACTGGTACCCGGACCCAAGAGAAATGGATGATTGCATGTTAGAAGCTGTGCTTGACAACTATGCCTTTTCTTAGCCTGCAGTCCCGCTATCCCCAAGATGTCAAATATATGTCCATTGCTGACAAGGGAAACTCCCCATCACATCCCTTTCAGATTCAGTGGTAAGATGGCCCAGTAGATAACACATCAAAAACTGAACACAGAACAAATATGAAAACAAGAAGAGGGTGTTCTGAACTGTGGAAGAAAGAAGCAAAATAGAAACAGTGAACGGTCCACGCTCAATATATGCAACATCGAGCGACTTTAGCTGTTTGTGTCATCGTAGTCATGTGGTCACGGTGTTGGACTGGGAGGAGAGAGATCCGGGTTTTAATCACCATCATGGCCCATTTTTTCTGGCAAATTTGTGAATTGTCCGCCCGATCACTGCTGTGACTGGTCGCTGTATTCAAATTTATGTCTGTATCGTGATCTACCGTCTGTTTGGAACAGCGACGTGTAACGAGAGGCCCTCCAGATGTGAGTACCCCATATTTGCTATACCCAAGCACCACATGCTATGCCTCCTGCATTCCGTTACGAAATTTTGACTCTTGAATTCCTTCGTTGAAACGTAGTTCACACCCGTTTATTTGTTGTCGTCATTTCTGTGGTACGGTTATGCGGCATCCCACCCGTTCTCACTGTTCATCACATTTATTTCCAATGGTAATACAGGGTGTTACAAAAAGGTACGGCCAAACTTTCAGGAAACACTCCTCACACACAAATAAAGCAAAGATGTTATGTGGACATGTGTCCGGAAACGCTTAATTTCCATGTTAGAGCTCATTTTAGTTTCGTCAGTATGTACTGTACATCCTCGATTCACCGCCAGCTGGCCAAATTGCAGGAAGGTAATGTTGACTTCGGTGCTTGTGTTGACATGCGACTCATTGCTCTGCAGCACTAGCATCAAGCACATCAGTACGTAGCATCAACAGGTTAGTGTTCCTCACGAACGTGGTTTTGCAGTCAGTGCAATGTTTCCAAATGCGGAGTTGGCAGATGCCCATTTGATGTATGGATTAGCACGGGGCAATAGCCGTGGCGCGGTACGTTCGTATCGAGACAGATTTCCAGAACGGTGTCCCGACAGGAAGACGTTCGAAGCAATTGATCGGCGTCTTAGGGAGCACGGAACATTCCAGCCTATGACTCGCGACTGGGGAGGATCTAGAACGACGGAGACACCTGCAGTGGACGAAGCAAATATTCATGCAGTTGACGATAACCCTAATGTCAGCGTCAGAGAAGTTGCTGCTGTACAAGGTAACGTTGACCACGTCACTGCATGGAGAGTGCTACGGGAGAACCAGTTGTTTCCGTACCTTGTACAGCGTGTGCAGGCACTATCAGCAGCTGGTTGGTCTCCACGGGTACACTTCTGTGATGCAAATGTTCTCTTTACGGATGAGGCTTCATTCCAACGTGATCAAATTCTAAATTTTCACAATCAACATGTGTGGGCTGACGAGAATGAGCACCCAGTTGTGCAATCACGTCATCAACACAGATTTTCTGTGAACGTTTGAGCAGGCATTGTTGGTGATGTCTTGATTGGGCCCCATGTTCTTCCACCTACGCTCAATGGAGCACGTTATCATGATTTCATACAGGATACTCTACCTGTGCTGCTAGAACATGTGCCTTTACAAGTACGGCACAACATGTGGTTCATGCACGATGGAGCTCCTGCACATTTCAGTCGAAGTGTTCGTACGCTTCTCAACAACAGATTCGGTGACCGATGGATTGGTAGAGGCGGACCAATTCCATAGCCTCCACGCTCTCCTGACCTCAACCCTCTTGACTTTCATTTATGGGGGCATTTGAAAGCTCTTGTCTACGCAACCCGGTACCAAATGTAGAGACTCTTCGTGCTCGTATTGTGGACGCCATTTTCAGGGCTGCATCAGCGCATCAGGGATTCCATGCGACGGAGGGTGGATGCATGTATCCTCGCTAACGAAGGACATTTTGAACATTTCATGTAAAAAAGTGTTTGAAGTCATGCTGGTACGTTCTGTTGCTTTGTGTTTCCATTCCGTGATTAATGTGATTTGAGGAGAAGTAATAAAATGAGCTCTAACATGGAAAGTAAGCGTTTCCGGACACATGCCCACATAACATATTTTGTTTCTTTGTGTGTGAGGAATGTTTCCTGAAAGTTTGGCCATACCTTTTTGTAGCACCCTGTATATTTTTTCCACATAACACATGTTCTATACCGAGCGAGGTGGCGCAGTGGTTCGACACTGAACTCGCATTCGGGAGGACGACGGTTCAATCCCGCGTCCGGCCATCCTGATTTAGGTTTTCCGTGATTTTCCTAAATAACTCCAGGCAGATGCTGGGATGCTTCCTCTAAAAGGGCACGGCCGACTTCCTTCCCCATCCTTCCCTAATCCGATGAGACCGTTGACCACGCTGTCTGGTCTCCTTCCCCAAACAACCAACCAACAAACATATTCTATAACCAACGTACAGTATGACAACTGCCAAGGGTATAAAGGGAGAACGGACACATCAATGAACGGACGGACAGC
Organism: Schistocerca piceifrons; assembly: GCF_021461385.2. Lineage (NCBI taxonomy): Eukaryota > Metazoa > Arthropoda > Insecta > Orthoptera > Acrididae > Schistocerca > Schistocerca piceifrons. The sequence goes on from NC_060143.1 coordinate 370,856,699, forward strand.
TCATAAATATGTGAAAAAAAAGAAAGGGGCACGAGGGAGATTCGAACACGGATCTCCCACTTTGCAATCCAAAACCGTGACCACACAACCACGGCGCAGTGATTCTGGAGACGCACCCGATGTGGCATATATCTAGCTAGGACCGTTTATTGCTTCTTTTTGTTACAGTTCAGTAATTTTCTTCTTGTTTCTAAGCATGATCTGTGCTCAGTTTTTGACGGCACATCCATTGGCCCATTTTACCACTAAATCTGAAAAGGGTGCAAAGGAGAGTTTCCCTTGTGATACCCCCGTCTCAGTTGAAAGAGCTAAATTAAATGCTTGCGTTCTAGATGGACTCAGTCCTTGGAATGGATTATATTCATTATTCTGTGTTCTTTGAGCTGCCAAATCGTGCATAGACGATTAGAGTTTGCTTGCTCACTGAACAATTCGAATAATGCTTCCAACACTCTAACCTGAAGCACTGTCTGGAAGTCCAACGTCATTCATGCACATCTCATTGTCACCGTGTGACAGAAGAGCACTTGAAGGCTTTATTAAGCCTCGTTTAGAGTGCTGCTTAGAATCGGAGAATTTATTTTCAGAGACCCATTTTGGATTTCCAAAAGGTTAAGGTACACTAGACAGACTTCCTGTTCAGCGCTCTGAAACTTTTCGTGCATTCAACAATAGGCAAGGGATTTTGTGTTTGGCACTCTAACTTTTCTGAAGCACAGAGTTGTGTGTGTAAGATTCCAGAACAAATTATTTGCAAAACACAAGAGGTCTGCCTCAGTGCTCAACTCCCAGCTCTCTTCTGCTTTTAATATACACCCGAGACATGGACAACACCATTACATCATCAGAGGTTGAAACTCTCCAGTATGCAGACAATTTACGCCTTTCTTCTACACATCAATACCAGCTCTCTTGTCCTAACACTAACCACAGATATTTTCGCGTAAACGTCCTGGATGAATGCCAACGACTTAATAGTTTGACTGAGACGCCTTCTGTAGTTCTCTTCAGCTGCAGAAGTGTACGATTGCCTAGTTTGAGAATTTATTAGCAAGTTTCACCTTCCCGCTGGTGACTAAAGTGAAACTGTCGTGTATGTTATGTGACAAGCGCTAACAGGGGTTGAGAAAGTATCTCTTGCAACCAAGAAAACAGAAAACATCATTAGCAGAATGAGACCTGCAGCTGAAAACTAGCGGGGTGCAGACACAAACATTCTCATCATCCACTCATTAATCGATTATGGGTGCTTCCTATATCACAACGGTGCTAAACCTCATCTTCATAAACATGGCATAGAACAGAATGAAATTTTCACTCTACAGCGGAGTGTGCGCTGATATGAAACTTCCTGGCAGATTAAAACTGTGTGCCGGACCGAGACTCGAACTCAGGACCTTTGCCTTTCGCGGGAAAGTACTCTACCAACTGAGCTACCCAAGCACGACTCACGCCCCCTCCTCACAGCTCTACTTCTGCCAGTACCTCGTCTCCTATCTTCCAAACTTTACAGAAGCTCTCCTGCGAACCTTGCAGAACTAGAGTCGTGCGGGGCGTGAGTTGTGCTTGGGTAGCTCAGCTGGTAGAGCACTTGCCCGCGAAAGGCAAAGGTCCCGAGTTCGAGTCTCGGTCCGACACACAGTTTTAATCTGCCAGGAAGTTTCATATCAGCGCACACTCCGCTGTAGAGTGAAAATTTCACTCTAGAAACATCCCCCAGGCTGTGGCTAAGCCATGTCTCCGCAATATCCTTTCTTTCAGGAGTGCTAGTTCTGCAAGATTCGCAGGAGAGCTTCTGTAAAGTTTGGAAGGTAGGAGACGAGATACTGGCAGAAGTAGAGCTGTGAGGAGGGGGCGTGAGTCGTGCTTGGATAGCTCAGTTTGTAGAGCACTTGCCTGCGAAAGGCAAAGGTCCCGAGTTCGAGTGAGTCTCGGTCCGGCACACAATTTTAATCTGCCAGGAAGTTTCATGGCATAGAACAATTTGCATGTCTGCGGTTTGCATGTGAGGAATGCGATCGACTTTGACGAATGCCTTACAAGTGGAAGCTCTTGAATCTCCACTGTATTTTCGACGTAGGTCTTGTGGAGTATATTTATTTTCCAAGAGAAACATCAAATAATAGTAAATTAATGACCTTCCTACGAAACTGACAGTCTTCTGCACGTAAGGTCTAGATAGGAAATGAGAAGTCTTTGACCTCTACTAGTGGAAGGATTAGACTCATTGTACAGCGTCGTTCGACACAAATATTTACGTGCAAAGATCCATTGGAAACTCCATTCCGATGTCAGCTGGAAAACCTCCATATCCACTGTAACAGTTTCATGAAAAACTGCCGGCCGGTGTCGCCGTGCGGTTCTAAGCGCGTCAGTTTGGAGCCGCGTGACCGCTACGGTCGCAGGTTCGAATCCTGCCTCGGGCATGGATGTGTGTGATGTCGTTAGGTTAGTTAGGTATAAGTAGATCTAAGTTCTAGGGGACTGATGACCTCAGTAGTTAAGTCCCATAGTGCTCAGAGCCATTTGAACTTTTTTGAAAAACTGTTTTGGCACAGTAAGTTCATGTTTCAGTATTTACATTGAACTTTATTGACGCACGTTGTTCGTGTTTATACTGAGAGCTTTCGATTTCAGTAATAGATTCTGTAGTTCCTATCATGAACATGAACTATTCCAGCCAAGTACGTCCGCGTCCAATAACGTTCAAATTTAGTTGCGGAAGCGATAGTTATTCGCGAGGATTCATACTTGGTGGGTCCAGCACCTGATATAATATCGGATTTGAAAAGCCTATTTACAATACAGTTAAATTCTAAAACGGAGGCGTAAATAGAATGTTCAAACAATGGAAATTTTACGAGAATCGCTGTAATGGCGAGGAGATAAGTAAATCTCCGTCCTGTGAACCTCAATTCATAAATATAATATATAAATCAAAGTCGAACGGCTGTATAAATTAAGGCCGAACGACTAGCAAAAATTCTCACTGGAGCTAGGTAGCTGATACGCGTCGGTCTACCATCCTCCAATTTCAAGCTGTGGGTGCGAAAACTAGCCGCGAGACAAATGCGACACTGCGATCCAGCCAGTAACAGAAAAAGTTCGCAGGAGAGCTTCTGTAAAGTTTGGAAGGTAGGAGACGAGGTACTGGCAGAAGTAAAGCTGTGAGTACCGGGCGTGAGTCGTGCTTCGGTAGCTCAGTTGGTAGAGCACTTGCCCGCGAAAAGCAAAGGTCCCGAATTCGAGTCTCGGTCGGGCACACAGTTTTAATCTGCCAGGAAGTTACAGAAAAAGTCTTTACTTCAAATCCTTGTGAAATTGAAGTTTCCCATTCCAACAAGTGCTAATATTTACTCATATCAGAGGGGTCCTCAAATATCTTCCTCGGTCATCACGAAGCATGTCTGCTAGAACAAACAGTTTTGGTTTTTTCTACTAAGGAAAACTTTCTGTCCTTGACAGTAGCCAGTACTTTGCGACACTTGCTACTTTTACCGTATGATTTTGTTTCTCTAAGTTCCCGGTGTAATTCAACATCTGATTAAAGAACCATGTTTGCAGCAGCGTTATCACGGTTTTGAGAAATAGGGGTGCTTTTGAACTATAATGCCCGTAGAACGTATTTTAAAAATGCTAATATATCGAAAGCTATATAGAAATGGATTATTTATTTCCCCAAAACATTACAGCGATACATTTTATTGATGTAACACTGAATCTATATTCTGAAACGACCCTTATAATCACATTTCCAACAGAGAATACAAGCGTAGAAGAGAGCCAAGAAGAAATGCGGAAATGATGGCAAAGGTGATGCATTTCCAATGAGCAAACGCTCCAGGACACTAAAGACTGTCCCAACATCAACACCTAGGATGTTCCATGCAATGCATTTACCTGATCTCTACATTAACATCGACATTTCTGCTCTGCAAATCACACTTTAGTGCTTGGCAGAGATTTCATTGAACTATATTCTCAATAATACTCTGGTATTTCACCTTAGAACAGTAGGCGGAAGAACGGAACATCTGTATCATTCCGTGCGAGAGCTGATTTCTCCTATATTTTTTTATGGTGATCGTTCCTCCCTATGTAGGTCGACGTCAACAAAATATTTTCGCATTCGGAGGTGACGGTTGAAAAGATCCCGCCCCAACGTGAAACGCCTGTGATTTAATGATGTCCACCCCATATCCTGTAACATGTCCATTACATTCTCACCCTATTCCTCGATAATACAAAACGTACTGCCCTTCTTTGAACTTTCCGTTAATTACTGAGAACTGTGACCTACGAATCTCGTCGTATCAGTGAGACGGTATTCCATAAGCACGCTATTTGATTCTAAGCCGCTTTGGAAGTATGGTGTATAACACCTTCTGGAAATCTAGAAATACGGAATAAATTTGAAATCCTTTGTCGACAGCACTCAACACTTGGTGGGAGACAGCGTTTCTAGTGTTTCAGAAGAAGGAAGTTTTCGAAATCCGTGTTGAATATGTTTCAATAGACCATTCTCTTTGAGGTAATTAATAATGTTTGAACTCAATATACGTTCCAAAATCCTGCTGCATATTGACGTTAATAATATTGGCCTGCAATTTAGCGGATTACTCCTATTGGCTTTCTTGAATACTGGTGAGCCCCTTCAAATTTCCAATCTTTGTGTACGCATCTATCGTCGAGCGAGCACTTGCATATGATGCTAATGCATCAGAATACTCTGAAAGGAACTTAATGGTATACAATCTGTATCAGAAGATTTGCTTTTATTATGTGATTTAAGTTGCTTCACTACTCAGAGGATGTTTACAGCTAAGCTATTCATGTTGGCAGCTGTTCTTGATTCGAATTCTGGAATATTTACTTTGTCTTGTTTGGTGAAGATATTTCGTAAGGCTTTAACAGCACTGTCATCGATAGTATTTCCATTGTTATCGCGCAGAAAAGGCTCTGATAATGTCCTGCCACAAGCATACTTTTTACGAACATAATCTCTTTGGATTTCCTGCCGTGTTCCGATATACAGTTTCGTTGTCGGAACTACTGTAAGCAATTTTGGCTGAGCTTATCTCCAGCTTTAGCTGGCTTTCAGTGCCTGAAACGATTTGAGCATCAGGGCTTTCTATTAGCCACCAGAAGTTGGCTGCACTCTGTGCTCTTCACGGCGTCCGGAGGGACCCGTTTCATGTCTGGAATGACTCCACCCAGTATGCACACAGAGCATACACCGGCTTCCTTTGCCTCCTAACATCAGTGCCTCAACCTCAGTGCGAGTAGTAACTGGGATGGCCACCTGTGAGGACTGATGAGTTAACTCGTTAGTCGTACTGGACGTCCGTTGGATCCTCACGGCCTGTCCACAACAGTACTTCCCACCCACTGCAGCCTCAAGCTGTGTAATCGATGCCAACACAGCCTGGAGCCGAGAACGAAGTGTCACCAACCAGCTTGCATCCGCACACTGTAATCACATTTCCTATGCATACTAAACATGGTGGAAACTACACTACACAGATAAGAAAACGACAATCGATATGCTCTACCAAATCCTACTATAGACACAGACGTAAAAGCAAGAATTGTGTCTCATAAAATAAATTGAGACGCACAAATTCAAATACTAAACTACCAAAGCAAACAGGTGAGACCAAATAATTCGCTCTTGGTTACGAACTCGTAAACTGTCACAAAATCGGTTGCCTTCCTAACCTTCCTATCTGTCTCAGCTAAACATTAAATGTTGAATAAAACCCATATGAGTCCATTCCGATGTGCGTTGCTCAGCTGTAAGTGTTTCACATTCGTGCAGGGTACTAAATGCAAAATATCTTTTTGTTGCAGAGATTAAATGAACTTTTTGCAATTCCAAACATAATAGGAGAACAAAGTACGAAAGAGACATATCATCCCACGCTATGACCATTGTGGAAGAATAGTGACACATTGCCAGAGGACAGTACACGGTCTGGGTGTCCTGCAGACGCAGTTCACCGGGGTGCAGATAACAGGTGCCTCATAGCGTGAGAGTGAAATGGTACAGCAACTGGCAAAACGTGTAATTTGCACACAGATTAACCATGAATTCTGCTGGGATGTGGGCCAAAGGCAATGTTGAGTCCAACCACAGTGAAATGGTGCCGACTGTTTGAGCAAGGCCGCACGGATGTGGCCAATGCTGGTCGGGAAGGAGGTCCATCGAGTTCGACGTCGGCTATAGACGGCAGTGTGAAAGCAGTCGAGAAAGTGATTCACAGCGATCAAAGATTTTGCAACGATGAAGCAATTTACACAGCTGATCTGGAATGGCTCCCTGACCAAGGAGCTGGTTTCGATAGTCGGGGAATTGTGCGACTGGTTAAGCGTTCCGAGGGTTGTTTGCAGAATTTTAATGATTATACCGAAAAAAGGAAAGAGTTGGAAGTGTAGTGCAGCATTTAATAAAAGTTACTTGGGCTGCCATAATAATGAGTAACTTATTTTTGATTTCTGACAGTTTTCTTTTTTTTTGTTATGGTTTTAGGGCGCAAAACTGCTACGGTCATTAGCGCCCAGTCTGTGACTTAGGAAAAGCTAAAAAAACGAAACTGGAAACCAGCAGCAATGGGAGCAAAACTCAAAAAAGTGGGGAAACCAAAAACAGAAGGAAAGCTTAAAAAACACTATAGAAGGGGGGTTGTTTGTTCCAAAAAGAGCTTCAAATGACTGACGTCATCTCACTGGCACTAATGAACTCGAGAACGCGATCGGCTGAGCGCGTGTCATCTGCTAAAATGGAAGATATATCAGACGACAGCTGTAGACGGGCGCGTAACGGAGTAAAATAGGGGCACTCAAGTATAAGGTGTCTCACCGTCGACAGTTGAGAGCAGTGAGGACAGAGTGGGGGAGGATCGCCGCTTAAAAGATGTCGATGGCTAAAAAGACAGTGCCCTATCCGGAGTCTAGTTAAAATTACCTCCTCCCGACGACGAGTTCGGGAGGAAGAGGTCCAAGCACAGGGAAGAGCTTTCACGTCCCGCAATTTACTATTGGGAAGTGTCGACCAATGTGCGTGCTATAAAAGAGCAACACGGCGACATAAAACACTCCTTAGATCGGGGAAGGGAATCATGCGAATAGCTGCCCGAAGAAGAGAGACTGCAGCCTTGGCCGCTATATCGGTCGCCTAATTTCCACAGATACCAACATGTCCTGGGTTCCAGAGGAACGCCACAGAGACGCCCCCCAAATGGAGCAAGTGGAGGCAGTCCTGAATCCGGTGGACCAGAGGGTGGACAGGGTAGAGAGCTTGGAGACTGAGGAGAGAGCTGAGAGAGTCTGAGCAGATAACATACTGTATCCGCTGATGGCAACGGATGTATTGGACAACCTGGAGAACAGCGTAAAGCTCCGCAGTATAAACCGAACACTGGTCGGGAAGCCGAAATCGATTTATGGTGTCGCCAACAATATAGGCGCTCCCAAAACCAAACGATGTTTTTGAGCCATCAGTGTAAATAAATGTGGCAGCCTTCATTTGTGCACAGAGAGCAGCAAATGCCCGACGATAAACAAGAGAAGGGGTATCATCCTTGGGAAACTGACAAAGGTCACGGAGCAGGCAGGTCCGGGGCCGGAGCCAAGGCGGTGCTGTACCCCAAGTTGTGAAGAAAGTTTTAGGAAAGTGGAAGGAAAGAGAATGGAGCAGTTGACGGAAGCGAACTCCCGGTGGTAGTAAGGAGGAAGGGCGGCCAGCATACCCTAAATCTAAGGAGGCGTCGGAAAAATGTCATGGGCCGGATTTGCAGGCATGGAAGACAGATGGCTAGCATAACGACTCAGAAGGACAGCTCGTTAATTGGACAGCGGAGGTTCAGCAGTCTCAGCATAAAGGCTTTCCACAGGGCTGGTGTAAAAAGCTCCAGACACTAAACGTAATCCACGGTGGTGGATAGAGTCGAGACGCCGAAGATTCAAATGGTTCAAATGGCTCTGAGCACTATGGGACTTAACTTCTGTGGTCATCAGTCCCCTAGAACTTAGAACTACTTAAACCTAACTAACCTAAGGACATCACACACATCCATGCCCGAGGCAGGATTCGAACCTGCGACCGTAGCAGTCCCGCGGTTCCGGACTGCGCGCCTAGAACCACGAGACCACCGCGGCCGGCAGACGCCGAAGAATAGATGGCCGAGCAAAGGAGTAAACTGACAGTATTTCAGACATAACAACTAACATTTTGTAGTCCTTGTATACATTCATTCACATATTTCAGTTCTCCGTTTATAAATAAAATTGATGAAAGTAATTCGAGGAAATGAAATGAGCGTATGATATCGCTAGCCAGGAGGCCCCACCCGGGAAAGTTCGGCCGCCAAGTGCAAATCTTATCTCAGTCGACGCAAATATGTCATTACTATGATGAAAAACGAGGTTGATGTATGACGTTGCCTATATGGTAAATGCCAATAAATGGAAAGAAGTTGACTCATAAGCGACTTTTTATTTTAAATTGGTGTTTCAGTCTTGTTTGGTCTCAGAACTAATCATTGACCACCATTATTGTCATTCACAGAATCTAAGCTCAGGACCGATGTGGATTAACAAACCTGTTTTATTTTCTCTCTTTAGTTGATACGTGGAGATTCCTTATCTATATGTGTTGGATCTATGTGAAATAGTAACATAATTTAAAGCCACTGTACATACTATTCATACTCTGCTTCTCTGCATATATGAATTTATATTTGTACCAAGCTGTATGCAGTATGGCAAAATAAACCCAAGCCAAATAATAATATTCATTATAATAAAACTGCAACAAAATAAAGGTCCAGTGTGTGTGTTCCCTGTCCTGCTAACGCCTCCTTCACGTTGCACTTTGCCTGCTCTGCACTGATTAAAGATGATTTGAAAGCTGAATATACAGGGCGATTCATAGAGAAACAACGTATTTCAGTTGTTTATTACAGTCAAACTATGAAACACAGAGCACTTTAGCCATTTTACTAGACAGACTGATGTTCGCACAAACACTGTACCATACACTCAACGTGAGCACCATGCGTTACTAGAGAAAAGTCGAGACGGTTGTCCATTTCCTGTAACACATCAATGAACAGGAACCTGTTTACTGAAGTGACAGCTTCCACAATTTATCAGCTATTCAACAGTAGCTGCATTAGGTGGGACAAAGGCTCTTTTTTACGCACCTTCAGAGAAAAAAATCTCAAGGTGTAACGTCTGGTGATCTGGAAGGGCAAAAACAGTGAAAAAGGTCTTGTTGTCCGCCTCTTTCAATCCAGCGTTGTGGGACGGTGGTGTTAAAATAACGCTGTTCAAAAATGGTTCAAATGGCCTTGAGCACTATGGGACTTTACATCTGAGGTCATCAGTCCCCTACAACTTAAAACTACTTAAACCTAACTAACCTAAGGACATCACACACATCCATACCCGTGGCAGGGTTCGAACCTGCGACCGTAGCGGTCGCGAGTTTCCAGACTGAAGTGCCTAGAACCGATCGGCCACATCGGTCGGCGATAACGGTATCCCTGAAGGTGAAAGTGGGGAGGGCAACGTCATGCTTGAGAATAACGTCATTGTATTCTTCTTGAAGGTGACTGAAATAACCGATTTTACATCATGTTCATGTATCACGTTCCTGTTACGGATTCCTCCGCAACAAGGAATGGTCCATAAATACTCGAATAGAAATGGCACAAAACACATTCAGTTTCAATTTTCGACGACGACGACAGGATTTTGTGACCCCCAATTCTTACATTTTGTAGGTTTACTTTACCCGATAGATGAAACATCGATTCGTCCGAAAAGTTGAATCGCTCGAAAAAAATGTCCTCTGCCATATTCTGGAGCAATGAAATGTAAATTTCGTTCCTTCCGTTATGGTCGCCGGGACGCAATTGCTGCAATAAGTGCATCTTGTAAGGCTTAATATGCAGAAATGCATTTTCCAAGACTTTTCACTTTTACCAGAATCATTTCTTTCCTCTTCGTATTTAATGTCCTGACGTCCATTATGGCGGTAGAGTACTTTTTTACGATAGCGCCTCGTCGATTCCTTTATCGTTCTCAAAACTATTTCTCTCATTACAATATTCGTAATACGAAATAATTGCTTTGCGACGTTCTTAATGTTTTTTACACATTGTTTCTGTTATCATCATTTCATTACGAATTTACAAATACTGCGGATGAGTTGTTGGACACTAGATAGAACCATAACCGAGAACTGCAACTACCGGTATCTGTTAACACAACCCATATAACTGAAAGACAAGCACACTACTAAACGAAAGAGTCAACACTATCATACAAATACGTAAACTAAAAACGAGCTTACAGGCTCAACTACTTCTCCAAAGCCTGCTACTGTTCATAATAGCTCCCATGATTCTCAGATATAATATTTGCTCCACAAATAACTGTAGCTCATATTATACTCGAAAACAGCTAAATAATTCTAATAAATAACTCCTCGTAAATCGACAAAACTAATAACATTAAACCGTTAATACGTTTTCAGCCAATGACAATAGTACTCATTCGTAGATAATATCAGCTGCTTTCCTTTGACCTCATGTTACGCTACAGCCGCAGTGTGACACCACAGAAATCTTTTCCGCTGTCAGACTAGTTGGCTTTGCCATCTCACATTCATTCCATCCTGACCTAGACCTCCGGCTAAACCAGTCCATTACATGACATTAATCTGTTGTACTGACTCAGGAGGTAACCACTCTCTCGAAAATTTGGAACTTCTTCACTAATTCCAATAAATCTATCTCTCTTTTCACTCCACCTCCTCCTCGACTTGTACTCAATCGTTTTCTACAAATTCGCTAACGCCAAAGTCAGACAATTACCAGCATCAGCACAATACAAGGACCATCACACAGCAAGTCGCTGTTAGAAAAAAAATCTAGTGCAGAAATGAAAATTGCGGTAATAGGATACGTACCAGTACTTACCAATAACAGATTAGTATCCCCGATAGGTTGACGTCCAAGAAATCAATGCTATCTGTGAACTATTACAATAAACCATCCTAATACTTCAAAACCAAACATGAAATAAAATTAACGAAATAAAAGTAATTGCAAAAAAATAAAAAGAAGAAACTAAAAATTCACCAACATTCAACAACAGAAACTCAACTATCTTTCTTTGGTAAATACGTCCTCCGCAAATATCAAACGAGCGCCAATTTTGTGGAACATTCTTCCTCTGGACATACTCATTTAAAAGACTATGTAGTACTGGAATTCTCCTTTCCCTCACCCAGTAACACTTTTTATTTACACCTCCCCCCCCCCCCCCCGCCATTATCCTACAGTCATGTTTGTACATACCCCTAATTTTTGGTCTCTAAATTCACGGAACGATTCACAACCAACTGCATCTACGCTGTTTCAGGTAATCCCTTATAACCAGTCCACCCATCTGACATTACGATTGAACCATCTGCTATATAACTTTTTACTAACTCAAACATAGAAAATCATGTCTGGAGAAGAGTGATTCCCTGAAACAACTGCCCACACACCCATGGTCCAACAAAATAATTCCCACTCTTCTCTCTTTCTTTTCATTTTGTCCCTTCTAATAACAAAATCCAAACATACTTCCTGACAAAACGAATACCAGTGTGTAACAGTTTTATGGCCTGTTTCTGTCTCATGAGAAGCAAGCCAGATAGGAGATCTTAAAAAGAAATGTAAGAAAGTAATTAAATTCTTTTCATAGAAAGTCTTGCTTTCTCTAACGAGTGTACCGCCACACACGATCTTTTCCACAGTGCCACATAAACAATTCTCTCGTGTGTTTCTTAGAAACCGTGGAAAGTGTCATGTCGTTGGCACAAACACTGCACTTACAATAGCAAGCAATTACATTGTATTGTCTGGCAAAACTGATGACATTCATTGGTTCTCTCAATTAATCAGCTAATTTCTCAATAGTGAAACGAACGTGGGGAATATGCTGTTCCCAGATTCCACTGTTTTCCACATCTTCAAAAGTGGGAGCAGAACTTAGTCCCGAACTTGCCTCGTATTTTGCGGTCCTTGAAATACAATTTCAAATCCCGTGCTTAATTAACAAATTATTTTCTGTACAAACCAATAGGATTATGGTCGATTGAATGTAAGGTTACACAGAAATTCAATTGCAAATATGTACCAGAACGTGACGTCACAGCAGCCATTATGCCAGAGGTCAAAGTCGACGGCTAGTATCGAAAATTCAGCTAGACGCAGTACAATTTGTCAGAGGATAGTTGAGTAGGGGCGAAAACGTTACGGGTATGCTCAACACACATAGTCCAGTCGCAGATGCCACATGGTGCCATTGTGCATCACGACGAGGTAACTAGAAATTCCAAGAGAGTACGTGCCGAAGAGAGTCGGGCAACATATTACTTGCTCCGATAGAGGTCTCCCGCAATGCCAATGACTCGGAAATTTGAGGAATTAGCGACGTTACGATGGTTTTTTTACAGGAGACTTTCCCATGTACCATGTGAAAATACATAAGGAAATCCGGGAATGTTGAAGCACTCTTCACCACACACCGTAAAGTGGTTTGCGGAGCATAGCTGTCGACGCAGAGAGATGCACAATTCACACAAGCCTCCCACGCCAAATCAAAAAAAAAAAAAAAAGAGAAAGGTAAAAAACCTTGGAAATGTTTTTTCACACTAGCCTCCCACGACAAAGCAAAAAAAAAGTAAAAAACCTCGGAAATGTTTTTGAATTGCTCAGACTCACGCTGTATCTCATTCTGATTAGGACATTCAGCATTCAGTAGTACGAGCTTTTCAAGTTGCTGCCTACATTATAGGATTTCAGCGTGGACGTATGATGATGACTGAGTACAGATGTCTGTTGGTCACTTACCTCCATTCGCTTTAATGTCTTCTACCTCACAAGTCTGCTTTTCTTCAACAGTTAACCTTCTTTCAAAGTCTTATTTCACTCCTATTTGCAGAGATCTTCAGCAAACTTTTATTATCACTATATTCCTTTCGAAGAACACCAATACATGTCTGAATCACTTCAGCTCTCGAAGCAGACTATTGCTAAGCAACGGCAGCGTCATGTCGCGTGATATTTTCATTGTTGTGAGCCTGGCCTGGGACCGATGCTGCTAAGTAACGACCATTACTAATGAATAGGGCTCGAATTATTAAGTTTTTGTAAAATTTGTTTTAGCACTTTATCGTCTTGGAAAATATTTTAGTCTTTTGGAGTCTTTAACAAAAAAATATCATGAACTGCAATATTAACGTAGAAAATTTTATTATATTTTTGACACTGTGATTCTAGTTCTTTGTGGAAAATGAACAACTAATTATTTCCTACATTGAAACTCGAAAAAATTCACAAGGAGTTGAGATATTTATCAGTGCTACAACAGCTTTCTCTTTTCATAATATTGTCTTTTATCGAAAAATTGCTTTCACGTGTCACTCACGTAAAAACACAGTCTTGAAATGGGTACCTGAGAATGACCACAATCCGTGGCCTACCGCTGCAAACGTATTACATTTTGGTATTGCAGTACACAGTGAAACACATTTCTAAGCCGTGTAAAGTGAAAAATTTTCTAATGTCTCTCAGTACACTTTTTCTAGCTGAGAAATTTCTGCAATAGAATTCTGTAGTCTCGACGACTGAAAGCCAAATACGGTGGTCACAAATATCTGTTTTAATACCGGCAATAGCCTTTTCATATGTCTGTTTAAAATAATTTTTGCACAAAGTCGACTTACCTGGTATATTCTAGAAAGCACTGAAAAAGTGGTATCCTTCAGCAAGTTCCGTGGCACATTAGCCGGTACTAAAGCCTCACACAAGTTTAGCGGAAAGCTGTCCACTGCAATATTTGCGCAGAAGAAATTAATGGTTCAGTCTGTTGTTTGTCCTTCTTCCTAATGGCGGGCGTAATGTGAGCTGCACAGACTTTGTGTTGAAGGAAATGTGGCTTTGTAGAACGGATTGCCTGAACAAGCGAACACTAAGAAGATGGCAGTAACTAAAAGAATGTGATTGTGATCCTGTAAAATGCAAACTTCAGTTGAATCACACATCCATGTCAGTTATGTAATTTTACAAAACGACGATCAAAAAGTTTCCGCTCAAAGGACGTGCAGTCCAGAATCGGTATGCTGATCAGGCAAAATCGCCGCGAGCATTGAGGAAATGATCCCAAAGACGCACCAGGTTGAAGATAGCGGTGGGCTAGAACAACGTGTCCTGCTGCTTGAAGAAGTCCGCAACCACCTGATACACATTGCCGTCCGACAGGAATCGTTGACTTTTCAAGGTATTTTAAGCGAGCGATGGTGTAGTAGTCGCATGGGATGAGATTAGTCAGGTGTCCGAGTGTCTCCTAATTGAGTTGGCGTGATTTCTACGTAACGACATTTTCGATGTGGCGACGTGCGTTATCATGAAGCAGCAGCACCTCGGTAGCAGTTTTACCATACGTTTCGCCTTACTTATACGGCGTAATTTCCCCATCGTTGCGTAGTACCATCACCCTGTGAAAGAGACATCCTGTACCTCAAAATTTATAAGCAATGGCCTCTGGTAATCAAACAACAGGTTGAACAGATGGCTGGCTCCAGAACTGCTTGGAGCTAAGGGATGACGGATGACAACAACGTATCGTCAACGCTTTTGACTCCGGTTCTTCATTTCGGCACCAGCTATTGCCACCTGAAACAACTCCGTCAAAGAATGCGTTGCCTTCGACATTCAGTCGTATCAGGTGTTTCAGGCAAGCAACATCTCTTTTGCTTTATGTTCGGCATTCTACGCTTGATATCAACAGTCTCTAGACCTTATGGTAGCCTAAATCCTGCCGAATAATGTGTTGCATGCTACCGAAGCTGATGTCGACATCCTTTGCTAGCGCACGAATCGTTACGTTGCTGTTCGTCCCAATCGCATCTTCACCGCCCGCTTGTGGTTTCCGCAATAGATGCCAGTGGCCTTCCAGATCTATCGACACCTTGGGTCCAATCGCGACTGCCACGAAACTTGGCGCACCGTGACACAACGGTGGTTCCAGACTGATATGCTAGCCCACACACACTCTTCATTCTCCGATGGATATCAGCTAGTGTTTGCCCTTCGGCAACCAAGAAAATAGTAACAGCACCTTTGTCCTGTTTTGGAGGCATATGGTAATAATGTCGCTTTAGTTCACGTTTCTGCATTTACCACAGGCACATGTACACGTACGAATGCCGCACTAACAGCACACGTAGATATTGGTGATTATATTCCCGTATCGGAGTCGCGCTACGTTGCATATACACTGTAGCAACGCTCTCAGATGGAAAGTTTCCAATCGCCACTTGTAAATTTCGATTTGAAAAACTGACGGAAGAAGACGTGCAAGAAGACCGGAAGATAAAACGAATGATAAAAATAACCTGTGTGTAGTTATTTATTTTTAGCAGGGCTTGCAAAAAATTACTCAGTCAGTAGTCATGAAATTTGAGACTTCCCCAATATAAATCTGGGAAACACCAGTTTCTGATGGTGACGAAACTACACTTAAAACGATCTACTCAATGCGAGTCAACACACCAAGTGACCTTACTTCGTACATACAGAAATAAATATACCCATGTGTTAACGAACTGTTTCTTAAATATGTCTCCCTATTGTAGAATGACTTTTAAGTTAAGGCTCAATGGGTCTGTCTCAACGAAGTGACGTGTGGACGTATTCACGTGGCGACAATGTGTCACATAGAATTTAGATCTCACTGCGGGCTGTATTCCGAATTACAAAAACAAGTGGGCTCAAGTATCACCGATGCAGTAGCGTTCTGACTCGTTATCGATTTATAAAGACAAACAACATTGTGCCACATACATTCTTGATTTCAGAACAGAGCATAAACTATTAATCATGCCTTTTCTTAAAATGTGCTAATTCACATAGTTAGCCGGCCAGGCTGGCCGAGCAGTTCTATGCGCTCCAGTCTCGAACCGCGCGACCGCTACGGTCGCAGGTTCGAATCCTGCCTCGAGCATGGGCGTGTGTGATGTCTTTAGGTTAGTTAGGTTTAAGTAGTTCTAAGTTTTAGGGGACTGATGACCTCCACTGTTAAATCTTATACTGTTCAGAGACATTTGAGCAGTTGTACACATACCACGTTCTTCTTTCACAAGTTACGACTGCAACACAGGTGCCTCTTACATCAATTCTCTCGTTTGAATCTCCCTCTTTAGCGTGTTTTGGACTTCTCAGATTCGAAACCTTTCGTCGTTCACAAACGGGCTTGTTTATTACTACCACTGCAGCGCCTGTTTTAAACTAGAGAAACCCACATTTACGTTATTCATCAACTTTGATCATTTCGCTTATAGACTGTTCATTTTTAATTTCCCCCCTCTCTAAAAATTGCTCCGTAAAAAGATCATTTAGAATTTCCCTACCTTCCTCCTCTATATTTATGGTACACATTATGACATCAAACCAACCCTCAATCTCATTATCACCATCAAAAAAATCATTAAACGCATTCTTCTCCTGATTTCATGTTTCCTCCGTTCAAGACTTCTTGCTACTTTATATTTCTCCCATGCCCACCATTGACGTAGTAACAACTTCAAAATTTTCCGGCACCATATCCATTCACTTTCTTCCTTTTGATACTAACAACATCTCCTAAACAAATACTTTTTCTTTATCCATTTTTATGTTCATCAGAATTACCTCGAAATCTTCTGTAGTGTTTGAAAAACCCTCGAAACATTCTATCTCATTGTCCTCATTAGCATAAAATACGCTGTTCCTTCTCTCTGAAGTAAGGATGTCAATACCGACAGCCTCCCCACAAACACACAATTTCCTTCATCTCCCTCACACAAAGTCTCACTTATTTCCTCTGAATGACTACAGTCTTTACCGCAATTAACTTTATTAACATCTGCCGTTGTCCCATAGGCTTCGTTACTTAAACTTTCGTATATATCCATTGATACATTATAAACATCACCACCAACAACTCCATCAACCTCCGCCAATATGCTATTCAAATTAACACCTCTGCTTTGCATCAATTCAAAATTCAGAGGACACACGAATCACGTCAAATTCGGATAGATATTTGTATCTGTATCGTTTTTTTTCCTCTCGGATGCCTCTGCCACTTTAGATTCTTCCCTGCCATCTAATACATTACTTTCACACTCATTGTTCAACATCTATTCCTAGACCATGGTTTCGTCAAGAGCCATTGTTTCACTTCCATCAATAGGAATAAATGCACAGATTCCTTCCTGCAAGGTATCTAAACCAGTAGCTTAATCCTTCGGAAATTCGGCACATAAAAAATCAGCTTTACGCCCTATTAACAATGTATCACCACTTCCCCCAATACATAATAAAAGTCATAATTAGCTGATGAGATTGCTTCTACGATGGCCGCACAAATATCTTCACATGCTTTCGTCGATGCACCACGAAATTCATCTCCAGCATGATCAGATTACAGCTACGCAGCCTGCACAGATACTTTCACATATACCCATTGATACAAAATGATCTATATTACTTTCACCTAGATTACTGTAAATGTAGGTAATGACTAGTGTCTAACAAGAATTCATCGTACATTACACCTCCACCAAATTAAGATCCACCTCTGCCTTTCATCTGATGACATAATTTTTCACTTAAGGTTCATTCATTCCATCATTTACTCCTCTTTCACAAAATAAATTCTTCAGCCCCATATCACTCCCTTTTCATAGTTTAGAGCCAGAGACACGTAAAAAATTTTGCATGATATTTCTGCCATATGACTGAACAATTTCTTTATTTTATACTACTATCACGACTTTGTCCTTAAGCAATTATCAAGTAGAAAGATGAACAATGTAGGTTGTAAGTCTATGTTGCACAATCCATGAATACAAGAAGATCATAGGTACATAAAATTATGCATCTTTGGAAGAGCTGTGTTATCAGTGTATATATCTTTGGAAGAACAGTGTTGTCTGAGAACACAACATATGAACAATATGGTTATAGCACGAAAATGTGACATCGTGCCAAAAGGAGTGTCTTACGGAATATACTGGTTTAAGTGAGAAACATTCATATGTCAGTGCATTGTAGAGCAATTATATCTGTGACAGAACACAACTATCTGCTGAATCTTAATATCAAGTTGGTCTATGTGTCATACATAGATGTAATACAGAATATTACGAATGTTTACCATCTAAATAATATTTGTTGTAACCAGTACATTGAGGAAGAGTTACAATGCATGAAATATAATGTATTAAATGCACAATTCATATAGTGATTGAGAGTTTATTAATATGGAATAAGGCAATGTGTGGCAACAGGTGGGCTTGGAGGTTGGTATGACAATATCCTCAGGAACACACGAGAGATAACTGTTAGAAACTTATAATCGTCCGATTTCATTACGGAATTGAGAATACGCAACGTTAGAGCTCTGCACATGCAGACCTTGAGAAAGTTAGTGTCCCTTCCAAATTTAAAGTACTCTAGTGGCCGTACACTGCCCACAATCTATCACCGACGTGACCTACAGCACAGAAAATTAGAGGCATGTCTGTCTTCTGTATCATCGTAAAAGTTTCTTCTTCAAGAACTCAATGTAAAAGTATCCCGAACCACTCATTAGAACATCACACTCGAGAAGTGTCCATCTCCACTTGGCTCTAGCAGTGTTCCGCCATTGTCTACTTCTCCATCGGATGAAGGCTGTCGCCACCAAAATACATCGTTCTCATGTTCTGCAGACATGGTTTTAAATCAGCTTGACCATATTCTACACAGTATTAACAATGTCTGCTTGATAGAAGCATCTTCCGGCACTTTTTTCCAATAGTGGTGTCAGCTAATACACGCTATTGCCCAGTTCTTAATTTACCAGGTTTTTTTGTTATGGACTGTAATATATTTAAATAAAGTTATTGGCAAAATAGTACCATATTCCTGAAATAGCTACACAAGTACGACAATATATACTGCATTCAGTCTTTGTGTTATTGGGTAGGATACAAATTTTTGAATGTTGTTGTTGTTGTGGTCTTCAGTCCTGAGACTGGTTTGATGCAGCTCTCCATGCTACTCTATCCTGTGCAAGCTTCTTCATCTCCCAGTACCTACTGCAACCTACATCCTTCTGAATCTGTTTAGTGTATTCATCTCTCGGTCTCCCTCTACGATTTTTACCCTCCACGCTGCCCTCCAATGCTAAATTGGTGATCCCTTGATGCCTCAGAACATGTCCTACCAATCGATCCCTTCTTCTAGTCAAGTTATGCCACAAACGTCTCTTCTCCCCAATCCTATTCAATACCTCCTCATTAGTTACGTGATCTACCCACCTTATCTTCAGCATTCTTCTGTAGCACCACATTTCGAAAGCTTCTATTCTCTTCTTGTCCAAACTACTTATCGTCCATGTTTCACTTCCATACATGGCTACACTCCATACAAATATTTTCAGAAACAACTTCCTGACACTTAAATCTATACTCGATGTTAACAAATTTCTCTTCTTCAGAAACGATTTCCTTGCCATTGCCAGTCTACATTTTATATCCTCTCTACTTCGACCATCATCAGTTATTTTACTCCCCAAATAGCAAAACTCCTTCACTACTTTCAGTGTCTCATTTCCTAATCTAATTCCCTCAGCATCACCCGATTTAATTTGACTACATTCCATTATCCTCGTTTTGCTTTTGTTGATGTTCATCTTACATCCTCCTTTCAAGACACTGTCCATTCCGTTCAACTGCTCTTCCAAGTCCTTTTCTGTCTCTGACAGAATTACAATGTCATCGGCGAACCTCAAAAGTTTTTACTTCTTCTCCATGAATTTTAATACCTACTCCGAATTTTTCTTTTGTTTCCTTTACTGCTTGCTCAATATACAGATTGAATAACATCGGGGAGAGGCTACAACCCTGTCTCACTCCTTTCCCAACCACTGCTTCCCTGTCATGCCCCTCGACTCTTATAACTGCCATCTGGGTTCTGTACAAATTGTAAATAGCCTTTCGCTCCCTGTATTTTACCCCTCCCACCTTCAGAACTTGAAAGAGAGTATTCCAGTCAACACTGTCAAAAGCTTTCTCTAAGTCTACAAATGCCAGAAACGTAGGTTTGCCTTACCTTAATCTATCTTCTAAGATAAGTCGTAAGGTTAGTATTGCCTCACGTGTTCCAACATTTCTACGGAATCCAAACTGATCTTCCCCGAGGTCCGCTTCTACCAGTTTTTCCATTCGTCTGTAAAGAATTCGCGTTAGTATTTTGCAGCTGTGACTTATTAAACTGATAGTTCGATAATTTTCACATGTGTCAACACCTGCTTTCTTTGGTATTGGAATTATTATATTCTTCTTGAAGTCTGTGGGTATTTCGCCTGTCTCATACATCTTGCTCACCAGATGGTAGAGTTTTGTCATGACTGGCTCTCCCAAGGCCATCAGTAGTTCTAATGGAATGTTGTCTACTCCCGGGGCCTTGTTTCGACTCAGGTCTTTCAGTGCTCTGTCGAACTCTTCACGCAGTATCTTATCTCCCATTTCATCTTCATCTACATCCTCTTCCATTTCCATAATACTGTCCTCAAGTACATCGCCCTTGTATAAACCCTCTATATACTCCTTCCACCTTTCTGCCTTCCCTTCTTTGCTTAGAACTGGGTTGCCATCTGAGCTCTTGATATTCATACAAGTGGTTCTCTTCTCTCCAAAGGTCTCTTTAATTTTCCTGTAGGCAGTATCTATCTTACCCCTAGTGAGACAAGCCTCTACATCCTTACATTTGTCCTCTAGCCATCCCTGCTTAGCCATTTTGCACTTTCTGTCGATCTCATTTTTGAGACGTTTGTATTCCCTTTTCCCTGCTTCATTTACTGCATTTTTATATTTTCTGCTTTCATCAATTAAATTCAATATTTCTTCTGTTACCCAAGGATTTCTATTAGCCCTCGTCTTTTTACCTACTTGATCCTCTGCTGCCTTCACTACTTCATCCCTCAGAGCTACCCATTCTTCTTCTACTGTATTTCTTTCCCCCATTCCTGTCAATTGTTCCCTTATGCCCTCCCTGAAACTCTCTACAACCTCTGGTTCTCTCAGTTTATCCAGGTCCCATCTCCTTAAATTCCCACCTTTTTACAGTTTCTTCAGTTTCAATCTGCAGTTCATAACCAATAGATTGTGGTCAGAATCCACATCTGCCCCTGGAAATGTCCTACAATTTAAAACCTGGTTCCTAAATCTCTGTCTTACCATTATATAATCTATCTGATACCTATTAGTATCTCCAGGATTCTTCCAGGTATACAACCTTCTTTTATGATTCTTGAACCAAGTGTTAGCTATGATTAAGTTATGCTCTGTGCCAAATTCTACAAGGCGGCTTCCTCTTTCATTTCTTCCCCCCAATCCATATTCACCTACTATGTTTCCTTCTCTCCCTTTTCCTACTGACGAATTCCAGTCACCCATGACTACTAAATTTTCGTCTCCCTTCACAACCTGAATAATTTCTTTTATCTCGTCATACATTTCATCAATTTCTTCATCATCTGCAGAGCTAGTTGGCATATAAACTTGTACTACTGTAGTAGGCATGGGCTTTGTGTCTATCTTGGCCACAATAATGCGTTCACTATGCTGTTTGTAGTAACTAACCCGCACTCCTATTTTTTTATTCATTATTAAACCTACTCCTGCATTACCCCTATTTGATTTTGTATTTATAACCCTGTAACCACCTGACCAAAAGTCTTGCTCCTCCTGCCACCGAACTTCACTAATTCCCACTATATCTAACTTTAACCTATCCATTTCCCTTTTTAAATTTTCTAACCTACCTGCCCGATTAAGGGATCTGGCATTCCACGCTCCGATCCGTAGAATGTCAGTTTTCTTTATCCTGAATAATATTTGCAAAATGAAAAAGATACAAATACGTAATAAATTAATTAATAAATTAGGCACAGATGAGTGTATTTCAGGGATGGTAGCTAGAGTGCAGTCTTTTGAGATAATGTTTGTTGAAATCTCTGCAAGCGTTTGGAAGTTGTTAATTCAAACGTTCATTGTGATGATATCAATTTTCTTAAATTTTAAGATTTTGACAATATTATTGTTTGTTTTGGTGCGTTTCTTTTTGTGAGATTGATGGTATGTTCAGATTTGCTTTACTGTGTAACTGTGATTTATTACAAATGTTTTCAATGCTGTAAGAAGCCACGTGTCAGACTTTTTCACACTATGACATTTATGATGTACCCTCTCCAAAAAGGCCATGTGATCAACTGGCATCCAAATCAAATTCCCAGCTTTGGGATTTACCTATTTCCAGCTACTCGCTAACTGCCTTGGTACCTGTGCTCAGCTGGAGCAGCCGCGTGAAATTCTTGTGCCGCCATCTCGCACTCTACCGAGCAAGCAAATTCACCTTTCCTCGTACCAACTCTAGGTGGCCTAATCGCTCACCTACATAAGGGTAACGTTACAATCCAGGGATTTCCATTATTTGCGAGGATCGGCAAATCTTAACTCACAGCTGGAGGTGCGGCCATTCATTAGCATTAAAAATGCTGATTGCAGTGGTTGAAAATCTTGGATATTCAAAGCTGAAATCATCATCAGTTCCTCGATTGCTCCTACAAACCACAAGATTTAAGGGAGGTAGGACGCCAAACGGGCCGACCTGGAGCAGGAGAGGCACCACAGGACATTTTAATTTCCACTGTCTGTACTTTTACAAGCAAATTCATAAAACTTTGTTAGCATGACCAGGAAGGATTTAGGATTCACTCTCATAACAGCGGAAGTTCAAAAAGATAACAAAATAAATTTTTTTACGTGTGAAATTTCATCATTTTTTCACTTACTATTGGCTGCATTTGTTGCTATAGGTACACTTTTTTTCATAAGTAAGAGAGACTGTTCGATGAATTTTGCCCAGCATACGAACCATACTTACAGGTGTCTGAAACTCTAGAATCTATTTAATTTATAAAGAAATGAATGAGCTCTTACGTTTTATGCTTTATGTTTAGAAAAAAATAAAATTTTGTAGTTAATTATCTCAATTTTACCATAGTTTTAATAGATTTGGAAAATTCTAGAGTTTCATACACCTGTAAGTATGGTTTGTATGTTGTGCAAAATTCATCTCTCATACTTGTGAAGAAAAATGTACCTATAGCAACAAATCCAGCCAATAGTAAGTGAAAAAATGATGAAATTTCACATGTAAAAAAAATTATTTTGTTATGTTTTTGAACTTCCACTGCTATGAGTGTGACTCCTGAATCCTTCCTGGTCCTGCTGACAAAGTTTTATGAATTTATTTGTAAAAGTATAGGCACTGGAAATTAAAATCTCCTGTGGTGCCTCTCCTGCTCCAAGTCGACCCATTTGACGCCCTACCGCCGGCCGAAGTGGCCAAGCGGTTCTAGGCACTGCAGTCTGAAACCGCGCGACCGCTACGGTCGCAGGTTCGAATCCTGCCTCGGGCATGGATGTGTGTGATGTCCTTAGGTTAGTTAGGTTTAAGTAGTTCTAAGTTCTAGGGGACTGATGACCTCCGCAGTTAAGTCCCATAGTGCTCAGAGCCATTTGAACCATTTTTTGACGTCCTACCCCCCTTAAAGAAAAGCCATTTAATGTGAACTACTGGGGCTGTTAGAGGCTAATAAACATGCATCATTGTTAAGCATCATTACAAATGACGGAACCTGTGTGTATTACTTTGAGCCAGAAATTGAAATGCAGTGAATTTAGTAGTACCACCCACAGTCACCAGAAAAGAAGAAATTCAAGCAGGTCCTGCACTGGGAAAGTAATGATGACAGTTTAAAGCATTGTGATGGTATCATTCTTGTTGATTACTTCAAAGACTCTCATCGTACTCAGGAACCGTTTCCGACGTGTTCTGGCATGAGTCCAACATAAATCTTTCACATACACGACAGTGACCGCCAACATAAAAGTCTCAGACGTTGGGAATACAACATCAAGTTGGGTTGGATATCAGTGTCACATCTAGACTCTAACCCAGACCTGGCATTCTCCTGCGTCCATCTGTTTGAAACACGTAATTGTTCTCTATGTGGAAACGTCATTGAAGGTAGTGAGTTCGTGCAGTGCAAATATGACTACGAGCACAGCACAAGACCTTTTAGCAACAGGGAATACATACCCTTACACAACACTGGCGAATGCCGCAGACCATAAATGGAGGCTATGTAGAAAAATGATATCGGTAAAAGAAATTTTGAGTGATGCTGTCGCCAAATTCTTAGTCTTAAGAATAAATATGTTCTATGCAACTTGTTTAACGAGTGTGGTATATAGAACTCAATACAATTCTGGGGATCAACATGTTGGGATGTAGTTTCAGAAACGAAATTGGCGTGGATGAATCACAAGAGTGAAGTGTGACAGGTCTAGTAAGTTCCGTTAAAGATACTGGTTGCATCAGCTCTAGAGGAGATTTCACAAAAAAAAAAAAAGAATATGAATGTACACGGTGATTATAACTATAGATAAACATTCAAACCGCTCTAGAAATAACACCACTGGTCAGAATGCATTCTTACTGGTTGGATTTGCGAAAGAGTCTTGGTCTACTTCGATCCCTCGTGTGTAGTTATATGAATCCTGTCTCAGAGTTTCAACGATAAACAGTGGCAAAGTTTGGATGAGAAGGCTGTCTTTCGTATGGTACTTCGTTAGGGGCAGCCTAACAACTACACTAAACTCTCACTAATCTGGCGCTCAGCAGTCTGGCCTCTCAGTAAGCCGGCCCCAGGCCGTATTCGCCCTCTAGTCACCGCTCAAGCGGCAGAGCAGCGCGACTCGAATGGAGAGCGAGTTGCGAAAACGGAGTGTTTTGAGAAAAAGTGAGAAGGAGAACCGGATATAGGTGATTATAGCTGGTTCGTGAAACAACGCAGCCACAGACTTTCAGTCAGTGGCCTGATAATAAAGGAAAAATCAGTGGCACAGAACAAGCAAACTGGCAGTAGTAACTTATGTCCAGCAAACGAGGGTTGGCTATCGAACTGGAAAATCGACATGGCGTGTTGCAGCTGACAGTCGCCAGAGAAGGTCTAAGCTAACGAAGAAGACGCAGAACAGTCTGTAAAGAAGATACGGAGATTGATAGGGGAAGAATATTTCTAATGCCGTGTACAATGCTGATGAAAGAGGGCTCTTTTACGATATGCTTCCTTCAAAACTGACTATTAGCTCCCAAGGACGAGAAGCAAGCCCGGGGGTACAAACAACAGAAACAGAGTTTAACATTAGCAGTATCTTGTAACGCAAATAGGAATAATAAACTACGGATCATGGTGACTGGGTGGTCCCACGAAACTTTTGTACCGGATGTGAGAAAAGAACTGAAGAAAGAAAAGCTTCCACTGAAAGCTTACAACTGACTATGTTTCAAGTTATCCTTCCAATGTGGCTCTCAAATCTAACGGTACACAGGCACTCCATGTTTTACCCAGAGTGACAGCTCTGATTCAGCCCACGGACCAGTTAAAAGTTATTATCTACAAGCACCTTTTATCTCCTTGCTGAACGAATGGGGAAACAACTGTACCGAGGCTATGCAAAGGTGTGGAAAGCAATCAACTTTCATGAAGTTTTTTCCAAAAACCAGAAGTATGGGATAAAGTGGAGGGCCCTACCATAATACATAACTTGAGAGTAGTGTGACCATCCATTCAAGCAGTGTTGGAGTAAGTGCTGAGCGACAGCGATAAGCCAGTCGATTCTGAATCATCCATTGCTGACGTTTTTTTACATTGACAGCTTATACAAGCAGATAGGAGGAGGAGAAATTCATGTAGAAGCTGTTGGTTGCTAAGTAGCTCAGTGAGGATAACTGTGAGATAAACGTTGACAGATGAAGAAATAACTAAAAGTATGCAGGATAATAATTATGAATTTGATGACGAAGAGGACGTTGGAGGATATGGCATTAAGATTGTTCACACTGCTGGTGTTGAAGCTGCAGATGTCTTCCCGGGGTACAATACGCAACAAGCACACACATGCAGTACCGATGTAATCCTTATGAAGTGATTGTGTGCCACTGTGGCGTATCATCAGAGTGATAGTTAAAAATTCGGGACACGTTTCGTAGTGAGTGATGTTTCAATACAATTGCACACTCAAGCATTAAGTTTGCTATGGAAATGTATGTATCTTTGGATTTGATAAAGAATAATCCACAAGCGTTTAAACTAAATTTAATATATTCTCAATAATCCGGCACTTCTGCTAATCCGGCGTCCATATGTTCTAGGAATGATTGGATTAACAAGGGCCTACTGTATTACCACTGGTCCCACCGTACATGAAACCATCATGAATCTCACTGTTGCTGCAAATGTGAGACATGAAAGATAGACTAACATCAAATGTTTGACAAATCTCAAATGTAAACATGTCCCCACAGCAACGTATCAGTCTCGATCACACAATGGATGCAAACACAACACGATCATCTAAAATGTATCCTTAAAACGAAAAGGTTTTTTGCCATATTTGTTTTAAATTGCTTTAGCAAGTGTGCCAATGATTTTGATACTGAACGTTCTTCTGATATAACCCATTTTAACTAGTGATTGAATATTACTGCTGTTAATTTTGTTCCGTAATTTTTATGAATACTTCACTCTCGCAGTTCGTAAAAAGTATTTCTGAAATAGCCTGTATATGGTTCAGTAAATTCCGTCTCATTAACGATGGGGCGATAAACGCTAATTTTTCCTTTTTGTTTTCGATTTGGCTGACGACGTCAGAAATTGTTCACAGATGACAGTGTTGTGCACTGGGACGGTGTCATCGAAAACTAACTGTGAAATGCAGGTAACCGACGCTTTGTGCAATGGCTGACTGATCGCACCGTTACCACTCGGTTACTAAAATCAATCACAATTATGAAATTTACAGACATTTCAAGTTGTGGTGATTTAAGGCGGAACGAGGACGTAAATCCTGCATTTGGCAAGGCAGCCGTTGGATTTTGACGCATTCGATAAAGCCTGGTTTACTGTGTTCCTAGGAGGAGGTCCTTAAAAGTAATGCAGCCGAATTTTATGCGTATGTATAAACTCTTACATATTTTTAAATTAAACGAACGTTATTAACATGTTATATGTTTGGTCTCCATGTCTAGATATTTATTTCTCAATGTAGTCACACAGGTGACGAACACATTTCACATAACAACTGACCAGGTTGTTGATACTATCATTGTAGAATGTTTATTAACATTGTAAGAGGGTTGACTGAAAAGTAATGCCTGCACCTTCGTAACTTTGCAACAGTTGGCAGCATTGGTATGCGGCAGGTAGTGGCTTGTCCCGTAGCCTCTTCTCTACAGCTCCAGTTGGCGGGAAGCCTTAGCAATGAACGGTTGTGTTGTTATAGTGTAAAGTATGGAACCCTGCGCGGACGGTCGGTCAATGCGATTTAAGAAACGTGCAGTCGTTGAATTCTTGACAGCAGAAGGTGTCACCCCAAAGGAGATTCATCAGAGAACGAAAGTAGTTTATGGTGATTCTGTTGATGAGAGTACTGTGCGTCGTTGGGCGAGTAAGTTTGAAGATGTTGAGGAGGGAACATCTGACCTGCGTGACAAACAGAGAGTTGGATGTCCTGCCGGCCGGGGTGGCCGCGAGGTTCTAGGCGCTACAGTCTGGAACCGCGCGACCGCTACGGTCGCAGGTTCGAATCCTGCCTCGGGCATGGATGTGTACGATGTTTTTAGTTTAGTTAGGTTTAAGTAGTTCTAAGTTCTAGGGGACCGATGACCTCAGAAGTTAAGTCCCATAGTGCTCAGGGTCATTTGAACCATTTTGGACGTCCTGTGACAGCAACCACCGAGTTTCACAAGCAAAGTGTTGACAGATTGATTCAGGACGATCGTCGTATCACTTAGAGAGAAATTTCAAGCACAATCAGCGTTTCACAAGGACTTGTGGGTTACATTATTTCTTTGCTTGGCTATCGGAAGATCTGTGCGCGATGGGCACCCCGGATGCTGACTCCTGAAATGAAAGCGCAGAGTCTCGAAATTTGCCAGGAACTCCCCTCACATTATGAGAATGAAGGTGATGCCTTTCTACGTTCATCATTTTATATCCTTGTGTATACCATTACGACCCGGAGACGAAACGCCAGTCTGTGGAGTATCTACACAAAGATTCGGCCCAGAAAAAGAAATTCAAGACGTAGCCCTCAGCTGGAAAATGATGGCCCCAGTGTTCTGGGACGCAGATGGTGTTATCCATGTTGATTCCCTTGATCGTCGAACAACAATGAATTCAGAGCATTACAGCCGCGCGCGATTAGCCCAGTGGTCTAAGACGCTGCAGTCATGGACTGTGCGGCTGGTCCTGGGGGAGGTTCGAGTCCTCCCTCGGGCATGGGTGTGTGTGTTTGTCCGTAGGATAATTTAGGTTAAGTAGTGTGTAAGCTTAGCATTACATCACAACGCTGCGAACTCTGAAGCGACAGCTAATAAGGGTCCGAAAGGAAAAGGGAAATGTTTTCCTGCAGCATGACAATGCCAAACTACACACTTCACGTGCCACCACAGCAGAACTTCCGAGACTCAATCTCGCTGCCATATGGCATCCTCTACACAGTCCAAATTTAGAACCGTCTGACTTCCACCAGTTCTCGATGATGAAAAGCGATCTGAGGGAAACTCATTATGCTTCTGATGAAGACGTTGAGATAACTGCGAGACTATGGTTGCGGAAACAGAGTGTCGACTTCTTCCGTGATGGATTCAGAAAACTTGTTCATCGCTGCCAGAAATATATCCGACTGGCTGGTGATTGTGTGGAAAAGTGAATATTGGTAATTAAAGATCACATTCTAAGGATTATTTCTGCGGTTGATTTATTAAAATGTCCACCCCGATAGCTGAGTGGTCAGCGTGACGGATTACCGTCCTACTGGACCGGGCTGGGTCGGGGATTTTCTCCGCCCAGGGATTGGGTGTTGTGCTGTCTTCATCATCATTTCATCCCCATCCGGCGCACAGCTCGCCCAATGTGACGTCGAATGTGTTAAGACCTGCATCAGGGCGGGCAGACCAGTCCCGCAAGGGGTCTCCCACCCAGTGACGTCAAACGCTCATTCCATATCCATTTATTAAAATATTCCCATACAAACTCAATTAACGAAGCTGGGGGTATTGCTTTTCGTTCAACCCTCATATATCCTTGGTCTCCAAGTCTACATGTTTATTTCTCAATATAGACACAAAAGTGACGAACACATTCCTCGTAACAACTGACCAGGTCGTTGATACTATCATTGTAGAATGTTTGACATTGTTAACGTAGCCACTACCTAGATCTACTTACACCACCCCATCGCCACTAAAGTGATTTCGTCGAAGGTGTTCGTTAAGTTTTGGAAACAGACGAAAATCGGATGGGGTCAATGGAGGATGATCGGTGACAGCTAACCGAAGGCCTCGAACTGTTGCAGATGGCGCAACGCTCGTGTGTGGTTTGGCGTTTACAAGCTGAGGGAGAGAGTGCTGTGTGTGTGGACGAAGTCTTCGAACTTGAAACTCGATTACAGCTCGCTGCTTCCACGTTACACACCTCTATGTTACACACTACCGTGCTGAGTCCTCTAGCCGCAGAGGGCTGCAACTATGTAGCCATGAAGAGAAGAGATGTAGAATGTTAATAACGTTTGTTAAACCCAGCAACAAGGTAGAAAGCTATCGCCCCATTGCCCTACTTAGCTGCTGCTACAAGCTTTTTGAAAGGCTAATAAGTAACAGAATAAGTAGCGCTATCCTAGGGAACGTTCCAGTTGATCAGGCAGGCTTCAAACCAGGGCGTAGATGCTGCGACCAAGTATTGTCTCTCACATCCTTCATAGAGTCAGGATACCAAATGAAGCAGAAAACATCTGTGGCATTTGTTGATCTAACTGCTGCCTTCGACACTGTGTGGAGGGAAGACATTATCTACACCTTCTTAACTTAGCTCAAAAGTTGAGGACTCGAAACAACATCCTCCATAAGCTATGCGGAACTACCTGGGGGTCTTCAGTAACCACCCTGCGATCTTAAACTCAGGGCTTAGTGTACTGAAGTGCTGAGTATTGTGCGCCTGTTTGGACGAACAGTCATCATACAAGGCTTTTTGATACCCAGCTGAATACGACAATGCACATAATATCTGGTGCAATCAGATCCACTCCAGTGTATTGGCTTCCACTCTTAACCGGTATAATGCCTCCTGATCTACGCAGATGTACTGCCCTTATGAGAGAATTCCACAAGATCTTCAAGAATTCTAACCTACCCGTGCATAGCGACCTGCCGCTTTTAAATCGTAGGAGACTGAAATCATGCCATCCAACTCTGTGCGATGCTGCTGACATGGTTGTTAAGGATTTCAAACCTCTTGAAGAACGGAAAGGTCGGTGGGAAGCAGTGACAGACGTGCACCTGCATAACATCTTCTCAGGTGCTAAACTTCCAAGTGGATTCGACCTACCACGCAAGACCCAAGTGGATTCGACCTACCACGCAAGACCTGGACTACTCCAACAGAATCCGTACCGGCCATGGCCGATGCAGGGATGCTCTCTTTAAGTGGAAGAAGCTGCCTGATCCAGCCTGTGACTGCGGGGCTCCATACCAGACTGTTCACCACATTGTCAGTGAATGCAGGATTCGAGCCTACCACGGCGCCAAAGAGGACTTGCTGCTAGCAACTCCAGATGCAGTGCGCTGGATTGAAGGACTGGATATTCAGTTGTAAAGACAAACTTAAGTTTCTTGTGTGTTAATATGTACATATGTATATGTAATTTAATTTCATGATATGTCTGTATTAGCCATACGCTAAATAAATAATAAATAAACGTTTGTTTTATTTAATAAGCTTTAAGAGTTTTCACTTTAAAAATTCGAAAGCATTACTTTTCAGTACGTAATTCTATTTGATCCACGGAGGAAATAAGATAGAAAAAGCCGTGTGAATTAACCATGAGTTTTGTCTGCCCGTGTAGAGTCCTTACATAACCGGATCAACAGAATAAATAACTGGAATTCTAGTAAGAGATGCTTGATTCGCAGGAATTTGTGTAGTCAAAGCAAGAGATTTGCCAGCATTGCTGGTGCGCTGGTGATTTAATGGGCAGCCAAAGGAAAACTGTTTATTATTTCAAAAGTAATTGCTGTAACTTAATATTCCATTGTGAGACACGACGATGAATGATTTCATGGAAATATGTTGCCGGTGTCCTACGGAACCATCGTTGTACCCAGGTGCGAACTTCTTCGTCCAAGGCAAGTCGACGGCTACGAATGTCTTTCTTCAGGGTTGCAAAACTATGGAAATCACATGGGTAAAAATCGGGACAGTATGACGGATATATAAGGCGTTCCAGCGAAACGTGTGCAGCATACTCGAAACATCCTTGGCAACAGTGAAATTTTGAGCCCGACTAAATTGTCGAAGCCCGTCTAGCACCACTGTTGAGTGCTTTGTGAGGGAACTTAATTACTGAAAGAAAACTAAATTGACTATATTGTAAGATCCACGCATCCGCCGCAGACTCACAGAAATGCTCAACGTATTCCAGGGAGACGCGATAAAATAAATATGTAGTTGTCATGAAAATGTGCGCTCCATTTAAATTCCTCCCACACGTCTCTTCGTAAAAATAAAGGCGGTAAAGTTACTGACAATCGAGCCTACGCGGTGGTGGCGCGGCAGTCAATACATCCTCGCTGTTATCTTCCACAGAAGATTCTACATTGGTTAGTGAAAAAGCACATCATACGAAGGATGTAACGGACGTTAGTGCAGATATTTTTGTGTGTGCTACCTAAATACCGGGTGATCAAAAAGTCAGTATAAATTTGAAAACTTAATGAACCACTGAAAAATGTAGACAGAGAGGTAAAATTCGACACACATGCTTGGAATGACGTGGGGTTTTATTAGAACAAAAAAAAACTCATATTGCCAGACGCGTGAAAGACCTCTTGCGCGCGTCGTTTGGTAATGATCGTGTGCTCAGCCGCCACTTTCGTCATGCTTGGCCATCCAGGTCCCTAGACCTCAGTCCGTGCGATTATTGGCTTTTGGGTTACCTGAAGTCGCAAGTGTATCCTGATCGACCGACATCTCTAGGGATCCTGAAAGACAACATCCGACGCCAATGCCTCACCATAACTCCGGACATGCTTTACAGTGCTGTTCATAACATTATTCCTCGACTACAGCTATTGTTGAGGAATGATGGTGAAACATATTGAGCATTTCCTGTAAAGAACATCATCTTTGCTTT
Source organism: Schistocerca piceifrons (assembly GCF_021461385.2). Taxonomy (NCBI): domain Eukaryota; kingdom Metazoa; phylum Arthropoda; class Insecta; order Orthoptera; family Acrididae; genus Schistocerca; species Schistocerca piceifrons. The sequence goes on from NC_060143.1 coordinate 370,889,112, forward strand.
GTCTTACTTTGTTATGCTAATTATTGCTATTCTGATCAGATGAAGCGCCATCTGTAGGAAATTTTTTGAACGTTTGTATTTTTTTGGTTCTAATAAAACCCCATGTCATTCCAAGCATGTGTGTCAATTTGTACTTCTCTATCTACATTATTCCGTGATTTATTCAGTTTTCAAATTTATACTGACTTTTTGATCACCCAGTATGTACATATGTCACCGTGTCGGTTATTTTCTTTTCTTTGCATTAAACAGTCTACCCAGGAAACGGCATAAACTTTATGACCCGATGTGTTCTGCACAGTCGTAACTGCACCATTAAGTGTACTGCGCCTGTCTGTATAGAATAACCGCTTTGCGTCCAGGAGTCCACACATCTGTATTGACCTGTCGCCCACGGGAAAATAAACTTTAATGGCTTGCTAGTGACATGTATACCTTGAGAACTAGAACGAACCAACAAACAAAACAAACACCGTCCGAATAGACCCGGTAGATCCAACGCTACGGACCGGCCGCCGTGTCATCCTCATTCCTTGGACCTCACCGGATGCGGATACGGAAGGGTTCATGGTCAATATACCGCTCCCCTGGCGGTTGTCTGCTTTCGTGGCCGGTGTCGCTACTTCTCAGTCACGGAGCTCCTCAGCTGGTCTCACAAGGACTGAGTAGTCGCCGCTTGCAAACAGTAGACCCGCGCATGATCCATCTAAGTGTTAGCCAAGCCCGACAGAGATTAACTTCGGTGATCAGATGGGAAGCGGTGTTACACTGCGTCAAGGCCGTTGGCTGCTTGGAGGTACTAACCAACCTACAAAAAAATGAGACTTGTAATGGTTATAATTATTAGTCTACAGATGACGTAAATTTTGATGTAATTTTGTTCAGTCCACCGTCGTCAGTCACCAATAGACATATCTGTGTCAGCCAGAAAAACACCGACAAGCTTTAGGGGGAGGATCCGTACACCAAAACAAGAAAGAAATGTAAAGAGGAGCACTAAATCGCATTCCTGAAAAGATGTGAACACTTGATCGCATTCGATAGTATGAAACGTGCATCTCTTCTACTGCAAGCTCTTTGCTTTACATATTTTGGGAGGAGGTAGTTCAAATGGCTCTGAGCACTATGGGACTTAACATCTGAGGCCATCAGTCCCCTAGCACTTAGAACTACTACTTAAACCTAACTAACCTAAGGACATCACACACATCCATGCCCAAGGCAGGATTCGAACCTGCGACCGTAGCGGTCGCGTGGTTCCAGATTGAAGCACCTAGAGCCGCTCGGCCACTGAGGCCGGTGAGGAGGTAGTACGAACAAAAATAAGAAAGAATGTCTACTAATTATGGGCTCTAAAACTTGGTTGCACCTACCGTGTCTTACGGTATGAGGCCAGAATGACGATTGGTAAACTGCCACTGCCACAATATATGGTAAGTCACACTCATCTCAGGTATTCTCCTGAAATTGGTGTCTTCTCGTCAGTGAGTTGAGATAAGAAGCGCGATATGCAGCTGTATGTTAACTAAAGTCGTTAAGTGCATTGTAGTCGATTAGAAATTTTTCACTTACATCAACAGAAAACTACCGTAATTACTCTTTTGCACTTAAAAGCTGTAATAAATTTCTTGAAAGGAAATTAGAGAGCTGCAGTCTGGATAATGAGAAGACAGAACTTCCATAATAATACCTTTCTCGAGTACAGTATATCCAAAAATCAATTCTCGAAGCTGTTTGTTTCCATAATAACCGAACAAAAATCCCTTTCCACGTTCGTTAGCTCTGATATCTCCCTGCTGTTACTATGCCAAAAAAGACAGAACGTTTCCTTCTCCATCAAACTACTGAAGAGCACTATTACAACGGCATTGTTAAGCAGGTAAAACAATGTACTCTTTTATTAAATACAGGTACACTTCTGGCGCTATTTGTAAGGAATTCGCTTGTCCACTTCAAGCTTTTTCACTCACTCATGGATATTCCTCTCGTCAACAGTCCACGGTCCGTCTATCAGGATTTCATTATTCCCAACAGATGGCAATACTCATGTCTGTCACGATCGTGGTTTTCCTCTGCGTATTACCAAAAATATTTGCAGTATGAAAAATTAAATACAACAGTAATTGACGCATTCTGCCTACTTTCATAAATAGTATACCAAACCTTTTACTTAAGTTAAATTCCATGTGAATGCGTCCAGAAATTATTTGCATTTCTTTGGGGACAAAAAACACGCGGGTTTCGAAAGAAATTTGCGTGAAAAATGTAAGCGTAAACATGTTACCTCACATCTTCCTCCCCATACGCAGATATATTCTTCAGCACACATGATCTTAGATACATTTTATAAACTGTTATCGCACTTTTTGAATCAACGATTCCTCTTAAAATATAAAACTCTATCTTTCTTAAATATTCAATAACTCTTTCCCTTGCAGTTTGCTACATTTAACTACTGGTCAAGCAACAGACACTCGTCTATTACATTTAACTTTATTTTGTTGAACGTCTGCTATCTTTGTTTACCTTCCCGGTAAGTGTAAATATCATTTTTGTATCAAATGTGCGGCATGTATACATAAAACTGTTAATCACATTTCTGGTACTTTGATTATCCATTATCATTATCTTAGTAGTCCACTTGTCAAAGGTAAAAGTGTAAATTCCTATAAGCGTTAGTGACAATTTCTCCAGTTATTGTAGGTAACAGTTGGCATATGAAAGTCTCATTTAGTGGAGAGGGTATGACACATTGCATTCACATTCGTACTGCCATTAACACTTGGCATAGTCTCAACGAACTGTTTCCTAATAGACCACAGTGTTCAATATTATCATTCAATCCTTCCATTCTTTCTGTTACAAAAAACTTAACATTAAACAACCCCTTTGCTATTTCTCCATAGCTTTAACACAAACGCCACGTCTCCTGGACTCCTGAGATTATTAATAAATCATTTTTTACTACTTCTCTAAATAGTATAACATTCCAATCTACCTGACTTATCCAATAAATAAATGAATAACACAACTCCTCCCCAGTAGGGCAGCTAAGTTTTACTCTCTTAAAAACTGTTACAAGCAGTCGTGACACCCTGCTAAAAACCACACACTTATTGCCGCCTATTTTCCTTGCATGTCATTTTATAGCGTTAAGTACTCTAAACTTTACTTATAATCATCCCTTTTCTTCTTTCCAGATTTACTCATCTAACAGAAATTCTTCCATATTGCCATTATGTACTTATTCACATTCATTCATTGTCAATGTGTGAGATAGATGGAATTCACCCTATGCAAATGCCTAGAATGTATCCTTCTTAGTGTATAACACTCACACAGAAAATATATGCAATCCAGTGATAAAACTAAATAGTAAGCAACAATGTATTGTAAGTTAATAATGTTCACAAACAATATTTCAATATTCTACAACTAAGTTGCTTCTTATACTTTACAGTGACATGTCTCTTTCTACTTTCTGGAAACACTTTGTCTTCTCAGTTTACACTTTCTTCAGAAATGCATACATGTACCCCTTGTTTTACTAACTAATCCATTGCCGATGTGTCGTGCAGCTATGGTGTTATTGTGATTGTCCCTCTGCCGAGCTGAACGTCACCTATGTCGTTATTTGTAAACGCACCCACAGTTACCATGAGCTCTGCCTGTGGGTGCAACGCCGCACTCGAGTGGACTGCGAAATTTTAGCTGTACAGCACTAGTATGGCATATGAGAGATGTCTGTGGAAGAGCAGAGTGAACATCGATTACGCCCTGAAGGACAGTCATGATCAGTGATAGGGCCAGCATCAGCACAGAAGGGTTGCCAACCAGGGAAGTTACCCGATGTGTGCCTAGGGACTAAGTGGTTTAGTGCGGACATGGAAGCGTTTCAAACTGACAGGCAGTGTTGAGGATTTACACCAGACAGCCATTCACGTTCTTCAGATGTACAGAATGATCGTCATCTACGATTTTTGGGTCAAAGGAACCGTGGGCTCAGTGCTCCAGAACTGAATTCCGTCTTCGAAGAGGCTCCAGGGCGTCATGTTGCACACCAAGCTGTTAGGAAGCGATTGCATGATTTGAATCCCCATTCCTGACGACCACGGCGACCACTACGTCGTAGACAACACCATGGACTCCTTTACAGATGGGCAAGAAATCATGCAGAATGATCCCCGAAAATTGGCGTCGGGTATTGTTTATGGACGTAACTCGGATCCCTTTGTATCCTGATAACGGCAGACAACGTGTTTGAAAATACTTCCAACTCTGTACCCCGCACGTACAACAAGCTGATGGTGGTGTGATGTTCTGGGATTATATTACACGGGGTACCGTACACCTACCATTGTTGTTGAGAGTAATTTCACTGCTCTGCGGTACAGAGACGAGATTATGCAACCAATAGCGGGACCGTATCGCCAACATTTTGGTGGCAGTTCCAATTTTAATGGCTGATAACTCGCGTGCTCATGGTGCTGTTCTCGTCAACAAGTTCCTTCAGTATGCTAGGATCATCAGAATGGAGCGGCCTGCTCGTTACCCGAATATGAACTCAGTCGAACATGTCTGGGATCGACTCAAACGGGTGGTTTTTGCCTAAGAAGCAATCATAGAGCTAAAATTTACTCTTACTTGATTTTCCTCTAAACGTCCCAAACAGTTTTCACAATTGCTACATAACTGTCTGACCCTCTCTTGTAACAAGTTTTCATCTTCATCTAAGGAGGGAGTGTATCATCACTACCCGAACTATTTTATTCCTTTTGCTATTCTACCCACACATGTTCACACTGGTCACACACAATCCACAGAAAAATTGCAATTTCTCAACTTCTGTACTACCAAGTTCTGCGTATCTGAAGTCTCATTATTGTTTCTTCTCGAAGAATTCCAACGCTCCTTTGACACGTTGACTGTCAGTCTTAAGTTCTCTAGTCTCACGTCCTGTTTCTCAGTCTCTTGTCTCAGCTTTGCTTCTTCCACTATTCGTTCCGATGCCGCCTCATTAAAATACAATACTTGATTATTGATTTTTCTATTTGTTTCGTAAAATGAGCTTGTAAAGCTTGCTTAAACTCTTCTTGAACTTTCTCCAATTCCATAACTAGTTCTCATTTTACATAATCTACGAGTTTTTAATTCTATTCGTCGTCTTCCTGATTCTCCTCACAGTGTAATTCATCCTTCTGCCTCTCCTCCTGACTAAGTTCTGCCAATTTTCTTTTTACACCACCTAACAGCGTTTTATTCCTATCTAGTAAACGAGCAAAAATCTCCTCTTCATCATCGGCACTTAGCATTTTGTGGAAATTGAAAAAATGATGTCAAATAGACAAATTATATTACAAGATGTATGAATGCAGAGTCTCGCGGCGATAACATTGAATAAAATGTTCTCGGGTTTCCAACCGCGTCAATTGGTTAAAACTACACGAGCTTTCGGCCAAGCACTTCTTGGCCATTGTCAAGTGTTATGACTGCCAGTGGGCCCTGAATAGAGACGGTGGCTTACAGCTCAGCGTTGCGTGGGATCCAGCGATCGCGCGGTTGAAGAGGGCACATCGAACGCCGACTCAAAACGTGCCCATATTTGGCAATGTCACGGGCACCAGTGACGTCACAGCCGGCAGCTAGTGTATATAAGGGCGCACCAACAGCCCATTGGCAGTCATAACACTTGACAATGGCCAAGGAGTGCTTGGCCGAAAGCTCGTGTAGTTTTAACCAATTGAAACGGTTGGAAACCCGAGAACATTTCATTCTATATTACAAGATATTCTCTTTTAATATTGTTAAATCTACCATAAGTACAGTATTATTTCATTGGCATGCTACCTGCAAAGTACGTATTTTGTATTAATGCTATCAATGACTCACAACTGGAACGCAAAAAAGTTAATATTTCTCACATTAGAATCACTACAATCGCTACTGTCGGCCCATCAGGACACAGAAAATATTTATGTTTCGTCTTCACAGCAAGTACTTCTTCCACTAATATTAGTGAATGCACATGCAAAACGAATAGTTATTTCTCTGACGAGTAGTTTACCTTCGGTCGTAGTTGCCTGCCGTACTCTCTCTCTCTCTCTCTCTCTCTCTCTCACACACACACACACACACACACACACACACAAAGAGTCCCTATTTGATTGATCTCCACCAGACTGTGCCTATAGATCTCCGTTGACAACAGTACATCTGACTCGGCCATTTTCAGTACAAAAACATTCAAAGTCTCTCGTCGGCTCCGGGTATCACGTTTAAGTGCAGTATGACATTGTCTAGGCTTCTCACATTAGACAGATAATAAAATAATACGTTCTGCTTTTGCTATCAGATGGCAAACTGCTAGAGTATCATACTTTCTGGCAGATTAAAACTGTGTGCCGGACCGAGACACTAAGTCTGGATCTTTGTCTTTCGCAGGCAAGTGCTCTAAAGAAACACATTTTTCATTTTTTGTTTTATTTTAAAGGTCGGGGACAAGGAGGCCAGCGGTCGCCTTCCGAGGCCTGGCCACAGTGTCCTGTTTCCGCCTCTGCCGGAGCTAAGAAGGGAAAGAGGTCTCACAGAATGAAGAGAGCTTTATTTGAAAAAAAAAATATTTATTTATTTGTGCAGCTGATCCTAGTACCGCCATCAGCAGCTTCTAAGAGCGTGAATCATGTTCCGTGAGTCGGCTTGAAGTGTGCCTTCTAGTACTCGGAACGCCACATTAGGCACGAGGATCGCCGAATAATGCTTCAAAATAGAGAGTGCATTAGACGTTAGGAAAGAGGGAGGAAGCAAGAATCAGCTAAGCTCGCACCTCTCACAGAGAAAAGTTGTGTGCTTGTTGTTCCTATAACTGCCGAGTTCCAGCAACCAATTATCTCAAATAGATCTTGTGCTGAAACTGTGTCGCGCGCCAGTTAAAGCGGCAAAGTTGGCGATAACTTGGATACTCAGGAAGAGAGAAAGTCTCCCAGAGGGGCTATACGCGATATACGGAAGTAGACCGAGCATCCCTTCTTCGTGCAACTGCGATAAAAGTTTTCATAGGGGAAAGCCTTGGGGTATCCACAAGTGAGTCAAAGGTACACCGTAAATCGCTAACGCCTATAGCACAACTTTTTTCTGATAAAAACATAGCGATTAATAGCAATGACATAAATATAAATTCATACACCGTTACTTTAAAATCTATTAAGCTTTCGTACCCAAATGATCAAAAGTTATTTGAGTATATCATAGATTATGATCCCAGCAATTCGTGATTATTGAATCGTACAACCAGGGAAGTTGTGACAGATTTTGAACTAACTAAACTGATGTTCTATGATGTCTGCGTTATATCAAAAGGAAATCTCTGTCCAAGGAAATGATTGAGAGATACTAAGCCATCTGGTATTACAGTTTGTCAGAGAAGCATTTCAGCGATTTTCATCAGGATTACATAAAATACAGGTTGATTCTTGCAGTGAAAGTAACAGCACACATTCACTTTTTATAATGCTATTTACTTACAGAAATACCACCGTTGCTGATTTAGAACCGACAGGGTCGCCATCAGACGCCTTGTCCACGTTAAGATACATTTTTGTTGTAGTGTACATTAGTTTTCACTTTTTATTCTCCCCTGTGGTGAAAATTCTTTGAGCTTGTGGTGCCGTCGAAAATTCCGCGCCATTACTTTGCAATGCTGGCTGCTTGTGTTCATGTAGCAGCGAAGATTATATGAAGCAATTTTTTTATATATATGTACACACATAATATAAAACACCACTCACACACACCAAAATATTTTACGACGTGGAAGGATTCATGTGTGTTATAAGTGCTTCATGTCGTCTTCACTACTACATGGACACAAGTACCCTGCATTGCAACTTATTGCCACGGTATTTTCAGTAAAACTACAACAAAAATTTATCTTCACGTGGAAAAGCCATCAGATGATACACGTGTCGGTTCTAAATCGCTAACGGTAATATATATGTATGTAAGTAGCATTATAAAATGTGACTGGTTGTTGGTATCTTCACTGCAAGAGTCAAGCTGTATTTTGCGCACAGGCACGGTCTCAAAATGACAATTTTCGAAAAAATAGCACTTCACAGAATAATTAGAAGCAGTTGTTATAACCATTCTACCGACAAGCGGATGACACATTGGTATTATTCTATTACGGATTTTCTGTGCGTGGGTATTCTCTCCAAAAGTTTTCAGTGATCTGACATAACATTTAGCACCACGTAAACTACGTCTTTTCCAAGAAATGGACATATTTCAAACTTAGAATTCTATACCCTACAACCTCTTGGAGAAAGAAAGTTTTACTCAAAATGGTTCAATTTAGATATCTGATGACTTCACTAAGTTGTGCTGAGAATAGTTTTGATGCTATGGTGTCTGTTTGGTCCACCAGTCCTTCAATTCCGATTATCTCAATAGTTAAAGTCCAAGAGACGCTGTAGCACTGACGTATCTTTTCTTCAGAATACTAACATAGCTTTAATCAATACCTTGTTTTTCTGGTGATGTTGGTACATATTTCGTTGAAATAGCGTACAAAGATCTACAAAAAACTGTGACTCCGAGACAAAGAGGTAATTCGTTCATTTTGCTCCGTTCTATAGAATCTTCCTCTACTTACAAATGGTCCACTGTGGCACTTCCAATTCCAAAGCCACCCTGGTCTTTTATTTGATGAAACTCCAAAGTACTTTTGTTTTAGAGAGTAAAGAACAAGATGGTGGCGCAATGTAAATGTTGTGGGACGTATGTGGAAGTTGTGGAGTGACGTTTAATACAAATGCAAATAAAGTCATCAGAAATTACAAAAAAAGGGCAATTCCGTCCATGAGAGGAGAGGAGAAATACCACAGACCTACACCTAGTTAAGAGTCACATAATAGTTGTCGCTTTTCCCCTAGCTAATTTCTACAGCTTTCCAGGTACCAGGCTGTGTGAAACAATGAAAACGGAGAAGCAGGGGCAGAAACAATCTTTGTATAAATGACAAAAGCGAAACAAATCATACGCAATTTCCAGAAAGGTGACAGATTTGTGTCACTGTGAATAAATTGCATTCACAGAGGTGACAAAAGTCATGGGATATCTCCTAATATCGTATCGGATCTCCTTTCGGCTGGTGTAATGCAGGAACTCGACGTAGCATGGACTCAAAAAGTCGTCAGAAGTCCCCTACAGAAATACGTAGCCCTTCTGCCTCTAGCCTATAACTATCCATAATTGCGAAGGTGTTGCCGGTGAACTTACCTCTCCATTATCTCCCATAAATATTCGATGGAATTCACATCGGGCGATCTGGGGGGCCAAATAATTCACTCTAAGTGTCCAGAATGCTCTTCGAACCGATCGCGAACAGCTGTGACCTGGTGAAACAGTCCACTGCCATGCTTGAAAATACCATTGTTGTTTGGGGACATGAACTCCATGAGAGACTGAAAATGGCCTCTAATTAGCCGAACATAAGCATTTTCAATCAATGGTCGGTAGCATGTAAACACGCCATTATGGAGCCACCAGTGCCTTTTTGACAACTTGGTTCCATGGTTTCGTGGGATCTGCGCCACACTCGAACCCTACCATCACCTCTTACCAAGTGAAATCAGGACTCACCTGACAGGGCCACGGTTTGCGAGTCGCCTAGGTTGCAACAGATACGGTCACGAGTACCAGCAGAGGCGCTGCAGGCGGTGTCGTGCAGCTGACGAAGGCACTCGCGTCGAACGTCTGCTGCCACAGCCTATTAACACCAGATTTCGCCCTACTGTCCTAACGGATACTTCCGTCGTACGCACATCTTTGATTTCTGTGGTTATTTCACACAGTGTTGTTTGTCCCTCAGCACCGACAACTCTAGGCAACACCGTTTCTCTTGGTCGTTAAGTGAAAACCGTCTGGCCTTCGCGTTTTCTGTGGAAAGAGATAATGCCTGAAAGTTGGTATTCTCGACACATTCTTGACACTGTGGATCTCGTGCTTGTGAATGCCCCAACGGTTTCTGAAATGAAATGTCGCATGCGTCTAGCTCCAACTACCATTTCGCGTTCAGTCTGTTAATTCCCGTCGTGCGGCTATAATTACATCGGAAAGATTTTTCACATGAATCACCTATGTAGAGATGATATACAGGCCAATGCACTGTCCTCTTTTATACTGCGTACGCGATACGACCCCACCTGCATATGTGCATATCGTTAACACATGATTTTAACAGTTCAGTGTATTCCTTGGTGCTGTAGGGCCCATATGCCACCACTTGGTTTTGCGCCCTAAAACAAAACTCAATGCTATAGAAAATTTCAAAGAATTTTCCCAGTTTTTCAGTTCTATCTTAAATACAACCTACGTTTTTGTACTGTCTAGTTCTTCAGGCAATGCACTGAACATTAGTTTAGGTTAATAGGGCCTTGGTGAGCACTTCTTTATGAAAAATGGTTTTGTAGTTGTGATACGGGCTGCTGGAAAATTTTTTCATAAATTAAGGTAACATACACTTTCGTTTTCCGTCCAGGACGAGTAGAAATTTTCAGCTCTTCAAAGGCGCTCCTAGATGACACTTTATCGGTAATCGCTTGCATTGTTATTAAGTGATCATTTAATTTTAACTGAGATTTTTTAAAGTGATTAACTTGGAAAATTTTCCAGAATATGACACCACATTGTAACAGGCTGTGCGAATTCGCGCAGTTGGCGCTGAGTACTATTTCAATGTACAGCACTTAGTAAGTATTTTAAAGTCATAACAGTATTTACTCAACCTTTCTTTCAGTAGTTTCTCATGTTCTCCCATATTAAATGACATTCAAAAAAAATGGTTCAAATGGCTCTGAGCACTATGGGACTTAACTGCTGTGGTCATCAGTCCCCTAGAACTTAGAACTACTTAAACCTAACTAACCTAAGGACATCACACACATCCATGCCCGAGGCAGGATTCGAACCTGCGACCGTAGCAGTCGCGCGGTTCCGGACTGAGCGCCTTAACCGCGATACCACCGCGGCCGGCAAATGACATTCAAATCAACCCTCAAGAAACCTGAGGGTAAGATATTTACCCTTTGCTACAAATTAGCAATTCTAGGGTTATACACTACTGTCCATTGAAACTGCTACACCAAGAAGAACTGCAGATGATAAACGGGTATTCATTGGACAAATATATTATCCTAGGACTGACATGTTATTACATTTTCACGCGTTTTGGGTGCATAGATCCTGAGAAATCAGTGCCCAGAACAACCACCTCAGGCCGTAATAACGGCCTTGATACGCCTGGGCATTGAGTCAAACAGAGCTTGGATGGCGCGTACAGGTACAGCTGCCCATGCAGCTTCAACACGATACCACAGTTCATCAAGAGTAGTGACTGGCGTATTGTGACGAGCCAGTTGCCCGGCCACCATTGACCAGACGTTATCAATTGGTGAAAGATCTGGAGAATGTGCTGTCCAGGGCAGCAATCGAACATTTTCTGTATCCAGAAAGGCCCGTACAGGACCTGCAACATGCGGTCGTGCATTATCCTGCCGCAATGTAGGGTTTCGCAGGGATCGAATGAAGGGTAGAGCCACGGGTTGTAACACATCTGAAATGTAACGTCCACTGTTCAAAGTGCCGTCAATGCGAACAAGAGGTGACCGAGACTTGTAACCAATAGCACCCCATACCATCACGCCGGGTGATACGCCAGAATGGCGATGATGAATACACGCTTCTAATGTGCGTTCACTGCGATGTCGCCAAACACGGATGCGACCACCATGATGCTGTAAACAGAATCTGGATTCATCCGAAAAAATGACGTTTTGCCATTCATACACCCAGGTTCGTCGTTGAGCACACCATCGCAGACGCTCCTGTCTGTGATGCAGCGTCAAGGGTAACCGCAGCCATGGTCTCCGAGCTGATGGTCCATGCTGCTGCAAACGTCGTCTAACTGTTCGTGCAGATGGTTGTTGTCTTGCCAACGTCCCCGTCTGTTGACTCAGGGATCGAGACGTGGCTGCACGACCCGTTACAGCCATGTGGATAAGATGCCTGTCATCTCGATTGCTAGTGATAGAGGCCGCTGGTATCCAGCACGGCGTTCCGTATTACCCTCCTGAACCCACCGATTCCATATTCTGCTAGCAGTCAATGGACCTCGACCAACGCGAGCAGCAATGTCGTGATACGATAAGCCGCAATCGCGATGGCTTACCATCCGACCTTTATCAAAGTCGGAAACGTGATGGTACGTATTTCTCCTCCTTACACGAGGCATCACAACAACGTTTCGCCAGGCAACGCCGGTTAACTTCTGTTTCTGTGTGAGTCCTCATGTCACCGCGTTGTAGGTGTCACCACCGGCGCCAACCTCCTGTGAATGCTCTGAAAAGCTAATGATTTGCATATCACAGCATCTTCTTCCTGTCGGTTAAATTTCGAGTCTGTAGAACGTCATCTTCGTGGTGTAGCAATTTTAATAGCCAGTAGTGTATTACTTCTGGGTTTTACTAATGTACCTTTGAGGCTCATCCGTACCATTTTCTTCTGTTTACCAGAATGTTATGGCCTTCAAACAATCTTCCTGCTTATTCTACAGTTTCAGAAAACTTTTGGTATTAACATAAATACTACTATCATCTGTGAACAACACGGAGACCATTTCTGCAAATGGTGTGGATAATCATGGGATCCTAGCTGATGTATAGCTAAACTGCAAACTCCATTCAATTCAGTATTGAAATAGTCACATAACTAATTAAAAAATTACAGAAATTTATTTATGAAACACAATGCACACATACCTTTCGGTACCCCAGCGTCTGGTTTAGCGGAGGGCAATTTCTTCTCAGCACTGCAGCCCGGACAGCAGGCAATGTTTCTATTCCGGTGTATCTGCCACTGTTGCCTGTGCCCCGCCTTTTTGATGAGTCGCAGCTTTTCCGCTCGCTTTTGTGTGACACTTTCTTCATTTTGTTTCCACTATGTTTGAAATTTCCCATCTAGATCGAATAACGAACAACTGTCGGCCGCTACCCGTCGTTTTGCACCAGGAATGCGATGTCACACGTCATTGGGTCCATCCGTCTATTCCGTCCGTCATCTTCCATTATTTACGACGTCAGCGCGCTATAGAGCGGCTGCCACACGGCGTTTGACATTTCACTCAGCAGTTCGTGGAACGACCGCTCCACTACTACCCGTCTTTTGCCCGCCGCATTAGAATCACTTCTTACTGTCATATCTACAAGGCAACTGACGCATGCAACTCTCTGTGTGTTCGCCTGTTACCGTTGTTTCCAAATTGTCTCCTTTTTATCTTCACCTGAAGAGGCAGTTGAGCTACCTTTTTATTTTGTAGTATCTGGTCAGAAAAATAGTATCATTACCACTTCATACTTCTTACCAAGCATTAGATGATCCTTTCAAAAGGAAGTAATAGCAGATAGTGAAATACTAGGGAATTGAAACTGCAAATAAAATTAACTTCTGCACAGAACTACACTTCATGAATATGCTATGAAGATTTGTCAGATGAAAACATACAAAATGTCGTGACAACCAAAGCTGTGGAAATTTGCCTATGCTACTTCTGGTATAAAGTAGTAAGACATCTAGGCATCCGAATTTAATGTCGTCACCTCCCACTACGTAATGTCGTCTCCTTCCGAGTACGAATAGTCTTTGTTCCCCCAGCACGGTAAAACCGTTAACTGTGACGTGTACTGTGTGACACTCTGTGGCCTTCGCAAGTCTATCAGGAGAAAGTGGCCTGGACTGCTCACGGAGGAAGTGATTCTGCTCCACGATAAAGCGCGTCTACACGTTCCAAGGTCACACAAAGTGTAATGACCAATTTCAAATGGTATCACCTTGAGCATCCGCCCTACAGCTCGATGACGTCACCCTGTGACTGCCATGTCATTCGTCCACTGACAAAAACTCAGAGCGAAGTGCGTCAACTCAGACGACGAACTGTATGACGCAGTGGAGGACTGGCTCCTGCACAGCCACAGGAATTGTGGGAACAAGGAATTTATCAGCAGGTGAAAGAGTGGGATGGTTTGCTCCGAAAATTTAGAATGTTATAACGGCTTCTGACTGGTTTGATGCGGCACTTCACGAATTCCTCTCCTGTGCCAAACTCTTCATCTCAGAGTAGCACCTAAGCCGTCAATTACTTGCTGGATGTATTCCAATTTCTGTCTTCATCTACAGTTAACACCCTGTACAGCTCTGTCTGGCACCATTGAAGTTATTCCCTGACGTCTTAACAGATCTCCTACCATCCTGTTCCTTTTACTTGTCAGGATTTTCCACATATCCCTTTCCTCTCCGATTCTGAGCAGGACTTCGTCATTCCTTTCTTTATAAATCCACCTAATTTTCAACATTCTTCTGTAGAACCACATCACAAATGCTTCTCTTCTTTTCCGCTTTCCTCACACTCCGTACTTCACTACCATATAATGCTGTGTTCCAAATGTACATTGTCAGAAATTACTTCTTCAAATTAACGCCTATGTTTGATACTAGCTGACTTCTCTCGGCCAGGAATGGCCTTTTTGCCAGTGCCAGTTTGCTTTTTATGTCCTTCTTCCTACGTTCCTCTTTGGTTATTTTACTGCCTAGGTAGCAGAATTTATTAAGTTCAGCTACTTCTTGACCATCAATTCGAATATTAAGTTTTTCTCTGTCCTCATCTCTGCTACCTCGCATTACTTTCGCCTTTCTTCGATTTACTGCCAATCCATATTCTGTACTAATGAGAATGTTCATTTCATTCAGCAGATTCTGTAATTCTTCTTCACTTTCACGGAGCACAGCAATGTCATCAGCGAATCTTATCATTGGTATTCCCTCACCTTGAATTTTAATTCCACTCTTGAACCTTTCTTTTATTTCCGTATTAGTTTCTTAGATGTGTAGATTGAACAGTAGGGGCGAAAGACTACATCCCTGTCTTACACCCTTTTTACTCTGAGGACTTCGTTCTTGGTCTACCACTCTTATTATTCGCTTTTGGCTCTTGTACATGTATATTAACGGTCTATCCCTACAGCTAACCCTATTTTCCTCAGAATTTAGAACATATTGCAACACTTTATATTATCGAACACTTTTTCCAGACCGACAAATCCTATGAACATATCTTGATTTTTCAGTAGCCTTACTTCCATTATTATCCGCAACGTTAAAATTGCCAAACTGATTGTCATCTAACGCATCCTGAATTTTCATGACCGTGTTGGAGCTGCTACTGAAATAAAGCAACTGTTTATGGTCAGATGATTTCGAGTTGCTAATTAGTCAGCACTTTCTAAAGTTCTGTTAAGACCACAATGGGGCTACTGATTCAGGTCTAATACGACATACAGCTGAAATTCACACTCCTACAGTCAATTCACACACGAGAGACATGGCAATATCTTATAGCAAGAGCTATAAAATTGGTAGCATCCGAGCACTCTTTAAGTATATACAGTTACAAAGCATGTTAATTTAATTTAGTGACGAAAGAAAATTATTTGAAAAATTCTCTCCGATTTAGCAACGTTTTTCCATTGGTAGAATGTTCTAACTGGATTCTAGTATTATTACTAAAATTAAACATAATGTAAAGTATCAGTATTGGTGCAAAAATGTTATAAAGAAAGGTTCGACTTTAATGTACAGGATAAGCTAGTTGTCATAGCATGCTTTATTTATTTAATTAGAATTATCGTAGTTGTTTATGTAGCTCACTCATTTTTACACGGTATTGATGTGGTTATCATGGTTTCAACAAAACGTTCTCACTAAGTTGATTACCGCTCGTTTAAAAGAGAATGCGACGAAGTATTCTGCGGGTGCTGGGTACAACTACGTGCTGCCGGATTATTATTACTATTTTAAATTAATTTTATCCGTTATTGACAGTGTTTCATCCATGACTAAATTACCTTCGTAAAATAAGAAACGACCACCTTCAGTCACAATCGGGAATTAATTTAGATGTATGATGCATTCCGAGCCTTGGGGGCTCATCTTCAGGTGTTTTGACATTATACATAGTTTTTTTTCCAAATTAAAGTTAATCCTGGTCCTGGTATTTATGAATACATTGGTATATTACAAAATGACACATTTTGAATGTAAATTTATAAAACAAAAACAAATCGAAAATAATTTACTGTTCCAGCAGGGGATACCTGGTTACCAAGTACAGTGTGAGCTGTATCCGCTACTGGAAGCAGTGAGTTATTTTTTGATTTTTCTTCGTTATGTAAACATGTAGTCACAATCTGCCATTTTGTAATATACCAATGAAATCTTACCTGAACTAGAATTAACTTAAACTTGATAAAGATTGGTGTAAACGCCAAAACACATTAAGATGAGCCGCCAGGGATTAAAGTGCAGAGTGCACTGTAAAAAATTAATCACTATTGTGGCTGAAGGCGGTTGTTTATTATCATTACTTTTACGCAACGTAGTGCGAAAACGATGTTTTCAAAACGGTGAAGCTTCATGGATCTCCGTTATTAGAAATATCACACCAATTTACAGTTACTGAGATTGCCACCAAACAGTGGAGGATAATACTGTTGAGTCGAAGCATAATGACCACTACTCACATCGACATTGAATGCCGCCGAGCGTGTTGTGGCTATCTGACGCTGTAAGGAAACTACAAGGCTACTATAAATGCTTCATTCGTTTTAAAGCTCTATATCTACCGAAGTATTACACGTACAAATATGATTGATGCATGAATAGAACTATAAACTAACCAAGTCTTCTGTGAGTGTTCGTCTGGTCACACGACAAAGCCGAAACACGTCCAAGCGGTAGTCAAGTTCGTTCCGTACCTTATGTATCAATATAATGTAGTCATCATTGACCTAATGTTCTTAGGAGTGGCGGTAAGTTAACACATTCCTTGATGTATCCCCAAAGAAATAAGTCACAAGGCATTACAGGTAGGTCAGGCAACCTGGCCGGGGGGAGGGGGGAGGGGGGATTCGGGGAAAGATAGCCACGTTATCATCGGCATTAAGCCCAGTCTAGGGTTGCGGAAGTTCGTCGTTTAGGGACGGACAAACATCAATGTTCCAGGGGAGGGGGGTACCCAGTCTTGTTGGACGATAAAAACTAAGAACCAGTAGTCAGTTGCAGAAATAACGAGTGCAATTTATTAAGGTAAGGGGTAACCAACACAATCTACTCTCAAAAGAAAAACGACCCACGCTTTGTTAAGTGACATTGCACAAAGAGCATTAACCTTCGACGAATCTCGTTCATGCCCCACAATCCGTGACGATTTTCAGTGCTTCACTCTCTCACATTCTGGACATTGTGGCCATTAACCTTTCCACATAAACAGAATATTGTTTCGCCACTGATTTCCAGATTGGAGATGAAATGTTCATCCTCAAGCGCTTCCTGCATTGCGATGCAAAACTGAGGACGCCAATTATAAATTATTTCCATTTCAACTGTCGTGCGAACTATAGAGAGCACAGTTTTAAATGTAACCGATCGGAAATCTTACAGACAGTTTGCTATGGTAGTCCAAGTTCGTGACTTGCGCGACCCTTCCCTTTTTTGGACTGCGTACGAAACGTACCCTCAGTTTCTCCACAGTTGTATCTGGTGCACCTGGGCGACTGGTGGTTTTCGGTTTATGGAGGTAGCCAGCGTTATTAACTGTTGACACCAACGCACAATACTACTTTGAAGTGGCGATTCTTTTCTATAATTCCTCCTGAATGCACAATGCACTATTCTAAAACACAAAGATCTGGCATATTCCAACACAAACACTTTTCTAGCTTTATCGCTATGTTGTCAAAGTACTGCACGGAGACGGAAAATGATAGATGTGAGATGTAATATGTATGTACAGACAAACAAATGATTACAATTTCAGGAAAAATGGATGATGCATTCGGGAGAAGGAGAGTCACAAATTGAGAAAGTCAATAACGCAATGCTACAGCTCTGGCCGTATGCCAACAGTAATTCGGTTTCACAGTGACTGATGCAGCTGTTGGATGTCCTCGTAAGAGATGTCGTGCCAAATTCTGTCCATATGGCGCGTTAGATCGTCAAAATTCCGAGCTGGAGGGAGGGCCGTGTCCATAATGCTCCAAACGTTCTCAATTTTGGGAGATACTTACGACTAAAAACATTTCTACTCCATTGATGGGATTCCAGGTCGAAGACAAGTCTGGAGACGCCCCAGACAGCAAGTGTGATACCAACCGATTGGTCGCCCCCCCCCCCCCGCGCCCCCCTCCCCCCCCCCCCACTGCCGGACAACCGAGGGTAATGATCTGGGGCGCCATTTCTTTTCACAGCAAGACTCCTTCGGTAGTTATGCGCAGCATCCTTACAGCAGAGAGTTACGTCGAGGATATTTATGCCCCATTTTGTTGTCCTTCATGGCAAGCCATCCTGGTCTTATATTTCAGCAAGATTATGCGCTCCCGCACACGGCGAGAGCTTCTACTGCTTGTCTTTGTGTTTACGAAACCCTACATTGAACAGTAAGGCCCCCGGATCTGTCCCCCGTTCAGAATTTTCGAAGCATTATGAACAGAGCCCTCCAGCCAGCTCTAGATTTTGAAGACTTAATGCTCCAAATGGGGAGAATTTGGCACGATATCGTTGAAGAGAACGTCCAGCAATTATCAATCAATGCCAAGCAGAATTGCTTGACTAAGATCCACGAGTAGATCAATGCGTTACTGACTTGCTCAATTTGTGAATCTCTTTCTCTTGAATAAATCGTCAATTTTTAATGAAACTGCAATCATTTGTTTGTATTTACACACAAATCACATCTACCGATTTCTATCTTATTCAGATGATTCCTTCGTGGTGCTCTTTATTCCCTTGTCTATCCCTTGTGTTCATCCTAAGTTGTTGGTGGGGCTAAGGACCTGTTACCAAATAGGCACCTGCATGTAGCGAAACGGTATGTCCGTAACCTCTAACTGATCAGTTTCTCTGGATTTAATACAGTGTGTCCAAAGGGTGGTTTGGCGCTACGAAGCTATGTCTCTACAGAAACCAATGACTAAACTGGAACGATTCAAACTCACTCATTTTCTTGCAGTTACATATACATGTCCTCAGCGAAAAGATGAGAGGGAGAATGGACTGTATTAGCAATAAAATAATTAAACATTGAAGACTTTGCTTTCCTCAGAGGATAAGTGCTGATGTGGAAACAAAACAGAGAAATATATTTAAAACAAGAGAGATAGCAGTCGCTGTCAGCATGATAATTCTGATAATTCCTTCTTCTTCTTTTTTTTCCGTCTTCTCACTTGGTTAATGGGGCCCGCCAAGAATTTCTCTCCAGTGCCAATCTTTTCAACTCAGAGTAGCACTTGGAGCCTATGTTCTCAGTTATTTGCTGGATGTATTCCGATCTCAGTCTTCGTGTGCAGCTCCCTCAAGTACCATGGAAGTTATTCCCTGATGCCTTAACACATGTCCTATCATCCGGTCAATTCTTCTTGTCACTTTTCCATCTGTTTCTTTCTTCGCGGTTCTGAGGAGAATCTCTACATTCCTTACCTTACCAGTCCACATAATTTTCTACATTACTCTTAACACTACCTCTCAAATGCTTCGATTCTCTTCTCTTCCTGTTTTACCACAGTCCTGTTTCATTACCGTATAATGCTGCACCCAAAACATACGTTCTAGGAAATTTCTTCCTCTATTTAAGACCTATGTTTGATACGAGTGGAGCTCTCGTGACCAGGAAACTCGTTTTCCAGTGATAGTCTGGTTTTTATGTCCTCCTTCCTCTGACCATCACGGGTTATTTTATTGCCTAGGTAGCAGGATTGCTTAACTTCGTCTACCTCGTGATCTCCAATTCGGATGTTAAGTTTCTAGATGTCCTCATTTCTGCTAATTCTCACTACTTTCGCCTTTCTTTCATTTACTCTCAATTATATACCGTATTCAGACTGTTCATTCCTTTCAGTAGATCTTATAAAATATCTTATTCACTTTCATTGAGGAAAGCAACGTCATCAGCGAATATCTGACATAAAGAGTTTAATTACATGCAAAGTGTCCATGTCCGTATGTAAAAGGCAATGTCCCGACTGACTGACTCGACTTTGTCCTGCACAAACCACTAAGGACAGAAACTTGAAATTTGCAGAGGGTGTTGATCTTATACTGCACATCTCGTTTAAGGAGGGCGTTTAGATGTTCCCTCCCCAAGGAGGATGAAAATTCTGGTTTTTCTTTTTCTTGAAACTATATCGTTGTTAACGTAATTTTGAAACTACATCTACGAAAATTGGTATTTGGTTTTGTCGGTCAGAAATGAAAAACAAAAAAAAAAAAAACCTGGTTCAGCATATTTGGTTATTCAACCATTAAAAAGGTAAAACAGTCAGCGGATTATTTTTGAAAGTAAATAATTATTAAAGAGCTACTAAAAATTTTTTAAAGCTATATATATAAAAACTGGTATTTGACTTCTCGTTTAGAAATAAAAGAATACGTGTTTCACGGTATCTGAAATTCCACCCATAGAAGATTAAATAGGGGATGACTTCTTTTACAAATTATTTCATTGTATTAAAAAAATTTAAGGTTAGATCTATGAAAATCGGTGTATAGAAATATGTACTGAATGAACTTTTCTACGGAAATACCATAAGAACGCAAAAGGCGTGATTACCAAAAACCTAAGAATCGCTTTTTGGCCAGTGCTGCATTCGTAAAAAACCAGATTCCATGGCCTTAATCAGCGTAAAAATTCCGAAGGTGTTACAGTTTGTAAACAACATAAAAATTCTATTGAAGGAAAAGAAAAAGCTCCTGCTGACCATAGTGCCCATGCAGGTGAAACAGCGGGTGCTAAGACAGTTTCAGAGGTAATTCAGCAAAAGTGGAGACAGAAGATGCTAACAATAAAAACACAAGGATTTATATATGCAAAAAAGTTTATGAAATACAAACAAGAAGGTAAAGAAAAACAAACGAACGAGCAGGACTACTGTAAATAATTCATTCGTTTACAATTATATGTTTGACAAAGCACGCACTAAGATTAAAAAGGAAAAGACACTTGACAATGTTAACGAATAAGGTAAAACTAATTTCTTGGTAAGTAAGTCTCAAGATGACTAAACATAATTCCGTACTTCGTAACTACATTCTCGACAGGTCTCTGAAACCCCGCCAAAACAAAATTAATTTGGTGAGAGTTTTGAGTATACCACCATTATAAGGAAGATGGACCGCGTGGAAGTGAAAGTAATGGAATAACAGAAACTACTACATTGTTCACGAAGTTATTGCCCTAGATTTGTCGGTAGTAGAGATGGCTGATAGGTTCTCAGACGCCTATGAAAATATGATATATTAATAAGTTTATTTTGTGATATGTACACCTGATAACTGAGATACAAGTAACTTAGAAGGAGTGTACGTATCTCTGTAGTGTTATATACAGTGAGAGTAATGTTCTTAATAGGAAAAAAAACGGTCTTGAATGATGATACAGTCTGGTAGATCACTGGTAGCTAAAAATGCTTAGTAGCGTCATGCCACATGGACGTAATTTTCACATTGCAATCTTCCTTATTAAAGTTGTTAAACCTTTAGACTCTCTGAATCTGGGAGTGAGGCTCTGTATGCGGCTGCTTAAAACCGATGCACCAGTCAAACAGCGTCACTGACACTGAGGTCATCTCTCTGTGGTTGACGTGGAGCCCCTCACCGGAGACAAAGGGCGATGAAAGAGCGAGCTCGCCTGGCGACACACGGTGGATGTAAATTTGCCGTTTCCTGTGTAACTGTGAGTGGAACGGAGTCGACGAAAATCCCATTGATACAGCAGTCCCTATGTCCTGTATGCACATCGAGTGGCCGCTAAACTCCTACTGCCGTTATTTATTGTGCATGAGAAGTAGATCTGTTAACAGCTTTTCTGTTGAGATAATTACGTGGTGTTTTACGTAATTAACCTGAGTGGCACACAGGGACGCGAATATGATGCGTACGATCAAGACTTGACTACGAGAGACGGGTGTAGAAGGTCAAAATAAAAGTGAAAGAGCACAAGCGAGCTTCCGTTTGATAACCTTGCTCAAAATTAGTATGAGCTAGCATTCAAGTTATCATGTTGTGAGATGTACCTGCCCTCATCGAAAACATCAGGCATTAAGGTATGCAGGTTGTTTTCAATAATGTTCACGTAGTACGCAGAAGTCCTGGTGTCTTAGTTTGCCATCACACGATCCATGGCAAATCAAGTTAATGCATCTGATAGCTCAGTACTATGTATGATACATGTTTCGGCCAGATGTTAGTGCGGATGACGTATCCGGAAACAACCAAAGACCTGATGTAACAAGGAATTTGATTCAACCCATCAGCCTACAGCATTCCATAGATCTACCATCCAATTTCGAAGAGCAGGTGTCCGATCAATCATAGATGACACTGTCGTTGGTTCAAACTGCGAATAATTAGGGTGCCCAAAATCTAGTAATGTGCTCTGAAAGTTGTGCCTCCACTCGAACTTTACTCTGCCGAGAGTTATGAACTGGATCAGGAGTGGCTAAGAATTCTCTCATGAACTGTTCCTTACCACAGACGCCATAGCGCTCAACCGGACTGCGCACATCTGCCCTCTCCGCCCCCCCCCCCAAAATCAATAACAAGTTGTCCGACCGAAAGGAGAGAGGAGGGGGAAGAGGATTAAATGGTTAAGGCGCCGTCTTTAGATTACGCAGTCGTCCTGCATACGACTTGCGTTTATGTTTCATATGTCTCAACAACACAGCTCACAAATGAAACTAATTTTCAGCATTACTTAATTATTTTCGCCGGCTGAAGATGTAATATAGTTATTTTTTGGTGCTATCTTTTGGCATATGGGCAGACAGTGACAATTTCACAGATTTGCGGACTCAGATTGCAACATAATAGTGACTTATTTAGTTGCATAATCGAAAATAGCCTTTCACACAGTTTACGTTGGTGGCTCAAATGGTTCAAATGGCACTGAGCACTGTGGGACTTAACATCTGAGGTCATCAGTCCCCTAGAACTTAGAACTACTTAAACCTAAATAACCTAATGACATCACACACATCCATGCCCGAGGCAGGATTCGAACCTGCGACGGTAGCGGTCGCTCGGCTCCAAACTGTAGCGCCTAGAACCGCACGGCCACCTTTGCAAACTCATTATGCAGAACTGGAAAATCTTTTCGAATAAAACAATGTAGACAACCCCGATACTTTTAACGTAAAATAATTTGTCTTTAAAATGTGTACTAAACTACAGATCAATCAGTTACGCGTGCATTTGCTCAGGCGTGCTTTCACCTGAAACCGACAAACGGTCTCGAAAACGATTACCAGTGTCCTCAAAACGTTTGGAACACTATTTTTGTAATTCTCTCAAACCCACAATGAATTCTTCCAACATCGCGTTTCAATTAACACCAGTGATCTTAAGGAACCGAACAGTGATTTTTCTTCGAATTTGTTCGTTCTATAGTGCGATTTTCTTTTTAACGGCGTGCTTATCAAATTAGAAGTGAGTTGTTTCTCGAACTGCCAGCTGCACTGTGAGCAACGTGCAGTCCACTTAAAATGCGAGGTCTTCAATTCATTGTTGATGTGCTAAATTTCGTTCCTACACAGTTTTTTCTTTCATAAATTCAACAACAGCGGGTTTTAAATCGTAAAATCGTTTCATTCATGCACCTTGACTTGGCCAATGCACTTTGGAGTAATATCTCATGTCTCTGCATACTTCGTTCAGTTCTGTCGAAAACTGTTGCGACACACACTGATGGAAAAAAAATTCGCAACAGAAAATATAATTAATGTACAATAATGAATTTTCGGAAATAAATTTGACTAGGTAACACACTTAACTGATTACCATTGAAAGATCACAGGTTAATGTGAAGCCGGCCGATGTGGCTGAGCGGTTCTAGGCGCTTCCGTCTGGAACGGCGCCACCGCTACGGTCGCAGGTTCGAATCCTGCCTCGGGCATGGATGTGTGTGATGTCCTTAGGTTAGTTAGGTTTAAGTAGTTCTAAGTTCTAGGGGACTGATGACCTCAGATGTTAAGTCCCATAGCGCTCAGAACCATTTGACCATTTGGTTAATGTGAGTGTGAGATAAGTCATGGTAAATGTGAAATCCTGGTACATTAATAATGGGGGAAAACGCCATAAAGTTGAATGCAAGTATGCAAACGTGCACGCATTGTGTCGTACAGGTATCAGTTTGTGGGATGAACTTCCATGCCTGTTGCACTTGGTTGGTCAGTACAGGGACGATTGGTGCTGTTTGTGGATGTCGCTGGAACTGTCTTCCGATAATGTACAATATGTGGTCACCTGAAGACGGATATCGTGATGAGGAACATGTTGGGTTACAACAGCGGTATGTGGGCGAGCAGTATCCTGTTGGGAACAGCCCCTGGAATGCTGTTCATGAATGGCAGCACAACAGGTCGAATCACCAGATTGACGTACAATTTTTCTGTCAGGGGGCGTGGGATAACCACGAGAGTGCTCCTGTTGTACATCACACTCTAGACCAGGGCTTCTCAACCTTTTCAGCTGGTGGACCCTTTCTTCAGTCGAAAATCCATGGCGGAACCCTAGTCAGTCAAGAGCACAGTAACTTTAAATTTCAGAGCGAAACCCATGGGAACTGAAAGCTTCTTAATGCAAGTTCCATGTTCCCGATTACCCCTCCCCCCCCCCCCCCCCCCCCAGGTATCCATAGTCTTTGGTTTAGAGATGAATGAAAACAACCTGAGGGTCAAAAATCGACTTATGAAGTAGGTAGTGCACTGACAATGCATGTTTAACATTTAATGATGCCTGGGGCCGCATACGTGCCAGCGAGCGATGTGATTGGTCGACAAAGCTCGCTCCGCACATGCGTAAAAGGTTTCAGCGCGTCTACCGCCGCGAGCCGGAGCACAAGCGATCCCCGTATTGTCGCGAAACAGTCGATCAGAGAAGCCGCATTCTCCGACACTAAACTGTGTATGCGTTCTCGCTTAGGAACCGGAAAGGCTGCTTGGGAATACGACCTGAAGTAAAAGTACATATGTTTTTCACACGAAAAAAAATTGTGGTGAATTCGATTTTCACAATAATTTTACTCATTATTTTACATGATTTGGTGAAGGGTGGCCGCGGACCCCCTAGAAAGAGCCGGCGGACCCCTAAGCCCTGGGAAGCCCTGCTCTATACCATAGCTCTGCCGGCCGGAGTAGCTGAGCGGTTCTAGGCCCTACAGTCTGGAACCGCGAGACCACTACCGTCGCAGGTTCGAATCCTGCCTTGGGCATGGATGTGTGTGATGTCCTTAGATTAGTTAGGTTTAAGTAGTTCTAAGTTCTAGGGCACTGATGACCTGAGAAGTTAAGTCCCATGGTGCTCAGAGCTATTTGAACTCCATTTGTGACTGCAGACAGGTTGGGTGGTGGTTCTCAGTTGGCCTTCCTCTAACCAAAATTGGTCTTCACTGGCACCGACACAGAACCGGCTTTCAATAGAAAACACACAGACTTCCACGCAGCCCTGGAATGAGCTCTCGCTTGACGCCACTGAAGTCGCAAATGGCGGTAGTTTGGGGCCAGTAGTAAACACGCTGCGAGGCGTCTGGGCCGGAGGTGTCGTTGAAGTAAGTAACTTGTAACAGTTCACTGTGTCACAGTGGTACCAACTGCTGCTCACATTGCTGCAGCAGATGCAATACGATGCGCCAGGGCCATACGCAGAACACGATGGTTTTCCCTGAACACGATGGTTTTCCCTGTCGATAGTACTGGTTGGAGTGCGGTCTTTTTATGAGCGTACACTGTCGTGACCACCACTGCTAGCGATCGTGTACAGTGGCTACATTCCTACCAAGACTTTCTGCATTATTGCGGGAGGAACTGTAGAACAATGCGTACCAACTTCCGTTCGTTATATGAAGATGGTATCTGTTCTAACCGGCCAGTGACCTTCCTCTTCTGTGCTGGATGCACACGCATTACCCGAACTGTTACGGGACTCGGTAAGATTGTCTGCTGCAAGTAATGAGTGTAACGGGCAGGGGCACTACGAATGTAGTGTGTGGACATTAAGTTGGGAATGCGGGTTTCACGGGGAGCGTGCAACGGATAAATCCCAGCAGACGCGTTATACTCTGTGCCCTCGATGGCTCAGATGGATAGAGCGTTTGCTATGTAAGCAAGAGATTCCGGGTTCGAGTCCCGGTCAGGGCTCACATTTTCAACTGTCCCCGATGATGTATATCAACGTCTGTCGACAGCATAGGGTCTAGATTTAATTATCATTTCAACTTTCGTTCGTGTCAAACAGCGCTTTCTTGGTGTTACGATTTTTTTCCCCATCAGCAGGCATTGGAATAATATGTGCGACATCAGAAGTTTAATTCAGGTTCTTCACATGCTCCATGCGTGCAAAATTCTTGATGCCAATTGCAACGAACACCATATCTCGAACATTGTCATATTTTGCCCATTCATTGCTATATAAGTCTTTTAAATCTTTCTACGTGGTGTTGTAATACTGTTTCATTGCAAATTTGCATTACGTGTCGATAATGTAACTGCGACATTGATACTGAGCATTCTCATCCATGTCTTCCGTAATTGACATGTATTGTTAAAGGTTTGTGACGATAGAAAACTAAACTACATCTTGTCTTCGCACGCAGCCACTGGACCTGTGAATGTTCATCGTTCTACGAACAAATAGCAAAGGGAAAGCGGACCTAACAGCACGATTCTGTCGAATGGAAGACAGTCGTGCCAACCAGAAAATGCCGGACCACAAATGCCGCAAATGAAATTTCCTGCAGTACTGACTACATTCGAGAAGAACCGAACAGAGAGAGGCCGAGCCTTGGCGACCACGGGGCCTGCATATCGTGCCCACGTGACGTTTAGCACTCCGTGACCGGCCTTGCAGTATATGGTCGCCAATCCACATTTTCAGAGCGGGCAAACCCCCGACTTCAACGTTGTGAGATGAGGCGTGAACATCCAACCTTCTATTGTTTCATGGCTCTTCAGCTGCTTTCGATATATGCTCACAACAGTAGCATGTGAACAACGGACTAGCTTTAGTTTAAGATGATCGTCCTCATGTACGGGGTCATAGTAATTTACCATTGTAAAAGTTGCTTTTGTCAGTTAATTCTTCAAAATGGTTCAAATGGCTCTAAGCACTATGGGACTTAATATCTGACGTCATCAGTCTCCGAGACTTAGAACTACTTAAACCTAACTAACCTAAAGACATCACACACATCCATGCCGAGGCAGGGTTCGAACCTGCGACCATAGCGGCAGTGCGGTTCCGGACTGAAGCGCCTAGAACCGATCGGCAACAGTGGCCGGCCAGTGGATTCTCTCATTGTGGCCTGCATTGTCACTAGAATGATCCCCCATTCATCTCTGCTCCGCTTACGTACTTTTGTTACCATGCAACGTGCCGTCGATGGCAGCAGGTGGGGTTCATTATTGTGATGGGCGTTGGTCACTATATTTTGACTCATCAGTGTAACTTTATGAGTCTTCAGTCATAGCATATCACGGTATTTAAAAATAAGTCTTTTTAGCTATTCGCCACACTGTTGATCATTTAAATTTATGGAAACAGTAAAATATTGATGGACTACACTCATGGAGTAGAATCGGAGATGTGCGCTGATACAGAGCCTTACTCGTAGAATAAGAGATAAACAAATCAATCTCAGAAGAAGGGAGGAGGAAATGGAATGATAAGCCAATAGCGAAACACACTTTAGACGGAGATTTGCGTAGGATACATAGTTCACTTTGTAACCGCTCAATGTCATTCAATACGATCACGACGACACCCCTCGATCGACGTTAACACTCGTGGTGTCACTCGCCTTCATACATGGCAATGGACGTTTGAAAATTCGTGACGGTAGCTCAATGGTCGTCAATTGATTCAAATGTATTTCCCGGCTGACTCTTAATTCAATTGCTGCCACGGGGGTGAGGAGAAAGAACACATCCTGGTGATACCAGCATTATGCGTATTTAGATGTTCGATTAATCTGCAATTTGCAATGTTCCAGCGATTTTATTCGAACTCTATGCTGATGTACCAACAAGGACCATTTTCGCAGATAAACATGCAAGAACGTAATGGATGTTCAGTTTCTCAACATAGTTCGTCGCACTCACACATTATATATCCGCTGTAAGAACAATTTCATGCATTTACATTTTTGGTGTCCCACAATATTGGTTGGCTAAATATTATGACGATATGTTGCATACAACTTCCACAGATATTGTTTATCATGTAGTCAAGACTACGTAATGAAGCCAAAATGTGGATAAAATTGAAATGTAGTTTGTTTATTAACACTTCTCCTTTCACCAATTAAATATGAAATATGAATCGGGATTGGAGCTGATGATCCTATCCTACTTTTTTAGTATTTTAGGTCCCAGTTAATTAATATCTGGTAGTTAATAAGCGAACTATTTTTTATTCTGGCGCGTTGTTTGTATCAGTTACCCCAGCAACCGTCCAAGGATAAGATTCTATTAATGTTCCGCGCACACGCGTTTCACCATTTTATAAAATGCAGAATTACGTAAACTATAGCGTACCGTTGCGCACAACTTTCGTGGGTTCCACAACCATAATAGTTTCCCAAGAGTATTTTTCCCAGCTAACACAAAGTTCGAATTATGTTGTCGAATTCATTTTCACTCCACCCGACAGTAAACGTCTCTGATCACTTCGTCACACGTAATGTATTTTAAACGTGCTTGAAGAGTCTTTAAATAATCTCCTTAACGAATTTCACAGTCACGTACCACTTTTTCATCGACTAGCCCGATCGCGATAACTGAAGGTAGAGAGCTCAAT
This sequence comes from Schistocerca piceifrons, assembly GCF_021461385.2. Lineage (NCBI taxonomy): Eukaryota > Metazoa > Arthropoda > Insecta > Orthoptera > Acrididae > Schistocerca > Schistocerca piceifrons. The sequence continues at coordinate 370,918,059 of NC_060143.1, forward strand.
AATGTGTTACATGTTCTTTTATATGTGTTAAAAAACAAACGCGCCCCTATATATTTCCGTCTCGCTTGATCTTTACTACTTTGCTATTTATTACTTTTCATTATATTGCTTCTTAGTAATACTGTGCAGTTATTAAAGTTTCGTATTACTTTCCGCTTTTTAATTCTTCCAAAATAAAGTCTATTTATCCCACATTTTAATTAATATGATGCTAATTGACACTCCTGCCCGCAAAGTTCCGTTATAACTTGCTATTCTGTCCATGTTTGAGTCTCGGTGAACGCTAAAACCAAACCAGCAACCTCAATTTTCATGGTGTAAGGATTATTCCACGGACTTTCGGGATTGTAGATGGATGACGTCAAGTACCTGCCATGATACTTAGGCTGACATCAATTCAGTCACCTTCAGACGTGTATTTAAAAAGTAGCGCGGAGACGCATGCTCAAAGGCAGCCACTACATGAGTGATCCCTGACAAGTTCAGCGTCCTCTTCGAATATTCCTCCTTCCATGACACGTAGGCGCATGCGTAATCTCGGTAGTATATGCGCGCTCCCAGGTGGATTGTGGGCCCGTGGAGTTAAAATTCAAATGTAAGATTAATAAAATCAGCTGTCACTAGAAGCGTCACTACTCGTAATTTTTTCTGTAGATGTTAAAGGAATCACCATGTCTCACGTCTTATGCAGCTGACAGCTGCCATCGCAATTAATAAGATCTTCCGCCAAATTTATTTCCACAGATTCCATAATAATGGCATACAGAGGGTTCTCATCGAGAAAAATATTTCCATGGCCTGCAGATGATTCTGAATTTTACGCCGGCGAGTCAAAGATGGAGCAATATTCGAAGTGAGTGCTTAACTCGAAACGGACATTCATGTAGCGCCTGCCTTTGCGCATGAGTCTCTGTGTTAACTTTGATATGAAATTAGCGATCTAAACTAGTAATCTTTGGAGCAAAACATTCACCTGAAAATTGGTTAATTGTTGTCAGCCGAAACATCGTGGCAATTAGTCCACGTCATCCTGCTGCCTCCCGAAACTTCATGGTATAAAATAATAAGAGTTTATCCTTGAAGAAAGATAAGGCACAGATTTGTATTTTGATGGCGTATACACATTACAGAAAACACAAAATCTGATAGTAAGGTCAGATTCGTGAAGGAAACTTCGACTGTAGTAGGCTGGAAGTGCGCTGTAGTAAAGATACGGGCGTAAATGGGAGCCAAGTCAATAACAGTGAAAAACTTGTCGCAAAAGTTTTCGACGTCACAAAAATATTTCGAATGTGTCAGAAAATTTCGTTTTTTCGAGGAAGTCAATTGATAAGTCATATTGGAGGTAGTAACTTAGAGAAATTGCTGTAAAAATAGGATTTGAGAAAACATGTTCAAAACTTTGATATTTTTTGCATCTGTATTTTTGCTAAAACGTAATATGGTACTTGTGAGCATAAAAGTTCATTTGAGTCCTCCATGTGCTATAAACAATTCAAACACGTGGCTTTCAGGTTTTACTGGTAAAAACATTTTCGCTTTCAGTGGCGTGTGTCGACGAATTTACTACAGTGCTATTTGTGCTGTACAGTGTATTCTTACAACAAATTAACTGCATGAGGACACTTCTACTGTAGTTTATTTAACAGTCGAACATTGTCTTGCAAACATCACAGACTAATCATCTATCAAATCATGAGGTGAAATGTTACAGATTAACGGAGCTTTTCAGTGTTAGTGTCAAATAGATGGGCAAAACCTTTGACTGAGAGGGAATTCAGCATTTGAATGTGAAAAAGTATGTACGTCGATTTATTGTTGCTATGAAATAACAGATTCAATCAACGTTCTTCAGCTTTATCTATCCTTACATGAGGTCTACTATACAATGTAGAAAGGTACTGATGTGACAAAAGTAATGGTAGACACCAGGGATTTACTACTGTGATTATTTTCTCCTCACCTGTAACTGAAGTAGCTGATGCTAATCTCCGGTATTCCAGGATCGGCAGCTGCTTTTGATGTAGCAGGAAGATGCAAAAACAGCGAATTTCAACCTCATAAAAGATCAAATTAATTTACAGAATGCAAGTAATTCCAGAATTGCTAAAAAGTGACTGGATTTAAACACATCCGCTGGCCACCAAACTCCCCAGACACGAACATTATTGAGCACATCTGGGACGCCTTGCAACGTGCTGTTCAGAAGAGATCGCCACCCCTCGTACTTTAACGGATTTATGGACAGCCCTGCGGGATTCATGGTGTCAGTTGCCTCCAGCACTACTTCAGGCATTAGTGGAGTACATGTCATGTCTTGTTGCGACATTCTGCGTCCTCGCCGGGGCCCCACACGATATTAGCCAGGTGTACCAGTTTCTTCGGCTCTTCAGTGCATACGAGAGTCTGAACCACCGCTGTAGTTTCCTTCATTGTGTTCTGTCTCCTGGACGAAATAATGCTGTTACCTCGATAATACAGTCTCTGTTGATGTGTGAAATATTCGTTTTCTGGTGAAAATCGTGTGCAGCCGTCCTGTTTCTGAACCCAGGTAAAACTTGATCTCCTGATCTGTTCTGCGATAATTTAACTGAATAGGGAGTCTTGAGACTTGACTCTTGACACTTTCTCTCTTGATCTCTTCTTATTTGACGATAATTTCAAAATCATCCATCGTAATGAACCGTGGAGGGTAATATAAAACTAGCCTTGGATTAGTCGTTCACCTTAAACAATAATCTTCAGTCAGTTTAACCAGTAATTGCCTCCCTGAGCGTAACAGTGTTGGCTGGGTAAATCCTCTGACGTAAGCGCGCTTCTCGCTAATTGGCTGCAGTTTTATAGCCATAGCTCCACGACAGTGTGTCGGCTCAACGTCCCATACTCCGATGTGACATTAATAATTCTCTCGTGACGGAACTACTGGACATTTTAATGTGTAACACCAACAATTTGAAACAGTTTATGTGTATCTGCTCTCTATAAAGGACGATAATAAATTTCATGTAACAATTTCTGAGTAAGCAGATCCAGTTTAAATCGTATCTAAGTACAGTATGCTTAAAAAGCCTGTGCCATCCTTATAAACTTTACAGTCACCGGTTCATAATCGTATTCAGACTAATAATCGATGTGTCTATGACTAAAAAGTTTGTGACACGAGGATACATAATGTAACACGGGATTACTTTATGCACAGAAAAAAACAAATTGTTCTCATATTATATTTTCGTGAACGAGCAGTGTTTATTTCTTTATATTTCCTCTTTTGTCTACATGAAAACATTTATAAGCTCCAAAGCTTCCTCTTCCAGGTTATACACCTTAGTATATCTGCACCTATATCTACATCATACTCCCAAAGCCACCTCATGATATGTGGCGGAGGGTAGCTCTGGTAACACTATCTGATTCTCCCCCTCCCTGATCCACTGGTGAGTAGCGCCTGATTTCCCGTATGCCTCTGTATTAGCTCTAATTTCTCGAAAGTTCTCGTCATGATCTTATGCAATATGTATTTGGGATTGAGTAATATGTTGTCCAACTCTCCCAGGAAAGTAGTCTCTCGCATTTTCAGTAGCAAGTGTATTGGGAGATTCTATGCTACTTAAGTTTTTGGGGAGATTGTTTCCATAACAGTTGTTGTTTTGAGGTAGTTGTGGGGTTAATTGGTGCTGTTTAGCCACACAGAAGCACGAAATTCCGCTGTGATATACATTAATCCAACTTCAAATCATCCAAGCGTTGCAACAGTCGATCCAATGCAACAGCCGATCAACTTTTGGAGGGTATTATTTCTGGTGTGAACTTCAGCTGTGTCATTACTCAAAAGTGATTTGTAGGTCCTGTGAATCGGGAGATCGAAACAGTTTGGGGTGGAGTTGTGCTTTGGAGGATTTCCATTAAAATATAATTGCAGTTATGTTGTGTGCTGTCCTTAGGTTAGTTAGGTTTAAGTAGTTCTAAGTTCTAGGGGACTGATGACCATAGATGTTAAGTCCCATAGTGCTCAGAGCCATTTGATTTTATAATTGCAGTCAACTGTTTCTCTACCTGTTGTTGAGGTGGAACCAGGGTCACTCTGTTTCACTTAGCCTGGATTTGGGTCACCACTTACAATAGTAATGCTGCAAGACTGAGAGCTCATCTATCAAAATTATTTCAGTTTCCTAGAAGGACTTCCCGTGGATAGCAGTGGCTAGACCATCTGACTAACAATACTTTCACAGCAAACATTATTTCAGTATGCGTATAATGGTATTTGGCAGCAAATGTGAATTGGAGTAACATCGACTGCACTCTTGGCATATTCTACAAACGTACCTGCTGTCTTTTGCGTACCGAAGAGGGAAGTTAACGTTTTTCGTGATTCATATGCGAAGTCAAGAATTCAAGAGGACCGCTGTGGAGAACAACTCGACGGCTCTGAGCCTCGAAAAGGCGGCTATGCGGAAAAGTTTAGCTCTCCGTGGTAACTTTGCAGACGTGAACGCCTTCATCATCTTGCTGGGTAGTTAGTTTGGGATTTACTCGTCCGCTGCTGCGGGAAGATGACAAAGAATGCGCAGCGAACTTTTTTTCTTAGAAGCCGTTAACGTACGAGTTTTGATAACTTTTTTATGACTCATATTCTCAGGTGTCCTTAAGCTTGCATTGTTTTCGCGGGGAAATGAGTTATTTAAGTTAGATGTAGCTTACCGCCTTCCTGAGCGGAGCTGCGTATAGCACCTCATAACGGACGTTTTGTGCAGCAGCAGATTCCGTTTGTTGTTCTATGATGTGTTGTTACAAGTTGTAAAATAAAACTCCCCTAAGCTAACGCGACGACTGGAACTCTTTGTCTAAGGAGTGCTTACCTTAGTATGGCGGTCATTTCAACCATTATTTAAACTACCCTCGCGTGCTAAGTCATCCTACACAGTTATCGTTTACAGCGTTATCCATCTGAGAACGAGAGAGAAATACCATAGTGGAAGCGTTATCCATCTGAGAACGGGGGAGAAATAACATACTGAAAGCGATGGTCAACAAAATGTTACTCGTATACAGAAGTATTATATTAGTGATATGTATGCCGACGAGCTGTTGTCATTCTATGAATTTAAAATTGTGAGGATAACGCTTCGTGAGTTCTCCTGCATGCAGTACAAATCCGCTGAATATGGTGAAACGCTGACGGTGATGACAAAAAAATAATTTAGTAATTAAATGTAGACAGTTTTCCCAATCTCGACATTTCTCCATCTGTCCGGAACATTTCTATCGTGGTTCTCTCAGTACACTATAGTAAATTATTTGGCCAGAACTGAAGTATCACACCCTTCTTAGAGGACAAGTCAGTAGTCACTGGTGTTTAAGAAGAAGAAGACGTAGTCGTCACGAAGGCTCTTCGTCAAAGCACTTTCCTTTCATGTTGTAGCTAAATTCAGTGTTCAAGTTTTTGTGACTCTATCGTAGACTTATGGGGAAGTATTATCAAAGAACGTTGTCATTGCTACTAAAATAAACAGAGTCAGACACGTTTGCTTGATCAGAAGTGTGCTACTATAATGTTACGGATCCATGTATCCAACCCTCTGAGATTTCCGCTAATGGTCGTAACATTCCCCAGCAAGACGTTCCTCCTCTTGTGTCATTATAGTGATACCGATTGAGATCTCACGGAGGTTCCTTCCCTGCTGATGAATAGAAGAATCTGGTGCAGTGGTCCTTTTTCAATAAGTCTTTTGGGTATGAGGCCGTGTCACGTTGAATCACCAAATAATGCATGAAACCAATGATTCGAGTGTCTTTGCACCTATCCTCTTCTGGATAGTTCAGCTACTAACATGTAGTATTATCGTTGTAGGAAAAGACAGGACCTTACTGTAACTCTACATAAAAGGGTGTAGGGCCATGCATTTGTACCAGAAACGGAACATAGTTTTATTCAAGACGTGATCTTAGTACAATAAGAGAAGACAAATAAAAAATGGCTCTGAGCACTATGGGACTCAACTGCTGAGGTCATTAGTCTCCTAGAACTTAGAACTAGTTAAACCTAACTAACCTAAGGACATCACAAACATCCATGCCCGAGGCAGGATTCGAACCTGCGACCGTAGCGAGAAGACAAATACTTTGAAATAACAGTTACTGAATTAACGCCACTTGGCAACAACAAGAAATTAATCATTCTTTGTGTATATCGTTAACAGGAGCTGAACATAGAGTCTAAGGTACAGAATAGAACATAATTTTGCGTGGAGACTTATATACAAATGTCATCAATCAAAGTAGCAGAACCCTCATAAAGATCCTTCAGAGATTTGGCATTTGCCAAGCCAACTGGTCAGCGATGCAAGAGGAATTCCTACAATGACTGCACTAGTAATCGACCATATGGCCACAAACATGAACATGGAAAGTGAGATGTAGCGGAAAAGATGTTGGACTATCAGACCATAGCTGCCATATAATAACAGTAAAATCAGATATGGAAAAAAATCCCTTTCAGTAAGCATACAAAAGACATTTATCAAAAAACAAATTCAAGACTCGGATGAAGTTCATAGAGAAAATAACTTAAGTGCAAAATTCTCTGAATTGACAACATCATTTCTAAAAGTATCCATCTCACTAGCAATATCTCACGAAAACTGATGGATAACAGGAGACATTCAAGAGACCCCAAATCTATAAGTACCGCAGATAGATGAAAAAGGGTCATCATGAGCCAAGATATCCAGGAAGGTGCTGATTGCTGCAAAAAATCATTTAATAACTAAATAATGTATAGTGCAGAGAATAAAATCCAATCATTGTGGGAAGTATTTAAAATGGAAACAGGGAGAGACAAAGCAATAATAACATACTGATGAAGGTTGGATTAAGGTGACAAATGATCCACACAACCTACCAAATTAAGTGAATGAGCATTTTTCAACTGTCGCAGACAAATTTCAACAAAATTTCCCAAAAACCATTATAATACCAGTAAATAATTATTCACTAAGTACAATAATGTTAATACCAATCACAGAGCATGAAGTCAGTAAAATTGTACACAAAAAGTCAGTAGACCTAGGCGATATACCAAAGTGTGTTAAAACAATGCATGTATGGTATACAAGCCAGCTTAACAAACATGATAAATGAATCATTCTAATCTGTGAAATTTCTACAGTATTTAAGACATTCAGGAGTTACCTCTGATACGAAAAGTGATACAGAAGTCATAGAAAACTGCCAACCATTTGAAACATTCTGGCAGATTAAAACTGTGTGCCGGATCGAGACTCGAACTCGGGACCTTTGCCTTTCGCGGGCAAGTGCTCTACCAACTGAGCTACCCAAGCACGACTCACGCCCCGTCCTCACAGCCATTTCTATGCTGTCACCATTCTCAAAAATAACAGAACCAAATATGAAAGGTAGAGCAACGCATTACTTGAATAAATACAACTATTTAAGTTAATCGTAGTTTTTTTTCCAGAGGTCTGGAAGTATAGAAGTACAATTCAAAAAATTTTTGCTTGATGGTCCTGACAAAAATGAGTTTGTCACAGATGTATTTTTAGGTCCCTAAGTCTTTCGACGCTCTCGACCATAGACTTCTACTAAGTTAGCAACGTTAGGAATAAGAAGCATAGCAAATGCCTGGTTCCGATCGTAGCTACCATACTGGGCACAAAGAGCGGAGACAACGCATATTTTGGAGACAGCCATTTCACTTTGAGTATCATTAATTGTTCATCAGCCATGTAAGAGACTTTTCCCTTTTTATCAGTTATTCCAAACTTTGATATCAAAATGGATCACACAGATATTTGCAGAGATAAAGCCATTCCTCTATAAACTAAATCTAACTCTTAGTATTTAGTCTGCATATAGTATTGGTGCGGAGTATTTGGCCGAGTCTTTGGGAGCCTATCCAGCTAGGAACCATTTGCCAGCGCTGGGCCGGTGAGATACACCCAGGAGACAACTCAGACTGCGGTATAAAGACCCTTGGTGCCCGGTGCCGGGCAATAGCCTGTAGCTACTCCTCGAAGGTAGGCGATCGCCGGACCAATGCTAATATGTGTTCAGCACCGAGGTGGCACGGCACGCTGGCTTTTTAGAGAATTTGCAATGGCAGCCATTGGACAAGCATTGCCGGCTAGTCCTCAGCAATGCGCACAGAAGAGTAACCTGAGGCATTATTGGACGTATGCGTTTTTCCTTGGATGGTGCCCTATTCAGCTAAAATGGTGTCACGCCGCACTTGCTGGCGACAGGCAGGACGTTGGTAATGAGAGTGATCGGAAAGGTAGATGACATCTTGTTTGACTTATAAAAGGGCAAGACTTCTGTTTGACAATGGAATGTCAGCTGCTTTGTAAAGAGCCAGAGTGCTGTCACTCCACCGCAAGGTCACGGACTTTGTTGACCCGAACACTGCAGAAAATAGTGGGCAGAAAGATGACCGGACAGAGCGAGCAATAGGATCGTGAATGGAGGACGCCGTTTTCCCAGAAAGGACATTCCCGTTGCTGCTCGCATTGACTGGCACAGAAACGTTTCTCAATGGTGATAGATTGTTGCTAAAATTTTAATAGTTTGTTGATTAGGAAAAAGAAGAAACCGGCCAGCTTTTGAGGAAGAGAGAGGCCAATTTTTTTTTTTTACGAGGTTTCCCATCTGGCATTCACCTCATTGTTTTTCCGGAGTAAAGATGTAAATGTCGATCGGGAGAACGCCTAACTGGATGCCGAGTGTGTTTTGGAGGGGTTTCCCTGAAGAAATGAGAGCAGAGCGGGCTTTTGAGACACTGAACCTTCAGATTTTAGACGAGGAAGTATCAGGACAATTGACAGAGACACTTCGACCAGCAATTTTGACTTGGGCTCGAGAGTTAAAGGTATGGAGATAGTGGCTGGAAACACATGAAAAGACCGCATTCTTCAGGTGGGGGTTCACATCCGTCATCTAAGTAGCAGATGTGAATGGCAAGGCAGCGTACGCAGTTCACATTGCAGCGGAGAGGAAATATAGTAAGATCCTGCTGCCAAAGCGAAGGAAAATTAGAATGGTTAGGAATCCGTCGGTACTTTCAATAACATAATATGTACTTGTTTCAGAGTTTCACATAGTACTTGGTGACTCGCTAATGTTTCGGGCACACTAGTATTTTTCATGCGATATCCTTTCCCCGATGGCATGGCGAAGCAATCATCATGTTCTCATGGGAATTCACTGCTTTTCTCGATGAATTTTGAATTAATAATCTGACCCTGTTCCTTACCCAACCCCTGCGGACTTACTCATACTACTGCTGCATCTGACTAAGCCTATTTAGAGATTTTATGTCTCAATTTCCTTTTATTTCCGATCAATGCTGTGCTATAACGTAAGCAAGATTTCTGTCCTTTATTCAATATACGATAATAATAACAGCTCTTTAATTCCAGAAGCTTGATGAATCACCAAATTACTACTGATTTTTGTAAATACCACACCCTGGACTTATTTATAAGGGCTATTACTTTTCTAAGTTTTCCATTGTGCGACAAGTTTTCATTTCACGTCTAAGACTGTTGGGAGCTGTTTGCCCCTCAATAAGGATCAGTCATTCAGATCAGAGTGGCAGCTGCTAAGAGACCACGAGCTCCGTGGGACCTTAGATTTTTACTAAAACTTAATGACCAAAATAAGAGGGTCACTCCAAAAGAAATACATATTATTTTTTTTTAAATCCATCTTTTATTCTACATGTTTGAAAGTTTTACAGTGTGTAGATACATCCTTTAGGAACAATATTTTCATTTCTCCACATAATTTCCATCCCTCTCAACTGCCTTACGCCGTCTTCGAACCAGCGCCTGTATACCCACACGGTAAAATTCTGGACCAACCTGTTTGGCAGCGTGCGCAAGGGAGTCATCATCTTCAAACCTTGTTCCATGAAGAGAGTCTTTCAGTGTCCCAAAGAGATGATAGTCACATGGAGCCACGTCAGGACTGTAAGTCGCGTGTTTCAGTGTTGTCCATCCGAGTTTTGTGATCGCTTCCATATATATATATATATATATATATATATATATATATATATATATATATATATATATATTACTGAAAAGTGGCCGTGCATTGTCGCGAAACAGCAAAAAATCCTGCTTTTGCCGATGTGGCCGAACAGGACTCAGCCGAGCTTGAAGTTTCTTCAGTGTCGTCACACACGCATCAGAATTTATGGTGTTCGCAATTGGCATGATGTCTACAAGCAAGAGTCCTTCGGAATCGAAAACACCGTAGTCTAACTTTTCCAGCAGAAGGTGTGGTTTTGAATTTTTTTTCTTGGGTGAATTTGCATGATGCCACTCCATTGATTGCCTCTTCGTCTCTGGTGAAAAATGATGGAGCCATGTTTCTTCACCTGTCACAATTCTTCCAAGAAATTCATCTCCACCATTCTCGTAGTGTTCCCAACGTTCGCTGCATACCGTTTTTCTTGTTTCTTTGTGAGCCACTATCAACATCCTGGGGACCCACCAGGCACAAACCTTTTTTAACGCCAACACTTTCAGTAATCTGCAAACACTTCCTTCCATTATCCCAACGTAGCGTGACAATTCGTTCACTGTGATGCGTCTGTCAGCAGTCATCAATTCGTTAACTCTCTGCATATTGTCTGGAGTGTGTGCAGTACGAGGCCTGCCACTGCAAGGACAATCCTCAATATTGCTGTGCCTGCTTTCATCACGTAATCTGCTTGCCCACTGACTAACTGCACTGCGATCGACAGCAGCATCTCCATACACCTTTTTCAATCTCTTGTGAATGTATCCCAGTGTCTCGTTTTCACAGCACAGGAATTCTATGACAGCACGTTGCTTTTGACGAACGTCAAGTGTAGCAGCCATCTTGAAGACATGCTGTGACGTCGCCACTCACGGGAGCAGGTTGAACTAAGTTTGAAAACAAGCTGGAAGGATGTATCTACACTGTAAAACTTTCACACATGCAAAACCAAAACTTTATTTTTACAAAAATAGTGTGCATTTCTTTTGGAGTGACCCTAGTATTTTACTAAATAGTTCCTCAGCGTAGCATATTGGGGCCATTATTGCTCCACTTGTATATCAAAGTCTGTGCCGACAATTATATTCTAATCACTAAGAAAACAGGAGTACTCCTTACAGAGAAAGCAGATGAAGCGGTCAGGGACGTTTACAGTTGGTTAGCATGCAATAAAACGATGTGGATGGCATCTTGATATACTACATAACAAATTTCTAGGAATGAATATTGAGCCTCAGTTGAAGTGGTGTCTATGAACATCCTGGGGACCCACCAGGCACAAACCTTTTTTAACGCCAACACTTTCAGTAATCTGCAAACACTTCCTTCTATTATCCCAACGTAGCGTGACAATTCGTTCACTGTGATGCGTCTGTCAGGAGCATGATATGCCATTAGAGTCCTTTCATCAGTGTGTACAGCCAGTTTCTTTTTACTTACCTTCTAATTATAGTTACACTCAGTTGTTAGTTATGGAGTTGTTTTCTGGTAACAAATGCACCAAATATGACACACACTTTCCAAAGTGCAGAAAAGGGTTATATGATTAATAACCGAAAGTAATGGTCGAGATCAAAGATCTATTCAAAACATTGAAGATTTTTAACTAAACAATATGAGTACATTTATCAGCCACTGTACACATCAAGAATGACATTCTTAACTTCTGCACAAAAGAGATCTGTCCAATGACCATGTAACTCGAGCGAGACTGAACTTCAATTTACCAAGAAAAAGTAAAAATGATACTTAAAGCAGCATTTTGTACGAAGGAATAAAACTGTTGAATAAGTTACCAAAGGAGATCAAAGAAATTGCATACTTGTTAAGCAATACATTCAATACACTGGAGCATTACATAACACAGAGTAGAAGTTTGCTAACAAATGCAGCACATGTAAACAATAACAACAACCATAATAAAACATGTATTATTTCACTTAACACTTCTGCACTATTTTTCTTTCTTTTTCTTCATTTATGGATAAACTTACAAAGATACGCAATCTATAATGCAAACACCTTATCCTCTTCCTGGGGCCAACATCTCACTCGTTATAGAGGGATGCTGATCCACTTTTTCAAGCTGACAAGAGGGAAGTTGGGGTACAAACTGGAAACCAAACATCGCTATTATGGTCTTGACATCAGTTGACAGCATGTGTAGTGTTACATTGTGGAACAACATTTGTAGCAGGTGCAGTCGCTGTGGTGGGGGGAGGGGGGGGGGGGAAGGGGGAGAAATGAATGTACAGTGTAGCACAGGCCTGATACATTATTATTTACATTCTTTGTAAAACTGAATTGTACACTAGGGATAAACCGAATGGGGCAGCACAGTTTTAAACAGAGTGAACTTTTATTCGGAAGATTGGGAGGGTCCAACACTCATCTAGTCACCCTTGTTTTGGCTTCTGTGATTTCCCGAAATTACTTCATGTAAATGCTAGGATGGTTCCTAGTATATGACCACGGTTGACTATGTGTCCGATTCTGGTCAAACTAAGCATGTAAGTATGTAAATGCCTCTACACATTAATTATATTGACGTTGTTGTTCTTAAATTGTAATACCAGTACACCTCCGGTATCCTCATTAAAGTGATCAACGGTTCACTAAACTTAGTACTACTACTAATACTACTACCACCAACACTATCTGCTCCTGGAGTTTCCAATTCTTAAACACCATCCACCCCACAGACTAACAGACAACCTACCTCATTGTTCTGGCGAGTCGTATGCGTCCGTTTATTTATACTGTTGAGATCGGGTCTAGAGGAGCTCTGGTTTGCCGAACACATGGGCCCCGTTGAACCGGATTTACTGCAAATTTACTGATGAGTCAGAGTTTAGGTGGTGCTCGCATATTGCCGATTACACACAGCAAGGCATAAATGTGCATGGCACATGACTTATCTAGTGATACAGAATTTGCTCTCTATCACAGACTTCACCACCTACACGATATTTAAGGTAAAATAAGATACCGGCGAAAGAATATGAACAGAATCTCCGTGACAAGTTAAATCTCTTAAGGCATCCAAACCGGGTAAACCTAACTCGCTTATGATTGCTTAACCATGTTGATCTACCATTCTTCTGTGACATGACAAACTTTACAATCTCTATTCTGTACGTTCATACGGTGCTTGTCAGTTACTGAGATGGTCTAAATATCCTGCCTTCGGCTTGGATGTGTGTGATGTCCTTAGGTTAGTTAGGTTTAAGTAGTTCTAAGTTTAGGGGACTGATGACCTCAGATGTTAAGTCCCATAGTGTTTAAAGCCATTTGAACCATTTGATGGTCTAAGTTCTACGAGACGACGGTCATCTGGATAGTTTGTCAACTAGCTGTTGATCTCGAGCGATTATCTCATCAAAAGAATATGACAATTCCTGTATTCCTTACGTATGCAAGTGAGGTATATACCGTATGCAGTCCGAAATAGATATCTGTAACATTATTCGAAGTACAATGTACGTTGAGTCACGCGGTCGTTTACAACGTTCCAGGGTACGTTCGTGTTACTTACGTAACGACAGGTGGTTATGTTAATAAATGTACTGTTTGAAGCCGAGGGGAATTTGTGGATACAGGATGTTTTAGCACAGCGGTTACAAACTTTCAGGAGAGAGAGAGTACACCTAGACGAAAAATCACGCAGCAATACATGGTCGAAAACGTTTTCCTAGCGTGGTGATAAAGAAACGAAACAGAAGAAAAGGACAGTAACAGGACGAGAAAACATATTTATTACGCTTACCACGGAGAAAGTATGTAATAAGAACAAAAACAGACAACGATTTTCCTCATAGAAGATGTTAGAAATTACGACCCCGGACCGCAATGCAGACCTCACATCTCTGGATCGTGAGAAATCTGATGTTCTGGGAAAAACAGGCGTGTTATGGACTTCCCCAGCACCTGCCATGATCCATGCTACAAGTTGCTCAGCACTGTCAACGGAGTTTCGTTCACAAGTGTCTTGACGTATCGCCAGAGGAAGTAGTCAAGACATAAGACGTCCGGCGATCTCGCTGGCCACGTAAGACCATACGATTGAACGCAACGTAGGTGGTACGTGTTTCATGTCAGGACTATAGCGTTTCCAACAGTACATTGCCGTGTGATTTTCCATCGCCTAAGTGTACTCCGTTTTTGCTGACAGCTTGTAAACGCTGTGCCAAAACACTCTGTACAGCACGATTCGCACTAGAGAACTACGTTTACGAAGTTGATTGCTGCCTGTCACATCCCTAATATCGGAAACTATATCCGTAAAATCGGCGGCGGAAAAATTATATACTTTACAGCCCCCGAGAAGGAAACGGACCTGTGTGTTCTGAGTCCAAATAGGAGGAGGAGGAGGAGGATGTTAGTGTTTAACGTCCCGTCGACAACGAGGTCATTAGAGACGGAGCGCAAGCTCGTGTTAGGGAAGGATAGGGAAGGAAATCGGCCGTGCCCTTTCAAAGGAACCATCCCGGCATTTGCCTGAAGCGATTTAGGGAAATCACGGAAAACCTAAATCAGGATGGCCGGAGACGGGATTGAACCGTCGTCCTTCCGAGTCCAAATAAAGGGGTGCTATACTTCCGTTATGAATGATTCCTCATACGATTTTGAAGTGTCCAGAGCATTATTTTACTTTCCCACTTGGGGTTACTACAGGTTGTAATACGCCTTTGGTTTCAGATAATAAGTTTTGGAAAACGGAGTATCGAACATGTTTGAGCTTTTTTTTTTTTGTCGGTCCCTCTGTTACGGAAAACGTTTAATAAATTGAAGTGATCATCTGGATAACCTTAAAGTGCGTACAGGCTCGGGATTCCAACAGGAAGGTTTTTTTTTTCCGTGTGCATTGCACTTTTCACTGCGCAACCCGTGCACGCCAGGAATAATATCCTAGTTCCCACCTGTCATTTGTCCACTTTCATACGACCCGACGAACAGATCGATTCCATTGATATCTTAGCAGAAGGTAGGAATAACCCAATGGAATTGTTCATGGCAGCTTATACTCCGCAAAGGAATTGAAAAATAATATCACCAGGTGGCAGAAGAAATAGCCCGATTCTGTCTGTTGGCACCCTGCTGCTGATGAGTGTGTATGCTGCTAGCCAGCAGTAAACACCTGTACAAACTGGGGTCAGTGGTGCATATGTACCAACTAACGTGAAATCTCCATTGTTTCCATCTTCTTTATCAATGTAGTAGTGCACTTAAGTCAAAATGGTCGGGAATTATTTTTTTAGCAGTACAGAAACTGATTCCGTATTAAAAAAAAGCGCGTACGAAAGTCATCCTTGCAGCCTGCTCTGTAGTTCCATTTCTCTTGAAGACACAAACAGATGTAAAGGTAAATGCATGAACATCATTATTATTTCTGTGCTATTGACACTGAGGAATCGAAGCTTGTTGAAACTGCGTACATGTCAAAAATGGTTTAGGACCCAAGTGTTATTAGGAAGAATTGTTAACAAATATGTGTTCAAGTGATACGGTTATAATCTGTTTCACTACCAATTTTGCAGAAATATTTGTATCTCGTTGTCTATTCTTGATCAAAGTGCTTTAATGTTTTTTAACCCAACAAAATGTGTTCAAGTGATACGGTTATAACCTGATTCACTACCAATTTTGCAATAATATTTGTATCTCATTGTCTATTCTTGATCAAAGTGCTGTAATGGTCGTAATGAAATTAATGAAAAGAAGCGATAATAGTTTTGACGGTTTGCAGTTGAACCCAAGATACTCACACATTATGCAAGAGTTTGAGCTAAGCAGTCGGTTAGTGTCTGCAAGGCAGCACAAGAAAATAGAACATCACGTCGCTAGTAATACGAGTATTTACGTTTGAATCAGTCAGTAGCTGTTCGTGTCATCCGTACGTCTTCTCTCGCGGACGTTATATCAATGGCATTCATATAAATTACAGCGATGTGTCGTGCAGCGTGTTGTAGAGTTAGAATGTAAGCATTGTTTTCAGCAGAAACGCAACTATAATAATTTTGGCGAAACTAGCTTGTTGCAGTAGGGTTAAATAGAACAGCATTGGGTAACTTGTTCATCGGAAGTTCAGCAGCCATTGACTGGGAAAATCGTTTGAAATAAGCAGCAGTCTTCAAAGCGAGATTTCGATGTAAATTGGAATCGAGCAAGTTGCTGTCTGATATCAGTCAATGAATCATACATCACATAGGTGGACACTACGTTAGACGGAAGGTCTCCCAAGATGAGGCAATTTCTAACGGTATTACGGTACTAATCAGTGTGGTATGAAAGAATCAACAAGAATTGGCATTGTTACACCAAAATTAATCTTAATGATTTTCGTCCATTCTAAATGTAAGGGAACATTACTTTTCAGAAGTTTGTTGTGGTGGCCATTTTCGAAGCAGATATACTGTACATATAAATTTCAGTTTTTAAAGGAAACACACCTTCTACACGTTGCACATTAATTTTTTAGTTTGATATGCACGTCCAGACGCGTTTCAGCTTATTTACAAGGCATCTTCAGCGGGTCTCAGATCGATATGTAATTGATTATTTGTGAGCCAAACAGATTTCTCTCAACTGGAGAAACTGGCTGAATGGTTGCACTATTTGTTGTGGTTGTTCCGTTTTAGAAGCTTAGCAATGTAACTGCCAAAATAGCAATTACAGTACTATTTCGAAAACAGCAGCACGGGCGCATGAACCAGGAGTATGCTATGAAGGCACATAGAGTATCGTTCACTGAACGGTAGTTGAGGAGGGATTGACTGTTGGTGGCGACTTGGTTTATCTGGGCTATCAGCTGCTCAACAGTTTTACCACGGGACCGGTTCTGAATAGCGGCGTTTTTCCAGCCACTGTATACTTTAAGCACGGCAGCACAGCGAACAAAACTAGCTATTTGGGAAATGATTCCACCTTTGGCCCGAAAGGCAGTGATGATGCCCTTCTGGAGTCAGGTAAATCACTCCATTTCCGCATTACGACAATTCCTGCTCTGTTTTTCCGCGTCGCCCCCCCCCCCCCCCCCCGCTCTTTCACCCAACACACTTTATGTACGCTCCATTGCTAGTGTTGCCACATGTCGTCTTTGAGTGGTTATAGTATGCTGAAGTCGAACATAGATGGGGTCGCATTAATGTGACTCGACCATGTAGTTATCACGAGAATGTACAAGAAGATAGAAGAAAAAGTAAAGATGGGAAACAGAACGCTTTTAAAACCATCACAATCATTAAGAAAAGTTGCAATCCATCCCGTTTAATTTTTAATATGTACTTAGACCATGCACTGGAGGTATGGTACAAAAATTATTCAGGAATTTGGTTTTTAGTTGGACAGCACAGAATGCATTCACTACATCCTGCAGTTATCAAATAATGTTCGAAAACGACAGACTAGATATGGAACGCATGCTGCATAAATGACGGAAGGAAGACACAAGGTGGGGTCTCAAAATTAATTTCGACAAGACATATAACATGTGTAGTTACACACAATGAAAGGAAGAGCAAAAACTTAAAAAATATATTTTTAAATGTTTAGATTCTATTATATCGATTGACGAAACTTGTGACAGATATCTACATCTACATTAATACTCCGCTAGCCACCCAACGGTGTGTGGCGGAGGGCACTTTACGTGCCACGGTCATTACCTCCCTTTTCTGTTCCAGTCGCGTATGGTTCGCGGGAAGAACGATTGTCTGAAAGCCTCCGTACACGCTCGAATCTCTCTAATTTTACATTCGTGATCTCCTCGGGAGGTGTAAGTAGGAGGAAGCAATATATACAATACCACATCCAGAGACGCACCCTCTCGAAACCTGGCGAGCAAGCTACACCGCGATGCAGAGCGCCTCTCTTGCAGAGTCTGCCACTTGAGTTTGCTAAACATCTCCGTAACGCTATCACGATTACCAAATAACCCTGTGACGAAACGCGCCGCTCTTCTTTGGATCTTCTCTATCTCCTCCGTCAACCCGATCTGGTACGGAACCCACACTGATGAGCAACACTCAAGTATAGGTCGAACGAGTGTTTTGTAAGCCACCTCCTTTGTTGATGGACTACATTTTCTAAGGAGTCTCCCAATGAATCTCAACCTGGCACCCGCCTTACCAACAATTAATTTTATATGATCATTCCACTTCAAATCGTTCCGCACGCATACTCCCAGATATTTTACAGAAGTAACTGCTACCAGTGTTTGTTTCGCTATCATATAATCATACAATAAAGGATCCTTCTTTCTATGTAGTCGCAATACATTACATTTGTCCATTTTAAGGGTCAGTTGCCACTCCCTGCACCAAGTGCCTATCCGCTGCAGATCTTCCTGCATTTCGCTACAATCCTCCAATGCGCAACTTCTCTGTATACTACAGCATCATCCGCTAAAAGCCGCATGGAACTTCCGACACTATCTACTAGGTCATTTATATATATTGTGAAAAGCAATGGTCCCATAACACTCCCCTGTGGCACGCCAGAGGTTACTTTAACGTCTGTAGACGTCTCCCCATTGATAACAACATGCTGTGTTCTGTTTGCTAAAAGCTCTTCAATCCAGCCACACAGCTGGTCTGATATTCCGTAAGCTCTTACTTTGTTTATCAGGCGACAGTGCGGAACTGTATCGAACACCTACCGGAAGTCAAGGAAAATAGCTTCTACCTGGGAGCCTGTATCTAATATTTTCTGGGTCTCATGAAGAAATAAAGCGAATTGGGTCTCACACGATAGCTGTTTCCGGAATCCATGTTGATTCCTACAGAGTAGATTCTGGGTTTCCAAAAACGACATGATACGCGAGCAAAAAACATGTTCTAAAATTCTACAACAGATCGACGTCAGAGATATAGGTCTATAGTTTTGCGCATCTGCTCGACGATGACGATATTGAGACTTGAGTAGCGACGGGTAAACGAGCGACCAAGAGAGTTAGGCGACTAAAAAAAGAATATTCCGCAGTAGCCGGCGAGTGTGGCCGAGGGGTTCTAGGCGCTTCAATCTGGAACCGAGCGACCACTACGGTTGCAGGTTAGAATCCTGGCTCGGTCATGGATGTGCGTGATGTCCTTAGGTTAGTTAGGTTTAAGTAGTTCTAAGTTTTAGGGGACTGATGACCTCAGATGTTAAGTTCCATAGTGCTCAGAGGCAGTTGAACCATTCCGCAGTATCGTCGAGACTGTAGTTAGTTCAGAAATATTGTCACTTTCGAATAAAATCAGACAAGAACTAAAACGGGACGGCCATCGTTCTCATGGAAATTATATATTTATCGAACGGTGTATGAAAAGGGATTAACAGCTTTCGATTGGAGTAGCATAGACTGGAAGGAGAAAGCAACGAACCTCCAATGGGAAAAGACAAAGAAAAACAATAAAAGTACTCGTAGCAATGGCTAGTAGCACCAGGTGTTTTGTGGACACTTTACCTGAGGGTCTGTCCGGAGCAAAATTTTCTGCTGCTTCTATTCAGTTACCAACATTCCGAATATTTCTGTTCATTCAGCGGACGGATAACTCATAAAAAATTCTATTGTGTGGAAAATTTCATCTAAGAGTCAGGGTTAATGGTAATGTGCTTTAACGAAATACTCGCTGTATTCGAACAAGGGTAAACAATTGATTGAAGAAACTAGCAGAAATACGCATCTGTTCGTATATATATGGCTTTGTTCGTATATGCCAACGCCGAAATGGGAACCAAACAATGGAGCTATAGAGTGACATATTCACTCTGCAACGGAGTGTGCGCTGATATGAAAATTATTGGCTGGTTGAAATGTGAGCTGGACAGAGACTAGAACTCTGGACCTATGTTTCTCTTAAGGAGGTGCTCTACTGACTGAGCAACCCAAGTTTGGAAGGTAGGAGATGCGGTATTGGTGGAAGTAAGGGTATGAGAACGGATCGATAGCCGTGCCTGGGTAGCTCAGTTGGTAGAGCATTTGCTCAGGGGAGGTATAGGTCCAAATCTTTCAGCTGCGTTATACGCTGTCATGGCACTGCTTTTGACACTTAGACATCAGCAAATTCGCCACCACTACTGTAGGTCTGACTTTTTCGCCGAGTGCTACAGTTGTTGATACACGCCACGTTTCACCGCAATAACTGACCAAAATGCTGCTTCTCCAGAATTTGGGTTGACTCAGTTACCGTGTTACAGCAATTGTTATGACCGGTTTCACTGTCAATCCGCCATTCTTAGACTGCTTCATATGACCACACCCAACACATTGTTCCCAGCTGGTAAAACGGAAATGGCGTTTGGCGTCATTGGCCGGGAGGCCCCTTACAGGGCAGGTCCGGCTGGCTTGGTGCAGGTCTTTTTCCATTCGACGCTACATTCGGCGACCTGGGAATGAAATGATGATGAAGACAACACCCAGTCCCTGAGCGGAGAAAATTCCCGGGAATTGAACCCGGGCCCCTTAGGACGGCAGTCCGTCACGCTGACCATTCAGCAAGCTATCGGGAAGAACTTCGCTGCTCGTGCACTATTGTTACTCTGATTTATGGAATTCTATCTAGACATCATTGCAGCTTATTACATAGCATTTTCCCATGGTCTGTTCCCACTATACGCTGTTTTCTGAGTTATAAAACACTTCTACCCAATGTTGGACTCGTTAATGATTTTAAAACGTTGAATAAAATAACCTCCATTTATCTCGGCCTATCAGGTAGCGGAACGGTCATTCTTCCAGGTCCCTCGCTGGAATTGATGTCACTCTTTTCGATGCAGGATATCACTGGAGAAAATCCAGCTTCACAGCCTAAAAGCTTTATATTCTACGACGATGCCGTGTGCCTCCAGAAAACGTGTTGTATTCTTCTCCGATATGGGCTTATGGAAGAATTGCTACACAGACGAGGCCACGTTTCAGGGCTCTACAATTTTAACAAAGCAGTTCTAGTTAGAAATCTGTATGTGTGGAATGAAACAGAATGATGCCAGAAACAAGGGAGCATCGTTTTATAGACAGGTCTTCTTCAGTACTGCTGTTATTTTGGAAGCAAAACTTGTTCACGTTTCATCGAGTTTTGCGCATAAACTATTCAAATTGGTGGCTATTTAAGTTGAAGAGTTGTGCTATTCGATCATAATATTACTGCACCTGAGAGTGAGGGGGCTCCGGTCGGCTTATCGCGACTTTTCATCGTGATATTTCACGAGGATACGCTGAACCCATTGATTATCTTGAAATGATTGACAGTAGCATGCCCTTTCCTTGATCACCGCCGCACTTCTTCGTTGTAAAGTCACCATGTGTGTTCCGATAACGGCTACGGAAAGCCAAGTGCAATAATATCTTAGTGGGGTTGGTAATTACGTTGTGAATTGTCAGGGATCTTCTTACCCTGTCTCGGCCATAGTCAGTCGCAATTTATTTCACAATCGCTCACCCTCCCATTCAATTAATATAATGAACTGAATGACTTTATTAAAACAGTCTGAATATTTGTGCATTTGGTTACAGCACATTTAGGCTGTGAGTTCGCCAAGCGTTGCCTACAATCTTCTGGATAATGTCTTTTACAGCCAGATTTAGAGAGACAAGCGGGTCAGCCAGGTGTAAGATTGGGAATTACATCAGGAAAATTACTAGCAGTATTAAACTTTTCTACTGTCATTAATTAATGAGAGATTCGTGCTAATGAAACCTGTTTAGAGTGGCGGAAGGTGACGAATCAACAGTCTCACATAAGTTCACCAAGAGACTCAATTTACTTCAGAAGAAGACGGTCTGAGGGCATAAGGCAAACTTATTCCTTTTCACTGTGAATGAAATAACATTCTTGAAGGGGCCTGTGTCCACTGTGGTGCCGTGTTGGTTTACCGTCAGCCAGTTCTGAAGGGCTGAACACGAGGGCGACTGGTGGATATGCTCAACCAGTTTCAGCCATTGACTGGGAAGTTGTAGACTTATGCTCAAACTTCCTGGAAGTTAAGGTAAGTATTCAATTGCAGTCCCAATCATTATAGTTTATGTGGGGAAATGCTATTACCTTACTTGCCGTCTTAGCTATCCGTTGTTGCCTGTAAAGCAGTTTTTGTGAACCTCTGAAGTGATCTCATTCAAGTCACTTTACTGTGTGTTATTTACTATTAAACCGACTGTGTCTATGTAGATGATCTAGTGTTTTTAGTGTGTACACCAGATGAAGACCAAATATCACTGGATTCGATTGCGGAATATGGTGCTGGAGCCGGAAACCACATGGACTGGGTCAGTAGTTATTGGCACTGGCCACCTGGAGGGAGCTTGATTCCATATCAGCTCAGGGATACAACTGAATGTTTGGGGGTCTGCTTTACGTACGACAGTCGATGTACAACCCCCCTTACGTATATTCATCTCGTAATAACCACACATGAAGATGTCCACAGCAATTTACTTCCACGTTTCAGAGCATGGTTCTGCGAGCGGCTTATGTCAGGTTCTATCTGGCATTTAGAATACCCCATCTGGCTACCGTCCTTTCGATGCCAGAAACGGTAGCATGCAGTTTGCAGGCAGTCTTCGGCTACTTCGTCAGTGAGGAAATGATCACCAAAGTGGGACACGATACACTCACCCTCACAACCACAGAGGGCGGCCTCGGAATGGACAATGTGGGTGTTAGAGCAGCTGCATTATATGTCGCCATGATGATGAAGATACGGACTTGCCACTACTGCAGCTTCAAGGGAACTCTGAACGAAAATGTGGCCTCCAGTCATCACGAACCACCAATTGAAGAGGTACATATTTTCCTGACACCGTATCACCTTAATGAGTTTTTTGTGGATTTCAGTTTTGTTATCGCCAACTAGCTGAGTGAGCGGCTGCATAGGACCCATGATATTTATGGCCAGATGACGCGAGGCCATCCCCGACATCCGACTGAAAGCCGTCTACCCTCAGTTACTTGGCCAGTGGTCTGGCGTTCAGTGCAATGCACTCATCTCGATTCAGATGCCGGAACAGCCTGGTATTTTGTGGTCAACCACAAATATATTATACGCAAGAGACTCCATTCCGTGAGTGTGGTATATTCTCCATTATGTCTCGAGCGTCATCTACCTGATACAGACGAACACTGTCTGGAATATTGGTCAGAAATGGAGGGTGGAGGTAGAAGAGACTGATGTTGGCCCTCAGTCAGTGCATGACACCAACTGCAGTGACTGCAACATCTTTTATCCCTTATAAAACGTTTTATCCACGTACTAAGATGCATGTGGGTCAAGAGTTTAGCCATATTGTCTCTTTACCAGGACGGTGACAAGCACTCCATTTTTGGACCTTCTTATTGGAATGAATCACTCATCTCTGACGCCGCCCGCGTTACCGCCAATACTTTGATAATTATTTAGATAGTGTTTTCTTGGACCCTCCCCACACCTGTGGTGTGCCGAATATGAGAAGTTACCCTTATGTATACGTCAGTCTTACGAACCAGAACAAGTGACAGAACTACACAGACCATTTCTTTGTGAAGACCTACGGGGCCCCAATGGTAGGTGAGAGGATCCGCCGACACGCCATTGCATTACCTCAATGCCCTGTGAGGCTATCCGTTACGAATTCCGCTAACCTTTCCCCCTTTCTTTTCATTTCCTCCATTTCATAATTACTGCTCTGCTTGTCTCTGTGAAATTCATCGTCTCATTCAGCTGTAGCTCCACAGGAGTTTGACTCTGTCAGCATTGCTTGAAAACACTGATATACTCAGAGACACTTTGGACGTTTCTACTACCGCGGCCTGTGTCGTGTGGAACAATTTGACATTGTTCACGTTATTACTCGAACTTGCTCACGTTGTTATCAAGTTTTACTGAGGACTTATTGTGATATACAAAAATTTTCCCGAGTTTCTGTATTCAGTTCCTTCTAAAGATTTATTTCCCTGTAACTTTAATTTTTTCGTGATGAACTATCAGGCGATTTAAGCCGTGTTGATGACCAGTAAATTTTGCAGCTATAATTGACTGCTATAAAAGTTAACTGTCGCTATTAAATGTACAGATTGCTACTTGTCAGGAGACGTCTGGAAGCCAGGAAAACTTTTCAGCAGGGATTACAGAAACTACTAGATGCCCACTGGAAGCACTTGGTGGAAATATTGAGGACCCATAGAACCTACCAAGAGCAGAGGCCGAGTATGACAGTGCGCTCTACTCTGTGTGGCAAACTTTGAACAGCACGAGCTCTCACATGCAGCAGACATTCTATTTGAGAGTGGCTACGTACAAGAACTGAGCCACGTGCTCCAGTGATGCCCGTTGCATGAACCTTGCGCACTGGGAGATCATTTTAGGGTTAGTAATAAGACGATTTCGACCTCAAATGTCTGAATAATGACTTGTTTTAATGGGCACCTTTTTATGTATACTGCCACTGCTTTCCGGGCGAGAAGGCGTGTCGGTCCCCGGCACGAATCCACCCGGTGGATTAGTGTCGAGGTCCGGTGTGCCGGCCAGTCTGTGGATGGTTTTTAAGACGGTTTTCCATCTGCCACGGCGAATGCGGGCTGGTTCCTCTATTCACCCTCAGTTACACTATGTCGGCGACTGCTGCGCAATCACATTCTCCACGTACACGTACACCATAATTACTCTAAAACGCAAACATTGGGGCTACACTCGTCTGGTGTGTGACGTCCACTGGGGGCCAACCGCACAATAACCATAGATTCCGTGTGGGGCGGCGGTGGGGTTAGTGGACTGCTATAGCCTGTTGTGGTGTTGTGAACCACTGAGGGCTACGGCGGGGACGAAGCCTCTCCGTCGTTTCTAGGTCTCCAGTTCAATGCAATACAATGTATACTACTGTTTTTGAAAACTGCAAGAAGGAGCCATGTGATTATAATGAAATTAATTCAACTGATTAGGGGCATGACACTGCCAAAATGATTGGAATCATAGATCTATACATGCGTTCATGCGCTTTGACGGCGAGAAATTAGTGCAGTGTGAAACCACCACGTCCTAGACTTCGTGGTATGAAATCAAAGTGGCCTGCATGTTCTGCTGAGGAGCACATGGCCACGAAGTTTGTCAGTCAACGAAGCAACGACATTGCTTGTAGGGGGACCAGAACAAACAAATTGCAGATCTATCATATGCCAGACATGTTCGATGGGCGACATGTCAGGAGAACGTGAAGTTAGGCAGCAACGGTACCTGAGGTTCTTCGAAGGAGGCGTGCACGTTTCATGCACGCATGTGGCTGGACATTATCCCACTGTACTGCCGAAATAAAATATGTGGAGATATCTGAAGAATAGGCAGTGCTTCTGCCTCTTAAACCTTCCTGATGTAGCTGTTGTTCTTTAGATCTTAAGAAAACCCCAAGGTTTTGCTATATGTACGGCGTATGGTTGCCTACTGTTGTGTCTACATGAAGTAGTTAGTCGTGATTACACTCTAGTTTAATGCTAGATGCCATAAAATTATTGATTTTAAAACAGAAAAATGTAAAAATTTATAAATACAAAAAAAAGTTAAATCATACTCTTAATTCATATTCGAGAATGGGAGAACATCTGTCACTTTCCTTAAATCACGACCCCATTTATTAGAGGAAGACACTGAATTGGCTGATACTGATTAGCTCCGGGAAATAGAAGACCTCCACCCTGACTAGCACTGACATAAAGAGCTCAGAGAGCAAGCAATTGGAACTCAAAACATATACTGTGATTGTTTCCATTTCTGCGTAGCCTTCGCGCATACACCACCAATTACAGAGTTGGAAGGGCTGTTTCCATAGCTGAGTGGGCAGCGCGGCACAATGCCATGTGAGAGGCCCGGGTTCGATTTCCAGCTGGGTCAGGGATTTTCTCCACTCGGGGAGTGGGTGTTGCGTTGTGTTCTTCATTAATTAGTCCTCAAATACGCTCAAGTCGCCGAAATGTAATCGACTAAAAGACTTGCACGAGCCGACCGTTCTATCTGATGGGGGAGGCCCTAGTGATTTTAGAGCTGGGAGGAGCGGTACTGAAGCCTTGATCTGCTCGGTGCCGTTGGTCGGCGTGCAGAAGATGTCATACAGTGGACGTAACATACCAGCGGCAAACTGCTACAGGCGAAACTACTTCAGCACAACGCAGGACATGTGTCGAGATTCTGTTTTTTCATCAGCCAGTTAAAAGTTGCTTTTTGAATAATAAGTAGGTTATGCCCCAATCGTTTAATTATGGCTAAAATACACTAAGAAAAACATTTTTTTAACAAATTTTTTAAGTTAGGAGGAAAAGGCCACTATTTATTATAGGAGGTGTATTCTTGTGCTGTTCCCATAAGGACTATTCCAGGAAAATGTCCATATATTGCTCTGTAAAAGAAGTTGAAGACAGTCGCCGTAATTTGTTTTGGACTATTTAAAAGCGTGAGCTGTGAGCTCTCTCTTTCTCTCTCTCTTTCGTTTGTTTTCGATGTTTGTTTCACAAAATGTAAGTGTCGCTCTCGTATCTGTGACTTTTGGATAAATAATTACGCTAATTTAATTACAAAAGTCGTGTTTGAATTAAGAACCTACTTTCCTTTTCCATTAATGACTCATCTTAATTTGTTATGCGGCATTTTAGAACTGTTTCAGGCGGCCGACGAATTGTTTGGTGACTACAGCCGGACGCTACTTGTGTTCGATCGGCATTTACTTTATTAAACTTTTATTTCGGCTTTCTTGAGATGTCTTTCACCAATCTTTTCTATCAGTATCCGGGCATTGTAATTACGTAGCCGGCCGGAGTGGCCGTGCGGTTCTAGACGCTACAGTCTGGAGCCGAGCGACCGCTACGGTCGCAGGTTCGAATCCTGCCTCGGGCATGGATGTGTGTGATGTCCTTAGGTTAGTTAGGTTTAAGTAGTTCTAAGTTCTAGGCGACTGATGACCTTAGAAGTTACGTCGCATAGTGCTCAGAGCCATTTTGTAATTACGTAAACTGCGTAGTTCTGAGATCGGTCTCTGGCCTCTAAAGAATGCCGTCGGCCAGTGTTGTCGTCGGTCTCATAGGAATCTGATCTGTTTGGCGGAATATAATTTCGTTATCAAGAAAAATTTCCTATGCACCATTCTATAATTTCAGGAGCTTTGCCACCAGCAGAAGTAATACACAAAAAACTATAAAATATTTTTTTAAATAGCAGTAAAATTATACCAGGAACGGAAAGTCAAGTATTCGTTCGTAAAAAAGCGCATCATTATGCTTCAGAGGTCACAGAGAAACAAAGAATCGTCACTCTGCCTACAGAGAAACGACTCAACTCACTCCCAGAGGCGAAATCGACTCTTTTTCAAATTCTAACATTCAGGCTGCCGCTCTTGTCAGCGAACACTCTAAACTGGCGGCTGACAGTTTTGTGTTCCACTCAGATACGTCGTTTTCTGGCCATCGTGGCTCAGTTCTTAGCGGTAATCATCACTGAGGACAATTATATTACACTGAATGAGATATCAACCTGAAGTCGTTGCTGTCACCCGCCATGCAGACCGAGAACCAGGACTGATGGTAGGGTTGCCAGTTTCCTTCACAGCAGGACCCCATCGGGTGTCATCTGCAGCACCCTGACTGCACAGCGGTACATCGACGACATTCTACGCTCCCTTTTATTGCTCTTTATGGCAAGCTATCGTCGGATTATATTTCTGCGTGAGTACGCCCGCACGTACACGGCGAGAGTTTCCACTGCTTGTATTAGTACGTGCCAAACGCTACCTTGGCCAGCAAGGTCGCCGGGTCTCTCCCAAACTGAGAAAGTTTGGAGCGTTATGAGGACGATCCTCTAACCAGCTTGGAATTTTGACGATCTAAAGCGCTAAATGTAAGTGTCGTGTGACTAGGGCCTCCCGTCGGGAAGACCGTTCGCCGGGTGCCAGTCTTTCGATTTGACGCCACTTCGGCGAATTCCACGTCGATGGGGATGAAATGATGATGATCAGGACAACACAACAGCCAGTCCCTGATCGGATAAAATCTCCGACCCAGCCTGGAATCGAACCCGGGCCCTTAGGAATGACATTCTGCCGCGTTGGCCACTCAGCTACCGGGGGCGGACCTCTAAATTGCTAATTGGAGAGAATTTGTTACGATAGCCCCCCAGGTTCTGTCAAACAACTCTATCAATCAATACTAAACCGATTAACCGCTTGCGTGTGGACCAGAGATGGACCAACGTGTTACTGACTTGCTCAATTTGTGACGCTCTTTGTATTGAATAAATCATCCTGTTTTTGGGAAGTTTTACTAATTTGTTCGGCTGTATAGATGCATCACCTTACCGATTTTGGTACCATTCGGATAATTGCTTCGTAGCCCATCGTTTTTTAATGGGTCTTAGATTGTATTTTACCACGAGCGGCACCTGTGCAACTCTTAGACATGTTGCAAGTGTCAGTAATGGTCTGGAAAATATTCTGTGTAGCTCTGAGCGAATTATATGGGAGCTAACTACTGAATGGGAACATGGGCGAATGTTCGTGCCCATATGGTGGCTGCTTCCGTAATATGATCAGGCGATGAGTCTGGTTTTCAAGAGACACCGTATTGAAGATTTATAACAGATACAGGGAAGGCAGATAAACAGAATACGATAAGATGTGTTGAGTGATTGTCACGTACGCTCACTGAAGAAGACTGTGAACAAAACAGGACGACAGCTGCAGAGCTCACTGCAGAACTAAATGTCGCGCTCGAGAACACTGACGGCTGCAAAACAATAGTAAGGGAGCTCCATATGTAGTGAATCACAGGGCGAGCTGGAATTTCAAAACCAATCGTCACTGAACCAAATGCCTGTAACAGGAAAGCGTGGTGCCCAAACCATAAAAGATGGACTGTGATGCAGTGGACGAAACTTATTTTGCCGGATAAGTCGTGATCGATACTCTTTCCAACTTCTCGTCGAGTTTTCGTTCCAGGAGTGAAACATGGTTGGGGCCCGGAGATCGCTTGGACAGATATACCATGGTATTCCTTGGGCAACAAGGTAACTGCGCACAGTTGCATTACTGCCAAGGGTTACGTGATCGTTTTGGCTGGTCAGATATACCCAGTGATACACTGTTTGTTGCCCAGTGGTGGTTCTGTCTTCCAAGGGCACAGAGTCCTGTTCACACACGTCACATTGTCGAGGACTGGTTTCGGCAGCACGAGGACCAACTGTCGCGTCTTTCCTGGCCATCACAGTTACTTGACCACAGTATTATTGAGCCTTTGTTGTGTACTTTGCAGAGAAGGTGTGTGATAGATATCCACCTTAGTCATCGTTACCTGAACTAGACACTATTTAGCAGGAAAAATGGTGTACAATTCCATTGAAAACCGTGCAGGAATCGTATCTCTTATTTCAGAGACTACTGGAAGCTGTTTCGAATGCCAACGGCTTTCCCACACCATGTTAAGCATAGTAATGTGTTGTTGTTGTTGTTGTTGTTGGGGTCTTCAGTCCTGAGACTGGTTTGATGCAGCTCTCCATGCTACTCTATCCTGTGCAAGTTGCTTCATCTCCCAGTACGTACGGCAGTCTACATCCTTCGGAATCTGCTTAGTGTATTCATCTCTTGGTCTCCCTCTACGATTTTTACCCTCCCTGCTGTCCTCCAATACTAAATTGGTGATCCCTTGATGCCTCAGAACATGTCCTACCAACCGACCCCTTCTCCTAGTCAAGTTGTGGCACAATATCCTCTTCTCCCCAATTCTAATCAATACCTCCTCATTAGTTATGTGATCTACCCATCTAATCTTCAGCATTCTTCTGTAGCACCACATTTCAAAAGCTTCTATTCTCTTCTTGTCCAAACTACTTATCGTCCATGTTTCACTTCCATACATGGCTACACTCCATACAAATACTTTCAGAAACGCTTTCCTTGCAATTGCCAGTCTATATTTTATATCCTCTCTACTTCGACCATCATCAGTTATTTTGCTCCCCAAATGTAATGTGATATGTTTTTAGTATTTCTATATTCTTGTTCACGCCATATACACATGGATCTATTGTGTGTGAGTGTGAGTGTGTGTGTGTGTGTGTGTGTGTGTGTGTGTGTGTGTGTGTGCGCGCGCGCGCGCGCGCGCGTTTGGGAATGCTGTGATGAAATAAACACGACGGCGCGTGGCCTGCGACCTAGCAACCACTTTTCCGACCTGGTAGGCGATGCGATGCGGCTCGCCTAATGGAACTCGCACCTGCAGCGGTGCTCTCTTAAACGGCGCGTCGTATATCAGGCCGACGTGCAGCGCACGGCAGCACGGCGCGGCGAGCATCCCGTGATTAATAGCGCGGCGCATCAGTTAAACCGTACGGCGCTCCGCCACCGCGCAGGCCTCACGAGTGCCGTACAAATGAGAATGGCCGTATCACAGAAACATGACAACCCCAGGCTGCGAGCGCAACTAATCCAGCGACGCCATGACGTCGCGTTTACAGGTGCGACGTGCACTCCGACCCGCACATTATGCTTGCCACGAGAAATGTGCGTTCTGCGACGAAGGTAGTCGTGTATGCTGTTTCCTACGCTAAATACCAGTCCCCACTTACAGTGTCTCATCCGTGTGCAACTGATTACTACATGTAACGATAGGCGGACCAGCCAGTGAAAAAGGAGGTAGTGAGTACTGAGTTGTCGGTAGAGAAGCAGTAATAGGAGATGTCAAACTCATTCCATATTTTTAGATTTCCAGAAGGCTTTCGACTGCGGTGTCACCGCCAGACATCACACTTGCTAGGTGGTAGCCTTTAAATCGGCCGCGGTCCGTTAGTATACGTCGGACCCGCGTGTCGCCACTACCAGTGATTGCAGACCGAGCGCCGCCACACCGCAGGTCTAGTCTAGACTCCCTAGCACTCGCCCCAGTTGTACAGCCGACTTCGCTAGCGATGGTTCACTGTCTACATACGCTCATTTGCAGAGACGATAGTTTAGCATAGCCTTCAGCTACGTCATTTGCTACGACCTAGCAAGGCGCCATATTCAGTTACTATAATCTGAACAGATAATATTGAGAATCATGTACCGTCAAGAGTGACATTCATCATTAATGGATTAGAGTTAAGTGTCAAACTAATTACGTCCACTTTCTGACTTCTAATTCCTTGTCATGTTCCAGACCTCACATCAGTATAGTCCTTCCCTCCTCACGCCAGCCTGCGTGAGCTAAGACGCGTGCATTTCGGCCTTCTCTAGTAACACGGTGTTGGCTCTTCTGCCGACACAACATCGACACTGATCCTCACAAGCGTCTTCTAAGCAAACTGCGTGCCTACGGAGTATCGCCTCAGTTGTGCGACTGGATTCGTGATTTCCTGTCAGAAAGGTCACAGTTCGTAGTAATAGACGGAAAGTCATCGAGTAAAACAGAAGTAATATCCGACGTTCCCCAAGGAAGTGCTATGGTCCCCCTATTTTTCCTGATCTATATTAACGACATAGGAGACAATCTGAGTAGCCGCCTTGGATTGTTTGCAGATGATGCTGTCATTTACCTTCTTGTAAAGTCATCAGGTGATCAAACCGACTTGCAAAATGATTTAGATAAGATATCTGTACGGTGCGAAATGTGGCAGTTGACCCTGAATAAGGAAAAGTGTGAAGTTATTCACGTGAGTACTAAAAGAAATCAGCTAAATTTCGATTACGCAATAAGTCACACAAATCTGAGGGCTGTAAATTCAACTAAATACTTATGGATTACAATTACAAATAACCTAAATTGGAATTATCGCATCGATAATATTGTGGGTAGAGCAAACCAAATACTGCGATTTATTGGCAGAACACTTAGAAGGTGCAACAGGTCTACCAAAGAGACTGCTTACACTACGCTTTCCACCATATTCTGGAGTACTGCTGTGCGGCGTGGGATCCGCATCAGGTGGGACTAACGGATGACACCGAAAAAGTACAAAGAAGGGCAGCTCGTTTTGTATTATCGCTAAATAGGGGAGATAGTGTAACAGATATGATACGTGAATTGGAGTGTCAGTCATTAAAACAAAGGCGTTTTTCGTTGCGACGGGATCTTCTCATGAAATTTCAATCACCAGTTTTCTCCTCCGATTGCGAAAACATTCTGTTGGCACCCACCAACATAGAGAGAAATGATCATCACGATAAAATAAGAGAAATCAGGGCTCGCATAGAAAAATTTAAGTGCTCGTTTTTCCCCCATGCGATCGAGAGTGAACCCTCTGCCAGTCACTTTATTGTGAATAGCAGAGTAATCACGTAGATGTAGATGAAATAACAGAGTGGGTCGTTCAGAAGAACTCTGTTACTTTGAACGTAGTTTAACAATTGGGTGTCAGCTGAGTAGCAAATGGATCACGTACATTTTAGCTCTTGTAAGGTTGTCCAAGTCGGCTGTTGGTGATGTGATTACAAATGATAAATGTGGAGGAACAACCAAACTAAACCACAGGCCGACCTGCTGCACAGTTGACCCCAAAAATAGGTCAGCACATGAATTGTAAAATTTTCTAAAATTGTATTCCGGCAGCTGCCAGGCAATAGACCCGATCTCGGCCAATATGCGAATGAAGTAGCCCACTGGGCAGTACTGCTAAAATTTTCTCAAACACTCTAGCCAAACGGGTTTGTGGCACCACCCAAGGACATAGCGCATAAGACAGCTAACGCTTTAACACGTAGTGACCAGCAGCAAAGAAATATCTTGTAACTTGGGGAACACTTACATTCTGAAACTTCCTGGCAGATTAAAACTGTGTGCCCGACCGAGGCTCGAACTCGGGACCTTTGCCTTTCGCGGGCAAGTGCTCTAGCATCTGAGCTACCGAAGCACGACTCACGGCCGGTCCTCACAGTTTTACTTCTGCCAGTATCTCGTCTCCTACCTTCCAAACTTTACAGAAGCTCTCCTGCGAACCTTACAGAACTAGCACTCCTGAAAGAAAGGATACTGCGGAGACATCCCCCAGGCTGTGGCTAAGCCATGTCTCCGAAGTATCCTTTCTTTCAGGAGTGCTAGTTCTGTAAGGTTCGCAGGAGAGTTTCTGTAAAGTTTGGAAGGTAGGAGACGAGATACTGGCAGAAGTGAAGCTGTCAGGACCAGGCATGAGTCGTGCTTCGGTAGCTCAGATGGTAGAGCACTTGCCCGCGAAAGGCAAAGGTCCCGAGTTCGAGTCTCGGTCGGGAAAACAGTTTTAATCTGGCAGGAAGTTTCCTATCAGCGCACACTCCGCTGCAGAGTGAAAATCTCATTCTGGACTTACGTTCTGCTGAAAACTTACTTACTTGTTTCACAAGCTGCGGCATCGTCGCGAAAAAACAGTGACCCCTATATGTAGTAAGTTTCCTTTCATTTACGTCTATGGTCACAAACTGTTTGATAACAGATTACCGGTTTCGGTCTTTAAAAATCATCATCAGATCTGTTTCATAAAAACAAAGTCCTAATTTACTGCAGCCATAGTGGCATTATCAAATGTTAAATGCGGAATCAGCACCAGGATCGTCAAATTAAAGACCGAAACCGGTAATCTGTTATCGAACAGTGTGTGACCATAGACGTAAATTAAAGGAAACTTACTTACTTATGACTGGGTCTAGCAACCCACGCTGAATGCGGTGCCCTGGAGCGCGCAAGGAAAAGTTGAGAAGACGAGTAATGTAGAACAAATCCATTCGTCCCCCCCCCCCCTCCCCCACTCCACCCCTCCCAGCAGCACTACTGCAGAAGCATAGCAATAAAATGGTAAATAAACAGTCCCAGAGGCTCAGGTTACTCATTCGCGCCCACGTTCTGTCAGTGTCTTAAGTTTCAGAGAGACTGTGACCAAGTCTTTGGTGATGAAAATCTGCCGGCCGCCTGCCCGCTGATCGACTTGTCAAGGTCGGGACCGGGGCACGCCACACCAGTGGAGAAGGATCTGCTTGACTTGGAAAATTCACCAAAGTGAGAAGCTGGTGAGCAGCCAGCCCCTTCCCTCTGAGGGACTTCGGCTGATGAACTGCAAGCTGTCTTCATTCAATCTTGGAGAGGCACGCCCTTGCGGCCTCCTAGTCACCTAGACGTCATCAGCCACTGTAGTGGTCGAACCTGGTGGGTGATCAGGGCCATTTTTGCTCGGCATCGAACCTCTAGCATCAGGTACCGCATCCAGGTGCACGACATAGGACCGTGAGTAAGTACATAGGTGTCTAACCTGCCAATATAGCCTGCCAATTTCCAGAGGACGTCAAGGGCGCCATAAGGGTATCAGGGCATTCCACAACCGGCTGCACTTGCACATGCACTTGGTGGCCTACAGGATAAGCGTCACACTGTACATTGATGCTGTAAATAAGTAATTATTAATGCTACACAGTCTCATTTTGTGGCCCAACATGAATCAGTCCTTTCTGTACCATTTCCATTACCCATCCTGATGCCAGCGGATGGTGCTAAGAGGACAATGGTGAAATTTTTAAGTCCAGCAACTGCTGCACCATGGATATGGAGTGTTTCGAGCCGGAATCTGACCAAGTGGTCTTCTTTAGAAAAGTGGCGGTGGCAGTTTCTCTGAAACGAAAGTCATTCTCTCCAGTTCAAGACAGAAACGGAATATCAGCATTGCTGAGCCTCTAGTTCAATTATTTATTAAACTATTGTTCTATGCTAAGCTTCTTATACAGCCTTACTGGGGGGGGGGGGGGGGGGGGGCGGAGAGGGGAAGGGAAAGAGACGAGGATGAGTGAATCTGTTGCACTTTGGGACTACTCATACCGTCAGCGTTTCCTGGCTCGCTCCAGGGCTCCAGGACGAGGAGATTAGTGTTCAACATCCCTTCGGCAATGAGGTTATTAGAGACAGAGAACAAGCTTTGACTAGCGAAGGATGGGGAAGGAAATCGGAAGTGCCCTTTAAAAGAACCGTTCCGGCATTTGCCTGAAGCAATTTAAGGAAGTCACGGAAAACGTAACGCAGAATGGCGGGACGCGGGTTTGAACCGTTGTCCTCCCGAATGCGAGTCCACTGTGCTAACCACTATGCCACTCCAGGGCTCCATTCGGAGCACAGGTTGCCAAATATGGACACGTTTGCAACATATGAGTTCTGCTCCAAGATATAAGTTGTTATTACACTCTTGGTCAAACTGTGTCGCGGTGTTGCCTGTTCTGTGTGATTAACTCGTGGAAAGTATCGCACTCTTGTTGGGATGGAGTGTCTGACGTGGTATAATCTTGTGCTGAGATTTCCATGTAGGTTTTGAACGTGGTCTAACATCTGCCCCATTGAAAATTTACCCTCCTCTGATTCGATAACTTTGTTTAACGAATTCATAAGTTCTAGGTTGAGGATAGCATTAAGGCAAGTAAAATTTGGGTGGGTAATACCCTTACTGACTCTGCTGACCAGAACAACATACTCCGTGTCAGGGTAATGACAATCGTACCATGGAGCATTGCTAGAAGTCAGAAAGGCGGGAATACATCCCGCGTATTTCACACGTCGTACCATTAATGATAACACTGCTTCCCTTCACCTGTGATTGCTCAATTTATCATGTTTCCATTTTGCATAGCAATTTGTCAACAAAAGTTTCTCGGGGAAGAGTGAGTACAGCCAATCCACCATTATCTTTTGAAAGTAAGTATGTATGGTCAAGATTCCCCTTTCGCGACTTGTCTCATTCATTTCCTCCAAAAGCGTACTCACCCTCATGTCTGCACACCGTTCCTTACCAGTCTGCTTGGGCGGACAACAATACTCTCTTGAGCGCATTTCTCTAAATCCGCTAACGACGCAACTACTCGTACGTGACCTTCTGTATTATATGAAATCGACAATACCTTGTGCATCATTATTTGTAGCCATTACCTACATTTCCCCAGATATGGATGAATGGAGGAACACTATATAGATATAGCCCTTGCTCCGTTTGTTCTTACTCTTATCCTAGCCATATGGAAATAAAATGCTTAATTACCTTCTGTCACTGCTGCTATGTGTCCTAATTCTGCTCAGATCTGCTTCTCCACGTGGTGTAATCCGACTGTAGACTTAATCGTGGAATGAACACACGACTAAGCCGTTCATTTACTGCATAATACCTGCCATACCATCACCTTTCTCTTTGCTTCACCAAACTCGTCTGCCAATGCATGGAACAATCTTGGAACGAAGAGTTTACTATCTAGTAAACTTAACTGCCTCTTATCTTCCCCGGGTTGCTATTCAAAAGCTTCTTCATATGCTGGTATGCCGAGTTAGCTCCACCGTTAACTCTGATACTTACCTCACTATGTTCAATATCCCCTGCTCCAAAGTAAAATATCGTGTTTTAGGCCATTTATGACACCTTTCGTAGGGATTACCATTTGCTGGACCTGAACAACTGCATGATTTAATATCTGAACATCCTTCTCATCCGCTGTTCTGTACAAAAGGTTTAGTAACTTTCTTCCCTAATTCAACCAATCTCTCTTCCTCCGAGTTGCGGTCCATGGTACAATATCCATCAGCTAAGACAACTGTGCTCTTAACTTGCTGTAAATAAACTGTGACTCATGGTACTCACCTTGCACTTTCCTAAAATGTCATTTACTAGTGCCTCTTTATATAATTACGAAGAAACATCTCTATTGTTGATTTTAACGTCCAATGAAGGCTCGTAAGCAATAGATCTGACCGCTTCGAGGACATCACACCTGACCTCAACGGCTGAACGACAGCTAAGATATCTGCTTTACCCTCACTGATGTATCACCATACCTGAGGCATCCACACCACCCAGAATGTCCCCTCTAACTAGCCACCTAAGGAAAGCAACGATCCATCTTCCACTCTCTCTCTTAGAGACGGATAGCTAAGGGACAAGCAGAAAACAAGAAACAGTACAAAAACTCATTAACAGTAACCCTACGGTAATAAAAGAAAATCAGGTATGGCATTGAAGTAACGAAACTAATTTCATCGAAACACAACATATGGGAAGTATCAAATATAAACCAAACATTGCATAAAACATTGCGCAGAGCGTAACAATGTAATTGATTAGGTGACTTCAAAGTATAACGCATGTCATGTGCGTTGCGCTGTCTAACTGCCAAAGAGTCTTTTCTCTGCCTATTGCTTCTGTCGGGTCAGTGGTAGATAATTGTAGTACACCATCCACCATACTTTTAAATGAATGTACCCGACTGATGTGAACAACAGACGTTTCGGTAGGAAATAGTAATTTTACATTAACTGGTGAGGTTATCTCCTAGATTAGATATGGTGTGTGACAATGGATCAAGAACTTGTTTGTCTTTCCTTCTGGAGCATTGGAGTTAGTGACCAACATACACTGCCCTGCAAGGTATAGTGGTAGTTTGCCCATGCACCTGTTCGTCTGTTCCTGGCTTTCCAGAGCCTTCCCGTTTGTGTTTTGCACATTTTTACATACAATTCTTCTAGTGAATTTCCATTTGCAATCAGGACCCAACTTAGGACTTAAAATGACATAGGAGCAGGGCATCTTTCCCCCATATATCACCTCAAATCTTGGTATGCCTGTTCCCATATGAGCCTTTGAGTTATACTTGCAAACCACATACAGACAATAGGTGTCACAATCTTTGGTCTAGCATTCCTGTACGGACGTGCTGCATTTTCCATTGGTATGAGGATAGAAAGGACTCATTCATAGCTTCGAAACACGAAACACAAGGCTTAGCCCTTTCATAAGTTCTGAAATGAAGTTCATATCATGATCTGTGATTATGGTATCAGGTAATCCAAACTTCAACATCCAATTGTTAACTAATACAGTACTGGCCTTTTGGTTTGGAATTGCTATCACTGATAAAAATTGTGAAAAACTGTTGATGATCATAAGCACATATCTATTCCCAGCAGGTGCTTTGTTGAATATTCTGAGGATGTCGAGCCCAAGCATTCAAAATGGCTATAAAACCTCTGATATCCTCTGCAAAGGCATTTTATGATGAAAAATTCCACTCTTTATGCACATTGTACACGTCATTTTACATAATGCTTCACGTCGTGCTTTCTATTTCTGAACCAAAATAAGTCTATCTGTTGCTTGTTGGCCACCATGAGTTGACAGCACTTGGTCATGGGTCTGTTGTAAAACTTCCTTTTGAAAAGCTGCTATGACCATGATATGTAGTCTGCCTCTTATGAGTCTATACAACTAATCCTCACGTACGATAAAGTGTGGCTGCGATTTAAAAGCCTGACAGTCTTTATCTTCTGCTTGTGTTGCTGCCGTTCTGGCGTATTCTTGTCTAATGTACTCAACAAGGCTACTTTGAAACTCAGTGTGCCCGCATTCGTGGGTTTCCTACCTGGCTTATGGATGAGATTGCAATCAAGTTCTTTGAGCGTGAGAGCCCAATGTGTTAAACGACCAGATGAGTATGTGTAATCAAGCAACCATTTAGATGATGCTTGAGTCACAAATTTAAATCTTCTACCATAAAAGTTACACTGGAACTATGTTACACCATATATGACCATTAAAATTTCCTGTTTAGTTGTTGAGTATTTATGTTCTGGTTTATTTAATTGCCTGGAAGCATATGAAACTGCTCCGGTTCGTTAACAGTCTGATCTAAAATACAGCTGACCGTTTAGTGAGAATCACTGTGTGATAGGATGAGCTCTTTTTCAAAACTGGACTTAAAATTAATGTCTCATTTCAGTTTTCGAATGCTAGTTGACACTCCTGAATTTTTGAACACTTTTCGAGTAATATCTTCAGAGTTTCAGCAAATTTTGCGAAATTACTTACGAATTCATGGTAGTACTTACTTGATCATTTTATACCACACGATTTGCTATCAAATGTACAGTTCGGCTTTAGAAGTCGTTTGACAACTGAAAATGCTATATTCTCCTTTCTGTGTGAGGTACTGGATGGGCTAAACAAAAAGTTTCAAACGCTTGGCGTATTTTTTGATTTAACAAAGGCATATGATTGTGTTGATCTCACAATATTGCTCCAGAAGTTGGACCATTACGGAATAAGGGGAGTAGCTCACAATTGGTTCACCTCTTACTTTAGCAACATGCAGCAAAAGGTCATTATTCACAATGTTGATAACGACTGTGATGTGGGATCTGAGTTGGGTACTGTCAAGTGGGGGGTGCCCCAGGGATCAGTGTTGGGACCACTCCTGTTCCTTATTTATATAAATGATATGCCCTCTAGTATTATGGGTAACTCTAAAATATTTCTGTTTACTGATGACATTAGCTAGGTAGTAAAGGATGTTGTGTGCAACATTGACTCGGTTTCAAGTAGTGCAGTACATGACCCTAGTTCATGGCCTGTAGAAAATAAACTAACGTTAAATCACAGTAAGAGTCAGTTATTACAGTTTCTAACACACAATTCAACAAAACCTTACGTTTTAATCTCTCAGAACGAGCATATGATTAGTGAAACTGAACAGTTCAAATTCCTAGGTGTTCAGATAGGTAGTAAGCTGTCATGGAAAGCCCACGTTCAGGATCTTGTTCAAAGACTTAATACTGCCATTTTCACTATTCGAACGGTATCGATAGTGAGTGATACTTCCACACTAAATTAGTTTACTTTGCTTATTTTCATTCATTCATTCATTATGTTTTGGGATAACTCTTCCCATTCTAGGAGGATATTTTTGGCTCAGAAACGGGCGGTTCGGGCAATAAGTGGTGTGAGTTCACGAACCACTTGTGGACCTCTGTTCACGAGTCTGAGTATTTTGACATTGGCCTCTCAATATATATATCCCTTATTGTCGTTTCTTGTTACCAATATCAGTTTATTTTCAACTATAAGCAGCTTTCAATCGGTTAATACTCGGTAGAAATCAAACCTCCATTTGGATCGGACTTCCTTAACTCTTGTGCAAAAAGGTGTGCGGTATACTGCTGCATCCATTTTCAATAAGCTGCTACTCGAATTCAAAAATCTTAGCAGTAATCCACGTGCATTCAAATCTAAACTGAAGAATTTGCTCATGGGTCACTCCTTCTATTCTGTCGAGGAGTTCCTTGAAAAATTAAGCTGATTCTCATTGTATTGCTGATAGCGTTTGCTTAAACTTATGGACTGATTTTCTTTCAGGTTCATGAACAATTATTTTTATCTGTTATTACTTTTATGTTGTAAGTTCATGTACTGACACGTTCCATGACCTTGGAGATTTGCTCCCCAATTTGGTCCTACATAACTTGACATGTAAATAAATAAATAAAACCAACAAACGTCTGTGTCTGTTTAGTTGGGCACGGTGAGGCAAAATTTGAATTGAATCTGTAAGACAAGGTGTAACACCTATTCTTGACCTGTTTGTATCTGTATCGATATTTCTTTGTCAGTTTGTAGTGTTGCTTATATAAAATGTTGTATCCATCATGTAAATTCTTTGACTATTTATACACATTTCAGTTATGTGAACTTTTGAGTGATGTTGTTTAAATTATGCTTGTGAATTTAAATATCTACTGGAATAATTGTTATATAATGTACTCTAAATGACTTGGTCCACAGTTGGGGAACTAGGGTAGAATATAAAAGATTTGGGGAAGCCCCGCAGCTACGGAAGTGGCCTGGAGAGTGGAAAAGATGTGGTTGGCGTGGAAGTGGCAACTCGTCCTTTGTGATGGGTAAGGAGTCTGGGCTGAGCAGTGCTGCGGTTAACACCTTGCTTGCAGTAGCGGATCATTTTGGCTCATTCTGGAGTTTTGAGGCCAGAAGACCTTAAGCGCAGTATTTATGGGCCTCCGATGCTGCATTTGATGATACCATTATCATGGCGTGGTTTTTGGCGTTATAAATATAATTCTGTCGCCAGGAAGATATGTAATATGGAGAGGCCAAGAGTACTGCCATGATTGCTTCGCCGCCAGTTGACAGCCACTGCAAATTGCGCCAGCAGTACCATCAGCCTTCCACTAAATTGTTTGTATTTGGCACTCTGTAAATGGACCTGATATTTGAGAAATTTGTTGATTTTGATAATAATCGTGGTGTTACTAAAAACTCTATCGTCCACCCGTGATTATCCCAATTCACAAACATGAACAGGAATCCTATCCTAGTGAATTTAATTCTGAGTGTCTTAATTTATTATGAGGAAGTAGTTGAACTTGAATTTAATGTTGTCTTGTCATTTGCAAAGCCAATTATACTTTTGATTGAGTCAAAAGACTGCTTACGAAACCACATTTGTTACTTAATGAGTTATAGTTTTTTGTGCTTTACTTAATTAGTAGTGCATGATAAGAATATTTGCCATGTCTCATACATAACGAGCATGGTTCTTCGAACCATGAAAGTTTAGGGGTCCTCAGGCATTTGGCTAGCCAGTTAATGAAGCAATTCAAAAGGCTTCTTCAGAACCAGTGTAGTTAGATTTGCATTCTGCTTGGTTGCTTCAAACTGAGTATAAGAAAGAACTATTTACTGTGTTATCTATTCTAACGAATGTCAGTTAATGCACAGGCGCAGAGATCCTGTACTAAGCAATGAAGTTATAGATTATGATCATTAGCAGACCCCCTGATATAAATTCAGAATCAATTCAACCTATCCCCCGTTCAGTATTACTACTAGTTTTATGTGTGTCGGTAACTGGTTTTAGAAACTGTTACACCTAGTTCATTTAAGGTTGTAACCTCCCCACAAAAATAATAATTAAATGAATTTTAAATATTGTAACCTCTGAACAAAATTGGTTCCCATTCATAATCTCAGTGCAGAAATACATTCACATTCAATGTACCCACAAAATTCTTTTCTCATTTAATGTTAAGTTCGAAACAGAAAAATTCCGAAACCACAAAATAATAAAAAAATTCAGTAACCTGGTAGATTTTATGACGACAGCAGCGCTGCGCCTCAGCCCTGTATTCTGAATTTAAAAAAAGCAAAAATTCTTACCTCAATAAAAACTGCGAATATATCTGCTCTTACATAAAAAATTTTCGGCACAGCTCCGTGCAATGCTGGCCTATGCTTTGTGATTCATGAAAGGAAAGATAATCCATTGAATAAAATCTTTAAATTGAAATGAATTCTTTTTTTTTAAGTCACTTTATATTATAAAATTATTATTGGGGCATTTTTTAAAAGAAATTGGATGACAGTTAACATACATTACTAGATATGCGCAAGACTGCTTCTTTACCTTCTACAATAATACTCATCTTCCAGAGTCCCGACCAGAGCAGACTGCAGACAAGCGCAGACACGCGCAGACTACTGCCGACTACTGCCGACTCACGCAGACTACTGAAGACTAATGCCGACTAGCGACAAGCAACAACTAACTACATACTGCTCTCTGGTGCAACAAATTTTTCCTAATTAACTAAGTTTACAATCACAGAATATATACTTATATATAAGTGCAGAACATGAAATAAAATATAGTGCACATGCACTGAATACAGAACACATCAAGCAATGACAAAATGTGTACACAATGAGTACAAAACATATTAACAAATGACAAAAGTGCACACGCACTGTAGTACAGAACATATCAGGAAATCACAAAATGTATAAGCAATGAGTACAAATCATATTAACAAATGACAAAAGTGCACACGCACTGTAGTTTTTTTTACTATTTTACAAGAACTAGGATAGGAAAGGGAAGGATTGCATCATGGTTGTAGCACATTAAGTTGCACGTAGCTGCACTGAAAGTCCATATCTTTCTGCAGAAGCACAACACCAAGTGAGACAATCTGAAGTTCTTTTCCCTGAAGTATTAATCAGTGTAGCCAAGACACTGAAATGTCGTATTAATATTCCATGTTATCATTTTGGTAGTACATTAGGTACACCAAACAGTGGGACCATAATAACATTTCCATCGCTCAAGGTGGTGGACAGCATGTCGTGTCAACACCACGTTCTTGTAAGGTACACCAACGTAGAATTAGTGCAAAAACCAAATATAGTGCTCCATGATCATGAGGATAGACAGGACAAACGGATATTGCAGTAATTTCTGGTAATTAGGTCAAAAGGTGAAGGACATTAAGTCTTATGTCAGTCATCATTGATAATTACACTAATTCGTGGCACTCATCGCCCAGTTACTGAACATTTCTGTACCATGTATGAAGTATTACAGAATAATGTTCATATGTAATCTGTTTACAGAGAACATTGGCACTCATTGATCAGTTACAAATCATCAGAAGTCATCAGTCAAAACAGGAGCTAATGAGTGTAGCTTCAAGCTACTGGTATTCATATATATAGCATGAAAGTGACATAATATAAATTTAAAATATAAGGA
This sequence comes from Schistocerca piceifrons, assembly GCF_021461385.2. Taxonomy (NCBI): domain Eukaryota; kingdom Metazoa; phylum Arthropoda; class Insecta; order Orthoptera; family Acrididae; genus Schistocerca; species Schistocerca piceifrons. The sequence goes on from NC_060143.1 coordinate 370,961,359, forward strand.
ACAGTGGCATTCATTGGTCAGCAAGTATTGAATATTACAAAACATTTTTCATCATTCAAGTGACATACAACATATTTAAAATAATTATTGGCACTCCTTGGTCAGTTACAAAACATCACAAGTCATCATACAAACCCGAGTTAATAAGTGTAGCATCAAGCTACTGGTATTCATATACATATCATGTAAGTGACATAATACAAATTTAAAATATAAGAAACAGTGGCATTCGTTGGCCAGCAAGTATTGAATATTACAAAACATTTTTCATCATTCAGGTGACATACGACATATTTAAAAATAATTATTGGCACTCATTGGCCAGTTACAAATCATCAGAAGACATCAGTCAAACCAGGAGCTAATGAGTGTAGAGCATGCATGCATTATTACAAAATATCATTCACTATTACTTAGAACTCATCATTCAAGTGACATAAGACATATTAAAAATGTAACATACTGTAACTATTACTCAAGTCTGTCGTTGGAAAACATCATTCAGTATTACTCATAACTCTGTTAAACTGGTAACAGGCCGGCCGAAGTGGCCGTGCGGTTAAAGGCGCTGCAGTCTGGAACCGCAAGACCGCTACGGTCGCAGGTTCGAATCCTGCATCGGGCATGGATGTTTGTGGTGTCCTTAGGTTAGTTATGTTTAACTAATTCTAAGTTCTAGGGGACTAATGACCTCAGTAGTTGAGTCCCATAGTGCTCATGGCCATTTTTTTTTTGAACTGGTAGCATTATTTGGGACTGGTAATACAATTTTTTTTTTTTTTTGCTAGCAATGCATTGCGTTGTGATCGATAATTTATTGCTGGGGCATAACAATATTTGCTTTTGACTTAATGCTGCAAATGAAGATGCGTAACATCATTTGTCATGAGTCAGCTGTGGCAAGGTTATGAAACTAATAGAGTATATGTGATCACGTTCATGAATGACACAGGTTTAACGACCAACTGCTTATAGAACATTAATTTCATGAATAATTTCTCCTGCAAAAAATACAAAATGGATTATTAAGCTGAAAGAAGAAACGCATATTATGTTGAAAAAAAGTGAACTTCGAATTAACAGGTAATGATGGTTCAAATGGCTCTGAGCACTATGGGACTTAACATCTGTGGTCATCAGTCTCCTAGAACTTAGAACAAATTAAACCTAACTAACCTAAGGACATCACACACATCCATGCCCGAGGCTGGATTCGAACCTGCGACCGTAGCGGCCACACGGTTCCAGACTGAAGCGCCTTCAACCGCACGGCCACACCGGCCGGCAACAGGTAATGAAATGTGTATTAAATATATATGTTCTCTAGCTGTCCTTTCCAAAGCCTTCAGTCGTCATACCATGCGACGTAAGACATACTGTCAAGACGAACTGCAATAAATACTTAAATAACTCCATAGCATAAATACATGAACTTCAACGTTATCCTCATCTGCAAAGAAAAACTTCATTATATCATTACTATTATCACCCGCAAAGAAAAACTTTATTATCCATATTAGAATATTCTGCATCACTATTCATCATCATTCATTATTATCTGCAAAAAAGTCACTTCATTATTCATTATACAACTATTCATAGTATAGAGTTCCTTATTTCTAGCATATTTCATCACTAAAACTAAGATGTATAGTTCTGTCTCACAGCCTGCATCAATCGCCTCGTATTCTGAAAGAAAAAAAAATTAGTTAAGACTGCTAGCATACAATGTGTATAGTATATTCTTGTTAATGCTTGTTAATTCTGATCCATTTACTCTTCGTGACGAGGTATTGTATCTTCTTTCGTTCATTTCGAAGGTGAAATTCCCATTTCATAGTAATCCACTGTGGTTTGTTTAATTTATTTCTTTTACACGTAATTGCTTTCTGAAAATGATGAACAATGATTAAAGTCTTGCATTTAAATCATATACCCATTAAATAAAATCTGGTTTATAGTGATATAATTAAGCATACAGCATAGCATGACAGAAAACGTAATATGTCAAAAACATAGACAGTGTGCAGGTGCAAAATGTACACAGTGTGTCACAATGTAGCAGCAAAAAAATGTAAAATAATCACGATGTTGAGATATCATAAGACAAAATGTCAAAGTCAACAGGTGTTTGTTACATCTTAAATATTTCATAGTGCATACAAACAAAACCGGAAAACAATCATACATACATGAAGAATGGAAAATGTGCACGGTTTGATGTGTAACGACAAGAAAAGCGACCTGCTAACCTTACCTTGCCGGGCACTTGCCAAGAAAAAATACGATAATCATCAGTAAGTAGTCGCATAAATATAATTGCATAAGTGGTCATAAAATGTGTAAGTTCATCTGGAAAAATGTGCACGGTCTGATGTGTAACGACAAGAAAAGCCTGTGTCGGATAGAGAGTGCGTACGTACTAATATCTTCTGTCCAATGTGGAAGTCACGCCGTGTACAAACCTGTTTTTGCTATCTTCTCCGGCGCTCTGCGGCACGTTTGATGTTGTTCAGCGCAATGCAATTATTTCATGGTGTCGTAGTCGACGAGTTGTAGGAGAGGTTACTAATTCATTAATTTTGTTAGGTGGTTCAAGATTTTTCAGTATAACAGACGGAGATAGCATGGTAGATTCATTTGGTATGGAATTAATTACATCTTGGAATGAGAGTATGTGTGTGTCCCAATCAATATGTCTTTTATGGCAGTATATTCTACACAGTTTACCAATTTCTTTCATTAGTCGTTCACAAGGGTTCGAAGAAGCATGGTACCTGGATATATAGATCGGAGAAACGTTTCTAGCTCGTAACATACGTGTCCATATAGCAGATCGAAACTGTGGTCCATTGTCGGAAATTACTTTCAATACATGCCCTACATGAAACAGAAAATGTTTTACAAATGCTTTCTAAACAGTTTTAGCAGTAGCTTTGCGTAACAGAGTGAAGGTAACAAATTTTGAAGTGAGTTCAACAGCGACAAAGATGTAGCAAAAACCTCTATTAGTTCTGGGAATCGGACCAAAAATGTCTACAGCGGCCATGTGTCTCAATTTAACAAGTACAATGGGACGTAATGGAGGAATATGTGAAGTAATATCTGACTTAGCTTTCTGGCAGATTTTACATGACGCTAAAACTCATCGAATACGTTTCTCCATGTTGGTAAAATAACAGTTCTGTCTCAGTATAAGAAAACATTTTCTGGCTCCGTAATGTGCGTAACTTAAATGAGTATACCTGATTAATTTGTTAACAAGTTCGTCAGGAATGCATAATAACCAATTGTTGCTGTCAGGGTGAGAGCGGCGAAACATAATGTTATTGCGTACAGTGTAATGGATTCCAATAGTAACATTATTCCTATCTTGCCAAAGGTGTTTAATTTCTTTCCATACGTTGTCTTTACTCTGCTCTTGTGCTATGTCTTGTAATGACGACGAAATGAAATTTTCAAATGCAACTTGTTGAATGTACATGACGCTGAAATTTGCTTTGCAGAAGTTGGTTGCGATGTCTTGCTGATTGTTGCTGAGAGAACGGGATAGTGCGTCTGCTACAATATTTTGTGTACCGGGAATGTGAACAATTGTAAAATTAAATTCCTGTAAATAAAGTTTCCATCTACTTAATCCGTCGTGTGTAAATTTAGCGGAAAGTAAAAACTGTATACCTCTATGATCTGTGTAAACGGTCGTATGTCTTCCATAAAGAAAATGCCGAAATCTCGTAAAAGCCCATACAACACATAATGTTTCAAGTTCTGTAACAGAATAATTGCTTTCAGCAGGTGACAGAATGCGACTCGCAAAGGCTATGTTTTTAATTACTGTAGTGCCATCTTCTTCAATTTCCTGAAAAATGTGTACGCCTAAAGCGGTGTTAGAACTGTCGGTGGGAATGGAAAAATTTCTAGTAAGATCTGGATGTGATAAAAGTGGTGCATTCAACAAAGCTTGTTTCAGGTTCACAAATTCAGAATGTGCTTGGCTATCCCAGGACCAAATAGTGTTTTTACCTGTCAGTTGACATAATCTAGGGGTGTCTAAAGCAGAGTAATGAATAAATTTACGAAAACAAGTTAATTAAACCCAAAAAGCTGCGTAGTTGTTTCTTCGTCGTAGGAACAGTAATGTCACGTAAAGCTTGAAGTTTTTCCGGGTCAGGCGCAATGCCCTCTGCTGAAATTACATGTCCAAGAAATTTTATAGAAGTTTTGCCAAAGTGCGATTTACTGAGATTAACTTTGAGTCCTTGTGCACGAAAAGTTCGTAACAGTTGTTCAAGAATCAGATTGTGTTCAGACCAGTTAGCTTCTGCAATAAGAATGTCGTCTACATACGTTGTGATTCTGTGTTTAAGTTCTGTCGGAAGTATTGTATTCAAACTGCGAATAAATGCTGCTGAAGAAATAGTTAAACCGAACGGTAATTTACAAAATTGATAACAGTCACCAAAACACAGAAAAGCCGTGTACTTTCTGCAGTCCGGATGGAGTTTAATTTGCCAAAATCCCGATTTCAAATCTAATGTGGAATAAATAGCAGTACCATGAAATTTCTGTAGAAGTTCTTCTAGTGACTGTGGGCGATCTGTTTCATTAATAATAATGTCATTGATGTGTGACGAATCAAGTACGAGGCGAAGTGAACCATCCTTTTTCTTAACAATATGGAGCGGGTTTATGTACGGACTAACTGCCGGTTCAATAATTCCTTGGTCAAGCATAGCTTGCAATTCTTTCTTAACTTGCTCTCTGTGAATATACGGAATGGGATAATGTTTGGCTTTAAATGTGTCGTGCTGTTTAACTTGAAATTCATACATAAAACCAGACATAGTATCAAGAATGTTGTCAAAAACTGGAGCTTGCTGTAAAAGAATTTTGCGTAGTTGCGTGCGTTCGTCGTCTGTATTTGCACTGCTCTGTTTAACTTTATCAGAAATCATCTGTATAACGTCATAGTCGGCTTCGTCTGGAGTATTATAGTTGTGTACGTACGTATCTGTGAACAATGTGGAATGACAGTCTATGTTACGTGATGCGGAAATGACCTCTGTACGATTAATTGTTTGTTCTTCTGCAGATAAAGAATGCTGAAATTCTAAAGCCAATTGTACATTTTCATCCTTTAACATTAAATAGGAGTTTTCAAAGTCAATAATTGCGTCGTGTTGTACCAGAAAATTAGTACCTAAAATAACGTCTGTCGTCAATAAGTGAACAATCCAAAAATTTGAGTGAAATGTATGACCTGCAATACAAAATGATAAATGTGTCTGTAATTTTACATCTACTCCTTTACTACATACTGCTCCTTTTACTTTAGTTTTGCCTAATGGTAATGTAGGATAGCTATTCTCTTTGTTACATTCGTTGAAAGTTTCCTTATTTATAACTGACATAGGAGATCCAGAATCGATTACTGCTGAAAATTTTGATGATCCAATTTTTACTTCGATGACAGGGTTGAAATGGTTTTTTGCATAACTGGTCTTTCCTGCAAAAGAGTGTCTCGGATGTCGTCAAAAGTAATAACATTTTCGTGAACAAGATTCTGCGTGTCAAAAGTATTGCTTGGGTTACTGGAAGATGCAATCTGTACTGTATCTAGTCAAATTCTATCTGACGTGCTATTATTTTCGGGAGGATGCTGTGGCATTTCCACTATTTGTACTGTTCTGTTATTTCTTCCTGACGTATTATGTTCGGGATGATATCTACTATCTGGTTCATTCATAATAATATGTTGTTGCGGATGATTCTGCTGCTGGTAAGACCGACTGTTATTAAAGATACGCTGAAAATTGTGCTCATTACTTTTACGTCTGTCATGATAGTCATTTCTATACGGTGCATTGCGACAGAAATTGAAATGGTGTGTTTTCTGTACGTACTGATTTCCTTGTTGCTGTGCATTACTATTTGTTGGAGCTGACGCTATACGTGTAGGCGGCGAAACATTAAAGCTTGGTTGACCTTGTACATTACATTATTGGTTAGGTATGCTAACCGTTTGGTTTTGTTGCTGTTACAGAGAAGAACCTCCATTGTTACCAAAATGCGTTCGCTGTTGCTGATAATTTTACACATACTGATGATTAAACTTTTGTCTGTTATTAAAGTTATGCTGGTAGTTCTTGCCATTTCGGGAGTGTTAATAAAAAAATTGTCACTTTCGGTAAAACTTGTCTTATCAGGTTTTCTTTACACGTTCATAATTATAGATAGATCGATAGCTGAATAGCTGTTTAGATAGATATAAAGGATAGTGGAAGAGAAAGCAGCAGTGCAGAAAACTAAAGATGAAATAGCACTACTACGGGTCGGGGCCCCGTGCACGCTACAGCACATATTCATCGAAGCGTAATGAATCCCCTGAGGTCAATTACGCGCTGCAAATAAATTTTAGTTTCTGCGTTACAGGCAATGCCGGTGAAAATTCAAAAGCATATTGCTGTATGCATGCCAATTCTAGTTTCTGCATTACACGCCAAGCTGGTGAAAGTACAAAAATAAATCGACGTATCCAGTTCAGAGCGTGTATCTGTGTTCTGTCATTATTAAGCACTCTAAATTTTCTCACGGATAGAAAATGCTTGTAATCAAAATTATCGTCTCTGTATGTCTGAACAGGTTCAGGATTGTATGAGAATCTATTTGTCTGTGATTGTTCGGAATCTAAGTCACGTACTCTCCGTAAATTACCTAAATTATACTGGCTGTGTGAGTGTGACAAATGTTTGGAATGTGCCGTATGCTGTGATGTGTTAAAGGCTGAAACATTTTTCATCTCTGTCACTTCTTGCTGTAAAGTTGACAATTTTCTACGTAATGTATTGTTGGACGAATCTATCTCACTGATCGTCTGCTGTAAATTTTGGAATTCAGGTGTTTGATTAAACGAAATCGGTGAAGTATCGTCTGATTTGCTGTCATTATTACTTTCGATAATATCAATACGACTGGCCAATTCATCATATTTTTCAGTCAGTATTTTTACCTGATCATCGTTTTTAGTGTCACAAGTATTAATTTGTTTTTGTATTTTACGTGTGGTTTCGTTCAATTTTTTAACGTCTGATTTGATGACATCGGAATCCTGTATTAGTTCTAATTGATTAAGTCTGTCGGTCACTGTCTGAAAGTCTACTGTGTGTGTGTCTGTTTTTGCCTTAAGATCGGAAATCTCATCACGCAGTTCGGTGTTCAACTGTTTGATAGTATTAATTTCGTCTGATACAGTAGCAATACTGTTGTCTACGTATGTTTTTGCTTTCGTAAACAATTTACGTTTATCTTCCTGTCTCTGTGCGGTAATTGTTTCCATCACTTGTCGCTTTACTTTACTCTGTTCCTGTATAAATTTACGGTAACGCGTTTCACTGTTTTGTAATTGGTGATTAAAACGTTCGTCGATTTGACTGCTGTGTTGGTCGAATTTCGCGTCTACTTTTGCATCCAGTGTGTGCGAAAGTTCTGCTGACATTAATTTAAACTCGTCGCGTAACTGTGTTGCGTTTTCAGAGCATTGTTTAGCGACTGCACTAATTTCGTCTCTAAGTGATTCTGTTGCAGCTGTTTGCGTATTCCTTAATTCTTGAGCAACAGATCTAATTTCTTCACCACTTTTCCTAGCACAAGCCTTAATTTCCTCACGTAATTGTTCTTTAGTATCACGACATTGCGCGGCAACGGCTGTAATCTGTTCACAAAGCTGTCTGGAATTGTTGTCTAATTTTTCATTAAGGTTGTCATGTTTTTCATTAAGTTGTTTGAAGCTGTTGTCTTGTTTTTCATTAATTTCATTAATTTGTTGTTTGACATTTTCACTAAGTTGTTTGTGATTGCTGTCTTGCTTATCATTCGACAGTTTGGTATTGCTATCTATTTTTTCATTCATTTGTCGTAATAATGCCATAACTTGATCCCAGACAAAATTATCGGCTCTATTCTCTGTACTGTGTAATGGTGTATCTGCATTTGTCACGTTTTCTGTAACCATTTGGTTATTCTGTAATTCTTGAAAAGGTTTGCCAAACGGATGTGCACTGTTAGTCACTACCTCGGAATCAAATAAATCAGTCGTACTTTGAGTACACTGTTCATTTTCGTTAGAAAAATTTATCTGATCACAATTCAAATTCTGCAAATCGGGTGTGTTGAACTCGGCAGCGTTCATTGTAACAGAACGTGCCGCGTCATCAATTGTCGTTAAATTGACAGACGACACAACTGAATTTATTTGTTCATCATTAGGATCAAAATCATTACTAGTGGTCGGTACGCACTGATTGTCTACAATTAGGGGATTATCATCATTACACTGAGTGTCGCAAGTATTATCGGTCAAATTATTAGAGTCGGCTATTTCACTCATTGCACATCGCGATGTACTAAGAGTTTTTCGCGGCATTTTTCACAAATCAAAATTAAGCACAAATGAAACAAGGACAATGCAAAATAGAACAAACAATTACAACAAAGAGCAACAAATTGCCGATGATCTGTGAAAGAAAGAGTGACAAATAAGTAAATGCGTTGCGGCAGATGCGAACTACGTTTAAGTAAATAAGAGCAGATATATGACTACTTATCAGAAGATTCACAAAGAAATACGATCCTGACCGGATGTCCCCACAAAAAGAATAATTAAATGAATTTTAAATATTGTAACCTCTGAACAAAATTGGTTCCCATTCATAATCTCCGTGCAGAAATGCATTCAGATTCAATGTACCCACAAAATTCTTTTCTCATTTAATGTTAAGTTCGAAACAGAAAAATTCCGAAACCACAAAGTAATAAAAAATTCAGTAACCTGGTAGATTTTATGACGACAGCAGCGCTGCGCCTCGGCCCTGTATACCGAATAAAAAAAAAGCAAAAATTCTTCCCTCAATAAAAACTGCGAATATATGTGCTCTTACATAAAAAATTTTCGGCACAGCTCCGTGCAATGCTGGCCTATGCTTTGTGATTCATGAAAGGAAAGATAATCCATTGAATAAAATCTTTAAATTGAAATGAATTCCTTTTTTTTTAAATTACTTTATATTATAAAATTATTATTGGGGCATTTTTTAAAAGAAATTGGATGACAGTTAACATACATTACTAGATATGCGCAAGACTGCTTCTTTACCTTCTACAATAATACTCATCTTCCAGAGTCCCGACCAGAGCAGACTGCAGACAAGCGCAGACACACGCAGACTACTGCCGACTACTGCCGACTCACGCAGACTACTGAAGACTAGTGCCGACTAGCGACAAGCAACAACTAACTACATACTGCTCTCTGGTCAGAGACTTTCGTAAGTCTTGCCTGTTGAAGGCAGCGCATACATCGCATACCTCTTACAAGGTAAGTGGTGTTGAGACGCGTCGGCCGGAGTGGCCGAGCGGTTCTAGGCACTACAGCCTGGAACCGCGCGATCGCTACGGTCGCAGGTTCGAATCCTGCCTCGGGCATTGATGTGTGTGATGTCCTAAGGTTAGTTAGGTTTAAGTAGTTCTAAGTTTTAGGGGACTGATGACCTCAGAAGTTAAGTCCCATAGTGCTCAGAGCCATTTGAACTTTTTTTTTTTTTTTTTTTTTTTTTTTTTTTTTTTTTTTTTTTTTTTTTTTTTTTTTGCTGAGATGCGTGTGTTTCTGTTTACTATCTCATTGGCCATTTGTTAGTAGCTCATTTTAGGTTACTGCGGTGTAGTATGAGCAGTTATAAGGAAATAGTTTAATGTGAGTGTCAAGTAAGGTTAGGTTAGCCTTAACACTGCTTTCTGCTTTATCATTTTTGCTTAACACAAGGATGCCTAATTAGACTGACGACCGGTTTTAATATATAATGTTACAACTTACGTTTGTGCTAGGAGAACGTCTGTTCCTGCCCCACCGTTTACTGTTGTTTATACTTTGCGGGAGTGTTTTGGAAACGTATCCCCGTTTGATTGCTCTGTTTCTATTAGGTTATCTCACGGTCACAACTATAAAAAATTCTTCGCAGAGGTATAACGTTAGCATATATTGCCGATTCAAGATTTCTGTAATGTTAGGGATTGCGCAAGCATCTGCGACAGTTTTCGCATTCAGATACCTAAAATCACAACTAAACCGATATTTCTTCGTTCCATCCAATGATTTATTAGGTACGATGATCATGTTCGCTCTTTCATTGAGTTCCATGATCGCATGTGGTAGTTGCTGTTCAATGTACTCCTGCATTAGTGGCTGTAAATATCGCACTGTGTGATATGGTTTGCTGTCAATCAATGTACTTTCCTCTGTGAGTGTAAAGTGCTGAGTTACTGGTAATCTCACATCTGTAGAAAACAATTTACTAAATTTCAACAATACTTCCTCCACAGCTGTGCAATCACTGCCCTTCAAGTGACCACTTTTCCCATAACGCTGCTGCATTGAGAGTTTGGCTACAGCTTACACCCAAACTCGACTTATCGAAGTCATCTTCCTCTAATGCCTCCAGAGCGGCTATCACTATACCCCTTGACAGTCTAACCAAATTATTTATGCTAACTGGAACCATATATTCTCCATTAATATTACTCGCCTGGCCTTGTTTTCTGTCCAAAGAACAATGTAAACCAACCACATCTTCATTGCTTCAGTGTGGCTCAACCCCATATTAGTTCCCACCAGGCAAAGCGCCATGCACTGAAATGCAAACTACTTTTCGTATACCTGCTGGTATTTTACACTGTTGATCAATCTTTAATGAACTCGTTTAGAGTTTAGGTGGCGTCACCTTCATGGCAAGTAATCTTAGCGACATTGCTTCGTTTGCCACTATGTCCCTCAACTGAGAGAACGTTTTACTGATGTCAGCCATTTCTTAAAGATAAATCCCAGCACTGTGTTTTTAGGGAAAATGTAGCCAGAGAATCACTGCCGAACCATCACCCACGTATGGCAAATCTTACATACATTCAGTAAATTCAGTTTTCCTGACAATGAAATGAAGTACCATCGAACCCATTGGTTCAACGCTCTTATTGCCAACTCTACGAAACTTATATCGTGGTGGCTCAAGGCTCACACTGCTCACCAGTTGCAGACTGATAATGGACATGTGCTCCCCCATTTCTACAAGAAACCTTTGTTCCACAACATACACTAAGCCCACCAAGCAGTGTTTCATCCGTGTACTAACTTGTACAGTCTAACTGCTTTCCGACAGTCTAACGCTTCCGCTTTGAGTTTAACGGCTGCTTCTCCCGAGGATGCTTCATATTTTTTCTACTCCGACAACTGACGTTCGGTAGCTCACTTCCTCACACGAATGACACACCGTCTGCCGACGCCGTTTCTGTATATGGCCCTTACGTCCACACTAGTAACATTTGACTTCCGAAGCGATTACACGCAGATCTACCCGCTGCTTACTGCCTCTTCTAATGTGATGCAATTCTAACAGCTGCTCGTAAATCCCTAGGATTCTCAGTATGAACTCTTCATGACACATGTGAGGTTATTCCGCGCTAGAAAACCTCTATGTGTTCTGCTTCCTGTAGGAACACTCTGTTCTCCTTCACGTTCTGGGTAGGCTCATACGTCTGCGTATTGACTTGGCTAATCCTGTCTGAAAAGATTTCCAGTGATTCATTAAGTTTCAAAGAGTACTGTGTTCCTCGTTAAAAACCGTGTACCGTTTTTTTTAGGTTATGCTGGCGTAGTCCAGCGACCAGCGGCTGAAACGCCTGTGCCTTAGAGAGAGTCTCATCATATAATATATATGTTTCAGCTTTCCCTATAAATACAAGTTAACCACGTAAGGGGTTACTTCAACTGACCAAACGCTCATCGCAGAAGTTGCTGTAACTCCACTAACGAATACTGACACGTCTTCCGTTGCTTTACCCGAAGAGGGACTGGTACGTGCGACAACAGTTGGATCAACAAGAAGAAGATAGCCCCAACTCTGCCTTATTTTTTCCCTGACTCAGACTTTGAAGCTGAACGGCTTCCAAATACTCAAATCTATGAAGAAGTTTCTTATGATCCTGCTTTTGGCCTGAATTTTCATTTGATAGCACCAGTATTTGCTCTCTTAGTGCAGCAGCAAACTCGATAGTAGTGACTACATGCATTTCTTCCATTTCGCGTACTTTACTGCCACTGCAATTAATACCCAAAATAACCAAATAATGTGCTCACATACTCAAAAAAACACTACAAACTAATTTTCTCGGTGTGTCATCGTCCATTTCACTCCGAACAACTGCAAGCCAAATGATCAACTAATTTACACTTACAACATGTGGATGCCACAACTTTAGTGCATGGCAACTCGCGCTCTGTAAGACTGCAAAACTGACACCTTATTGTCACTAGACTATCGTATCTACCACAAACCTTAATAATGGTAAGTCCACGGGTTCACGTGGCTTCACAAAGACCTAGAACGTAATGTATACGGTAATCACACTTTAAAACTAATAAATGATAACACATACAGAATGAAAAAGAAACGAAGTGAAGCTCGCAGCAGAACATTGTACTGAGCAGATACTGCTGAAATAGATGTACGCTAAGTATCGGAGTACGGAATCTTTATTACTCGATACCAAACTACAGCGTCAGGGTGCCGAAGTTATCCAACGATTGTCGCACCAAAGAGCAGCGTTTGGTCGTTGAATGAACACTTCTCGACGTATACTGTCGTGTCTGTATGTGTAACGACTACTAACTGACTTCAACTGTAGTGATACAGTTTATTCAGGACCACTTCGCAGTAAGATAGTTGAGAGAAATGGTGCGAGAGAGGGCAGATTTACGCCGGGACGGACACTAAAACAGCGGCAGTATTAGCGAATCTTTACTCCCAGCATCGGCGTGCGGTGCGACGACCACTCTGTAGGCCACCTAGCGAGTGTGCAAACGCAACTTGCTGTGGAATGCGCTGATGCCCTGACATTTGTTGTCGTGTGTTGTTGTGGCTACTAACGCGAAGCCGTATGGCACGCAAGCAGTTTAGCATTTTGTTTCGATTAAATTAGTTTCATAGACTCATAGTGAAGGAATGCGCGGATGCAGGAAATGTTATAAAAGAAATCGAAAAAGGACGACCAAAAGTTTCCGTTTGAGGACGTTGCTGCAGCCTACATACAACGTAGCGCGACTCCGATTCAGGTACATAATCACCGACATCTAGGCAAGGGGCCAGTATCGGAATCGTGACTTTCCGACCTGCACGTATTAAATGCGGAAACGTGAATTATGGCCACGCTATTGCCACATGCGTCCAAACAAGACTAATGTGCAGAAATTCTTTTCTGGCAGTCTACGGGCAAACACCGGTAGAGATCCATCGCAGAATGCAGATTGTGTATGGGGCGCTATGTCTGTAGAAAACCACCGTTATGCAATTGTGAACCAAGTTCCGTGTACTCGCGATTCGACTCAAGACACAAGAGGCAAGCGTGGTAAGCCAGAAGTTACGCCAACTCAAGTGGGAAACACTCGAGCATCCGCCCTACAGTCCTGATATCTCACCAGGTGATTATCACGTCTCTGGTCCCTTAGAAGGGTAGACGACTCCTGTCGAGCAGACAGATGCGGGCTTCTTCAGGCAGCAGGACAAAGTGTTTCACCAAACAGGAATCTTCTACCTTGTGCAACTGTGGGACGATTGTCTCAATGCTGACGGCGATTCTGTCTGCTTGGCATCTGTACAGCCTGCTAACGCAAAATGTTTGATCGCCACATATAATTTCGTGTGGCTCAATAGTCGAGTGTAGGTCTTTCAATTGGACGCCACTTCGGCTGTTCGCATGTCCCTGGTATAACCCAGTTATCCAACTGGCGGCAGGGGACCTAAAGCATAAACCTGGAATCCGAACCACAAGTAGTTCCCGACGACTCTTTAACCTGTTGAAAGGCGTAGGTTAGATAGCAGTAGATTCAAAGTTTCCGTGACCCGACGAATATTCATTACGGCGACATACTAGTTTACAGTCACGCACTTTACCACCGGACATTCAAAAAGAATACGTAATACATTCAAGGAAAGGAGATACGCTGCTAACCATTCAACACACCATAAGTGACATTTTATGCAAGGATATGCAATAAGCTTAAAACACATTTCAGTTTAAAAGGAAAAAGCAACTTTCTTACAGAAATGTAAATGTACAACACACTGAGGTACATTTTATGTAACACTACCGTCGTTTGATTTTAATAGAATAAACATGTTTATCGCTTTTACTAAGAAATTCGTCCATGGAGTCTGATTTCGCCATGATAAATCCTTTAGGCTCTTATAAAACTGAGCTTCATTAATAGCCAGTCAGTCTGTAATTATTGGAAGTTATTGAAAATGTGTTCAAAAATCGTTCAAATGGCTCTGAGCACTATAGGACTTAACATCTGAGGTCATCAGTCCCCTAGAACATAGAACTACCTAAACCTAACTAACCTAAGGACATCACACACATCCATGCTCGATGCAGGATTCGAACCTGTGATGGTAGCGGTCTCGCGGTTCCAGACTGAAGCGCCTAGAACCGCTCGGTCACACCGGCCGGCTGGTGAGTAATCAATTCTGGATGGAAGTGTAGGATTAATTTTATAGGATGGGTTATTGGTTTTAAAATATATTTGTTATTTATGACAAATTTCACTAAGGAATAAGAATAATGAGAAGCAGTAGTTAATAGCCCCAGCCCCCTTATTCAAACCTCTGAAGGGCGCTCTTCAATTCACAAGAGAAATAACTATTATTACACACTTTTGGAGGTGGAAAACATTATCTTGGCTTCACGAGCCATTACCAGAAATGATTCCTTGTATCCCGTGTGGCATTGTGGAATGAAAGTACGCGGCAAATGCTAGTCTTTTTTAAATTTTTATGTCACCTAAGTCTGACAAAATGCCCACAACAAATAAATATTTGTTAATAAACTTCAACAGTTCTGCAGTATGACACTCCCTATTGAATTCACAACCACTTCAACAATTATGTGATATGATACTCCCAACTGAATGTATTAGATAATTATAATGCCAATAATTTAACATTACCAAAATCTTTCAATTGCTTGTCGGCACGTTCTACGCCTATACAGTTACTTAGCGTCGTAACTCTTCAACTGCATGTAGTGTGACAAAATATGGGCTAGGAACATTTATTAATGAAAATTTCAGTACACGAAGTTTCTAACAGTATATTAGATCTGCTTTCTATTGGAGTGTCTATGTCGTTCACAAACGAAACAGTCTTGGTATCTGGTAATGTCACTGAAGCAAGGTAATTCACATACACAGTAAAAAATAAAGTCCCTAAAATGTAACATTGTAGCATAACACACGTAATTACATCGCGCTTCGATGGCGAATAACAACTTCATCCAGGGCTCTTTTCTACGAATTCTGACACACATTATTTATGCCAAAGATAAACGAATTCAACCGTTTTGCTGCATTTTGTGGTGAGGTTTACATAAACACATAACGTGCTGTCATTTGTATGCACGCCTGTAGCGGCTTACCAGTGTGTAAAATAAAACAAGTTTCAAGACCGATATTTCATGAATATTCACTCTTCTTTCTCACTTCTTCTGGTAGTCGATTTCAATTCCAACCTGGCACAGAACGCACATATTTCTGCACAATGGATAGTGTGGTGTTATCTAAGCTTAAATTTAGTTTCCTGTCTGCTATTCACTGAATGAGTGCTCCAGTCACTTTTTCGATGAGTGGGTACTATGCACAGAAATCTTGTCTCTTTTGGATATCGTTTACCATCGTGCAGGATACAGAAAATTCATTTTAATTTATCTTTATGGTCGGATACTCTTCGTATCATCACGGTAATCAGTTAACGTATCGGAGGGAGTAGTTATTGACATACGTTTGTGATTCGTGTAAGTTTTTTAAAATTTTGTCGCACGCTGTTTACCATCAAATTTTTAACACCATTAAGGCGTGTAGCAAATACTACATTTACATCTACATCTGTATACATGCTTCGCAAGCCACTCTCCATATGAGATCTAATTTTACTTAAATTACCTTATCTCCGTGGTCCTTACACGAAATGTACAGAGATGGTTCTAGCTCCATTCTGTAGGCAACATCAAATGCCGGTTCGGTAAATTTTCTCAGTAGTGTTTCGCGAAAAGAACGTCGTCTCCGCTACAGGGGTTCCCATTTGAGTCAACGAAGCATCTCCGTAATACCTGCTTGTCGATCGAACGTACCGGTAACAATCCCAGCAGTCCGCCACTCCATTGCTCCGATGCCTTCCTTTAATCTGGAGTGATGGGGATCCAAAACACTAGAGCAGTACTCAAGAACTGGACGCCATAGTACTCTATGAGTGAGCTCCTTTATAGATAAGCTGCCCTTTCCTAAAGCTACACTTTCCTAAAGCTCTCCCAACAACCTGAAGTCGACCATTCGCCTTCTCAACGAGTCGCTCCATTTCTCACAGCTTTGAAACGGTACACTCAGACAGTTAATCGACGTCACTGTATCCAGTAGTACACCAGTAATGCTGTGTTTGAACATTATTATTTCCTATTTAACTGGATTAACCTACATTTTTCTTTATTCAAAGAAGTTGCAATTCATGACACCAACTACAAATTCTGTCTAATTCATTTTTTATACTCCTACAATGACTCAACGACGACACCGTCCCATAAATCACAGCGTAATAAACAAACAGCTGTAGATTTCTGTTCAACGTGTCAGTTGTAACCGCGACAGGAACTCTCACGGGGTTGCCGATAACGAAAACGCAGCAGCAGCGAACGGGAGCGGCCCGCGAACAAACAAGACGGACGAACGGGAATGGAAGGACAAGCACGACGACAGACAACCGAGCAAGACACCACGAACAACAAGAAAGTATTAAGCAACGGGGTCACAAGAGATAACCTCACGAAATCAAAACAACGCCCACTCATAAACCAGAAGTAAGCACACGCAAAGTAAACACTATGTCTGTAAGCGAGATATCAACCGACTCAACGCCAATACCAGACTGCCTAGCTGAGTGAGAGGGAGACAGCGTATGTCGCTATTGGCCCCTGGGACCACGTGCTCCACACTGGCTCCAACATATTAGACTTGGGGCCAGGAGCTGGCGCAGCCACGGCTTATGGCGCGACTGCTCCAGAGACTTGTCTAGTGGTCATCGAGTTCCATGCCGTCTGGCGCGGGTTCGAAACCTGCAGCGCTCGGTACCAGAGTGTCCGTCACATCAAGAGCTCCTTGGCGTCCGAGTTCCTCCCTACGTCGCCGTGCCAGTACCGGCGTCTACTGGCAAGCTGTGATAGTCAGCTTCGCCAACATCTGTTCCCTGCTCTAAGGGAGAGAGGTGTTTTGGACTCAACTATGTTGATGCACGATGGAGCTCCACCTCACATTAGGCATGATGTAACTTCCTTACACCGTAACACATTTGTAGAAAACTAAATCATTGGCCACCAAGATCACCAGATTTAAACCTCCTGATTTCTGGCTGTGGGGTTACCTGAAAGAAAGTATTACTCAAAGGGACACTAACACACGTTGGAGGCTGCCGATCGGCATAGCGATGGAGGTAGCCAACTTGAGATGCTGCAGGCAGTAATACAGAAATTTCTAGTGCGGATTCAGGCTGTGGTGGATGCAAATGGTCGTCACGTTGAGACCAAAGTTTGTAACATGGAGTGTAAACATGGTACGCAATGAACAAATACTACCCTTTCATGAGGAAATTAAAATTTGTTTGTTTCAGTGGTTCATTCGTTATTTCTCCTCCACATGCCATGGCAAATATTTCCATAAAGTTTCCCTGTCCTAAGATCACTCATTTTTCATGGTGTCCCTCTCAAGTAGAGGAAACATAAGTAAGTATAACAGCTCTATATTAGCCACTTGAGCGCTTCTGCTTCCACGACAACCGTGTTCCTAGTGCTAGGCAACCTAACGTACTGCATTCGCCGTTATGGGTTAGAGACGACCATGCTGGCCACTAATAGTTTTCCACGCACCGAAACAATTATGTATAGGAGATTTTCTTAAATAAACAAATCAAAAAAAGTTTCGCATCACCTCGGTTCCCAAATCTCCCGAACATACATTGACTGTGGATATATCTGACTGTTCAGAGATTTCACTAAACCCGTCCAAAGACGTAAACAACCATGGATGAGCAGTGCGTATTAGACGGACGGGGTCCGACAGACGATCAGTTCCAGTCATTCCACTACAAAGGAGGTACACGGCTCCTGGTGTCTGCAATTCAACCCTGCCTAGACGGTCAATACCGCGGTACGATAGCGTCCGCATTGTTACTTTGTGCCAGGAACGACTCTCAACAAGGGAAGTGTCCAGGTGCCTCGGAGTGAACCAAAACGATGTGGTTCGGACATGGAGGAGATACAGAGAGACAGGAACACGATGACATGTCTCGCTCAAGCCGCCCAAGGGCTACTATTGCAGTGGATGACCGCTACCTACGGATTATGGCTCGGAGGAACCCTGACAGCAACGCCACCATGTTGAATAATGCTTTTCGTGCAGCCACAGGACGTAATTTTA
This sequence comes from Schistocerca piceifrons, assembly GCF_021461385.2. Taxonomy (NCBI): domain Eukaryota; kingdom Metazoa; phylum Arthropoda; class Insecta; order Orthoptera; family Acrididae; genus Schistocerca; species Schistocerca piceifrons. The sequence continues at coordinate 370,979,918 of NC_060143.1, forward strand.
CGACTCGAACTGTGTGCAATAGGCTAGATAATGAGCAACTTCACTCCCGATGTCGATGGCGATATCCATCTTTGCGACCACGACACCACGTAGTGCGGGACAGGCGGGCGCAACGACATGCCGAATGGACGGCTCAGGATTGGCATCACGTTCTCTTCATCGATGAGTGTCGCATATGCCTTCAACCAGACAATCGTCAGAGACGTGTCTGGAAGCAACTCGGTCGGGCTGACACACTGCCCACCGAGTGCAGCGAGGTGGAGCTTCCCTGCTGTTTTGGGGTAGCCTAATGTGAGGCCGAGGTACGCTGCTGGTGGTTATGGAAGGCGGCGTCACGGCTGTACGATACGTGAATGCCATCCTCCGACCGATAGCGCAACCATATCGGCAACATACTGGCGAAGCATTCGTCTTCATTAACGACAGTTCACGCCCCCATCGTGCACATCTTGCGAATGTCTTCCTTCAGGACAACGACATCGCGCGACTATAATGGCCAATATGTTCTCATGAATCCTATCGAACATACCTGGGATAGATCGAAAAGGGCTGTTTATGGGCGACGTGACCCACTAACCACTCTGAGGGATCTACGTCGAAATGCCGTTGAGGAGTGGGACAATCTGGGCCAACAGTGCCTTGATGGACTTTTGGATAGTATGCCACGATGAATATAGGCATGCATCAATGCAAGAGGACGTGCTACTGGGTGTTAGAGGTACCGGTGTGTACAGCAGTCTGGACCACCACCTCTGAAGGTCTCACTGTACGGTGTTTAAACATACTATGTGTGGTTTTCATGAGCAATAAAAAAGGGTGGAAATGATGTTCGTGTTGATTTCTATTCCAATTTTCTGTGCAGGTTCCGGAACTGAGGTGATGTAGAACTTTTCGATGTGTTTATTTATTTAAATTAGTCTTTTAGTGCCTAAAATGGTCTAAATGTGTATGAGAGGTTTATCAGCAACATTGTTAGATTTGCTTATAGAACATTTTTGAATAAATGATTCTTTTTCTTCCGATTTAAATAATCCACAACAGCAAACAACTATGTCTATGGGAATCAACATGGAGTTGGCGCACGTTGTCTCAAAAATAATCTTCCTTCTTTCTTCTTGCGGATTAATTACGGCTGGCTCCGCTTCTCCCCATGCAGTTTGTGGTGTCACCGCCAGACACCACACTTGCTAGGTGGTAGTTTAAATCGGCCGCGGTCCATGTAGTACATGTCGGACCCGCGTGTCGTCACTGTGATCGCAGACCTAGCGCCACCACCAAGGCAGGTCTCGTGATACGAGAGTGGACTCGACCCCAGTTGTACGAGAACCAAGCTACCGCCCAGTTGTACGCGAACCTAGCTATCGCCCAGTTGTACGAAGCCTTTCTCTCTCATTAGCCGAGAGACAGAATAGCCATCAGAAGTTAATGGCTACGAACTAACAAGGAGCCATTTGTAGCAGTGCCTATAGCTTCGAGTATTCAAGAGAGATGTATTCCAAGGAATCAATAAAAGTTAAGTAAAAAGCATCTACATACTTTTCTTCTTATTCATTCATAAGTTTTTATGTTCCAGACTTCACGCCCGTATGCTTTATGCCGTGCGTGCACTATCGGCCACAGCGTTAGTTTAGCTTTCATTTTAAGCAATCCACATCACGGTGTCGGTCCAGCTACCGACACTACACAGTTACCATCCTCTTCTGTCTTAACATTCATCATCGTTCATATTCCTTCCTGTCCTTTGCCGAATTACATTTATTGTGTATCCTATACATCTGAAGCTTCGTTCTAACTAATCCATATCAGTGGCAAGCAGTACATTTTTAAAAAACTTTTTATTCCGCTTACGTCCAAGGCCTCTGTTCCGTTCAAAAGTACTCCCTGGACTATGGTGTGATACATCCACTTCTTCGTTGATCTACTTATCCTTTCGTTCCATGGAACAGAGTTTATTCCTGTTGCTACAGATTGTCCTTTATGTAATCCCAGTAGTGATTCCATCGTTACTTGTGCCGTGTTTATAAATAATGTCCTTTTGGACACCTACAACTACTTCTCCATCTACCTCGAAATTGTTTACTTGTTCCATACCAACGACAAAGTATTCACATCTATTAATGTCCACCTTCAGGCCAGCCTTTTTGTAAACCTCTTTAAGCTCTCTTACCATAGAGCTCAGGTCATCTTCATCTTCTGACAGTACAGTCTGATATCATTTCCATAACCTGCAATCTTCTATGCCAAGCTCCAGGACTGCCCCAAGATACAGCTTAAAGAAGGTTGGTGAAGCCCACATCCCTGCCGCAGACCGTTATTCACCTCAAATTCTTCTATTGCCAGTCCTTACTCTCGCTGTGTTATTTTCATATACTTTCATAACACGCCTTAGCAACCTTTGATTCAGCTCTGTCTGCTCAATATTTCCCAAAATGTGTTTTTGGGTAGATTATCATATGGTTTCTATAGGTCGATCCATGCAACTAGTATCTCCTGTTGTGTAGGTATTTGTGTGAAACAGTAAGAAGAGATAAGCTACGGAGTGGTGAAGAAACTATCGTATTAGGGAAGCTGGATGGGAGCAGAAATGATTATGGAACAAGTGAAAAGCAGTAAGCAGAATATTAACTTAACTTGTATATCTGCAAGCAAACGAAGACTGATTACAAGTAATGCAGCAAATGATAGAGTACAGCTCATACAACAGCAACAATGATAAATGCCTCTGTTCTAAGAATGGACGATGATATCGATACGAAGTGACTTTGAGTGAGAGTGGGTTGAGTCGCTGCCACCAACCGTCGCAGTAGAGGGCGCTCGTTTAGGTGTGGCTCAGTGGACGCACACCAATGTGTCTGCCGGATCCTGCGTGAATGCTACTGACGTCAGATGCGACCTCGTAGTTTCTTCGCCAACTGTGACGCCAGTGGGGTGGTATCGATATGTGGTACCATATCTCCAATCCAACCTTCGTATATTTTCCACATATTAGTTTTCTTGTGAAGATACTGCCCTGTACAGACCTTCCTGCTTGGAATCCTGCTTACTTTTCTTGCTGCTTGTGGCTTGTTTGTTTCTCTACCAGATCTTTCAGTGCCTTCAGTACAATATTCCAATCATTTCTTCTGTAAAGCCAAATGCTGGTACGACCTATAATTTGTGAGATGCTATGGCGAACAGATGCCTCTTAAGATACAGAAAATCATCATTAATTATCACAACCTGCCCCAGTCTCCCCTATCTCTCGTACACCGGAACGGAACCTCTTATAAGCTCTGAAGTGAATACAGTGTGTCGCTTCAGCCATTAGTTCCGGTTCTGACCGCTGGGAGTGCTCTTCAGAAAGCCCGGTGAGCAGCCAGCGGGCAGCAGGTAGCCAGCTACTTTGCGGCTTTCCGCCGGCGCCGGCGTTATCGCCTGCAGCGATAGAATTCGCCGGTGCTTTGCGTGACTGGGGCGGCCGCGAGCCGCTAAAGGTCAGCAGGATTGATGCAGCCTATCTCGTCGGCCCTTGCCGCTGCTATCAGCCTGGGCGGGCCAGCGCACAGCCGGGCCCTTCATACAGCGCCACTGACCACTACTGGGCGCCGGAACTTACTACCGCACCTGAGTGCACTGCTCTTTGGGAAGGCGTTTCCCGAAATGAGAGGCATGTGGTCCACAAGCTTAAGCTCTGAAGCGGCTGACCTACGTACGCGATCCTCTGATTCAGTGCGTAATTTCCCTTCACACCGACTGGTCCAACAGCGCCCTAGACCTTGCTAACATATTACAATATATCTTAGTTGTAAAACAATAAACTGGTAGACAAGATCGCAGGAATTCTTTTTATTCCATGATTACCGGTTTCCCTGAAACTAAAGCCGCCATCATCGGATGTTAGGACACATACAGCTTACAACATCAAGTCAAACTATGGTGATATTAATAGTTGCCTATAACTCGCAGGCCTTACAAAATTGTAGTAAGTTGTAAGGCCTGCGTGTTATAGGCAACTATTAACACCACCATTGTTTGCCTTGATGTTGTAACCTGTATGTGTCCTAAGATCCGATGATGGCAGCTTTAGTTTCACCGAAACCGGTAATCATGGAATAAAAAGAATTCCTGCGGTCTTGGCTACCAGTTTATCGTTTTACAAGCATCTAGATCGCTCCCACATGAGCACAATGTGTTCCCTACAAAATATCTTAGTTGACCGAGCGAGATGGCACAACGGTTAGCACACTGGTTTCGTATTAGGGAGAACATAAGTTCAATTATGCGTTCAGCAATTCAGATATAGGTTTTTCGTAATTTCCCAAACCCGCTCTAGGCAAACACCAGGATTGTTCCATTGAAAGGATATGGTCAATTTCCATCCCCATCCTTGACATAATTGCAGCCTGTGCTCTGTCTCTAATTAGCTCGGGGTCGACGGGCATTAAACCCAATCCTCCTTTCCTTCCTAAATCGCTTCAATAAAATGCCGAGATAGTTCCTCCGTATAGGGCACACCCAGTTTTCTTCCCCACCCTTTTCTAATCCGAACTTGTGCTCCCTCTCTAATGGCCTTGACCTCGACGGTACATTAAACCCTAATCTTTCTTCTACATCTACGCATATGCTTCTCAATCCAACATACGGTGCATGGCGGAGAGTGCCACGTACTAATGCTGGCCAGTTTCATTTCTATTTCACTCGCAAATAGAGGAGGGATAAACGTGCCCTAATTTCCCCGTGCATATTGCTATCCCATTACTTCTGTCAACTTAGTTTACAGAGAATAAGAGCGGTCCTATCATATTTCCCTAGGGCACTCCTGATGATACCCTTGTATCTGATGGAAACTCGCCATTGTGGAAAATGTACAGTGTTCTGTTACTGAAAAAGTCTTCAAAGCACTCACCTATCGGGGAAACAATTCCATACGCTCATATCTTCGTCAACAGTCTGCACCGGAGCACCGCGCTAAACGCTCTTCGGAAATCTAGGAATAAGGAATCTGCCTGTTGCCCTTCATCCATGGTTTCTAGGATATCATATAAGAAAGGGCAAGATCAGTTTCGACGAGTGATGCTTTCTAAATCCGTCCTGACTTATGGACAGAAGCTTTTTTATCTCAGGGAAATTTATTATGTTCTAACAAAGAATGTTTTCGAGAAATCTGCAGGAAACAGATAGTTAGGATATTTATGCGGGTCTGTTCTTTTACCTTTCTTATATACAAGAGTTACCTGCGCGTTTTTCAGTCTCTTGAGACTTTTCATTGGATGAGAGATTGGAAGGAACGGGCCAATGACATAGAGACGCTCTGTAAAACCGAACTGGAATTTCATCTGGACAGGGCGACTAATTTGTTTGTAACTCTTTCAGTTGCTTCTCTGCAACATGGGTACCTATTTCTCCCTTTCTTCCTTCTTATTGGTTGCTTCCAGTCTATGAATCAAAACCGAAGTGGATTAGGATCGAACACAATGTATTGAGCAATTTTTATTTTAACTTCATTACCGGGTGACCTCCATGAGAAAAATTTGAAAACAGTGCTAAGGATAAAGTAGCTCTACATTCTACTCCCCTGTATAATGTTTCTTTATAAAGGTCTCTTCTCCTAAATTCTCAATATTTAAATTTTGGTTCAAAATGGTTCAAATGGCTCTGAACACTATGGGACTTAATATCTGAGGTCGTCAGTCCCCTAGAGCTTACAACTACTTAAACCTAACTAACCTATGGACATCACACACATCCAAGCCCTAGGCAGGATTCGAACCTGCGACAGTAGCGGGCGCGCGGTTCAAGACTGAGGCGCCTAGAACCGCTCGGCCACACCGGCCGGCTACAATTTAATCTTGGCAAAAATTCTGGCAATGCCTCCCCCTGAGCTGAGTTGCCTTTGATGTTACAGGTGGACCTCCAATTGAGATTCTTGTTGTTGAGAAGATACATCGTACTGTTTCCTGAGTATAATCGTGAATTATAATCTGCTTACTCCCATAGAGGATTTTTTGTGTAGAACATGTGCACTAAAGCATGCAACGACAAATATCTTGAGAGAGGACAAGTTACTCTCTCACTCACTTTTCGCTTATGGAAAGTTAATAAAGATTTTATTACAACCTGAAGCACCTTGAGCGAACTCTAGAAAGTCAACGGAAAAGTATGAGGTATTTTTACGGTTCTTAGCTCGTAGAAACGGCAGGTTGAGAGTTGAAAGCAATTGGCAGCGAGCCCATCCCTCAGTAAATCTTGCCGGACGGGCGCACAGCCGTGCAGGGCAGACACGGCAGCCATTTGTCGAGACACGACTCCAGCAGAACAATGCTGCGTACCTGATGTTGTGTCGGCAGAAGCCTGGGCTGGGGCGACCGTCTGAAGGAATGCATCTACACACAGGAGTCATAAGCCTGGCATTGTGTGCAGAGCGACATGTAATAAAAATTTTCCTGTTTTCGTGTTCGCTGATAGTACAAGTAGGCCAGTGAACCACTTTCCTCGGCCGAATCGGTTGTATAAGAAAAATTCGTTGTCTGTGAAACGTTTGGAGATGGAACCTTTATTACACCTCATATCTACGACTAACAAACTCCAAGGCACAGGCAATTTAGATGAAGATCTTTGAGATTGTATCTGTTCGCTTGTTGCCATGGGAAGAGACATGACTTCAGAGAAAATCAGCTTAAAAAAGCCAGTAATTGACAGGTTTTTTTTCAGAGATGCAAGTTCCTTAACTCTTGACTTGGTTCGACATGGGTTTGTGCTGTCGTTTTGGAGGGGAGATTTAGCGCCTCTAGAGCTCTGTGATTGGTTCAATATGGTGTGAAGGTGGTGTCGTTCGTGCACTTTGCGATAAAACGGAATTTCTTTTCTGGAGAGGTTCGAAGCACTCAGGTGTGGGACTTCGGTCTGGTAAGCACTTCTGATCGAAGCTCTGGCATGTGTGGTTGGTCCTTGGGACCTGTCCTGAGACTGACTTCCCTTGCGGGTTGTTTGGACTGGGGAGCCTGTGGTGAAGTTCTTCCTGTACTGACAGTCTGGTTTCAAACGTCTCGGACTACTCATTAGCCGAGGGCACACTTATTCGTTTTTGGTTTACCAGTTTTGGTATTCTTGTGCACTCTGTCGTATAATTGAGCCAAATTGGCCCTTGGTACGACCAACGAACGGGTGTGTCACATACTAAAATCTACGATGATTTTAGGGCTCTGGTAGAGAGTAAATTACGATCCGTCTGCCTGATCGCGAGACCGTGAGGTTTCTTCATTTCTTTCGTGGACGCTATCGATTCGCAGGCGCCGACTCCACGTCTCACCTCCGCCATACACATCTCGCCAGCTGCAAGTTACATCGCCGCACGAAGCAAGCAGTGTAACGTACTGCCGCTCCGGCACTTCAGGGCATTCAGATCTCAATCGCCACCGCTCTCAGTTCAGGGAACTCGTTTCTGTCCGTCCTCGGTGTTCTTACTAGTTAGTTTGTCAGCAAAATCTTGATTAATATACGTGTTGCTGAGGTAATTGCAATAATCCTTTCCGTGTAAAATATTCCACAGTGTCTCATCAGGATAGCCAGCTATCATTCATGTCCTTACCAGCATGAACAACGAAAAAATAAATGACCGAAAATACAGTACTTTGACTGACGAAGGGTACTATCTAATGGGAGCATTAACTAATAGCATTATAAAACCTGCTAGCCAGCAACTCTTCAGTCAGTGCTGTTAGCTATAACCCACAAAATACTGCGGACAAAAAAAGTCGAAACTACTGAGAATAAGCGGCAATGGACGTCTGCCCACTTAAAGAGCTAATCTTCTCCTACACATATGACTGTTATGTATCGTTAGATCCTCTTAAAATTTACGGATCCTCCTGTTCCTTACTGTTACATAATGTCAGCCAGTTGGCAGCATGTCGACCCTCACTTATTTTGCACTTGAATATTTGTTTCATGAAAAACCATAAACTAAAGTTCTGGAAGAGAAAATAAGCTCGCTCGACAAAATGTTAGTCACCCATTTCAAAGAGCACATTCCTCGCTTTGGAGAACTGTCGTTTGATCTTGTCGGTAGAGAAGAGGTAAGCTAATAACTGCAGTGTACGTCTATTTTGTAAACAAACGTACCACACCGAAACTGACAATAATTTCGTCTGGTCCTATTCTGATTTGTTTAATTACGTCTAAGGATATGTGACAGTTTATAATATGATGTTCGCAGCGACCAGCTACTGGCTCAGGTAAGCTGGGTAGGTATTTCGCTATGCTGACGACACGGAAGCAGCGTTGATGGTGAAGGGCAACAAAAAAATGGTTCAAATGGCTCTGAGCACTATGCGACTTAATTTCTAAGGTCATCAGTCGCCTAGAACTTTTTTTTTTTTAAAAAATCTTTATTCAATTCATTACATTATTCATATAACCCACTACCTAACTACATTAGTGGGTCTTAATGCTGATACAGTACAATGCAGCTTTATTATTCTACACTACAGGTAATTCTATTATTATTATTATTATTATTCTAGTCTTACCGCTATGGGGTTCTAAGCTACTTAATCTAAGGAACTACATGCTACCTGCAGCGTTACAGGTGTGCCAGTGCTACTATAAACCTACTAGGTGTTGGCCCGGCCCACTGAGCTAATCCCAGTGGGCGTCACCCTGGCACTGGGCTGGCCTTAACTTTGTGTCGCTGCAGTCTATTCTAGGTGTTATCCTATCTTCTAAATCTAATCTAACTACATATGTCATAGTCGGTGTGCGTTCCATTCCGGTGTTTGTGTGGCCCCCTCCCTCCTAGTCCAGGGTAAGGCGGATTCCAGCCGTGAGGCGGCTGGCCAGGTACCTGCCCGGCGGTACAGGAAGGGTGCACGAGGTCTAAATCGGTGAAGGTATTTGCCCGTTACTGATGATTGTCCCTTAAAAAGTTCTTGAGTTCTTTCTCTGATATTTCATCAGTAAGTGTATTTAGGGTATTGAAGGTGTTTTCGTACCTTAATATGTGGTACGTGTCATTGTTCGGTAACTGTTGTCGTAGATCATGGGCTACATCATCGAAGAGGCGGCACTCATACACCACATGTTCTGGGGTACCTTGCGCAGCACCACAGTCACACGCTGGTGTAGCCTGCTTCCCAAACCGACATAGATATGTCGGGTATGGTCCATGTCCAGTAAGAAAGTGCAGCATTCCTCTCGTGGGTGTGAAAAATGTGAATTTTAACCTTTCCTCTATATCCGGTAGCAGTTCATAGGTTCTGCGTCCTGTATCCTCATTGTTCCATTGATCCTGCCAGAGATCAATCCCTCTCTTTTTGATGGCATACTTGTCCCCAGCGTAAACCCCAAGTATTTCCCTGATTTTGTCCCTGTTTTCCTTCCTCGCCCAGTACCAGGCGGCTTGCTCCCGAATTTTTATGTCCAGTGGACAGATCCCCATTAGCACTAACAGTGCTCCACCAGGTGTTGTCCTGTAGGCCCCCGCTGAACGTAGAAGCATGTTCCGCTGCACTCTTCTTACGGCCATGGCAGGCATGACCCTCGTGAGTCTGTGTGCCCAGACTCCTGATCCGTACCCTACTATGGAGGTCAGAATACTATTGTGGTATAATTTGATTAGGTTGGGTGGAAGGTGAAACCGCTTATGACCAATTCCAATGAGATTATTTAATAAAACCAGTGATTTTTGGGATACGGTATCAATGTGTGATGCAAAGTTCCACCTCTCGTCGATGATTACACCCAGGTATCGGGCCTCATGGCGCCGAAGAACTGGGATGCCATTGATTCTTACCATGGGGTTTCTGACCAGTTGGCCTTTAAGAAGTAAGTATGTTGATTTGTTGGGCGCAATCGTCATTTTACTTTTGTGGCACCATGATGTTAGTACGGTTACCGCTCTCTCCACTTTCGGCTCTAGATCCTCACGGCTTCGCCCGCCGACCAGCAAGAGGAGGTCACCCGCGGATGCTATGACCTCTAGCACATCGTCACAGTTCTTTAGATCTTCAAGTAGTGGCTCCATATTGATGTCCCAAAAGAGACGTCCCAGGACAGAGCCATGAAGACATCCTTTGGTCACAGTCTTCCTGACCATGCCGCTAGGGGCCGATAGCCAGACCTCACTGTCTGCACAATAGCTCCTCAGACAGCCGTATAGTAGCCCTGGACAGTTCTTCTCCCGCAAGCGGGAAAAGAGTGAGGGCCACCACAGGTTGTCGAAGGCGCCACTGATGTCCACCATGATGCCGACGACACACTTGTGTGGGGCGGAGCCACAGACCTCGGCAGCCAGGGCGATTGCGTCAGACGCAGAACACCCAGACCGAAAACCGAATTGTCTATCACTCATCCCACACAGCATGCAGTGTGCTGTCAGTCTGTTTGCCAGTAGCCTCTCAAAAAGTTTGCCCAGTATGTCTAGCAAGCAGATGTGTCTATAGGACTTAATTTCTGTAGGATCTTTGTCTGGGCCCTTTTTGATAATGATTACGTTTGCTTTCTTACAAATTGCTGGGAATTTCCCGAGTTTTAGGCACTCGTTGTATAACTTAGTGAGAGGAGCTACGAGCTGGGGGCAAGGAATTGCACCACTTCCGCAGTAATGCCGTCCGGGCCAGGAGCTTTTCCCTTTTAAGGGCCTTGATTTGGGCAGCAACTTCCTCCTCAGAGAAGGGGTAAGTTCTGATGTTGTTGTTGTAGTCCCTTCGGTCTTCTCTTCTTATTCTTTTCTGTTCGTCTGTCTCATTTTCCTCCACATCGTCAGGTAACAGGTTCCGAAGGAGGGCCTCAGCAGTTTCCTGCCACGTGCCCGTCATCCAGTCCCCGTCCCTGACGGTGGATAGCACCATGGGTGATCTTATTTTTTCTCGTACCAGTTTGTATGGGACTCCCCAAGGGTCAGTAGCCAATTGGCTTTTCACATAGTTTTCCCAGCTTCTAAGTCTGACTGCCCTGAGCTCCTGTTGAAATTGATCCTTACTTTCTCTATAGATCTGTAACCATCTTTCTTTTTCTCCCCAGACGACACTCCGCTGGTAGTACCTCCTCGCCCTCCTTACAGCCTGGCGCATCTGTCCTAATTCAGCCGACCATGGTGTGGGGGTGGCCGCAACGGCTCTCCTCCTGGTTGGTACAGCGGCTCGCACCGCCCTGGTGATCGCTTGTACCAGTTCTTCGGCGTACTCTTCCACGTTTTCGTCACCCTCCAGCAATGTCGGGATGTTGCACTCTTCCACGAGACGGTCCCAATTGGTCTTGTTGTAATTGAGCTGCAGCTCCCACCCCATGTCCCAGTGGCACTCCCTTTCCCCGATAGTGAATGTAATTAGGTTATGGTCGCTGGTGGTTGCTCTGTCCCACACTTTCCAGTTGTTAATTTTTGTGGTAAGGTTTGGTGTTACTAACGTAACATCTATATTTGTGCCTTCTCCCCCGCCGCCCGTGTAGGTGGGGGGGGGGGGTTCCCTTGTTGGTTTGCAACCACCAGTTGTAATGCCATTATTGTCTCTTCAGCTTTTAGCCCCCGATCATCGTGAGTGCCACTGAACCATAGGGGGGACTTTGCATTTATATCTGCAGTCACTATCATCCTGCGCCCCCGCAGTGCCGTGGCAACTTGTGTGAGTGTCTCCAAGAACTCGTCTATTTCTCTTCCATATTGGAATTATATATTGGAGATGTAGATCACTCCCGTAGGTGTTTGCAGTTCCACGACATTGCAGTGTTCACCAGAAAACTGCACGAGGACCGTAGCCCTGAATGATCTATTGATAATTACTATTGCAGCTTTTGGTTCTGCTCCAGAGTGTATTATTTGCCAATTGGCAGCCATGAATGGGATCCGCCCCGCTTGAGAGTACGGTTCCTGTAAACAGAGTACATCTAGACTCTTCTCTTCCACCACCCTTCGAAGTTCCTGCAAGACTAGTTTACTATTGTGTGTGTTTATCTGGTCTACGTTTAGTTGGTTCACGTGGGAAGTAAGTATGAATATGTGATTCTGGCCAGTTTTTGGACCAGTCGTGTGCTATTCTACCATTAGTTATTACTGATTGATGATATAGTTCCTCTATGTCGAACTTTTCATTTCTTCTTTCGAAGACCTTTTTGACTAGATCTCGCAGGGCTCCGAAGTCGGTGGGGAGATTCATTGCCTTGAGCTGGATTCTATCCACAGCCTCCACTACTGGAAAGGTGACATCTCTGCCATATTCATGGCCGACACGTACCACATGTCTTAATGCCGTAGTGAGGATTGCCGGCTCCTCCAATCTGGAAAGTTGCAGTGCATGCTCCAGGTTGGGGTATATTCGCTGGGGGGCTATTCCCATTCCTCCCAGAGTTGGTGAGTCAGGGGATGGCTTTGTGCTGCTCACTTCGTTATACTGGACATATTCGGTGATTACTGATTCTTTGCTGTGTGGACGTGAACTCCCAAGTACAGGATGCCTGCGTGGCCGAGAAGGTTCTTGGTTCGACCCAGGTCCCCAGCAGGGAGGAGAGGGAGCATCTTCTGCACATGGATCTGTTTGTATGCATACGTCTTTCATTGTTATAACCATAGATCGTCGTTGCGTAATTTTTTGAATAAATTGTTTGAATTTGTTTGCCCTCAGAGCGTCCCTCAACCTCTTGCTAGGGGATTTCCTTTTTGGCTTCCTGAGTTCAGGTATGGCCTCAGCCATAGTCGATTCGAGAAATTAGTCTTTGCTCCAGCATCCTATACGTTGGGCAGTTCCTTCCAGTGGTGTTGCAGGGTTTCCTTCCCCTTTTTATGTATGGGATGCAGGTTACATTCTTGTTACAATTTTTCCTTGTGTGGTCTTCTGCCCCACACCTGGAGCAGGCCGGCTTCCTTTCACAATGTTTGTGGACATGGTCCAGATCGCCACAGTTGTGGCATCGGGGAACTACTATGTAGTCTCTGACATTGATTGCATGGAATCCTATGTATACCTTCCCCATAGCGGTAAGTTTGCGCCACATCTTGCCGGAGACCTCGGCGACGTGATGGACAACATCTCGCTTCCGAGGTCCCGTTTCAAAACGCAGCTTGAATTCGTTTTTGAAAGTTTCCCATTCGATTTCATCAAAATCCTGATTATGCAAGGTTTCGTATATATCACTTTCAGTCAGGGCTACAGGTACATCGTACAAAATGACCAGAGGATTTCTCTGTTTAGGTGGTTTCTCATTTAATAGCCTTCTTTAGTTTGGAATTGTTTAATATTTTATCTCTATCTTCTTCTGTGGCCAGATCTACGACTACTACATTTTTGTGGCTTTTACTTTATTGATTTTAATTTTGTCTCTTGCCGGGTCTATTGTAGTTGTGAAAATCTCCTGCACTTTTTTGATGGTCTGACCAGGCAGGGGTCTTAAAAAGACTGCCGTATCCGGTTTCTTTGAGACCTTGGCGATTGTTTCTTTGGTTGTTTGAGCCTTCGTGGCGGCTTGCGCCACCACTCCAGCCCATGTCTTGACTGGCTGTTGACTAAATCTGGCGTTCTCTTTCTCCAGCTCTTCGAGACGCCCTTCGAGCTTCGCATTTGCAATAGCCCAAGCAGCGAGCTCGTTCTTTATTGCCAGGACCGCAGCCTGGCTAATTTTTCCATTTTTGACACTGGAGTCTAAAATTTGACTTATGCGACAGTGTCTCTCATACACGTTTTCATCGGCATGTCCCACTTCCTCCTGTGAGGTAGGGACAGTGGACATACTCGCCCTCGAAATCGCACTCGAATCACTCGTCTCTTGTTCAGCCATATTGATTGACGAGTGAAAGAAGGTTGGGAGCCCGTCTCTTAGCCCGGACCGGCTCCTCTGGCATGGGGGGGGGGGGGGGGTAGGGGGGGACAGTTGCAGCTCGCCCACCAACCTCGCCCCTAGGTCAAGGGCACTCCAGAGCTGCAGGGTTCAGCGCGCCGTTGCCAGCGCACTGGTCCCCGTCGAAGGCCTCGTCGTCGACGATTTCACTCGACGCTCCTCGGCAAGTGCACCCCGCACTCCGGAGAGGCGGATGCACCCCTCGCCCTTCGCCGCTTACTAGCCCGAGCTTCCACCTGAAGGCCAAGGACCCACTCCTACTCAGGTGGTGGGTCGGTCCCCCCAGTCGTTCGGCGGTCTGGGCCCATCTAACCTAGCCCAGGCGATGTCACCACCTCCTGGGTTTGGCAGAACACGCCCCGGTTAACCAGGGGCGCGGCGAAGCACCCTTGCTGACTCGCGCCGCGATCCCACGCCGACAAACGAAGTCGCCGGCATGCAGAGCACCTGCTGGTCTGTGCCCTGCGAACAGAAAGGGACTGATGTTCGGTCCCTGGACACAGCTCCCCCTGTGCCACGCACCCTTCGCTTTCGCATCGGGTTGGGTCGCAGCTCTCCCTTTTGTCGGAAGGCAGAATGCCGAGCTTAACGTCTGGCACCACGGGAAGGCGGAAAGAGCCACTTGGGAAGGAGAGGCTATAAGAGACGCATCACTTCCCCTGTGAGGACTGCCGCGGCATACCCGACTGGAAAGCGATACGCCCCAGTGCGAGCTTCCGTGCCTTACGGCGCGCCGGCAACGGGCGGGCCCGTGCCGAAACGCGCCGTCAAGCGACTGACCTCGCCAGACTCGCCTAGAACTTAAAACTACTTAAACCTAACTAACCTAAGGACATCACACACGTCCATGCCCGAGGCAGGATTCGAACCTGCGACCGTAGCTGTCTCGCGGTTCCAAACTGTAGCGCCTAGAACCGCACGGCCACTCCGGTCGGCTGAAGGGCAACACAGAAACATGGTCAGTCATCCACAGTCCAACGAAATCACCGTCGCAGTCAATGTTCTTTGGTCACAGACATCGCAACAATTTCTTGAAGAATGTGGATTTAACGACTGCATGACATAATTCGACGAATTAAATACAACAGTTTTTTATAAGGGAAACAATTTTCCGATACGAACCACCATAAATATCTTGTGAATAAAACTGATTAGATCGCTAAATAAAATTCTTTATTTAATTCTACGTATTGGCATCTGCAATCATCCGATATCAGAAGACTGAACTTGCGAAACAAGTTTCAGTGTCAGGGTTCAAGTCTATACGTAATCCGGACGCCAACTAAAAACCACCATTTGGTATTGCGTCCAATAACGGCAAATGGTGAAAGATGTTCGAAATTCTGAGAAGAATAGGGATAAGCTACAGGGAAAGACGGGTAATATGCAATATGTACAAGAGCCAAGAGGGAACAATAAGACTGGAACACTAAGAACGAAGTGCTAGGATTAAAACTGGTGTAAGACAAGGATGCGTTCGTCTGCCGCTACTAGTTAATCTATACATCGAAGAACTAATGATGGAAGTAAAATAAAGTTTCAAGAGTGGTATTAAAATTCAGGTTGAGAGGATTTCATGGATAAGATTCGCTGACGACATTGCTATCCTCAGTGAAAGTGAATAAGAATTGTAGTCTCTCCTGACTGGAACGAACAGTGTAATAATCACAGAATATGTATTGAGAATAAATCGAGAAAGACGAAAGTAATGAAAAGTTGCATAAATCAGAGTATGAGGCAACTTAACATCAAAATTGGTAATCACGAAGTAGATGAAGTTAAGGGATAGAACTACCTAGGCAGCATAATAACGGGTGACAGATGGAGCAAGGATGACATAAAAATCAGACTAACACTGGGAGAAAGGGCATTCCTTGCCAGGAGAAGTCTACTAATATCAAATATCGGTCTTTACTTGAGGTTCAAATGGCTCTGAGCACTATGGGACTCAACTGCTGAGGTCATTAGTCCCCTAGAACTTAGAACTAGTTAAACCTAACTAACCTAAGGACATCACAAACATCCATGCCCGAGGCAGGATTAGAACCTGCGACCGTAGCGGTCTTGCGGTTCCAGACTGCAGCGCCTTTAACCGCACGGCCACTTCGGCCGGCTTTACTTGAGGAAGAAATATCTGAGAATGTACGTCTGGAGCACAGCATTATATGCTAGTGAAACATGGACTGAGGGAAAGCAGGAACGGAAGAGTATCGATGCATTTTAGATGTGGTGCTACCGACGAATGTTGAAAATTGTGTGGACTGGTAAGTTATATAATGAGGAGGTTGTCATCAGAATCAGCGTGGAAAGGAATACATGGAAAACACTGTCAAAAAAGGGACCCGACGGTGGAAAGTCTATTAATAACATCACGGAATAGATACCGTGGTACCAGAGGAGGCCTTACAAGGTAAAAAGTGTAGAGGAAGAATAGATTGGAATACATCCAGCAAATAATTGAGGACGTAGTTGTAAGTGCTACTGTGAGACGAAGAGGTTGGCACAGGAGAGGAATTCGTTGCGGGCCCCATCAAAGGAATCATAAGACTGATCAATGAAAATAAATAAATAAATAAGTACCTCAGAGTCTTTCGCGACGGCGTACATGAGTAAAAAGGTTCACGATTTCCAACCCGCGTCAATTCGAATAAAATCCTGGAGCTTTCGATGACCATAACCGCCGTCGTCGTCAGGAGTTCACTGACTGCCGGGGTGCTACGGCTTCTCGCTTATATAGGCATGATGACATCATCAGCAGCCAATCAGATCGATCCAATGTGGCGAGCGCGCGTAAGTCGACCCGGGCAGCTAGCGGAGCTATTGCCCGTGGCAGCACCGATGACTTCCAACGCTCCCACGCCCTGCTGAGTGTGTAGCCCTGGTCTCCGCTGAAATTGTTGTTGTTTAAACGAATCTCGGCCGCTTCCTTTATAATGGAGTCCCAGTATGTAGATGCATTAGCCAACACTTTTGTATTTTAAAACTGTATTTTATGTCCGTTTTCTAGGCAATGCTCCGCTATGGCCGACTTGTCAAGCTCCCTTTGCTTTATATGGCGCAAGTGCTCAGCACAGCGCTCCGCAACCGTGCGAATAGTTTTTTCCGATATACATGCTGCCACATTCACAAGGTACACCATTCACGCCGGACACTCGAAGAGGAATGTCGTCTTTAACAGGGCACAACGTATCTCGTATCTTCGTTGCTGGACGGAACACTGGTCTTAGCCCATGTTTCTGCAGCAGACGTCCTAACTTACAGCTAGTTGCTCCACAGTATGGCAGGAATGCAGTCCGTTTGGCCTCTTCTACTGATTCACCAGCTGTCTTTCGTCGGCGGCCCTTGAAAAGCGTTTTCGATGTGTCTTCTATGGTGTCACCGCCAGACACCACACTTGCTAGGTGGTAGCCTTTAAATCGGCCGCGGTGCGTAAGTATACGTCGGACCCGCGTGTCGCCACTATCAGTGAATGCAGACAGAGCGCCGCCACACGGCAGGTCTAGTCTAGAGAGACTCCCTAGTACTCGCCCCAGTTGTACAGCCGACTTTGCTAGCGATGGTTCACTGTATACATACGCTCCATTTTGGAGAGACGACAGTTTAGCATAGCCTTCAGCTACGTCATTTGCTACGACCTAGCAAGGCGCCATATTCAGTTACTATAAGTACTACCTTCAAGAATGTCTTCTGAACAAATAATATTGTGAATCATGTACCGTCTAGAGCGACGTTCATCATTAATGGATTAAAGTTAAGTATCAAACTAATTATGTCCGGTTTCTGAATTCTCATTTCTTGTCATGTTAGACCTCACGTCAGTATAGTTCTTCCCACCTCACGCCAGCCTGCGTGAGCTAAAGCGCGTGCATTTCGGCCTCCACTCGTAACACGGTGTTGGCTCTTCTGCTAACACAAAACCTTCTACTGTTAAAGAGATTTTATTTAGCGATGTAGAAGGTTTTATTAATAAAATCAATTATACACTTTAATTTTAAACATAATTTTCAGCTGCGTATGTGACTGTAATCAATTTATTGAAATCATAAAAGCACAGTACGAAAAATAATTGTTAGTGAAGGCGATTTTATGTCGTCTTCTTGTGTGAATAATATACCACACGGCCTACAGATAATTCAGGACGATGATGGCAATCATCGAAAGCTTGTGGCCGGCCGGGTTGGCCGAGCGGATCTAGGAGCTACAGTCTGGAACCGCGCGACCGCTACAGTCGCAGGTTTGAATCCTGCTCCGGTCATGGGTGTGTATGGTGCCGTTAGGTTAGTTAGGTTTAAGTGGTTCTCGGTGCTAGGGGACTGATGACCTCAGAAGTAAAGTCACATAGTGCTCACAGCCATTTGAACCATTTTTTGAAAGCCTGTGACTGCATAAAACTGATGCGGCAGAAAATCCTTGATATGTTTTGTTGTGTACATAGTTCCGCGTAGTCAGTGCGTACACAAGTTTCCTACTAGAGCGCACCCCGCTAAGCACAACAGCGCAGGCGCAGCTCTCGTCCATCTCCGCACTACGAGATGGCGCTGCCATAGAGACGGACCAAATTCTGCTTCCGCCGATCCGCGTATTAATATGTAACACAGCCAATGAGATTGCTGCTAATGTAGAACATTTTCTCCTCACGGATCACACTCACGCAGTGATACATGAACGCGCGAGGTATTATAACGAGTGTACACACCTTCAATCACCAGTCTGCATTTGTCTGTACCAGTCTATAGTCAAGTTTCAGTCTGCGCCTCATAAGATTACCATATTCCTGAACATAGCCATGAAGATAAATGTATAGACCCTTTTGTCAAGTATCAGAGATATATGTGAGAATTAGATTAACGTACCAATACCAAAGGAACTTCAGATTGTCAATTGCAAATGGCATCCAGAACCAAGATAAGTAATTTTTGTGCTTGTTATTATTTTAATAAATGTGTGTGAAAATTAATCAAGTTCTGCTTAAAGTTGGTCACCGTCAATCTGCTACTCTAAGCGTACAAGTGGCATTTCTATCATCTGACCTAACGGCAGAAGATAAACACGCCACGATGAGACCACAAGACATATTACTGACACTCGCCTACTTCGTTAGAGCGACAAGTCAAATAATCTGATGGTGTGTGTACTGAAGGTATTACAGTACGCTGACTACACATTTATCCGAGAATGACATTGTCAAAAACCAAGCTCACACATTCGCGTCTATGCAGATACTCCTGTATGATCGTGTGTTGGTTATTAGCTGCGGTGTGGTACAGTGTCGAAAGCCATTTGGAAATCAAGGAAGAGGGAACCTACCTTTTTCTTTCATCGGCTGTTTGTAAGGTATCGGTCGTCAACAAACATATCGCGTGCATTTCACGTACAGAAGTTGAAACAAATGTCACGCGACTGGGAACAATGTTTTCAGTATCTCTGGAGTGTGAGTGTCGGAGGAAGTAAGCTGGTGCGGCAGGAACGGTGTGGATATAGCGCGGGGCGGCGGGGCAGCCTTGGCCGCGGTGACCCGCTAACCGGCGCACGGTCGTGCAATATGCAGGCGGCGGGCCGTGTCCCGTGTCGCAAGCGCGGCGAGGCGCCGTCGCTGCGCAAATGGACCGACTGAGCGCCACTCAATAAAACAGGCGCGCGCCGCGGCCGACGCCTCCGGCTGCCTACCGGCGCAGTGGTTTGCTTCCCAAATAGCCCGAGCCACGCCGAGTACCTCGCCGGCAAGCATTCTGTGCTGGCGCACGCCTTCGCCAGCACAACGGTCGGCACTAGGAAACATTGTATAGCGCCTATGAAAAGGTTCAAATGGCTCTGAGCGCTATGGGACTTAACATCTGAGGTCATCAGTCGCCTAGAACTTAGAACTACTTAAACCTAACTAAGGACGTCACACACATCCATGCCCGAGGCAGGATTCGAACCTGCGACCGTAGCGGTCGCGCAGTTCCAGGCTGAAGCGCCTAGAACCGCTCGGCCACACCGGCCGGCTATGAAAAGGGAAGACCAAGACACGCCACCAGGCTACGCGCCGACAACGCCCCCAGGGAGCGTGCATTTATGCTGCCGCTGCCTACCGCGCTGTCCCCATCTCTCAATCTCCGTACCTCAATATGTCGTATAGGGGCTCTGATCGCATTTCACCTCAATACGTCGCATTGTGCTCTAGTGATCCACAGTGACAGTCGTCGCCTCGCAGCATAGCTGTGAGGGCACTTTTGTCATTGTGTATAGTCCTGATATGGGTAACTTCAAGATTAAAGTTCATGTTGAAACTTCCTGGCAGATTAAAACTGTGTGCCGGACCGAGATTCGAACACGGGATCTTTGCCTTTCGCGGGCAAGTGCTCTACCAACTGAGCTACCCAAGGCACCTCAGGTACTGGCACAAGTAAAGCTGTGAGGAGGGTGCGTGAAACGTGCTTGGGTAGCTCAGTTGGTACAGAACTTCCCCGCGAAAAGCTACGGTCCCGAGCTTGAGTCTCGGTCCGGCACACAGTTTTAATCTGCCAGTAAGTTTCATATCAGCGCACACTCCGCTGTAGAGTGAAAATCTCATTCTGCAAGTTCATGTTATTTGATTGCTGTTAACCACAGAACTTCAGACTGCACATCATTCAAGTCAAGTACTCACTTGGTTCTCGTAATACAGTGTATTTTAACCTCATGTGCATTTTGTGTTGTAGTGAGAGGAAACCCGTCCACCCACCTATCATAGCACCCTCTCCTCATCCAGACAGGCACCACAAAACATTACATGAGGGCACTGCCACAACACATTCGAACGGCTAGGATGAAGCGGATACTCACGGATACCCAGTGGCTTTCCTGTGAGTGTGTCTTCTAGATTCAAATGGTTGAAATGGCTCCAAGCACTATGGGTCTTAACATCTGAGGTCATCAGTCCCCTAGACTTAGAACTACTTAAACCTAACTAATCTGAGGACATCACACACAACCATTGCCGAGTCAGGAATCGAACCTGTGACCGTAGCAGCAACGCGGTTCCAAATTGAAGCGCCTGGAACCGCTCGGCCACAGCGGCCGGCCCAGTGGCTTTTCTCTGAGTGTGTCCCCTTGATTCGCGTAACAAAGGAATTCACAGTAGTGGTGCAGAGCTATAAGCAATTTTCAGGTAACTCTGGTGGATAGTATTTACCCCTCCTGCAAAATTACTGACCTGCTGCAACTGCCATAACAGCCTTTGTATCTTGTTGATACTTGTATACATTATCCTCCAGTTGCCGGCGCAGATAGTCTTTATGCCTATGTAGTTAAAACACATAACGGTAACACGCAGTACAGAATAAGCACATAAATCACATCCTTCTGCACAAACACAAAATGGCACACCATAATATACTAAAACTAACTCACTCACAAGTTCAGCGGCATCTTCAAAAGTTTTGAAATTATTATATCCGTCAAATAAGTACTAAAATACACAAAAATTAAATCTGTGCCGAGGAGAAATACAAAACAGCACTCCAAGAATATATGAATTAACATGCAATAGCCGGAACTCTAACTACACTGGAATGACGGCATATAATTTTAATATCAAGCATAAGGAACATACAAGGGCTTTGAGGAATGAATATACATACTCCACTTATGCAGAATATCTAATGTAAGAAAATCGCCACCACACTGGCATAAGAATGGAGACGTCAGTGTTACGCTATAGCAAGAAAATTTGGTAGATGACAGATTAAGTAATAGCTACATGACAATATTGTCACTGCTTCATAATTTGTCATAAAGAAACACACACACAAACACACGTACAGTGACACATCACTCATCTGCCCTCCATATCTACATCTACACTCTCCTCCACGGTCACCCACAACAGGTACCATGATCCATGTCGCCCATACAGCATACGACCAAGTGCAGTGTACAATGGGGTAGGTGCTGTGCAGTGAAATGTTTAATTGCGACATATGAGCTGCAATCATGTACATACAGAAGAATCCATCCACACATTAAAAGGGCATAAAGTGAATGCAACTGAAAAAAAACATAGCCACATGTTTGTAGATAGTTCTATAATTTAAGTGAGCTGCAGTGGGTCATTACAGATATCCTATCAAAATAAATATAATAACACATTTTTCTGTTTATCACAGACCACTGACGTCTGAGATGAACAGGCGAAACATTATGGTATACACAAATATAACATACCATTACAAGAGATGGAACTTATTCTTATCCACACCAGCTGGCAGCAAAAATGAAGCACCTCGAAGACGTGGTCGGATGTCAATGTACATTCGTGTACATACACGTAATTGAGTGTTTTTGAATGACAAGAATTGAAATTCTGTATGACAGAACGGCCATTATTGTGCATTAGTTAAGTTCGTGTTATCTGTGGTTACGCAGCCTGGTAGGTAATGTAAGTGGCATGAACAACACTAGATGTTGAATGACTACTGCCTAGAAAACAAATATGACCCTTACTCGCGTGAAACAGCAAGGACGGATGATGAATGGGGTCGCATTGTGTTCAGCGATAAATTAAGATTACACTAACTGCCCCGAATGACCATTATTGGCGAGTGCAGTGGCGACCTGGGGAGAGGTCATACTCTTAGAATACTTGGGAGATGCACACTGGTGTTAACTACTGGCGCCATGATACAGGTAGCCATTGGCATAGGCTATGACTTCAGAAAATGGCTGTTTGTGATGGAAGGAACTCTGATGTCACAACGGTACATTACGAACATCCGGCTTTCATAGGTGTTGCCTCTCATTTGTCAGTATCATGGTGACACTCTTCTCTTTTCTATACTACAATCCTCCTCCACAGGTGGAACTTCTCTCTATGAACGTCTGCGTGCTTTTGAGGGACTCCCGCAGCCAGTAGGGTCTCCAGAATGATCCCTGGCAGAATATTTGGGAAACCATTTCAGACTTCAAATCAGTTTCTTTGTCAGTACACAGGGCATCAAAAACCCACTACAACGGTTGTGAGCCAGTTCATCTAAGGCAAGCCTTCAGAAGCGAATGAGTGCATGCATCGCGGGCAGAGGCAGTGCAAATTCATTATGATAAGTGTCCTTGCACTGGCAAGTTGTTTGTAAATCAGAATCGAAATTCAATTCGCTGCAATAACATCACGTACCTTCTCGGCTAGTGAAGTTTCGTTTCGATTTCGTCTCCCCTACTGGGTGCTTCAATTTTATTGACCGGCATTGTGTATGACAAAGCCCTTATAACTCCTTAGCTATTGTAACCACCTCATAGATATATTTAGAACATCCAGGATATATTTAGAACATCCAGGACTCCCTTCTCTGTCTACAAAGACTGGAAAACCAAGTATCATTCTGTTGGGTGCCACGGCGCAAGGGAATTCAGAGGAATGTATTGCGAATGTGATAGCCAAAGAATCGTTCCTTCTAAATCAGGTAGCTCAATATGCAGTGTCCTACATGTTATACGGTCGCGCGTCGTTCGAAAGAAGAGCCCCTGGAATGGACTGACATTAGACTGTGGTAGGTGGCGGCGTAACCTATTCCGCCATTGAGGAGACATGGAGTATATTCAAAATTTACCTGAGGGTAGTGCACATTCACGACAATGAGCATATAAATACACTAAACAGTCGTATAAAACTTGTGTATCCATGCAAACAGAAATTCAACGCAGGTGATTTGATGCGTATTTCAAAATACATGACCGCATTTGAGACATCACACGTGCTGAGTTGGTCAACGGAGATATTTACAGTTTCCAAAGCGCAACGAACAAATAAAGAACTTACATCTTAGAGGAGACACGAAGGTGAGGAAATTACTGGGTGCTTTTATCCCGAAGAACTACAGAGAAGCTCATAGTATGTGCCGTAAGATATCCAAGAAACAAGGCTTTAGATAATTAGCTCAGATTCCCTTCATCGTGCAACAGTAGCGTGAACGGTCGCCATTTGGTATATAAAAGGATGCAAAAACCTCAATCAGTGCAGTAGCGTAACATGAATAGGTAGTCGATGAGAAAAGAAGCCCACCTTCAAATGACAGGTGATGTCGTATTAAAACTGATGCAACTGAGAATGTCATATCCAAGGGCCCTGATGATTGGTGTCTTCCTATAGGGATCAGCTGATGTCTGTACACAATAGTGGAAGGGTCACTATCAGCAGAGATGGGCCAGAAAGCATAAGATGATTGAATGTTTGTACTTACGTTTTATTGTTTATTCCAGCAGTACAATGCACCCCAGCAGCGCTGTTGCAAGTGAATACTCAGGTGCTCAGCATACCATTGTCCGCATCACCAAGGCAGCAGCAGAGGCCTACAGATAACTTCCCAAATTTATTACCCCTGCTGTCGTTTGACTATTCTTTACTGCCAGCAGAACTTCCACAAGCCGCTGAATCTCTGTCGAGTACCGCAAGAGTGCTACTATTCGCCTATTCACCAAGGCATAGTCACTGCTGGTGGTTCTAAACGCATGACTGTAGCCCTAGCACCTGAGAGTGATTTTGGAGTAGTTTTAAAAGTCAAACACATTCAACATACTGCTGCTAAAACGCAGTATTCGTGATATGGTTCAAATGGCTCCGAGCACTATGGGACTCAACTGCTGTGGTCATAAGTCCCCTAGAACTTAGAACTACTTAAACCTAACTAACCTAAGGACAGCACACAACACCCAGCCATCACGAGGCAGAGAAAATCCCTGACCCTGCCGGGAATCGAACCTGGGAACCCGGGCGTGGGAAGCGAGAACGCTACCGCACGACCACGAGATGCGGGCAGTATTCGTGATAGTCTGGGACTCTCTGTGCAGCGTGAGTGAATATACAGAGATGAAAATCATGACGGATTACAACCATCTTATACCCCAACTGACATTCAGATGTTTGGGAGGAAGGTTTCAATAGTGGGTATGTACAGTCATGCTCAAAAGTATACGAACGACCTGAATAGCGTTTCATCTGATTCGCATGCAACCCAAATATCGCAGCTGTTTAGCAGGTCCTCTAGGCGCTTCCAACAAGTCACCACTAGAACACACTGCTCTGTTTCGCAATAACTCAAGATGTAAAGTAATACCACGATACTAGAAATATCAGGGAACACCTTATCACAGGTAAGACTGTCCTTAAGGCTTGTAAGTTCACATTTATTGCAATAAATGACATACCTGAAATGTTACCACTCTCATTATTACGTCAGATAGGTAATGCACGTAGTAAGTTCGTCGTATTCATGATTTAATTTCCAAGTAACATACCATACTTATTACTTGACACGAAATGACATTAAAAATCTAAGTTATTCACGAGTAGGTAGTCGAGAATACGTACGAACTTCAAATGACACGAAGAACCGCCTCGTTCTGTACATGGATTCAAACCCAGGTGATGCAGACTAAGCAAAGATTTCGTGACTGACGGAAACGAACAGTCATTCCTGACTAGACAAACAGGAAGTGATGTACCTCGATTTTAGACAGTATCAGTTAGCAAATGTCAACTTTAAATTACATAACGTAAACATTTTTAAACGGACGCGAATTCCTACCCAGCATCTATTGTCCCTGTAAACGAACTACGAGAGATATTAAATATTACTTCTTCACAAGTAACTTAGTTGAAAGGATGTG
This sequence comes from Schistocerca piceifrons, assembly GCF_021461385.2. Taxonomy (NCBI): domain Eukaryota; kingdom Metazoa; phylum Arthropoda; class Insecta; order Orthoptera; family Acrididae; genus Schistocerca; species Schistocerca piceifrons. The sequence continues at coordinate 371,005,343 of NC_060143.1, forward strand.
AGGTAAAGTTTTGTGTTGGACAGGGATTCGAACCCAGAACCTAATCGGATTGTTAACGAAGCACAATCAACTGTGACATATCGGATTTTTTCGGCAGTAGCTAGATGTTTTAACTGAAATGACGAGCCAAAACATTAATTTTTTTCCTTACCAATACTCCGGCACATATCGCTGTTATATTCTAGAGAAAACGAACGTTATATATGGGTTTGCTACACCAGCAGCGGCATGTGAGCATTTTTGAACTAGGAATAATACAACAAAGAGCTCAGCACTGACTGGGAATCGAACCCCACACGTATCGTTGTTGACTACACACAAAGAGACGTCAGCTACCGAATGTTTCTCCACCAGCAGCTCGGAATAACATCCTTGAACTTACACTGATCCCTCGAATAGTTCTACATCTACATCTACATCTACATCTATACTCCGCGAGCCACCTTACGGTGTGTGGCGGAGGGTACTTATTGTCTCACTGGGAGTCAAAAACGTCAGATGTCGTTAGTGTTGACAAAAAATTAAAATGCATTAAAAATCAAAATTAATATCCACCAGCAGATAGGTGTTCTCATGCTACAGCTTGAAAATACATAATGAAAACTTTAATGCCGGACCAGGATTCGAACCCATTCACGCACAATATGTGGAGATGTTGAGGAATCTGCAGGTTTGAACAAACAACAAATAGTAGTCGAGCTGTATTGTCACAAAGGGATGAAATTCTGCACGGCGGTCTGAGTTGCATTCCCAGTTCAGAACCAATTTTATCTACATACAGAACCTCAAATAAAAGATGGAATAAGTGTCCTGTGACCGTACATAGCGTTTGTTACATCACTAGGAATAAATAACTAGTATAACAAGGGTTACTGGTGATAGAGTTCCTACATTTCGCCACTCCTGTCTTTATTAGAGTTCAACCTAATGTCTACTTGGTAGAGAAGGAATAACATGTTCAATATGTACTTCAGGCCACATTGCCATTGTACCTTCTTCACTTGGCTTGGCCAGAAGAGAATAGAATCTCTCTCTCCTTATTAAAAGTCGTTGGTAGAAGACTCATTTTTCTATCATAACACCGTTGCATCACACTCGATGAGAATTCTGGCACACAGGCTCACTGTAGTGGTTTGCAGCATGTTCATTACACTCATTGACTTGGCTGACCGAATCGCCATGAACTAGCTGCCTCGGCTACCCAGTGCAAGCATTCGACTCTATTTCGTAATCACCGAAATGAAATCACGCCACTGCCACCTACACAGAACTTCCAACAGTGTAGGATGCAGAAATTTAAAGAGAAAGTGTTCCCTTCCATTTGAGGTACTCTATTGTGCTATATGTTTCTTGCAAACTTCGTGCAGTGCAAATGAAAAGATGTAACTGTTGGTCTCTCAGAAGTCTATATCCGGCCTTATGCATTATCTCACAGCGCTGTGGATAGCGGAAGTTCGGGAGGACCTATTGTTGACTTCAGTCGCCGCTGTAGCTACATGACTACTAGTAGCGTAACACTAAGCATCGCACACCATAGATAAGACGTCGAGGGTTGTATTACAGTTGCTGCTACATTTTTTAAAATGCAATTTAATGGAACTTTGAACATAATTCCCTTCACTTCTCAACCCATAATAGCCGCGTGTGGAAAAAGGGCTAACTTCTGCTACATTTTGTTCCCTTCAGGTTTAATAGACGGCCAGGTAGCAGATGCATAACGAAGCTTTTGAACTATTTATGGGGAGAGCGCATCGTGCCGAAGTAGTCAGAAAAGTATAATTTACATTAGCTGTCGTCTGGTAGTCACATTTTTTCTTCTTCAAACCTTGTTTGACAGTTTTAACTCAGAACAAGGTTTCTACATGCATGTAATAAATAAACTGCATTTGCGTTGTGAGACTGTTATAGATAACAACAGAGAATTCGCATATATCGTTGATGATTAATTTCTCTCTCATGTTTAGTATTGTTTTAACAACAATAAAAGAAATCTTACAAAAATTGTGCACTGCATTACAAGAAATTAAATAAATCTACCCACGATAACCTTACGACGGAAGTCCGTATTAATAAAACTGAGTATCTGTTCACAAGCGTGCCTCTATCGGCACGAATTAGTAAAATACTACTCACTTAGATTTCGATTCGGTCTGTGTTTAATTGGAATTCTGTGTCATACTCAACAGGTATGCAAATGTGGCATTTCATAAATAAAGTTATGTAATCCTAGAAATCCAAAATTTTTCTTGTCAACAGCGGAAAGAGGAGTACCTGTTGTGCAGCATTGTTTTTCACCATTGCACTATGAGGTGAAAGTATTTTCTTGCGATTTCCTTATCGATGTTTTATCTCACTGCTTATGGCTCGTTCACAGAAGGGATAAAAACATTACAGTCAGCAAGACTGGAACCGCGAACCATAACAGACGCTTTTACATCGGTCAGCAAGTCACCACAGAGCTAGCGAAAAGGCACAAGATGTGCCTTCCTCTTACGAGGCCAATAGCGGCTAGAATTCGTAAACCGCTTTTTAAAGGACGAGATTAGTTGCGATTTCCACGTGCAACGACTTTCCTGGGCTGAAAACAGTAAATTTACAGTCTTTTATTACACCTCAAGCGATAATAACTGAGATTATTCCATGGAAATGACAGGAAAAATCAAGTGAACTTTGAGGCTTAATTCCGTGCACACCAGGAAGTGACTCGTCGATCACAGAGTTGCCAAACATACCTTGCATTGTTGCCAAAGCTTAGTTACATTACCAGCAGGAAGAAGACGAACCGATGTGATCCTACAGTGGGCTGGAAAGTGACCATAGCTGGCGTCTCAAAGACGCAGCTGCTACGACCTGGAATACGTAATGCGTCTGATTCGCATTTCTGTAAGTAGGTTTAGGAACTGGAACGTAGTTACTAATAATACTCAGAACTGACTGCAAACTAAGAATCATAAATCAGTAACTCTCATAGTTGTTTTTATATTTCTTCCGTAACTGTAATCAAAACTGAGAAACTCATTGACGGACGCTTTCGTGCCTCGCCGATTGTCGAGCACACCAAACAAATAAAAAAAAAAGAATGTATGTGTATGTGAGAGAGAGAGTTAGAGATAGAGAGAAGAGAAAGAGAGAGAGAGAGAGAGAGAGAGAGAGAGCGAGAGAGAAATAAAAAGGATGAGAGTGGGGGTAAAAGATTGTTGTAAAGAAACTGAATACCGGTACGTAAAGAAATCCTTTCATTAAAATGACATGTTCCACATCATTACGAAATGTCGTATTCATGGTCTATGGAACAAGTATTAATCTAATCTAATCTAATCGTATCATGTTGCTGACTAGCCGCGAAGAGTCATGAATTACCGTAATTTTCGCCAATATCAGTAACCAAATCTAAACTTGAAAATAAAATGGTTCAAATGGCTTGAGCACTATGGGACTTAATATCTATGGTCATCAGTCCCCTAGAACTTAGAACTACTTAAACCTAACTAACCCAAGGACATCACACAACACCCAGTCATCACGAGGCAGAGATAATCCCTGACCATGCCGGGAATCGAACCCGGGTACCCGGGCGCGGGAGCGAGAACGCTACCGCACGACCACGAGCTGCGGACTTGAAAATAAAAGATGACAGTTTTTGTAATAAACCGGGACTAATATCAAGACCCTTTTATCCCTGTTAACTAACCAGGAAAGATGTCTAACATACCTCCATTCTGAAGTACCAAAGTGTGTATCCATTTTAAGATGAAGCACATGATATGAAGTTCTGTGACGGAGATACGAACCCATCACGTAATAGGACTGTTAACTACGTAAAATCGAATGTTACGTATCGGTTTCTCTTACCAGCTGCTGGGTGTTTGAATCTAAAGTAAGGATACAAGTTTTTGAGCATGAGCGACAATCGAACCACACTCCTGTCGTTCTTCTTTATCGTGCACGAATATAGCTTAAGTATCAATTGCTTGATAATCATTTTGAATATTTAGCAGTGCTGTACCCACTGGTGTTAAACTCGTTTTCAACCAATGATTCCCACAGCTACAGGAACACTACTTGTGATACCTCTTAGACAAAATACTTACGCAGTGCTATCAGACGAAAAGATCAACCTAACACAAACTGCGGGATGTTTGTTTACAACCTTCGTACCTGGATAAAGAGCTTTTCCTATTTGAGATATCTGTGGACGTTGCTGCATAAAACGATTTAAGAAGAAAATTAATTCCTTCAGCTACGCCAATGGTTAAAGAAATCGTCTTAACGGCACTAAATCGTGATTTGTGAATCGTTTACCGGCTGTACCTTGCCTCATTTCGCTGGTTGGAAGGCAAAAACCTTAGTAACAAATCTCACAGAAGGAAAAGGGGGACGAAATATCTCCCACACGAGGGTCATGTTGTTTTATTTAAATGATTAAAAAATCAGGTAAAACGAACAGTGAAGTCGTCAGTATAAGCATATTACTGTTGTCAGTATAATGTTGCACTGCCCAGGGCTTGTAATGATAAAGGGCCCATTTAGATCAAGCATATTGTATACAGAAGTGGAAGAGAGAGCACCACTAAATTCTACAATCCGTCTGCATTGCATACACGCAGAGATTACTGTTACAGTGTACTTCTGGAGCCCAATGAGTGAAATGCATATTTTCCGGTGAGTAAGAGCACTGGCAAACGGTCTTCGCTACATTAGGTTACTTAAACTGGTGTCACTCTGAGCTAAAATTTATGGGCAGCGACTAAGTCTAAGGACAATGAGTCAGATGCGAGTTTTGCAACTGTGAAATACTTTCCTACATTATAGAAGTGAATATTAAATTTGAACTAATTGCGAAAATTTTGAACTTGGATTGCTTAGAATGAAAATCTTTCTGTTTCTTGCAATGGAGAACAACCTATTTTCTAAGACATTCTCTGTCATACACAACTTGAAACAGGCCACGTCGACCAAATCATATGGAAGAACTAACAGCGACGTATATCGGAAGGCAGTGCGATCCCTTGGCTTTTGGTTTCGCATTATTCGACAGCCATTTCTAGGCGCAAGTAAATGAAGAAAGGCAGCGCGTTTTTGTTATCAAGTAACGTCTTCATCAATTACTTTAGTTTTAATGTAATCTACGAGTAATTTCCGATGTTTGACATTAACATGAAAAGGGTTCTGTAGACAGGGAAAGAACCTGTTCTTTGGCAACTACCTCTATAATGACCAAAAGGCCTTAAACGATCTTCAAGCACATGTGTTCCAGCAGCGGTATGAAGAAAATGATATAATAATGACGGTAATAATGGAATTATCCTGTAACTTCACACTTCACAGTGGATTTTCTGGAACTAAGAAATTTCTTTAATTAGTGAAAATTTCAAAATGGCTTCACATCGAGGTTATGATGCCTAGAAGAGTCTTTAAATCCTGCTGACGTGAGAATAGCATAATCTCCGGGTCCGAAGCTTGTTTCTACTTAACCATTTAATAGACTCGCATTTTTTCCACCGTGACTAATTTTGTAAGCTAAGCACATCATCCGTTACAGCACGCTCCTGGGGCTGGAAAATGTGGCCACAATGGTCTGGTGGAACGAACTATCACAAGTGCAATGCGTGGGTTCACGCATTTACTTTTAAGAGGCACAAACAGATTTACTTTACCTCTGGTAACCCCAAGAGAAAGACTTTATGATCCATAATCCGCATTAAACATCACGCTCCTTGATTCCCAACTGGACAGAGCCGGTTTACTGTGGGAAATAACACAAGTGGAGGTCATAGCAAACAGAAATACTGTCGCCAGTCAACTTACTTACATTACAACATTTTATTTTACATGACGAACCGATAGCCATTTAAAGGGTCAAAGTTCTTATTTTACTTGTACTTGATTGAACTAGAGACGTTGAAGAATTTGGTGCTGGACTGTGATACGAATTCGTATCTCCTCTTTCGAGGACCTCAATCTCTCAGAAGAGTATAGTTCAATCGTGGAAGATAAATAAGAACGATAGGAGTGCGGTTCGAATGTCACTCAGGCACAAAAATTTGTATCCTTATTTTAAATTCAAATACCTCGCCGTTGTTAAGAAAAACCGATACGTAACATTTGATTTTACTTAGTTTACAATCCGATTACGTGTTGGGTTCATATCTCCGTCACAGAACTTCACATCACGCGCTTCATCTTTAAATGCATACACACTTTGTTTCTTCAGAACGGAGGTATATTAGACATCTTCCGTGGTTAGTTAACAGGGATGAAACGGTCTTGATATTAGTCCCGTTTTATTACAAAAACTGTCGTCATTTATTTTCAAGTTTAGATTTGGTTACTGATATTGGCGACAATTTCGGTAATTCATGACTCTTCACGGCTAGTCAGCAATATGACATGATTAGATTAGATTAGATCAATACTTTTTCCATAGATCATGAATACGATATTTCGTATTGAAGTGGAACGTGTCATTTTAATGAAACATTTAGTTACACACCGGTATTCAATTTCTTTACAACAATTTTTCACCGTCTCTCTAATTTTTTATTATTTTTCACTCTCTCTCTCTCTCTCTCTCTCTCTCTCACACACACACACACACACACACACACACACACACATACACACACACACACACACACACAAAAACACACACACATTCTTTTTTTATTTTTATTTGTTTGGTGTGCTCGACTATCGGTGATTCACGAAAACGTCCGTGAATGAGTTTCTTAGTTTTGAGTACAGTTACGAAACAAATATAAAAACAACTATGAGAGTTACGGCTTTATGATGCATAATTTGCAGTCAGTTCTGAGTATTATTAGTAACTACGCTCCAGTCCCTAAACCTATGTACAGAAATGCGAATCAGACGCGTAATATATTCCAGCCCGTAGCAGCCGCGTCTTCGAGACGTCATTTTTGGTCCCTTAAATAGCGGTTTACGAGTTCTAGCCACTACTGGCCTCGTAAGAGGGCGGGACAACACGTACCGCTTCGCTAGCGCTGTGGTGGCGTGCTGACCTGTGAAAAAGCGTCTGTTAATGTTCGTGGTTTCAGTCTCGATGACTAAAGCGCTTTTATCCCTCTGTGAAAGAGCTACAAGTTATCAGATACAACATCGATAAGGAAATCGCAAGAAAATACTTTAACCTCATAGTGCAATGGTGAAAAACTTACAATGCTGCACAACAAAAAAAATGGCTCTGAGCACTATGGGACTCAACTGCTGAGGTCATTAGTCCGCTAGAACTTAGAACTAGTTAAACCTAACTAACCTAAGGACATCACAAACATCCATGCCCGAGGCAGGATTCGAACCTACGACCGTAGCGGTCTTGCGGTTCCAGACTGCAGCGCCTTTAACCGCACGGCTGCTGCACAACAGGTAACGCCTCTTTCTGCTGCTGACAAACAAATTTTGAGATTCTAGGAATACATAACCTTATTTATGAAATGCCACATTTGCATACCTGTTGAGTATGACACAGAATTCCAATTAAACACAGACCGAAACGAAATCTAAGTGAGTAGTATTTTACTAATTCGTGCCGATAGAGGCACGCTTGTGAACAGATACTCAGTTTTATTAATACTGACTTCCGTCGTAAGATTATCGTGAGTAGAATTATTTATTTTCTTATAATACAGTGCACAATTTTCGTAAGGTTGCTATTAGTGTTGTTAAAACAATACTAAACATGAGAGAGAAATCAATCATCAACGATATATGCGAATTCTCTGTTGTAATCTATAACAGTCTGACAATGCAAATGCAGTTTATTGGTTACATGCGTGTAGAAAACTTGTTCTGAGTGAAAACTGTCAAACAAGGTTTGAAGAAGAATAAAATGCCACTACCAGCCGACAGCTGACGTAGAAAATAATTTTCTGACTATTTTGGCATGATGCGCTCTCCCCATAAATAATACAAAAGCTTCGAGATGCATCTGCTGCCTGGCCATCTATTAAACCTGCAAAGAACAAAATGTAGCAGAAGTTAGCCCTTTTTCCACATGCGGCTATTATGGGTTGAGAAGTGGAGGGAATTATGTTCAAAGTTCCATTAAATTGATAACTTCAGCAGCCGGCAGACTTGCATTTTAAAAAATGTAGCAGCGAATGTAATACAACCCTCGATGTCCTATCTATGGTGCGCGACACTTACTGTTACGTTACTAGCTGTCATGTAGCTATAGCGGCTCCTCAAATCAACAATAGGCCCTCCAGAACTTCTGCATTCCACAGTACTGTGAGATAATGCATATGGCCGGATATAGACTTCTGAGAGACCAAGAGTTGCACCTTTTCTTTTGCACTGCACGACGTTTTCAACAAATAGATAGCGCAATAGAGTACCTCAAATGGAAAGGAACACTTCCTATTTAAATTTCTTCAACCTACACTGTTGGAAGTTCTGTGTAGGTGGCAGTTCCTTCATTTTATTTCGGTGATTACAAAATGGAGTCGAATGTATGCACTGGGTAGCCGAGGCAGCTAGTTCATGGCGATTCGGTCAACGAAGTCAATGAGTGTAATGAACATGCTGCAAACCACTACAGGGAGCCTGCGTGTCAGAATTCTCAGCGAGTGTGCGGCAACGGTGTTATGGTAGAAAAATGAGTCCCAGAGAAGAGGATTCGGTGGTCTGTTGGATTGATAATAGATTCGCATGATGATGGTCTGGTTTCGATTCTAACTTCTACCAATGATTTTTAATAAGGAGAGAGAGATTCAATTCTCTTCTGGCCAAGCCAAATGAAGAAGGTACAATGGCATTGTGGTATGAAATACACATTGAACATGATATTCCTTCTCTACCAAGCAGACGTTAAGTTGAACCCCAATAAAGTCAGGATTGGCGAAATGTGGGAACTGTATCACCAGTAACCTTTCTTATACTAGTTATTTATTTCTAGTGACGTAACTAATGCTATGTAGGGTCACAGGACACTTATTCCATCTTTTATTTGAGCTTCTGTATGTCGATAAAATTGGTTCTGAACTGGGAATGCAATTCAGACCGCCGTGCAGAATTTCATCCCTTTGTGACAATACAGCTCGACTACTATTTATTGTTTGTTCAAACCTGCAGATTCCTCAACATCTCCACATATTACGCGGGAATGGGTTCGAATTCTGGCCCGGCACTAAAGTTTTCATTATGAATTATCGAGCTGTAGCATGTGAACACCTATCTGCTGGTGGATAATAATTTTGATTTTTAATGCATTTTGCCCGTCGGAGTGGCCGAGCGGTTCTTGGTGCTTCAGTCTGTAACCGCACAACTGTTACGGTCGCAGGTTCGAATCCTGCCTTGGCATGGATGTGTGCGATGTCCTTAGGTTAGTTATGTTTTAGTAGTTCTAAGTTCTACGGGACTTATGACCTCAGATGTTGAGTCCCATAGTGCTCAGATCCATTTGAATCATTTTTTTGAATGCATTTTCATTTTTTGTGAGCACTAACGATATCTGACGTTTTTGACCCCCAGTGAGACACAGAACTATTTGAGAGATCAGTGTAAGTTCAAGGATGTTATTCCGAGCTGCTGGTGGAGAAAAATGCGGTAGCTGACGTCTCTTAGTTTGTAGTCAACAACGATATGTGTGGGGTTCGATTCGCAGTAAGCACTGAACTCTTCGTCGTATTATTCCTAGTTCAAAAATGCTCACATGCCGCTGCTGGTGTAGCAAACCCATATTTAACGTCCGTTTTCTCTAGAATACAACAGCGATAGGTGCTGGGTTGGAGTCGTGGGAAGGAAAAAATTAATGTTTCGGATCGTCATTTCAGTTAAATCATCTAGCTACTGCCGAAATAATCCGATATGTCACAGTTGATTGTGCTTCGATAACAATCCGATTAGGTTCTGGGTTCGAATCTCTGCCCAACACAAAGCTTCACCTCACGGCCTTTCAACTAAATTACTTGTGAAGAAGCAACACTTAACATCTCTCGTAGTTCGTTAACAGGGACAACAGATGCTGGGTAGGCATTCGCGTCTTTTAAAAATGTTTACGTTATGTAATTTAAAGTTGATATTTGCTAACTGATACTGTCTAAAATCGAGGTATATCACTTCCTGTTTGCCTAGTCAGGAATGACTGTTAGTTTCCGTTAGTCACGAAATCTTTGCTTAGTCTGCATGTCCTGGGTTTGAACACAGCAGAACGAGGCGGTTCTTCGTGTCATTTGAAAAAAAAAAAAAAGGTTCAAATGGCTCTGAGCACCATGGGACTCAACTGCTGTGGTCATAAGTCCCCTAGAACTTAGAACTACTTAAACCTAACTAACCTAAGGACATCGCTCACATCCATGCCCGAGGCAGGATTCGAACCTGCGACCGTAACGGTCGCGCGGTTCCAGACTGTAGCGCCCAGAACCGCTCGGCCACTCTGGCCGGCCGTGTGTCATTTGAAGTTCATACATATTTTCAACTAGCTTCTCGTGAATAACTTAAATTTTTAATGTTATTTTGTGTTAAATAACAGGTATGGTATGTTACTTTGAAGAGGAAATCATGAATACGACGAACTCACTACGAGCATTACCTATCTGACGTAGTAATGAGAGTGGTAACATTTCAGGTATGTCATTTATTGCAATAAATGTGAGCTTACAAGCCTTAAGGTCAGTCTTATTTGTGATAAGGTGTTCCCTGATATTTCTAGTATCGTGGTATTACTTTACGTCTTGAGTTATTGCGTTACAAAGCAGTGTTTTGTAGTGGGGACTTGTTGGAACCATTTTCAATAGTCAGACGACTGTACCAAGGAGCGATTAGAGGACCTGCTAGAGAGCTGCGTTATGTGGGTTGCATGCGAACAGGCGAAATGCAATTCAGGTCGTTCGGATACTTTTGAGCACGACTGTACGTTAAAGCTGTGCTAGAACTAACTTCAGGTGATAAGCAGATTTACATAAAACATTACAGTGCTCTGAATTTGTATGTCTCTATTGTGCTCTAATGATTATGGCAGACAGAGTGAGTGGACGTCATATATTAGAGCCGCGTACTACGAATTTATAGAGTATTTGTGCGTGAATAGTATAAATATAAAGCAATTAGAGCAGTGTATAAATTCTAATATTCAACCAGTGTCTAAGAATGAAACCGTTAAGCCTACTATAATATTTGTGGAAGCTGAATTTGCTAAAGAAATGCTTGTATATGTAATTGCACCCATAGGCCAGAATACTATTCAGGCTGATTTCAAAGCTCATAGAAAATCTTATTTTTATAATACAGCAAAAATATGAAATGATTGTGCGACGATATATACACAGAATGTTCATTTTAAGTGAAGGCATTGAAATATTTCGAAAACTACACATCGGATCAAAAAACATTATAATTACAATTTATTTGCCTAGGAGGGGGACGTCCAGTGATACCACACTAGACCTTCCGCCCCACTCCGTGTGTGGATGGCCGGGGCCAACTTTGAGGGCTTCAATGGGATACCAAATCTACTTACTTTTTGTCTGAGGCAGTTTCTTCGTTTGGCCACAAACGACGCTGTAATCGGAAGAAGATAAATGGGCACACAATCGCAATTTACGACATGCTACTCAATAGCCCTTAATATTCAGTGGCATGTAAGACCGCACCTCTATGCTGCGAAGGTAGAACAGGCCGGTATTTCATAAATTCTAATGGGAAACCCCATTTACAACTTGTATTCCTCTGACATATGGAACAGGGGACCATTCGACATGCCACTGAGGCCGTGGCTCCAGGCGAACGATACTCTACTTCTACAATTACAATACCTGTTCAAACGTAGTATCGCCAACTTCATTTCACTTAGCGATCTGATTTTCAAATGACCGTACACGGGACAGAAGCATATCTGGGAGTGTCAGCTAGGCGTTTCTGATGTGGTTGACCATGTTTTCACCGCCTGTTGGCACTTGCTGGTACACCTTGTCTGTTAAATATCCCCACCGGAAGAAATCCGTTGACGCCAAATCCACCGATCTTGCGGGCCAATTAACAGGGACGCCTCTGCCGATCCACCGACTAGTGTAAACGTGGTCTATTACCTCCCGTGCTTTAGTCGTGTGATGTGCTGCGCAACCTACATGCCGAAGCCACATACGTTCTCGAAAATCCAGGCCAACATCCAGCAATAGTACCAGTAGTTCGCCGGCCGAAGTGGCCGTGCGGTTCTAGGCAATACAGTCTGGAGCCGAGCGACCGCTACGGTCGTAGGTTCGAATCCTGCCTCGGGCATGGATGTGTGTACTGGCCTTAGGTTAGTTAGGTTTAATTAGTTCTAAGTTCTAGGCGACTGATGACCTCAGAAGTTAAGTCGCATAGCGCTCAGAGCCATTTGAACCATATTTGAACCAGTAGTTCCTGTTCCAAAAACGTTCGTTATTTGCGTCCATTCAATGTGCCGTCGATAAAACATGGACCAATGATTTTGTTGTCCATGGAGCCACTCCACATGTTAACTGATAAAGGAAGTTGATGATCAACTTGCTGTCATTAGTGGGGATTGTCTACACTCCAGTAACGCATATTATACTGGTCATCTTTACCATGGGTTTTTAATGTAGACTGATAGGAAAATAGTACTTTGGCAAAGAACATGTTGGTCGTTTGCATTTGTTGATACGTCCACTCACAAAACACTTCCCAGTTATGGAAATCGGTGTCATGAACTCTTGATGCAGTGACACGTGGTATGGATGGTACTTATGACGATACAGTATTATGATAATACTACCTAAGGACATACTGGAATCATGGTGTAATTGCCAGGCATTTATCCGTGCGTTGCAGCACACTGCCACTAGTACAGCTATTTCATTTACTTCTGCTGTAACACATTTGCTTCGTTATCATTTGCTGGTCTGTACGCTTCCATCAGATGTAGAGGCATCCACAGCTTTGTAAATGAAAAAAAAATGAGAGCAAGCTTTCTCTGGAAAACGTTCAATATACAAGGCAACAGCCTCAACATTTCTCCTAAATTCTCTGTAAATCAGGACCATTTCAATTTTTTCGTTTGTGGTTGCAATATTCATCGCCCACTTGCACATCTGTTCTCCATACAGTAGGTAGCTGTGCAGGCGATAAACACTGTACCAGCATTGTAATGTTTAGTGCCACTATCTGTTCTACATCTGAGTGATACTTGAGCTCCAGTCGCAGTGTACTGCCTATTATTATGATAGGTCGTATTTCGGTAAATGGCCATGGTGGCATTTCAAGTAGTCAGAGGAATACAACGTTGAAAATGGGGTTTCTAATTAGACGTTAAGAGATACTGGTCTATCCTGCCTTCACACAATGAAGGCGGAACCCATGTGCCATTGGATACTGAAGGGGCATTGACTAGTATTTCTTTACCTATATCTATTCCTCTGATCACAATGTCATCTATAGCGAAAAGAAGGAAATGCTTTAAACAAAACTATGGAGGTTTTGCTGTAGAATCGTAATCTGCAATAAAAAGTGGGGTTTCCCATTGAAGATTTCAAAATTGCCCCTATACCAAAGATGGTGAGGTGACAGGTGAGTGTAGTAACTTGTACTACAGATACCTTGCACCTCTAGGCAGGTTGTCAGTGTGGCACTGGCTGTGAGGTACCATTATGGTGCATGGTGGAGAGGAATGTGGGCCCCAGTTCGGCAGGTCTTAACAGGTGAGGTAGCTGACATTTAGGCTCCACATCTGTGGACCTTACATGTCCAATGGAGTTTTCCATGTGACTGGATGTGGGGCACTGACAGTAGTGCCACAGGTGGAAAGTCATAATACTCAGACAGTGGTGACCTGCATGCATGAGCATTGGCACATATTATATTTGTGTACATTTAGAATCATAGAATGTGACAAGAAGAACTTTCTCTTCGTATTATTATTTCATTATTCACACACACACACACACACACACACACACACACACACACACACACACACGCAAGTTGTCAGTCGCTCTCTGAGAATAGTTTGAGAAAGAGAGAGTGCTAATACCATCCATATGGATGAAGTATTTGTCATCAATGTGCAAGATCCCAAACTTCAGTTGTATTGAATTATATATCTCATGCCCTCACAACCGACAGATTACTTGACATATCATCTGCCGAGTATCATCTGCACAACTGCCCAGATACTCCTTGCAGTCCTCAATTATGAGAGCCTGTGGGGCTACAAAAGGGACAGGCTTTGATGGCACCTACGTCTATGTAGTATGTATACATTTTGAATCTGATTTCCACAAACTCCTAAAGTTGTGAGTCATTCGCCTTGTCTTTCATGAGGCTGATGACCTTCTTGTTCTAAGGTGTTACGCCATAAGGGTTGTCAGCCACATGCCGAAACATGTAGGATTCCTTGGGATTATACGTAATTACTTCATATGAGGTGCGGTTTTTCCACTCAGTAGCTGAAACTGTTTGTATCCAAATAAAGTAACCTAGGGTAAAAGAAATTTCATCTGGTTACTCTTAGTGGAATCGATACATGTGGGTGTCCAGAATACACATACGAATAAAAACAAGCATAATGAACTTCACTGAAACGTTAGGCATCTTCAGAGTGACTACTCCTTCATTGAAGATTCTGGCTCACTTAACTCTGTCTTTCTAGAGGTGTGTTGCTGCTCACTCTTTTTTTTCGGCGTGTGGATCAGTACCTTCCTGATGACATTTCGTGGTGCTGCACTGGATGGTGTGCAGACGATGCTTTAAGACTGCAGGGTTGACATTTCAGTACAGAATGTACCTCAAATCGTCAGATTGCCTACACCCCACCTCAGACATTGGCGTTCTGTGCATGCACTGGTAAAGCCCTCATGGACACCAGAAGTGAAATGAAGCAACATATCAACATCAGTCAACAACTCTACGTCGATACATATCTTTCTTAACAATGTGTCCCACATAAACCCCGTCGCAATGTCATTCTAGAAGAATCCAAAATGTATGTGTCCAAGCATGCTCTCTGGAACTTCTTATTAATGCCTGTGAGGAGACTGTCTCCATTTACAGATATCCTCATAAATTAGAGATGCCAAACTCTTGACAAACATTCAATGTTAGCCTACATTTCTTACCCATTATGACAATGCCTGCGAGTTTGTTAGTAAGTGCAGTCATATTAGGCAATGTGATTCCATAGAGTTTCTCTATCAAATCCATATATTCTTAAGGGAGGACTGCTTCTTAATTACACATCATTGAAATATGTGGCTCTGGTGATATGCATATCGTCAAGATGCAGTGTCTCAGAA
Source organism: Schistocerca piceifrons (assembly GCF_021461385.2). Lineage (NCBI taxonomy): Eukaryota > Metazoa > Arthropoda > Insecta > Orthoptera > Acrididae > Schistocerca > Schistocerca piceifrons. The sequence continues at coordinate 371,020,594 of NC_060143.1, forward strand.
AGTTTTTGAAGGGATGCAAGCATGAATTACAATGAATCCAGGATTTAGAGTGTTATTTGTTTGGAGACTGAAATGCAGTTTCCTATGTTGTCAAGTATGACAATGACCTCATGATTCTTCAACCAGAATCACCCATGTGCTAAATAAGAAAGTGAGTATCACACCCACTCCAATCATAAAAGCAGAGGACTATGTTTTATGGCAGTTTGTACTTCAAGTTGCTAGTATTGTGGATGGAGGTGCTCAAATATATATCATTCCTTAGACATTTTAGATGATGTATTTGCACACACCTTCAGCTACAAATTACACTTCTGAGCTATCACTATAGGACACGAGCTTAATGACCCATTTCTTTTTAAATTCTGGGCAAAAATTGCCCTTTCTTTGCCAAGTAGTTTTCAAAAATGTATATGTGCACCCCAGGGATGGGATCTAGGGTGCTGCAGCATTATGGCAATGGTAGTAAGGGTGCACAGGTAGGAAGCAAGCAGCTTTTAAATGCGAGGCAGAATACAACGTCCATCAAAAGATGTCACCGTCAAAATTTGATGCAACAATATGTATGGAGAGGTGGAATGAGCAATAGTGGGTGTGATGAAGTGAAGGAAGTATAAGTTTACATTAGATAGACGGGTGCCTGTGTCAGAAGCCAATGGGGACTTAATGGGTTAGAGGCAATGTTATAGATTCTGTGGGGGACGTGGAATAATGATACAAGACCATTCTGGTCAGTATAAATAGTGGAGGCATTGGGTTTAAGCTGGGTGTGGAATTACTGCCTCATGTGACTGAGGACTACAGCGCGATCCTTGGGTTAGACTTTTAACATCAACATGTGCCATAATTGAACTTCAGTGATGTGTGGTATAATTTAATGGGAAGACGTTCCAGTTAGGGAAGCCAGGAGGTGCATCCGTCATATTAGGTAATCCAGTTAATTAGCATAGAAATACATTAAATCTTTATTTGCATGACTTTGTGTGAAGTGGCACTGGGAAGACGCTTTGGATGCATGTGGAGCCAGTCATACTGGTCGATATGTTATGCATAATAAAACTGCTGGAAGGGGATGATATATGAGATTCAGTGAGCTGTTTTGTTAGAAGGTGTATCGTACATGTGGGGGAGAAAAATGACAGTAAAGTAGTATCCAACAATATTGAGTATTTTCATGCTAAAGAAGTACAGTTGACAATGAAGACGTCGACGTGAGACTGGGCATTCCGGATGAGAAAGGTTGATGCGCAGAAGGTGTAAGACGTAAACAGTCACAAGAACCCACTAAGACTGCTTTATGTTACGTCATGGTGCATCTGATGGGAGTGGGGACAATACAGATGAAGGAGCTGTTGGTGGCATTTGAGGACTTCTTTTTCTCACTGGGTTCATTGGCAGAGGTGCCCATTACATAACACTGAATCACGACTACGAATGAAGCATCGGTGTACTAAAAAGCATAAAGAATACCTTGGTATTAACAAATGATTTTGGAGGAGTTTATTAACTAGCAATTCACTGATGGGATAACAGAATAGACAAATGGTCCATGAGGTGGAGGAATTGCGAGTGTGTAAAAAGACTGTGGACAGTTCCAAGAAATATAGATTTTCCTATGATTACTGCCATCTTGAAAATAGGATTATAGCAGGTGCCTACCCCATACCCAACACCACTCAGACCATTGATAACTTGGGACAGTGCTGGTATTTCCTTCCCATGAATTTAAGAAGTGGATACCACAGCTGGATGACGCTCTGAAGGACCGATTCAAGATAGTTTTTCCATTACTCTGCAGCCACTACCAGTATAAAAGGATGTCGTTCAGGCTGAACAATGCTCCTACGACATTTCAGGAGTTGCTGGATGGAGAGTTGAAGGGATTGAAGTCTTGCCAGTTTCTAATTTACAACGGTGATGTAATTATGTTCTCAATGGATATAACATAGAAACACTTGAGTGAAGAATTTAAGAGGTTATTAGCTGCATATCTAATGCTGAATAAAGAGAAGTACCATTTTGCTTGGAGACAGTAAGTTACTTATGACACATGACTAGCAAAGATTGGGTGCAAAGGGATCCAAAACTAAGTAGTACAGGTAGCGCAAGATTTTTCAATCCCGAAGATGAGCAATGAACTACAGTAATTCTAGGAGCCCTGTAACTATTGCAAGTAGTTACTGAAGGGATCTGCTGATATACCATGACCAATCAAGAAACTATTGAAAACAGTGTCACATTTTTTGTAGACAGAAGAAAGTAATGGGGTGTTTGAAGAGCTAAATAGAGCTTTGATGTCAAGTCCAGTGTTAGCGTTCCAGGATTACCAGAGGGAGCTTATATTGTGCTGTGAGGTACGTAATCGTCTCTCTGGTTTGTTCTGAGTCAGGAAATCATTTGTGAGGAACACCCTATTACTATTGCATCAAGACAACTAAATAGGGCCAAAGAATCTACTCAACCACACAGGAGAAACGCATAGCCTCATATATGGGGTGACATATTTTTGATATTACCTCCGTAGGCATACATTTAAAAAGTTGACCGATCACATTGCTCAGAAACGGTTTTTATGGTTAAAGGGCCTTTCTAGCTGTCTAATGATGTGGATATTAAGACTTAGTGAGTTTGACTGTAAAATATTTCACAATATAGGAAAGAATCATAGAAATGTAGACACATTAAGGGGGAATATTGCAGCAGTACAAATGCTGGACCACAGCCTTGCAGAATAGCAAGCAGCATGGAACACTGACAGTGAAACAGTACAGGATGCAACTGCAGTTAACGTGTGTTGGTCTTATGTGCAAGGCCAGAAGTTCTGAGACATGAGTCACTGTACTGGCTAAGCTGAATGCAGAAACTGTAAGCCAAGCACATGGTCATGTGCTGTCTGGTCATGGAGAATGCACAGCAATGAACTAAGGGGAAGCATGGAAATACTGGTTGAAAGGAAGAACAGGAGATGTGGAAATCTATATGCAGAATTTGTGCAGTGTGTACAGTGAGCAGGCGTGAGTCATAAGCGGTTGCTGTCACAGAGACTGCCAGAAGCTTCAAAACCATTTATTATGATCGGGGTGGATGTGTTAGTACCATTTGACTGAACTCCATTGGGAAATCGTTTGGTTTTGGGGCTGACTCGGTATGCCGAGAGGATACTAATGTCAAACCAGCAAGTGCTAAAGTCTCACAGGTGATGCTGCAACAGAAGGTTACTGGTGTTTGGAGTACAAAAACGGTAATTACGGACCACGAGACTTGATAAAGGAATTAGGATTATGTGTGAGAAAATTAAGAACTAGTACACCATACCCTCAGTGAGATGAAAGGATAGAACAGTTTCATCAGCCGATTTGGAGAATGCTGGGTTACTATGTGAACTCTCACTGCAGTGACTGGCACATCTATTTTTTGTTTTTAGTATTTGCATAGAGTTCAAAGTTCCATACTACTACAAGGTTATCACTTATGATGTGGTATATTTTAGAAAAATACCGTTACCGTTTGATACAATTAGGAGAAAAATAGGCAAGGACTGGGAGTTTTTCTGTGATGTCGTGGGAACAGTGAATGAGTTATGGAAGTTAGCACAGTGGATGAAGCCAAAGCATTTGGGAAACAACAGGAGGCCGTCAAATGCACATTAAGCTTATCACACTATAGAGTGAGGCAGTTGGTAATGTCTAGTTATGATAGAAGATAAGATGATATAAAGTCATGGAGTAAACAGTGACTGTTTTCAAATTCTGAAGGGCATATGTTTTCACAGAATGCGGGAAGCGTAAAGGCACATGGTGCTGAAACTTCTAAAGAAACCAACTGACTGGTAACTGGGGTAGATGTAAGGACCTTAATAGCACAATCAGGCATGTAGTATCCAAGGTTGAAAACAAATGCAAACTGCGAACTATGAAAATTGTACCACTAGATGTTTTTCAAGGAGAGTTTGTGTAGTATATTTTACACACACTGGATGATTGATCCTAAGCTGGACCAGAGAAGCCAAGTCTTCTCCACAGAGGGATCTAATACAGTGCCATTACCAGGTATTAGCTGTCAGTGGCCAGTGGATGCTGTGTGTCAACATCTCTGATAAGATACAAGGCATATGAAATTATTGCTAGTCTCACTTGGTGTAACTTGCCAACACAGCGATAATGCCTGACGCCGGCAAGGCGATATGTCTATGATTAGCGTTTTGGTGGTGTTAATGAGTATGCAAACAGTAGCAGCACATTATCACAACAAGTATACTGCTTTCTGGTATAAATAACTGCTGGTTTTGTAGCAGATGCATTTACAGTCGAGCAGTACCACCAGGATAAAGGGGCTAGCTCAGATGTGAAGTTCATGGAGCTGCCACCCACATCCACACATCCAAAGTCCCCCTGGGATACCTGCCTTTTGCATTAAGTCTATCCAACAGACAGCGCCACACTAAGTCTGTAAACCAGACTTAGTGCCACAGGGCAGATGACCTGCCAATCTACACCAACAGCAGACAGTCTCATGCGAAGAGAGAAAGGGTCACACGCCCAGGAACAGCAGCTACCTATCAACAAAGCGGACGGTGGGCGAGGTTCCACGTGCCACTCACCTTGGCCACCTGGATGGAGTAATTCATTGAAGAGGGCTACCTCTGCAATATTCCAGTATGCGCTGTTGACGTTGGTGTTGTGGCCAAAACAACACAGTTGTGGGTCCAGTGCTGAGTACAAATATCAGCAAAGCAGGGCACCAGCATGTGAAGCAGCCTGCTGGATGGGTGCTAGCAATCGGTTGTCAATCAACTAGTCCACTCCTGTAGGGCAGGGGCATTAACACCTCCCCAATACGCTGCAGAGCTAATGCCAAAGTAGGAAACCAGGTCTTAATTTTGACAGCCACTTCTTCCTTGGCTTCGTCAGCAGGCCATCAAGTCGCACCGCTCAGGAACTTCACCTCCAGACAAAGTAGTGGCCCCACACTGGATTCAGCTACAATTCTGTATCCTCATTCTGTACTTGGATTTCTGAACTTCAAGGTCAATAAGTCACTGGGAACTTTGCAGTTCTCAGCTCTTCTGAGTCAACTGACTTAATCGTTTATCCAGATATAGACTGACAGAAAATACCGCAACACCAAAAATAAATACGTTAGATCAACAAATTTTGAGAATATATTTGTTTAGGTAATATACTAAGTAACAACGCAAGATCACACTTTAATATAAAAGCGAGATTAGCCAATATTAATGTGAAATGCTGATACATTACAAACCGATTATAAGCCCCAAACTGTTCAATGCAAACGACCAAATGTGCGTGTATTGTGTTATACAGGTGCTGGAAGTCAGTTTGCGGCATGGAGTTCCATGTCTGTGGCCCTTGGTCAGTCAATAGAAGGACGATTAATGCTCTGCAGTTTGCGGCATGGAGTTCCATGTCTGTGGCCCTTGGTCAGTCAATAGAAGGACGATTAATGCTCTGCAGTTTGCGGCATGGAGTTCCATGTCTGTGGCCCTAGGTCAGTCAATAGAAGGACGAATAATGCTCTGTTTGTGGATGACGCCGGAGTTGTCGTCCGATGATGTCGCACATATGTTCGACTAGAGACAGATCTGGCAGTAGAACAGGCAAAGACAACACGTCAACACTCTGTAGACCGTGCTGGGTTACGACAGTGGTGTGTGGGCGAGCGTTATTTCGGTGTAAAACATCTCCTGGAATACTTTACCTAAATGGCAGGGCGACAGGTCGAATCAATAGACTGACGTACAATTTTGCATGGGATAACCACGAGAGTGCTCCTGCTGTCATACGGAATCGCATTACTGACCATAAATGAAGGTGCGGGTCCCTCGTGTCTAGCACACAGATAGGTTAGTTGCAAATCCTCAGCTTGCCTTGAAACCAATACAAGGCCGTCGCAGGCACTGAGACAGTACCAGCTTTCATCAGAAAATGCAACAGAGCACCATACCGCCCTCCAATGATCTCTCGCCGGCCGCGGTGGCCGAGCGCTTCTAGGCGCTTCAGTCTGGAACCGCGCGACTGCTACCGTCGCAGGTTCGAATCCTGCTTCGGGCATGGATGTGTGTGATGTATTAGGTTAGTTAAGTTTAAGTTCACTACGGGCCATTAAAACTACTACACCACGGAGATGACGTGCTACAGACGCGAAATTTAACCGACAGGAAGAAGATGCTCTGATATGCAAATGATTAGCTTTTCAGAGCATTCACACAAGGTTGGCGCAGGTGGCGACACCTACAACGACCTGACAAGAGGAAAGTTTACAACCGATTTCTCATACAAAAACGGCAGTTGACCGGCGTTGCCTGGTGAAAGGATATTGTGATGCCTTGTGTAAGGAGGGGAAATGCGTACCATCACGTTTCCGACTCTGATAAAGGTTGGATTGTAGCCTATCGCGATTGCAGTTTATCGTATCGCGACATTGCTGCTCGCGTTGGCGAGATCTAATGACTGTTACCAGAATATGGAATCGGTGGGTTCAGAAGGGTAATACGGAACGCCGTGCTGGATCCCAACTGCCTCATATCACTAGCAGTCGAGATGACAGGCATCTTATCCGCATGGCTGTAACGGATCGTGCAGCCACGTCAGGATCCCTGAGTCAACAGATGAGGACGTTTTCAGGACAAAAACCATCTGCACGAACAGTTCGACGACGTTTGCAGCAGCATGGACTATCAGCTCGGAGACCATGGCTGCGGTTATCCTTTACGCTGCATCACAGACAGGAGCGCCTGCGATGGTGTACTCAACGACGAACCTGGATGCACGAATAGCAAAACGTCATTTTTTCCGATGAATTCAGGTTCTGTTTACAGTATCATGATGCTCGCATCCGTGTGTGGCAACATCGCGGTGAACGCACATTGGAAGCGTGTATTCGTCATCGCCATACTGGCATAACACCCGGCGTGATGATATGGGGTGCCATTGGTTACACGTCTCGGTCATGTCTTGTTCGCATTGACGGCGCTTTGAACAGTGGACGCTACCTTTCAGATGTGTTACGACCCGTGGCTCTACCCTTCATTCGATTCCTGGGAAACCATACATTTCAGCAGGATAATGCACGACTGCAAGTTGCAGGTCCTGTCCGGTCCCTTCTGGATACAGAAAATGTTCGACTGCTGCCCTGGCCAGCACATTCTGCAGATCTCTCACCAATTTAAACGTCTGGTCAATGGTGGCCGAGCAACTGGCTCGTCACAATACGCCAGTCAGTACTCTTGATGAACTGTGGTATCGTGTTGAAGTTGCATGGGCAGCTGTACCTGTACACGCCATCAAGCTCTGTTTGACTCAATGCCCAGGCGTATCAAGGCCGGTCAGATGTGGTTGTTCTGGGTACTGATTTCTCAGGATCTATGCACCCAAATAGCGTGAAAATGTTAACACATGTCAGTTCTAGTATAATATATTTGTCCAATGAATACCCGTTTCTCATCTGCATTTCTTCTTGGTGTAGCAGTTTTAATGGCGAGCAGTGTAGTTCTAAGTTCTTGGGGACTGATGACCTCAGATGTTTAGTTCCATAGTGCTCAGAGCCATTTCAACCATTTTTGAATGATCACTCTTTAGACCGCACTGAAGTTGCAAATGGTGAACCGCACTGAAGTTGCAAATGGTGATGATTTGTGGTCAGTGGAATGCACACTACAGGACGTCTCGTTCGGAGCTATCCATGAAGTAACCGACTTCTAACTCTTCGTTGTGTCTCTGTGATGCCAAGTGCTGCTCAGATTGCTGCAGCACATGCGATACTATGCGCCAGAGTCATACGCTGAGCACAATTGACTTCCCTGTAGGTAGTGCCACATGGCCATCCGTAGTCGGTTCTTCTTGTGGCTGTAAATTCTATAGAGCATCGGTGCTACCAGTCATGTACATTGGATACATTCCTGTCAAGTCTTTCTGTAATATCGCAGAACGAACATTCAGCCTCTCGTAGTCCTCTTAAGCGACTTCGTGCAAACTCAGTGAGATGTTGATAATGACGTCTATGTCTTCTTGAAGGTATTCTAGACTCACATCCACTCATCACGTCCAATCTCAAACGTAACTAACGCTCACGACCGTAACAGCGTGTATTTAAAGCAAACTGCTTTCCTTCTCATAGTGGCGAAGCTAAAGCCACTCTTATGCGACTAGTGCGAAATCTAAATAGAGATCATCTTTCACGTGCACAAACACGCCTGCCAACTTTCGTTTATGTCACACACCTCCTTCCTTGTGTTGCGATGTATTTTAGTCACTGTATGTATGCAACTAAAATGATGAAGTGTTGCGGCAGCTCCGGGCGGGGTCAGAGATTTTCTCTGCCTCGTGATGACTGGGTGTTGTGTGATGTCCTTAGGTTAGTTAGGTTTAAGTAGTTCTAAATTCTAGGGGACTGGTGACCATAGATGTTAAGTCCCATAGTGCTCAGAGCCATTTGAACCAATTTTGTTGCGGCACCGTAACTGATACAACTGAATAACTGTTTCTTTCAGGCGTTAAGAGAAAATGATCATTATTACACAACTAGTTTTTGTCTGAAATCGATCGACATCAGGTTACATAATGGCATCAGACATACTTAACTGAGTTATGGTATAATGGCATTCGCAGTAAGACTCGTAATGTTGATCTGCTCGTCTAGTTTTATATACAGCTCGCTGGCTGTGGAGACAGCGAGATAATGCAGACTGGATTGAATCCGCTCGACGGATTAACGATTGTTGGCCTGGTACAACGGTGACAGTGAGTGTGATTTTTAGACAGTTTCTGACACTCGTTTAGACAAATTGTGAGACGGCTTCCAATATCCACCTCGGAAAATACGATACACAACAGTCAAAATACAGCAACGCACAGACCAACGTTTAAACTGTTCACGGAAAGATGGGACACACCACTTACCTCTGAGAAGTTAATTAACTACTGTCGTGACGAGAAGAGCATTCGGCCATAAGGATAAAAATTAAATTACCAAATGATGGGGAACAGCGTATCCCGCACGCCATTGTAAACGCTTGGAATGGGAGAAGAAGCGAATTCCTTCCGTTTGGAAGAACTGTATGTTTCTTGTCTGATTGCGACTCCAATCATAGTTCCCCCTTTCATTTTTAAGTACGTGCCTTTGCGCTGAAACGGAACAATAAACAATTTTCAGTGCAATGGATGTGTCGGGAGCTGGCGAATTTCCGTCCTCCCAGGCTCAGTAATGATGCACAAAGAGCGCGGCGGAAGATAATGCTCCACTAAACAGTCTATTAACACATCAGTTATTAAATGGCCTTAAAACGGAAGTGCCGCATTAATGGGTACTTTGGGAAGCATTACGCGTCCGGTGCAAAGGCTAATAGAAGCACGTAATTAATGCACCGGCAGTCTTGACTATGTGTGGCTAATTGTCGCTCCTGCCACCGCTGAGAAGCCAGCGCTCTTCCAGAGCCCCGACAAAATGAAATTCTTGCTGAGGATAATTCGTGGTTTTTTTCCTTTTAAATCTTTTCCGCTATGAAACATCGGAGTGCGTTCTTGTGTTAATTAAATCATTTTTCAGTACCACAGACTGTAGGCGGTGTGCCGACAACCTAAGCTTAGCCTGCACTTCAAGTGACAACCCACACTGTCCTACAGCTACAATAACATATAAACGTAGTCACTGAAGCTTTTCCACGAGCGGATTGTAACGACGCCATAAACGATGGAAGTGTTAAACGATTAAAACTGCCATGTGTTACTGTTGCTCTGCAACTTGTTTGTTTTCGATAAAGGACTTCTTGCAGTTCTCCAAGAGCTGCACTCAGAACCGGAATTCGGGCTTACAGCCCATCACCAGTGGCATCTAATGGAGAGGATAAACAAATACTACACATATAACTGTTGTTTATGTTCTGTAGCAGATGCCACATATGTGTCCAATTACCAGCTTAGCACATACTCTAAAAGTTTAACCTCCTGGTCTAACAAAATACGTCCTTTACTAGATTAAAACTGCATTATTTTCTCTAAATCATAAACAGACACAAGAAAGGTGTCCCTCCGCGTTGAATTAGCCTGCTAAAATTGCACTGATCGATGTAATGTTCATCATCAGTATTTGTCCGGCTCAGGGAGGAGATGTGGTGGGACATTATCTATATTAATAAACGGCTAAATCGGATCATGGTGCACGGCACAATTTGCATGTTGGCTGGCTAACGGTGGCCGGCCGCGGTGGTCTAGCGGTTCTAGGCGCGCAGTCCGGAACCGCGCGACTGCTACAGTCGCAGGTTCGAATCCTGCCTCGGGCATGGATGTGTGTGATGTCCTTAGGTTAGTTAGGTTTAAGTAGTTCTAAGTTCTCGGGGACTGATGACCACAGATGTCAAGTCCCATAGTGCTCAGAGCCATTTGAACCATTTTTTTTGTCTAACGGCCTCTAGTGGCAGTAAAAATTTGATGTGCGTATTTCATTTCATTATTGCCCCAATTTAAAAATTTTGAAGCACTTTCATAATCTTCTCATGAAAAAGCTTGCGTTAAAGGTGTAACAGAAGAATTCAAGCTTTAAAGACAAAACCTTGTAGGCCGCTACGTCTCTTGACAACACGTAACTCACGACGCGGAAGTTACCCAGACTATACAGGCTGTTCGGAAGTTCTCGTTACAGACCTTTAGGATTTGTAGAGGGTGGTGAGTACGTGACACTTTGAATAGGAACCTATGTCCGGAAATGTACCGTTCGTGTTCTACGCTGGTTTACGTTCAGATGTTTAATTCATCCACTTGAGGAATTGAATTGGGCGTGACTCAGTACAGTAGTCAGGCGACAGTTAGAAAGGGGACATAACGAAACGCCTGTTAATCACTTAAGCGCATTTGTTTGTATTAAGACTTAAACATTACGCGTTTACATTTTTCCAAAACAAAAAAGGAACCCAGCATCCTGTACGTACAGGGCAGTAAAAACATAACTCACAATTTACTTTGACTCTCCTGTACCATTGCCCAAGAGTAAAACACTGAAAGGTGTTCAGAGTGGAGACCCTGGACACCGATACACTGGTACACTCGTTGAATGCAAGAATTATTTACTGCTTCCCGTGTTGCCTGCTGAAGATGATTACAAACAAGCACGATACATTTCTGCATGTCCTCTGGAGTTTTTGGAATATCGCGAGAGACAACGTCTTTAATGCATCCCCGAAGAAAAAAGTCCAGAGAACTTAAATCAGGAGACCCATCAGGCCAAGTAACTGTTTCTCCTCCACCAGTCCGTCTGGCAGGATACCTTCGGTTCAGAACATGACGTGCACGCAAGACATTATATGCTGGACATCCATCGTGTTGATAAGCATTCTCGTTCTTAGCGGCATTTCATCCAGAAGAGGAAGAAGAATTCGTCTGAGGAAGTTGGCATATGCTGTGCCGTGTAGACTACCATTGATCAAATAAGGGCCAATAATTGTAGTACCAAGCATCCCACACCAGACGTTAACTCTCCATTGACGCTGATGTTCCACCTGTCTAAGCCATCGTGGGTTGTCGGGATGTCGCTGGACCACTAATGCATGTTCCTTGTGTTTACCTGTCCTTTGTTTGAGAAGGAAGATTTATCGTTAAACAGAACACTGGAGAAGAAGTTCGGTTGGCGAGGATTTGCTGCTGTGCCCAGATCGCTGTACACGATTCTGGAAATCATTCCCAGTTCTTGATGTAGGTTTACATGGTAAGGATGGAAACGGTGACGTGTAAGAATACGATCTACAATGGTTTCAGGAATGCCAATCTCTTGTTCAAGCTGTCGTATGCTCACATGTGGATTCATAGCAACGGAAGCCAGAAGAATAACGTCGGCAGCTTCGTCTGTGCGAATGCTACGACGATTGCGTTGTCGTGGGTTGAAACTTCTCATTTCCTGAACCATCGCAACAAGACGAGAAAACATCCGTCGGGAAGGTGGTTTCTTGTCAGGATACCGCTCTGTGTACAGTTCCTCTGTCTGCGTAGAATTTCGCCTACCTTCAACAACAACAACAACAATAAAAGCAACGTTATGTCGATGCAGTTTATAGGAAGGACAGCCTTTACTGTATGCCTACTCTACACAACAGTATTTAAAAGGACTAAACCACTGTATTAAATGTACCCGTTCATAAGAGAACAGTATTGAAATTACTGTTCTGCTAACCTACATTCCCCCTAGATCAGTAGCATTTCTACTTTCTCTTCGTTGGTGTACATTCTGCTCACACAACTCTTCAAGTGACGATGGTTGACGGAATGACGGGTGTGCATTCTGTGTATGTTTTCATTTGTCCTCTGTCAACGTCAACACGTGGATGTGTTCCATTACCCCGAGTACCTGCAGTAAGCACTGGGAGCGTCAACGTCAATGTTGTGTTATGTAATTAATAACATTGTGTTTCAGAGAATGGAACTGTATGATACATTTTTGAATAGGTCTTTAGGAGAGGAAATAAATTACCGAATAAAAAATACAGAATGCCATTTAAAAACGTCATACCGCTATTCATATCTTTGTAAAAAACAAAGCTACAACGAAGGCGCAATCATGCTAATTGATGTCCCCCTGACGGCTGAAAAACATTTGCTTGAAACATTTTGTAATTTGCATCTGGACAAACACTTACTTAGGGTGATCTAGACAAATGGGATACCCTGTATACGCCAGACATACACTCGTAAATACCTCATCCACCTCATCACATTTCAACATTACGCCATTCAAATAGTGACATGCTCTCCATTTTCTGTTCTCTAAAAATCTTAATATTGCAAACAAGAGAATGTCCACTACTTTTCCTGCTCCTGCGAGCCTCCACCTGTGTCACGTTTTGGTGCACAATACATCTCACTGTTTAACGTCCTTCATATACTAGTACAGTTCGTGTATTAATGAATGTTGTTTACTGGATGATTTATGTGATCGTATCAACACTTTTTGTCCCAGTACTATAGACTTTGTCACTCTCCTATGTTGCCACAGCAGAGCTACTAAAGACAGCCTTCCGAAATTCCGTCACCAAACAAGAGGAAGTAAATATTCTACAATTCGTTTGAAGAACAGCTACCAATATGAGTGTCGTATAAGTAGATATCCTCGGAGCTGTGAAGCAACTTAAATCACCTAAAAAAAGCAAGTATTCCTTTCAGAATATGCTGATGTAATTCCTCCATACTCAGCTATCATACACAACCCCTCACTCGACGAAAGATACGTACCCAAAGGCTGGAAGGTTGCACAAGCCGCATAAACACTCAAGAAAGGTAGTAGGAGTAATCCACAAAATTACAGGCCAATATCATTAACGTCAATATGCAGCAGGAATCTGGAACATATACTGTGTTCGAACTTTATGGATTACCTCGAAGAGAATTGTCTATCGACATGCAGTCAACACGGATTTAGAAAACATCGCCCTTGAGAAACACATTTAGCTCTTTACTCACACGAAGTGTTGAGTGCTGTTGACAAGGGATTTCAAATTGATTCCGTATTTCTAGATTTCCTGAAGGCCTTTGACACTGTACCACAAAAGCGGCTTGTAGTGAAATTACATTCTTATGGAATATCGTTACTGTAATGTGACTGGATACGTTGTTTTGAGATGATGACGGTGATTATCGTCTAGTAGAGTCATCAGAATATCAAAATAAGTTGCAAAATGATTTGGAAAAGATATCTGTATGGTGCAAAAATTGGCAAGTGACCTTAAATAACGATAAGTGTGAGGTCATCCACATGAGAGCTAAAACGAATCCCTTAAACTCTGATTACACGATAAACCAGTCAAATCCAAAGGCCGTAAATTCAACTAAACGCCTAGAAGTTACAATTACGAACGATTTAAATTGGAAAGAACACATAGAAAATGTTTTGGGTAAGGGGGCAAACCAAAGCCTGCGTTTTATTGGCAGGCATCTGCAAAAGAGGTGCCCACACTACCTTCGTCCGTCCTCTTTTGGAGGACTGCTGCGCAGTGTGGGATCCTTATCGCACAGTATTAACGTAGTACATCGCAAAAGTTCAAAGGAGGACAGTATGTTTTGTATTGTCACGAAAGAGGGGAGAGAGAATAACTAAAATCATACAGGATTTGGGATGGACATCATTAAAAGAAGGCGTTTTTCGTAGCAGCGGTATCTTCTCACGATATTTCAGTAACCAACTTTCTCCTTCGAATGCGAAAATATTTTGTTCGCTCCGAACTGTATACGGAGAAATGATCATCATAATAAAATAAAGGACATCAGACCTCGCACGGGAAGATACAGGCGTACGTTTCTGTCTGCGCGCTGTTTGAGATCGGACTAATAGAGAATTACTGAGATGACGCCTCAAATGGTTCAAATGGCTCTGAGCACTATGGGACTTAACATGACAGGTCATCAGTCCCCTAGAACTTGGAACTACTTAAACCTAACTAACCTACGGACATCACACAACACCCAGTCATCACGAGGCAGAGTAAATCCCTGACCCCGCCGGGAATCGAACCCGGGAACCCAGGCGCGACTGATAAGATGGTTGGATGAACTCTCTGCCAGGCACTTATGCGTGATTTTCAGATTATCCATGTAGATGTAGATGTACATCGGTCACCAGCCTTCCTGATAATCCTTAAAGCTAGTTTCACCACGTCACTGTGTCGAATATGTAAGTATAAATCATGACTTTCAACACTGTTTACCAAGCTATGCATACCAATAACTTGCTGTGACGTTCGTTTTGTAAACGTATGAGGTTAATGTATCCATCAGCATTACGTAGTTGAGGATGAGTGATGCTCAGAAATACGTAGTACTCCTTAATATCGTTTTGTTGTGGTATTCAGTAAACAGATTGGTCTGACGCAGTTTCTCACGCAATTCTATCCTGTGCAAGTGTTTTCATCTTTGCATGGCTACTACACCTTACATTTATTTGAATCGAGGTTGCCAATGAAGACATTCATCCGAATTTTTCAATTAAGAGGATGATGTGCAGCAGTAACAGGACGTGTTCGCGGGTGTATACCAGATAACTGTGCCTAAGTGTATGAAGATGAAGCCAAAAAATTCTTCAATATCAATTGTAAATAAAGTAAACGCCAAGCACAGCTGAGCGAAACATTAATACGAAAATACACATTGTGCTATTAACACAATAACAGATAATAACAATCACGTGTTTACGTCATTTATCGACGCTGTGAAGAAACTAGTAGAGGTAACAGTTTCTTATGTCACTCTTCCTCACTGTACTTTCTGCAGAATAAACACATGCAGTTTCATCACAAATTGTCCACTTACCAATTCTGATCACTTGCATACCCTGTTTTAAGTACCGTATAAAAGTATTTACATTCATTTTCAGGTAGTCAGAAATAATGGAAAACGATCTTGGTTGCTATTCGTTTCTCAGTGAACAGAAACGAAAAGCCCGGAAACGACACGCATAGGAAGACAGCGTAACTAAGAAGTGGCCCCCAGACTTGCAAGGGCTCCGCTAAATTGATATAAATCCCGGGGGCCTTAAGTGCGAGCCCTTTATCCCCTGCCAAACGCCTCTTGACAACTTCACTGGAGAGCCGCAAAAGCTGCGCAAGGAATCGTGATAAAAGGAAGGATACACGGAAGAAAACGAGAACATTACGGTTCCGCGATGCTTCAGAGAGACTTGAGAGTTCTCCTAGGAAATGAAATTTCCGGCTTCCAGTACCTCACTTCACTCAGATGTCTTTCATATTGGCTCGACGGCTTACAGTTCTCTCAACAGCACCTTTTCGCTGATTTTAGAAGAGAATAAGATGTCTGCTCTAGTACTTTCTTAAATAGGGCGTTCTATTTTCCGAACACTCTCATGCGTTGGCTAAAAGACGAGTAATAATATTAAATTGAGCTGCTTAAATGTACTGCTCCTCCACTGAAAATTAGGCGTATGACATCATTTATATTCGGCTATAAACTTTTACATCAAGCAAATGTACGCTGTTTCCTTTTGCTATTGCGTGCAACACAGTGTGTTTTTAAAGAGTTGAATGAATTCTTTCTGCAAGCAGCTTAATTATGTTGCGCTGTACTGTGAGCGTTTGGTGAGTATACTTCCTGGACCTACATTACGTGATGAAGCATCTGTAAGGTTTTAGCTTTGGAGGCTCGTTTACATTAATTACATTTCTTAGTTACCAACTCCTGTTTATTAGAATACTGTGACCTAAAAGGTAGGTATCAGCTGACTCATTATACCTTCCCCAGCACCTAAACATTTTGGCATGCGAACGTATTCGCGGACGTTTTAACGTGCAGCTCACTTCTCTCTCCCACAAGTTCCCTTACTTGTAACACGATTACGCCGATTCGTTCATCACTGTTAAGTCGCTCATATCAACCCGTTCCCACTTGCCCATTCTCACTCACTCATTCATTTCATCTCACCGTTATTATCTGTTTGTGTCCCTCCAATTGTAACCGTCCTCTGTCTCACAATCACAGTCCCCATCGTTGTGTCCTATTACTACTACCTCCTCTCATTGTCACTGTGTCCCTCTTTCTCTATCCTACAGCTACTACCTCTCTCACACATTCCCACTGGTGCTGTCTCTTCTGTCACACACTCTATCTTCCTCATTGTCATTGTCGTAGACTGTCTCTCATTATCACAACCCTTACGCACTTCCAGTATAGAGTAATCTGATAAATAAAGAGACTACTTCTTTTCGGGAATGCAAGCATGAACACATTACGACTTGCTTCTTACTGACCAAATCATGTCTTTTGTTTGTCTTTCCTTCATTGAGTCCTAAAGTAATAAGCCCTCGCTAAAAATATCCACGTGTATCTTCTCACACACCAAAATTTTCCTTTAGAGACCAGTGACTCACTCTGAGACTTCACAAATATATCTCTGCCCATAGGAATTTTTTCTGTTCGGAGTACGCAAACTGAACGTCATCACCAAGTCTTTGCCGTGGACATATTCATGACTAGCTTCCAGAAGACGTTGCAGAAGCATACGAAAAATTAAGCAGACTCAGTTGGTAATACATAGGATGTTCTCGGCAAAAGTGGCAAGAAAAACAATGTAATGAAATACTAGTTAGTTACATAGTTCCTTAGCTATTTAGTTACTTAGTCTCATTTTCCATAGATCATTTGCGCAGTAAATTGTAATAATGTGGAACGAATAAGGTTACCTTCAAATAACAAATTAATTTGTAAATATGGATACACACTGAACATTTTTTATATGCGGGTGTGTTTTAGTAATTTCTTCCCACTATCTTCAACATATAGTAATAACAGAAATTCTTCTACAGAATAGAAGAAGTTGTCGAGGAGGAACATTTTTGTTTGTCTTCAAATTTTACTTTGCTGTCTCGTAGACATTTTATATCACTGGTCAAGTGATCAGAAATGTTAGTTGCAGTATTGTGCATCCGTTTTTGTGCTAAGGACAACATTACCGTGGAGAAAGGAATGTCATTATTCCTTCTAGTATTGTTATTATGTACATCATTGTTCCTTTTGATTTGTAGTGGATTATTCACAACGAATTTCATAAGGGAGTAAATATACTGTGAAGCCGTAATGAGAATACCCAACATTGTAAACAGCTGTACATGATCGTGGATGAGCACCATGTATTATTCTTATAGCGTGTTTTTGAGCAATGAAGACTTTCTTCCTTGAAGATGATTTACCCACAATATTATTCCATATGATATTATTCAATGAAAGTCAGCAAAGTATTTCAGCTTACTGATTTGTCTCTCCCCAAGATTTGCAATGATTCTAAATGCAAATCTGGCTCAACTAAGTTATTTCAGGAGACCAAAACTGTGCTTGTTCCAGTTTAATTTTCAGCAATATCGACATGAAAAAACGTTGAACTTTCCATCATGTTTATTATTTCTTCCCCATGTGTTGGACTTATTATCGGAGTAGTCCCTGTATATGTACAAAACTGAATATATTGTGTATTTTAAAATTGAAAGTGAGATCTTTCGCGAAAACGAGTCAATGATGCTAATAAGAATATTGTTTATCATTTCTTCAGTTGCTGTATGTACGCTCGGATTGATTACAGCACTAATGTCATCCGCAAAACGAATTCTGCTTGCTACATAGCACATGGGAGATGGTTTACATAAATGAAGAAGGGGTAGAATGTGTGCTGAATGGTAAGAGAGTAACTTCCATGGCAGCAGAGGAAACTGTGGCGAGTAAAAACGATAGGGGAAAATTATATCCAGTAAATAATGGAGGACACTAATCCAGGAGGGCAAGTCGTGGTGCGGAGTATCAAGGACTAATGATAAAAAGAAAAAAAGTACAATTGATGGCATTAGACCTAGTACAAAAACATATCCATTGGTAACGAGCTGCATTAAGGTTTTTCGACACTGAGGTGTCAAACGTCATGAGATAGCGCTATACACATATACAGATGGCGATAGTTTCGCGTATACAGTGTATAAAAGAGCAGTGCGTTGGTAGAGCTATCATTTGCAAGTTGGTGATTCAGGTGGAAAGCTTTCTAACATGATCATGGTCACACGACGCGAATTATTAGACTTCCAACACGGAATGGTAGTTGGAACCAGATGCATGGGGCATTCCATTTCGAAAATCGTTGTGGAATTCAATATTTCGAGATCCACTGTGGAAAGAGTGTGCCCAGAATACTAAATTTCAGGCATTACCTCTCATCATGGACAACGCAAGGCCTGACGAGAGCATCGGCGTTCGCATAGAGTTGTCAGTGCTAACAAAGAAGCAACACTGCGTGAAATAACCGCCAAAAATCAATGAGAGACTACAACGAACGCATTCATTAGGACAGTGCGGCGAAATATGGCGTTAATTTGCTATGGTAGTTGTTGTATTCTCCAACAGTTTATTGAACGTAACTGCTTCTACTATACAATAGCTGGCTGTACAATAGATGTAGACGTCCGTCGATCTAGCCGGAGATGTGGTTCCTCTCGGTCGGTTGGTACTTCGATCGGCGGTGCAGTACAGCGGCTTCGGTGATATCTTCTCGGAGACTGTTTTAGCGGTTGCCATTAGCAGCGGACGAAGACTGGTCTGACTTTTATTTTTTCCTTATTGTGATTTTAATACCAGTATAACAGGTAGGCTGGCAGCAGCACAATACGCCGCCCTTCAGCCAAAGATAGTACAATGATAAAACAGAGAAGACACATGGGTTGGAACAAAACGGCGGGAGAAAAACAGTAGACACATGAACATAAAAAAAACATGAAGCCGTTCACACTCGAAGACAATGCACACTACAAACTGCTGACACGAGGCACAAACACTGAAGACGTCGATGGCACTGGTGAACGATGGAGAGTGAAAAGGTCTGCCTTCGACCGGCCGGGCCTATATAGTGAGCTGGAGCCAATAGAAACACGGCGTAGGAATCCGTGGCCGAATATGTCGCGGCGACCTCTGCAAGGAAAGGTTCCTATTAATCGACTGGAATCTTCGGCGTGTTTACCTGATGTCTTCGCCTGTTTGGCTGTTGGTTTGTTTCCCTCATAGCGTGACTGTTATGCGGTGCTGCCTGCCATTTAGGGGAACCCGATGGCAGACAGTACAGTAGTAGACGACCGAAGTGTGTGTGTTTGCTGACAGCACAACTTCACCTGCAGCGTCTGTCGTGGGCTCGTGACAATATCGACTGGACGCTAGACAACCCCGAAGATCGTGGCCTTGTCAAGTGACTCCCTATTTCAGATGGTAAAAGCTGATGGTAGGGGTCGAGTGTAATGCAGACCTCACAAAGTCATACACCCAAGTTTCCAACAAGGCACTGTGCAAGCTGATGGTGGCTCCATAATGGTGTGGGCTGTCCTCCGGTCTATCAGCACCGATTGTTGACTGTAAATGATTATGTTTGACTACTTAGAGACTATTTGCAGCCATTCATGGACTCCATGTGCCCAAACAACGATTGAATTTTTATTGATGACAATGCGCCAACTCATCCGGCCACAATTGCTCGCAATAGGTTTGAAGAACAAATCTGGACAGGTTGAGTGAAATGATTTGGCCACCCAGATCGTCGGACATGAATCCCATATAACATTATTCGGACATAATCGAGAGGTCAGTTCGCGCACAGGCGACCCTTTCGCAGCTATGGACGGTTATAGAGGCAACATGGTTCAATATTTCTGCAAGTGACTTCCAACGACTCGTTGAGTCCATACCACATCGAGCTGCGCTACACTACGGCGTGCGAAAGGAGGTAACGCCACTATATTAGGAGGTATCCCATCATTTCTGTCACCTCATTGTTTATGATGTCATTGTTGCCGAGTACGTGCTACATGCTTTAAGTACGAGAGTTTAACGTAGTTAACTGTGAGGAGTATGTATTGATTTTTGATAGCTTTTGTTCTGTGCTGACGACAGGAGACAAGGGAGATTGCTAAATTGTGTGCGGTATGTACCTTACTGGTCCCTAATAGCAGCAAGAATGTGCCAAGTTTGACGTCCCTGCCTAACACTGCCACATGCCAGCATAATGCGGAGAGGCTCCCGGTCCATTGTGAAGCACTGATGTATAGTTCCGTGACAAGGAGCAATAAGTCACCACCTGTCCTCCCTTTGCTGTCCACGCAGAGGCGCTGAAAATTCATTCGCCCAGATGTATTCGAACGGACTGTCTAAGATCGATTGCCACCGCACTGGCCTGCGCCATGGAGACAGAGAATTACTGATGACGATTGTCGGTTCATGTCCTGAAACAAAATTCGAATGATCTGATACCCCATCAATCATGAATCTTCACGAAATTTGTTTAATGTACATAAACATCTTTTTCTCTTCAGAACACGCAGAAATGAACTGTATTGTTCTTGAAACAAAGAAATGCAGCAGCTCATATACAACTCGCAGTAATCGAAAATATTTCCTTAATCATTGTATTATATTGGGTAACCAGAAACATAATAACAAAAATATTTGCGAAACCCTAATTTTGACTAAACAGGTTTTAATAACATGGATTTCTTTTTTAAGGTTCAATGAAAATCTCCATAAAAATATTGTGTCAACGTCATGACAGGTAAAAAAATGCGAGACCCTCAAGTATGTGTAATTTGTCAATAACATTGCAGAAAGAGCAATCCAGTAAATAGTTTTCCTCCGTGGTCAATAAGATTCAGAACAAACACTGCTGCTTACATTTTTGCTGTTTGTGTCACGATTAATGATCCACAAATTACCGTAAAGAAGTAAGCACTAATTTATTGTTATAAAACTGCCCATGAAACTACACGGGGTCTTCCACTGTCATAAGCACAAACGAAAAGAGCGAGCAGAGGAAAGTAAAATTCTAATAAACAAGGTCCCGGAAACCATTCTTCCGATACGACGTATCCGTAAGTGCAGTCATTTACAACAACACTATTACGCGACTAAGCTACGTTTATATAGAAACACCGCAAGTTAGGTGTAAATTACACCGTGATAAAACTGCCCTTCTTTGATGTAATCTTCATTCTCTAAATGGAAATGTGCGTTTGGCGTCATTGGCGGGAGGCCCCATGCGGGACAGGTCCGGCCGCCTTGGTGCAAGTCTTGTCACATTCGACGTCACATTGGGCGACCTGCGCGCCGGATGGAAATGAAATGATGATGAAGACAACACAACACGCAGTCCCTGAGCGGAGAAGATCCCCGACCCAGCCGGGACTCGAACCCAGGCCCCTTAGGACGGCAGTCCGCCACGCTGACCGTTCAGCTATAGGGGCGGATTTCATTCTGTACATACAGGGTGATTATAGTTAAAGTTAAACTTTCAAAATGTGTAGAAATAACACTACTGGTCAGAATGACGTCGAATTGCAACGGAATATTATCGGAGAAGGGGGGAAACGTGTGGCAGAAGAAAAATAAATAGTTACAAGATGTAGCAATAGATGGTGCTGTAAACATCATAATTTAATAGTGGTTGACTACAAACGACAAATGAATCATGTAACAATGTTCAAGGTGTACGTCTGACTTTAAACAAACTGTACTACTCAGTGTGCATGGGTGTACAGGCGTGATTCTGTTAGTTACGTAATCCCTTCCACTTTGACAACGTCGTATCACATTGCATGGGAAAAATCAGTTTTTAATTGTCCTGAGGCCAAAAACCGCATAAAAATCTTCAAGTACATCAGTTTTTAAGTTTCCTGAGGCCAGAAACCACATAAAAATCATCAGTCAAAATCAAATCGGATTATAAATTTCTGTGTGACTCGAGCAAAACATGTTCAGTATGATGTCCACCGTTTTCTGCGAGAAGTTGAAATCGAGAAAGAGCTTGTTCCATAAGTGATCTAAGTGTTTCCGGGGTCAGAATGTGTTGCGCAATGCGTGTCTTCAGTGCAGCAACCCTAAAACTGCACACAACATCTTTCAGATAGCCCCACAGCCAGAAGTCACACGGATTAAGATCAGGCGATCGGGACGGCCAGGCTGAAGGGAAATGATGGCTGATAATTCTAGCATTCCCGAAATGGCGCTTCAGCTGCTGCTTAACTGGATTTACAATGTGCAGAGGTGCGCCATCTATCATAAAAATGATCCCATCCGCACGTCCACGCTGTTGGAGAACTGGCATGACGTGGTTGCGCAGAAGGCGCTCATAGCGCTTACCAGCGACGGTACGGGTAACAGAACAGGAAGCACCTGTCTCTTCGAAAAAATAAGGCCCCATGATAAATGATGCCGTAAACCCGCGCCACACAGTGGCCTTTTCACGATGAAGCTGTACTGGTTGATTTGCGTGTGGATTTTCCGTTGCCCATGTTCGACAATTCTGTGTATTTACATACCCTGTCGGATGGAAGTGGGCTTCGTCTGTCCACAGAATCTTCCACTGCCAATCATTGTCCATTCGAGGAAGAAATTCTAAAGCAGAGGTCTTTCTTGCTGGCAGGTCAACAGGAAGCAAATCGATCGCGTAGGTAATTTTGAATGGATAGCAAAGAAGGATGTTTTGTAGGATTTTACGCACAATGGTCATGGGTATGTCCAATTTCTGGGCACTTCTCCGTGCACTACACATTTGCACATCACCACTCGTCTCTACCTGCATTGCTGTGGCTACTGCTTCTACTGACGTCGAATCAAATCATTTCCTCCCTCTACCAGGTTACACTCCAAAAGACGCAGTCTTGTCGAATTTCCGAATCATTTTCTTCAGACCCTCGGCAGACTTCCGACCTACACCTTTTTCAAAGGGTGTCATCACATACGAAAGGGGTGTACGAAATATCGTCTCCTGTTACTGCCTCTCTTTAACGGAAGTAGTTAACGTTGTACGGTATTGAAAACTAAGTAGCGGAGTTAACCTAAATTGTACCAGTTTTTACATTGCATTGAGACCGTTTTCTAGGGTATTCATTATAGCCTAAACAGTACGTTAAAAAATTATTTAAACAAAGCCATCCTCAACTGAAAGATGTTGTTTTTGGCATCTAATTCAAACAATCAAATTTCTGACGAAAATAATCACGCTCCAGTTAATTTACTAAACAACTACGAATAGTAAAAACTGAGTCTCTCGTTTCCTAATTTGTACCAGGGGGCGCATAAACTGTACCATCTTCATACGCTACATATCTCAGCTTAAAGGTATCCACTATCTTAAATTTAAGGAAACATTACATATTTTAGTTCTTAAATGACAATTTTCAGGCATCGCAATATATCTTTATTACTTCTTTTCCCATCCCAGCAACTTTTGCAATAATTCACATTTTGCATTTGATGCGTTCGATCTTCCTTGCCCAACATGTATCACTATTCCTCTGTTTTACGAATGCGTTTCTATGGTGGGTTCCTTGTAGAGTCTCCAAAACTCTTCCTTCTTACAGGGGGAGCTGTAGTTCTAGATGACTCCTCCTTTGCTTCAGTTATCTTTCCCGGAATGGAATGCTCGACAAATCACAGTCTCATTGCCTAGACCTTGACGTTTCTCTTAGAGCTGTCATTATATCGCTGGAACTCGGCAATATTTCTTGGGTTGACCTTCGGCCCACTTTTTGCCCGACATGGCTTTTCTGCATTTAAATTATGTCGTGATTAGTTTCCTTCTTCAGTATAGAAAGCAAGTGTTCTTACTTCCTACATGCTTGAACCGAAACTTCATGGTTTCAAATGTAAGAATATGCTCCTCCAATTCGTTTTAAACTGCGTTGGAAAACATTTTTCTGCAGCCAAACATTAGTACATTCCCGTTTGCTTTTTTTCTACTTAGGCTTATTGTTTATGCATGCAGATTCATTTATCTTAGATGCTCATTTAGATATACTATTTGTGCAGATAAATGCAACTCAAGTAAGCTATACTTCCCATAACGCCTCCTGTTGCCATACTGTAATACAAAATAGGTTTGACATCTTAAGATGAAATATACATGAAAAATTCACACCATTTCTAAATATTATGTTACACTAATAATGCGAAACACATGATTTAATGCTCACTGTGGGAACAAGTTTCTTAAACTCCACCTGTACAATATTGGAAACTTATAGTAGCACATTATAGAAAACGTCACCGTTTCTTCGTTCTTAGATTCCCACATACGAACCACAACTAATACAGATTCCTGACTGTCTGAAAATTAAGGTTATTTAATTTCTATTCATGCGTAAATAATAAATTGTGTTCCTACTTACCTTATAACAATAATTCTCTTCGGCATGTACACAAAACTTTAGATGAAAACTTCAACGAAATCGACGCTGTCTTCATGCTATCTGTTCCCCAGCACACATAACTCAAAGCTCACATTATGGTTCCAATACACACGTAGTTCAAGCAGACCTCGCAAAATTCGGATTGTACAAAAGGCACGTATTTTATGGAAGTAATACAAATTAGGAACCGATAAAAATAGAAGAAACAAATCTCTATATGCAGGTACAATGAATACTGTTGCTACTCTTTTTTTACATTGCATTGAGACCGTTTTCTAGGGTACACTTGTAGATGCTAGCCTCATAGAAAGTGAGCTGCAAGTCCGAGAGTGGATGTGCCTTTCACTGAAATAGTCTGGTAAGGTTTACCTGCGAAATACCTCCGATGCTTTCCTAAAATTCACGTCGGAAACTTATTTCATGTTAAGGAAATTGTCATATAACACTCCTTTCATAGAACTGCTGCCGATATACAAAGGGAAGTGCACATGAATTAATGAGGAAATACTGAAATGAAGTCGTGTGTCAATAATATAGGCACAAGTCTTTGCTATTGGTTTTGCTACCCACCAATGACAGGCTGCAACTGTGGAAGCTGTTTATTGAATCTCACGTACATTAATTTGCTTCGTGGTATTGCAAATTGAACGACGTTGCCCTTTCCTACTAGTTTACCAATCTGTTAAAACTGTATGTTAAGAAGGCAATGTTCTTCTGCATCCACATTCAGATCTTAGAATGGCCGTTTGATATATCCTATGCTCTGTGAAATTATCTCCTTGTGTTTGTTGACAATGTACTGCTTTCTGAGTCATATGTCTCGGTTTCATTTGAAAACGTAGCTTGCAATTTCTTTTGTATTTCGGTATTACAGTATGTCACATTATTTGACCGTCAACTTGTTATATTACGCGAGCAATTTCAAGACTGACAAATACTCAGATACATATGCACTCTTCTGTGGAGCTGCCATTGAACAACATCAGTAATAAGCAGTACTTGTCTGACTGCAGTTAGATTACAGGTGCTGAGAAAGATAGGTCGACATGTGTTGCAGTGCGTTTTGATGTTAGTAAGTAATGGCTATGAAAACGATAACAACATTATGCATAAATGAGAATCAGAGCGAAAATCAGAGTTAAAATTCTGTAAAGGTTTAAGTACAGTGGAAGGTCATCATTTATTTTAAGTTACAGTTGGATATAATGCCGATTGAGAATATCGTTTAGGAATTATGGAGAAAATTTGTGTTGTTTTGGTGTGAGCTTCCTTACACTGACGTTAATCGCCTTGAGATGTGCAGAGGCGTTAATTTTGTTGATTTGAAAGGAGAACTTCTTTCTAAAACGTTCAAGTTAATTCTATTCCACAGATTCTGTTATATTACGACTGTACTCTACTGACTATAGATAGAACAGAAATTTGTGTTAACTCCATTAACTTTCACACATCAGATATTAGTTAAGGTAACCACATTTGGCATTTAGTCCTCTTCTTTCAGAAATTCGTAATCTTCTTCGAGAACAAATTTTTGTGGTTTGAAGCATGTATTTAAAAATTTACCCGAGTCCTGTCTCTGAGACGCTGATAGAAGCCTCATTTCGTTCACATATTCACAGCAGTTCATGTTTTATCCGAACCAGATGAGCTGAGGGGAGGCATGTTGTTATAAGGTCTCTCTGTAATTGAAGTCACAGTCAGTGGAGCGGTGTCAACCGGCAGTGCTACGCTCCGAAATCGTCGTCTCCAGAAATCCCACTGGAATTGTATGTTGATTCCCTAGTCCTAATTCATAGATGCCATTGCCGTTCTTTTTCCCCAAATCTGCAAAATTAATGTAATATTGTTTCTTTAGTTCGATAGTAAAAACAATGTTTTGATGTATAATGTCAAATTTTAGTAGCATACTCTCCATTTCTGGAGAACAAAGATGCTGTCAGCAAAGCTGTTGCAGTTAAAAATTCCTGCTAGCTATAGTAGTAAACTAATATATTTTTTTTAAAAAAGTTCTCTATATGATTTACGAAAATATCTGACGATGTACTAGCGATACAACAGCTAAGGTTTGCGCAGTGACACGTAAATTGAAAGGGGAAAGCACAATAAAACAGTTACATCCAAAATCGAAAAATTACGCCATTTAAAGAATGTATACATGTCGTAGTCATGCAGAAAAAGTTTAAAATAAACTCATTTGTTCAAAACTGTCCTCAAATACTGTAACCGCCTGAATCCCTGGGATATGGGATTCTCACTAGCAGACACCAAAATACGCTACAAAGTGCAGTAAAATTATTATTAGTTCTGTAAAACATTTTCCCCACGGCCGCAACTGATTACTCCATTGTTTTTAAGTGGAACGAGGGAAGAAATAAATTAAGGTTTTGATTAATCGCCCCGTCTACGATGTGGCCGTTACAAACGTAACATATGCGCGTGTTGAACAAGTATGGGGCGGAATCCTTCATACATTTACTTCAAATGATCTAGGAAAACCACGGAAAACTTAAATGTGAATAGTCAGACTGGAGTCCTAAAACTGTACCTTCAGAATGCAAGTCTAGTTTCTGTATCGACTGCGATACTTCACTCAATATTATAATATGCCGAAATCTTCTCAGTAATTTCGCATCATTCTTAAATAGTTGACGCCGTTGCACGCTTGTCGGTAAAATTTTAAAATTTTCCTGGAATACTCCATAGCTGTTTACAAAACTCCGTAGAGTGTTTAACTAATATCATAAAAGTTCTCTACCTAAACTGAAATACTCCTTGAAAACAGAACGCATGTTATCATTCTTAACAGGGAGAAATCTGCAGACGTGGACGTAGTCTTCAGGCGTACAAAAAGGAAGTGTTGCAGGATTAGTACTGTCCACAGTATACTGTATTTTGAATGACCTGGTAGGTAACGTCATAAGTTGCACTAGGTTGGTCGCAGAAAGTGATGTATGCAGAGAATGTATATATGCTGACTCAAGCGAGGAATGAAAATTTGTACCAACGCCGGAATTCGAAGGCGCGCCTCCTACTCACCAAGTACATGCACTAATCACTACGCCACCATGGCACAACAACTTTGCACAACGGTACGGACTAACGCAGCACCTCTCCCTCTTCAATAAAAATTCCCATTCAGTTCTCATTCTACTTGGTATTACCACTAAACTGGAAAAGCGTTGCCAAGGCTCTCCTCACCATAAGAACGAAACGGCAAATCCTATCTGAAACGGCGGCATAGGTGCTTGGGGAGCTTCTGTTACGCTGTTCCAGTTTTTTGGGAATACAACTGGGCTGAGGGCTGAATGGAAAATTGGATTGAAGATGTTGGCGTGCTGCGGTAGACCGTGCAGTTCTGTAAAGCCACTATGCGAGGGTGGCATGGTGGTTAGTGCCTGTGGCAAATTAACAGGAGACCTGGTTTTGAATCCCGGCCTTGGTACAGATTTTCATTCATCGCTTCAGTCTGCGAGTATACATCTGTTTCAGTCCTCCAGCTTAGCCGGATGGTAACGTGCTTTCCTCCCACGCAGCGGGCCCCGGTTCGTTTCCCGGCCGGGTTGGAGATTTTCTCCGCTCGTGGACTGGGTGTTGTGCAGTCTTCATCATCATTTAATCCTCACCAACGGCACAAGAGTAGCCAAATGTGGTGCCAACTGCAATAAGATTCACACTCGGCGGCCGAACTTCCCCGGATGTGGCCTCCCGGCTAGCAAAGCTCTACGCTCATTTCATTTTCATTTCAGAGATGTTTGAGACTGGAAACCCTCGCTGGAGCCGTATAGTTTCATGGGGAATAAATCACAAAGCTAGTAAATGGTAGGGAAATGAAAAAATATCCTCATAGGATCTACGCTTGCCATAATGACTAACAGTTAAACCTGCGTGTATACAAATATAATCTGTTGCACATAAATAGGCGGACAGATCCGTTACTGTACAGTTACAGGATTGTCGAATAGTTACTTGCAGCACTCAGATACATTAAATATCTGGGAGTAAGCACACAGAGCTATTTATAATGGCACAAACACATAAAACTAATCGTAGGAATAGCAGACGATTGAAATTATTGGATGAGTTGTAAGGAAGTACAGATGACTTCGCTAACGAAACCCATGCCTGACCGGTGCTCGAATGTGACTCGTCAGTCTGGGGTACGTCCCATGTATAATTGACACTTGCAACTGTGAAGCTCGAAAGAAGAACAGCACGATTCTTCACTGCTCCGTTTAGTAAGCGCGTAACGCTCATCCAAAAAAATGGTTCAAATGGCTCTGAGCACTATGGGACTCAACTTCTGAGGTCATTAGTCCCCTAGAACTTAGAACTAGTTAAATCTAACTAACCTAAGGACATCACAAACATTCATGCCCGAGGCGGGATTCGAACCTGCGACCGTAGCGGTCTTGCGGTTCCAGACTGCAGCGCCTTTAACCGCACGGCCACTTCGGCCGGCTAACGCTCATCCAATCCAGTGGCAGACTCTGCAAGAGAGGTGCTTTCGATTACGGTGCGGTTTACTTTTAAAATTCGGATTTAACAAGTATATTGCTTCCTCCTACGTGTGTATCGTTAAACGATTATGAAAACAAAGTTATAGGAATCTGAAACCTGGTTGGTAGCTACTCAGAGTGCGCACAGGATAATGATATGGTTGTGGATGGGGCCGTAAGCAGTTACTGTAAGTTGCACAATCTAACACACAACTTTATTTTTCTAAGAAGCACTTATTTTCACATCGCTTTAAAAATCACAATTAACAATACGGCTGAAGGCCAAGTTAAAGAAAAGTTGTGATGCTTTCAGCACTGAAGGCCCAAAACCACACCAAAAAGAAGAACGGCTGCAGGCCGGGCTTAGAAATCAAAAGCGATTAAATATAAAAAGTAAAAAACATTTTAAAAAATGCAATTGAAAGGTCACACTTAATGGATTACATACAATTTCAGATAGAACCAATTGCAAGGGAATTTTTTTTAAGTAAAATCTATCTTCAAAATTTTAATTTAATACGGCTGAAGGCCTTTATGTAAAATTTAAAAGGAACTGAATTAATACACGGCCGAACGCCTCGCACAATACTTCAAACTAAAATGAAAATCACGATCTAAAACAAACGGAACAAGTGGTGCTCAGAAGTGTTCGAAGGGTCGATGTGAGAAGGTAGCTGAAACGTAAGGTGAGGTGAGACAGGCAGCCAAGAGTTGAAGTTAGATAACCGGATGGCAACCAAAACTAGGGACGGCCCAGGGACCGACCAACAATTTAACCAATTCGCTTCCGTCCGAGCTTGCATGGAAACGTACAGCGTTTGGTCCCAACTGGGAAACATCAAAACAAATCACATTAGCGCACGTAATACGGTGTAGGAATCCCCTTGGCTCTCCAGCTTCCAGTCGTTTTTGAATGCCTAATGACAGATCCTGTATGGTTTTCAAGGGACTCGTATACCATTCTACTGCGAGTTAGTGACAAAGTCTCCAAAGTAGACCACAAAAGCTAAATTACACTGAGATGTCCCTGTGGTTGCCATGGTAGATGCGAAAATTCATCCACGTTCTCCCAGTAGGAGTCTTGGAGATTGGAGCTGTGTGAAAAGGGGCTCTCTCATCTTGTGACACAGCATCACCACTCGAGAACCAACATTGCTCCAAGGGATCGACCCGATCAGCCCAAAACGGAGACACAATCATTGGCAGTTATGCGGCCTTGCTGAGTAACCACGAGGCCCATGGAAGACAACGACATGGCTGCTGCCGAAATCGTCACCGAAACCTCGCTATGTTTTACTCTTGGAACGTAATCTACGCCACAAGTTGAAAAGAGTGCGAAGCAAGACTCATACGACCAAATAACTTTCTTGCAATGCTCCATAGCCCCAGTTTTCTTGGCTTTGGCACCACGTTCTCATGTTACGGACATATGTATCACTAATGAGTTATTTTGGTATTGCAGCCCACTCTGTACTTCTGTACTCATAGATCTCTCTTTGTACTGGTTTGCTGCTGTGAGGGTTCCCGAGTGTGACGGTCAGTTCTCTGTGACCTTCGCAGCTCTCTTATTGTCCGTCATAATCCTCTTTAATGACTGTCTCTCATGATCACTCAATGCACACTTTCGTCAGCATTGTATTTTACACTTTCCCTGTATGCGGTATATACACTACTGGCCATTAAAATTGCTACACTGCGAAGTAATGCAGATGATAAACGGGTATTCATTGGACAAATATATTATACGAGAACTGACATATTATTACACTTTCACGCAATTTGGGTGCATAGATCCAGAGAAATCAGTACTCAGAAAAACCACCTCTGGCCGTAATAACGGCCTTGATACGCCTGGGCATTGAGTCAAACAGAGCTTGGATGGCGTGTACAGGCACAGCAGCCCATGCAGCTTCAACACGATACCACAGTTCATCAAGAGTAGTGAGTGGCGTATTGTGACGTGGCAGTTGCTCGACCACCATTGACCAGACGATTTCAATTCGTGAGACATCTGGAGCAGAAAGGCCCGTGCAGGACCTGCAACATGCGGTCGTGCATTATCCTACTGAAATGTAGGGTTTCGCAAGGATCGAATGAAGGGTAGATCCGTGAGTCTTAACACAACTGAAATGAACGTCCACTGTTCAAAGTACCGTCAATGCGAACAAGAGGTGACCGAGACGTGTAACCAATGGCACCCCATATTATTACGCCGGGTGAGGCGTCAGTATGGCGATGACGAATACACGCCTCCAATGTGCGTTCACCCCGATGTCACCATACACGGATGCGACCATCATGATGCTGTAAACAGAACCTGGATTCATCCGAAAAACTGACGTTTTGTCATTTGTGCACCGAGGTTCGTCGATGAGTACACCATCACCGGACCTCCAGTCTGCGATGGAGCGTCAAGGGTAACCGCAGCCATGGTATCCGAGCTGATAGTCCATGCTGCTGCAAAGGTCGTCGAACTGTTCGTGCAGATGATTGTTGTCTTGCAAACTTCCTCATAGCTTGAACCAGCGATCGAGACGTGGCTGCACGATCCGTTACAGCCATGCCGATAAGATACCTGTCATCTCGACTGCTAGTGATATGGGGCCGTTGGGATCCAGCACGGAGTTCCGTATTAACCTCCTGAACCCACCGATTCCATATTCTGCTAATAGTCACTGGATCTCGACCAACGCGAGCAGCAATGTCGCGATACGATAAACCGCAATCGCGATTGGCTACAATCCGACCTTTATCAAAATCGGAAACGTGATGGTAGGCATTTCTCCCCTTTTTCTTTTTTTTTTTTTTTGGTCATCAGTCTACTGACTGGTTTGATGCGGCCCGCCACGAATTCCTTTCCTGTGCTAACCTCTTCATCTGAGAGTAGCACTTGCAACCTACGTCCACAATTATTTGCTTGCCGTATTCCAATCTCTGTCTTCCTCTACAGTTTTTGCCCTCTACAGCTCCCTCTAGTACCATGGAAATCATTCCCTCAAGTCTTAGCAGATGTCCTATCATCCTGTCCCTTCTCCTTATCAGTGTTTTCCACATATTCCTTTCCTCTCCGATTCTGCGTAGAACCTCCTCATTCCTTACTTTATCAGTCCACCTAATTATCAACATTCGTCTATAGCACCACATCTCGAATGCTTCGATTCTCTTCTGTTCCGGTTTTCCCACAGTCCATGTTTCACTACCATACAATGCTGTACTCCAGACGTACATCCTCAGAAATTTCTTCTGCCTAGGTAGCAGAATTCCTTAACTTCATTGACTTCGTGACCATCAATCCTGATATTAAGTTTCTCGCTGTTCTCATTTCTACTACTTCTCATTACCTTCGTCTTTCTCCGATTTACTCTCAAACCATACTGTGTACTCATTAGATTGGTCATTCCGTTCAGCAGATCATTTAATTCTTCTTCACTTTCACTCAGGATAGCAATTTCATCAGCGAATCCTATCATTGATATCCTTTCACCTTGTATTTTAATTCCACTCCTGAACCTTTCTTTTATTTCCATCATTGCTTCCTCGATGTACAGATTGAAGAGTAGGGGCGAAAGGCTACAGCCTTGTCTTATACCCTTCTTAATACGAGCACTTCGTTCTTGATCGTCCACTCTTATTATTCCCTCTTGGTTGTTGTACATATTGTATATGACCCGTCTCTCCCTATAGCTTACCCGTACTTTTTTCAGAATCTCGAACAGCCTGCACCATTTTATATTGTCGAACGCTTTTTCCAGGTCGACAAATCCTATGAAAGTGTCTTGATTTTTCTTTAGTCTTGCTTCCATTATTAGCCGTAACGTCAGAATTGCCTCTCTCATCCGTTTACTTTTCCTAAAGCCAATCTGATCGTTACCTAGCGCATTCTCAATTTTCTTTTCCATTCTTCTGTATATTATTCTTGTAAGTAGCTTCGATGCATGAGCTGTTAAGCTGATTGTGCGATAATTCTCGCACTTGTCAGCTCTTGCCGTCTTCGGAATTGTGTGGATGATGCTTTTCCGAAAGTCAGATGGTATGTCGCCAGACTCATAAATTCTACACACCAACGTGAATAGTCATTTTATTGCCACTTCCCCCAATGATTTTAGAAATTCTGATGGAATGTTATCTATCCCTTCTGCCTTATTTGACCGTAAGTCCTCCAAAGCTCTTTTAAATTCCGATTCTAATACTGGATCCCCTATCTCTTCTAAATCGACTCCTGTTTTTTCTTCTATCACACCAGACAAATCTTCACCCTCATAGAGGCTTTCAATGTATTCCTTCCCCCTATCTGCTCTCTCCTCTGCATTTAACAGTGGAATTCCCGTTGCACTCCTAATGTTACCACTGTTGCTTTTAATGTCACCAAAGGTTGTTTTGACTTTCCTGTATGCTGAGTCTGTCCTTCCGACAGTCATATCCTTTTCGATGTCTTCACATTTTTCCTGCAGCCATTTCGTCTTAGCTTCCCTGCACTTCCTATTTATTTCATTCCTCAGCGACTTGTATTTCTGTATTCCTGATTTTCCCGGAATATGTTTGTATTTCCTCCTTTCATCAATCAACTGAAGTATTTCTTCTGTTACCCATGGTTTCTTCGCAGCTGCCTGCTTTAAACGTATGTTTTCCTTCCCAACTTCTGTGATGGCCCTTTTTATAGATGTCCATTCACCTTCAACTGTACTGCCGACTGCGCTATTCCTCATTGCTGTATCTATAGCGTTAGAGAACTTCAAACGCATCTCGTCATCCCTTAGTACTTCCGTGTCCCACTTCTTTGCGTATTGATTCTTCTTTACTAATGTCGTGAACTTCAGCCTACTCTTCATCACTACTGTATTGTGATCTGAGTCTATATCTGTTCCTGGGTACGCCTTACAATCCAGTATCTGATTTCGGAATCTGTGTCTGACCATGATGTAATCTAATTGAAATCTTCCCGTATCTCCCGGCCTTTTCCAGGTATACCTCCTCTTGTGATTCTTGAACAGGGTATTCGCAATTACTAGCTGAAACTTGTTACAGAACTCAATTAGTCTTTCTCCTCATTCATTCCTCGTCCCCAGCCCATATTCTCCTGCAACCTTTTCTTCTACTTCTTCCCCTACAACTGCATTCCAGTCGCCCATGACTATTAGATTTTTGTCCCCCTTTACATACTGCATTACCCTTTGAATATCCTCATACACTTTCTCTATCTGTTCATCTTCAGCTTGCGACATCGGCATGTATACCTGAACTATCGTTGTCGGTGTTGGTCTGCTGTCGATTCTGATTAGAACAACCCGGTCACTGAACTATTCACAGTAACACACCCTCTGCCCTACCTTCCTATTCATAACGAATCCTGCACCTGTTATACCATTTTCTGCTGCTGTTGATATTACCCGATACTCATCTGACCAGAAATCCTTGTCTTCCTTCCACTTCACTTCACTGACCCCTACTATATCTAGATTGAGCCCTTGCATTTCCCTTTTCAGATTTTCTAGTTTCCCTACCACGTTCAAGCATCTGACATTCCACGCCCCGACTCGTAGAACGTTATCCTTTCGTTGATTATTCAATCTTTTTCTCATGGTAACCTCCCCCTTGGGAGTCCCCTCACGAAGATCCGAATGGGGGACTATTCCGGAATCTTATGCCAATGGAGAGATCATCATGACACTTCTTCGATTCCAGGCACATGTCCTGTGGATACACATTACGTGTCTTTAATTGCCTTCTGCATGCTCATGTCGTTGATCATTGCTGATTCTTCCGCCTTTAGGGGCAATTTACCACCCCTAGGACAAGAGAGTGCCCTGAACCTCTATCTGCTCCTCCGCCCTCTTTGACAAGGCCGTTCGCAGAATGAGGCTGACTTCTTATGCCGGATGTCTTCGGCCGCCAATGCTGATTATTTATCAAAATTTAGGCAGTGGCGGGGATCGAACCCGGGACCAAAGACGTTTTGATTATGAATCAAAGATGCTACCCCTAGACCACGGGTCGAACCCTCCTAACACGAGGCAACACAACAACATTTCACCAGGCAACGCCGGTCAACTGCTGTTTGTGTATGAGAAATCGGTTGCAAACTTTCCTCATGACAGCACGTTGTAGGTGTCGCCACCAGCGCCAACCTTGTGTGAATGCTCTGAAAAGCTAATCATTTGCATATCACAGCATCTTTTCCCTATCGGTCAAATTTCGCGTCTGTAGCACGTCATCTTCGTGGTGTAGCAATTTTAATGGCCAGTAGCGTATCTTCGATGCGGTGCTTTTTGAAACGTTAAAAACTTTGGCTATTTTGCCTACGGGAAGAAACCGCCATACGAACACCAACCACTTGCTGACGTTCGAATTCCTTTAGCTGCAACGTAAAGCGCACACAACTATACAGAACGCTGTTCTGACGGAGACTTGCAGCGCATTGCGAAAGTTGCACATGTGCCGCTCATAGTCAAATACATCATCGGAATCTGCAGGTTCGCCAGCATCTGCTTTTATGTTCAAGCATGTATTTTTCGCGGTGTTTCCATTTCTTCTCCAAACCCTGGAAAGACCATAATTCTTCTCACGCACCGTTCAGGAGTGGAACAGCAAAGCGGGGATATTGCAGGGCACACTATGTACCCTCTGTCCACCATCAGGTGACTTGCGAGGCAGAGGCGCAGATGTCGTCGATGTATAGTTCGTTTAGCAGACATTTGTCCCATCTAGCCTGAGTAGGAAACACAGACTGATGCGACTACTTGCCCTCGACACGCCGAAACACGTCTCGTCCGGAAAGGAAGACGCGCTGCAGCTGTGATCGACTAGCTGGCGAGCAAATCCTGGGCCGGGTCGACCTCCAGCCTGCCACTTACACAATCGATACGGGCGCCGCTACTCAGCTAGCTGCTACTTTGCGCTGCTGGCGAGGTTGCGCATCCTGCTTCCGTCCTCAAGGTAGCTCTTGCCAACTATGTAGTAAACAATTTAGTGGCAACTGGGAGCGCTGTAATAGGTGATGTTTCCCCGGATACTGCAATAAATGATTTGCTACTCATTTCAACCATTAACGACTTGCTAGACAGTATCACTTGTTTAAAGCCTTCCAGCCGGAAACGACTCCAACCGAAGACCTTTGCCTTTCGTGGTCAAGTATTTTGTAAATCACGATTCACTACCCGTTTACACAGCTTCCGCCAGTATCTCTCTCTCACTTTCTTAAAGTCACTGAATTCTTGCGTAACTTGCAGGACTGGAACACCTTGAAGGAAGGATACAGTGGCACAGCCACTGCCTTGTGAGTGCTACTCCCTCAAGGTGTACAGGCGAACTTCTGTGAAGTTTCGGAGAGAACAGGGAAAGAAGGAAGGAAGATCAGAGTTTAATGTCCCATCGACAACGTGGTTATTAGAGATGGCGTAATGTCTTGAATAGAGAAAGGATGGGGAAGGATATCAGCTGTGCCCTTTCAATTCAACGATCCAGACATTTGTCTTAAGCGATTCGGGGAAAACACGGATTACCTAAGTCTGGACGACAGGATAGTCCTCCCGATTGCTACTCAAGTGTGCCAAACACTGCAGTTCGTCACTCGATATGTGGCTGAAGTACAGCTGCGATGCCACGTCGTGACTGGTGCTTAAGCAGCACAGTTAAATGTCCCAGGTTCGAGTTCCGTTGCGGAACAAAGTTGAACGCTGCCAAGACATTTATACGCCGAGTGTTCTCCGCTGCAGAGTGGAAATTTATTCTGTAGCGTTTCTTGATATCTCAACGTTAGAATATTTTATAACTGTCTGTCTCTAGAGAGCTGATACCCTTTCAGAGACTCACTTCAGTACCGGAGACTTATTATCCCGTTGGGGTCAACCATATTGCCTCCCCCCATTGAAGTAACTCCAGTTTCTTTCATCCTGGTAAACTGTCTTATCTCATCTTGGTCTTCCTATTTTACCGATGGAGGTTGCTTCTTTGTGGTATAGTGTCATTCCTCGTTAACTACCGACTGGCGATCTTCTTTTTCGCATAGACAATCGCCAGACTGATCAGTGTGACAAATGTTGTCACACTGATACCTTACTTCACAGGCTGCTCTCTTGTGGATGGAATCATTTCCTCTGAATTCGTCGACAGTTGGTTTTGCTTTTTCAAGGGACAGAATCCGTTCCTAAGGGTTAATTTCTCATTCGTCTTGACGTTTTCCGTTATTCCCAGACGAAAAGTAATACGATCGTCTGGTTCCTGTGTCACTACGTTGTTGAAGAAGGGAATGACCCTGTTACCTGCGTGTTTTACCACTATTTGGAGACTGCACAGTGGACTTGGCTGCGATTCTCACGTCATCCAGTAGTATTTGCAGACATGTTTTTGGTCTTTTTTATGGTCAGGGTTTTGGTTGATTTTAAGTGTGGTCTTTGAGTCCTGCCTGTTATCGGGGCCCAGTAACGTGAAGCATTGTGTTGTTAACTTTTCTTCTATACACACAAAAAAATAAACAAATGAAATTTAAAAAACGTAGGCAATATATTACGAAATAGTTTCCCGGTTGCTCAGAGTTGTTGCTCTTATTTTGATACAGATAAACATTTGATTTCCCAATTTGCACCTCTTATCGTATGACGATTTCCGCTACGGCCATCTCAATGTTCATGAAAGTACCTGTTAAATCCAATAATAAAAAAGGATTAGCACCTTTGACTAGTACCAAGACTTCTTCTGTTCCAGTTTCGAACGTCGCCACCGCTTAAATTTGGAATGGAATTCACCAGCACTGGCGGCCAATAACTGCTGGCATAAGAAGGCATACTCGTTCGCCAAACGGCCTCGTCAAAGAGAACGGAGGAGAGGACAGAGGTACAGGGCATTCTCTTGGCCTTGGGGTGGGAAATTGTGCCTAATGGAGGGAGAAGCAGTTATGATCAATGGCATGAGGATGCAGAAGGCAATGGAAACCACTGAATTATAGACACATAATGGGTATCCACAGGACATGTGGCTTGTAACTGAAAAAAGGATATGTGGGAGGGGACTGCGAAGGGGAAGGTGACCATCAGAAAAAGACAGAATACCATTAATTTGAGTAAGCAATTTCTGAGAATACACGTTTAGAGCACACCTCTGTATGGTTGTGAAACATGTGGTGTGGGAAAACCGGAACAGAAGAGAATCAAAGCATTTCAGATGTGGTGTTAGAGACGAATGTCGAAAATTAGGTGGACTGATATTGTAAGGAATGGGGAGGTTCTGCGCATAACTGGAAAGGAAAGGAATGTGTGGAAAACATTGACAAGCAGAAGGGATAAGATGACAGGAAATCTGTTTAGCCGTCAGGGAATGACTTACATGGTACTACAGGGAGCTGTAGAGGGCAAAAAGTGTGGAGAAAGATAGAAACTGGAATACATCCAGCAAATAATGAATGATGTAGGTTGCAAGGGCTTCTTTGAGATGAATAGGTTGGTACAGGAGAGGAATTCATGACAGGCCGCATGAAACCAGTCTGATAACTCATGACATAAAAAGAAAACAACGAAATGAAACGATCTACGAGTAGGGGCATGGAACGTCACAAGTTTCAACGTTGTATGAAAACTAAAAAAAATTAAAAAGGGTAATGTCAACGCTCAATAGAGATGTAGCGAGGCTCAGTGAAGTGAAATGGAAAGATGTCAAAGACTTGTGTTGACACGAGTATAGGTTATAATGGGAGTAGGATTCGTTATAAATAGGAAGGGCGGGCAGAGAGTGATTTAGCGTGAAAAGTTTAGTGATAGAGTTTTTCTTATCAGAATCAACAGCAAATCAACACCGACAACAGTAGTTGAAGTACACATGCCGAACTCGTAAGCAGAGGATGAAGAGGCCGAGCAGGTATTTGATGATATTGAACAGGTAATTCAGTACGTAAAGGAAGATGAAAATCTAGTAGCAATCGAGATAAGAATGTTACTGTAGGTTGAGGAAAGAAAATGTTCTCTATAAAAATCGACTCTTGTTACACGAAAGAAGATTTCGCGAAACTCAGTTCGCTCTGTTTCTCCAAGATACCCATAGCGCTGAAGACAATGGCGCTCAGAATGATGCCCCGTTCCTTGACTGCAGGAAGTGACGCCGTCCCGGATTGCCGTCTCAGATGGAAATACGAGATTGCCGAGTATCGGACAATATTTCTGATTGTATTCAGGACTTCCTAGCAGGGAAAACTCAACGTGCCAGCCTTAACGGAACAAATGTAATGTCCGGAGTACTTCAGGGATGTGTGATAATCACTGTTTACAATGTATGTAAATGATTTAATAGAAAGCTTCTGAAGCTCAATATGACAGTTCGCAAATGATGCGGTTGTGTATAAGAAAGTAGTAACGCCAGAAGACATAATTGACTTCCGAAATTACGTGCAGAAGATTAATGAATGGTGCAGTCTCTGGTGGTTCATCCAGAACGTAAATAAATATAACACATTGCGCATATGTAGGAAGAGAAGTCCACTGCTTTACAAGTACACAGTTGATGACAGATCGCTGGAAACAATATATCGTATGATTCTAGAAGTAACTATCCAGAGAGATTTTAAGTGGAATGACCACATCAAATACATAGTAGGAAAGACAGACGCCAGACAGATTCTTAGGAATAGTCTTACGGAACAGTAACTCGTCGACGAAAGGAGTGGCTTACAAAGCGGTTGTTAGACCAACTTTTGAATACTGTTCATAGATGTCCGGTAGGACTGTTAGAAGAGATAGAGAAGATCCGACTAGTACAGGCACATTTCGTCACAAGATCTTTTAGGCGATGCGAGAGCGTTATAGAAATGCTCAACAAACTCCTGTGACAGATATTACAAGAGAGGCGTTATGCATCCCGGAAAGGTTACCATTGATATTTCGAGAGAGTATTTTCCAAGAAGATTCGGACAATATATTACTTCCTCGCGAGATGATCACGATGAAAAAATTTGAGAAATTAGAGATAATATAGAAGCTTACGAACAATCAATTTTCTCACTCGCCATTCACGAGTGGAACTAGGAAGGAGGAATCAGTTAGTTGTACGAGAAGTACCCTCAGCCACACACTGTCAAATGGCTTGCGGAGTACTGATGAAGACATAGATTTAGAGGTAGATTGTTACGATTTCCCTTGACGCGGCAGCAGAAAGAAGCGCGTCAGTAGCGGTGCGCCCAGCAACAATACAGTGACATCATGTCGTGATGTGCACACAATTCGCGAGATTCGTATCCGTGTGTGGAGGATCCGCCAAGAACTATGGATGACAGATTGCATTCGTCACCCTCATACTTGCACAGCGCCCGGCTCAGTGCTATGGGATGCCATTAGGCACACAGCACCATTACCTTCGGCTTCATTTCCGACTTGTCGAGGCTAGTGAATGTACCCTATCTTCAAGATCTCTGTGAGGTTATCTTTGCCCGGGAAACATCTGGTCACAAGACGCCTAGATTGCTTACAGTGACATACTTTCACCTGGCAGCAGACAGAGGAACTATTATTACGTCAGCATACTCCGTGTACGTATCGATTAATGAACACGACTATGACGTTTCAGCTTCGTGCTATGAATACCGCCCGCACTGCAGCATTCGAAACATCATCAGCTTTTTGTAACCACCAAGTACTTGCACAATTTATTTTGAGTCATCTATCTTCTGACTGGTTTGATGCGGTCTGCCACATTTCCTTCCTGTGCCAACCTCTTCGTCTCAGAGTAGTACTTGCAGCCTACGTCCTCAATTATTTGCTGGATGTATTTCAATCTCTGTCTTGCTGCACACTTTTTGCCATCTACACCTCCCTCTATTACCACGGAAGTGATTCTCTGATGTCTTAACAGATGTCCAATCATCCTATCTCTTCTCCTTGTCACTGTTTTCCACATATTTATTTCCTCTCCGACTCTGAGCAGAAGCTCCTCATTTCTCGTACCAGACCACCTAATTTTCAGCATTCGTCTACAGCACCGCGTATCAAATGCTTCTATTCTCTACTGTTATGGTTTTCCCACAGTCCACGTTTCACTACCATACAATATTGTACTCTACAGGTACATTCTCAGAAATATCTTC
The DNA here is from genome assembly GCF_021461385.2 of Schistocerca piceifrons. Taxonomy (NCBI): domain Eukaryota; kingdom Metazoa; phylum Arthropoda; class Insecta; order Orthoptera; family Acrididae; genus Schistocerca; species Schistocerca piceifrons. The sequence continues at coordinate 371,061,857 of NC_060143.1, forward strand.
CTCAAATTAAGGTCTATGATTGATACTAGTAGACTTCTCTTGTCCAGGAATGCCCTTTTTGCCTTTTCTAGTCTGCTTTTAATATCCTCCCTGCACTGTCCGCCATTGGTTATTATGCAGCCTAGGTATTAAAGTTCCTTAACTTCTTCTAGTTGGTGACCATAAATTCTGATGTTAAGTTTCTCGCGGTTGTCATTTCTGCTACTTCACATTACTTCCATCTTTTTTCGATTTACTCTGAATCCGTATTCTGCACATTCCATTCATAAGATCATCCGATTCTTCCTCACTTTCATTGTCGATAGCAATGTCATCAGTGAATGGTATCACTGATATGCTTTCACCTTGAATTTTAATTCGACTCCTGAACCTTTCTTTTATTTCCATCATTGATCCTTCGATATACAGATTGAACAGTCGTGGCGAAAGACTACATACTTGCCTTACATCTTTTTAATCTGAGCACTTCGTTCTTGGCGTCCACTCTTATTATTTCCTCTTGGCTCTTGGACATATTGTATATTACCCGTCTCTCCATATAGCTTACCCCTATTTCCCTCAGAATTCGAACATCTTGCACCATTTTACATTACCGAAAGCTTTTTCCAGGTCGAAAAATCCCATTAACGATTCTTGGATTTTCTTTAGTCTTGATTTCATTGTCAACCGCAAGATCAGAACTGCCTCTCTGCTGTCTTTATCGATTCTTAAGACAATCTGATCGTCACTTAATACATTCTTAATTTTCTTACACACTAGAGATAAGAAATGGTTCAAATGTAAGTCTAATTTTCGAGTTGTATAATTCGAAAATCAAGGTGCCACTGTTAACTCTAATGCTAACGGGCTTCCTTGATTCCCTCTGTAGTACCGCGAGTATGACGTGTCTGAGAACTGTAGCGCTGCAGTCGCTTCATACTCGTCCACTCGTTCTCTCTTGCTGAAGCGTATTGAGTGTAAGGTTAGCCCGACCTATATTTAGTACGGAAGATGAGTATTGGAAGTTGCGGTTGTAAAGTAGCACTGACCAGGCGAAATTATCGATTGTCAGTATCAGTTGGCCTTCAACTAAGCTGTGATTTTTGAGGCTGTGAATGGTGTAAGACGAAAATTAATTGGTCCAAAGTACGCGGTTGAAAATATATTACACTGGAGGAGTCATACTTGCAATAAATTTCCCACTGTTGTCCACGCTTCATACGAAGAATATACAAGTTTCGTCCAATGAAAACGAAATGATTGTGTTATTGTTTATTCCATCTCCACCATGAGAAAACATATGCGCTTTGTCAGACGAAAACCGAGCTGAAGTATACAAAAGTTAATACATGTATGACATGGAAGAATACTAGAAGTGAACGCAAGCATTTCGAAAGTCTGGATGGATCTAAAGCGCCCTGTTTCTGCATTAGTTTCGTCACGGCAACTTTTGTTTATGGGCTAACGGAGAGTTGTGTAGGTTATCATTCATTTCCGTAATTTATTTTGATAATTAATCATCGTTTAGAGATGGCAGTTCGCCCTCATGTCACGTTTTCTGGTACTGTCGTTACGCAACCGGTAACGTTATATCCAGATATGTCAATGTAATTGTTAGACATTCTCTGAACAGATATCAAATATGAAAATAAATTTGCAGCAGGCATCGAAAAAGTTTTAACTAAATAAGTACATAAAAACAGAAAAATGTTCACTGCTAAACCGTTCAGTGGTTATGGTGGTATGTGACTTGCTTCTGTCATTTAGGCAGGTCGGATATTTTGTCTTATGCTGGAGAATGGGTATAAAGTTCAAGTCATGACTGTGTGAAATAAATGAATAGTAATATACATTTTAATGGCGGAAATTTCTTTAAAAACGGTTGCGTTTGCACCGGGATTGCCGCAAGTCCGCGATGATACTAGCGAGCTCGGTAGTCTATCTACTTTGACAGCGAGTGGAGTCCTCTTGTGCGCGACAACGGACTCAGGTGACGAGTGGGCAGCGGCAGACTCACGAGTCGGGTCTACGGGCACTCGGACATGGTGGGCGCGGAGATGACGTCACAGGGTTCGCTGGTGAGCTAACACAGAGAATACGTACATACATACACACATTAATCCTTGTTCCATAGATCATGACTATGGCACTTCGTAATGATGTGTAACGTGTCACTTTATCATAAGTTTTATTTACAAAAAATATTTCTTTTTTTTTACTACTTCATATCTACGAATTCATCTACTGAGTAGAAGTAGTTGACATTCACAAATTCTTTTAATTTGCTTTTAAATGTTGATTGGAGATTGGAGACCATTTCCGATCTCAATTGCACACCACTTCTGTCCAGCCACTACATTTAATGAAGTCTGTCACCCCCCCCCCCCAAAAAAAAAATTGTGTGTAAAATCGTATGGGATATAACTGCTAAGGTCATCAGTCCCTAAGCTTGCACACTACTTAACCTAAATTATCCTAAGGACAAACACACACACCCATGCCCGAGGGAGGACTCGAACCTCCGCCGGGACCGGCCACACAGTCCATGACTGCATCGCCTGAGACCGCTCGGCTAATCCCGCGCGGCCCTGTCATCCAAGCTCAGCTTCTTGGTGACCAGCCTGGTTAGAGCCATTGTTCTTTCGAGAGGTGAAGCTCTGAACTACATTTCGCACCAACCTAAAGTACTGTAAATATAATTTCCTTATATATTAGCCTTCCAGCTGCTGCAAATGTAATGGTCAGCAGGACACCTTTCGAAAAGGCTTTCATTATCCAGGTTGATGAAAGCGTGTGTTGTGGCTTATTTTGGCAACAAGACGGATTCAGTTCTAGGGAAACACAGTGTGAAACTCTAGGCGGGACTGTTGACTGACTCATTGTCTGCATCCAGCACGTGCGGGTGCAAACCAAGATTGCGCTTAATGTCGGCGAGAGAGCTGCGTCAGCGCGCTGTCCTAAGAGAAGCGCCGCTCCTCTCCGAGAGCTTGCTTTGCATATCAGGTTGTGTGCACACAGATGTAAGCCTATTTCTCCAGAATTTTTGTGAGTTGCATCGAAATGTTTCAGCAGATTAATATTTCTGTCCTGAAATGAACGTACTATTAATGTAGAAAAATTACAAAAATCGGATAGCGATGCACACATTTAGAGAAACGTCATGCATAAATGTATGCATTGTATACGTATGTCATCTCCGCTATGCTTCATAACATTAGAATTTGGTTCTGTATGCAGTCCGAATCAGAGTCTTTTTTGTCGTAGAGTATAATGCAGTTCTAAAACAATAAATACACTACTGGCCATTAAAATTGTTACACCACGAACATGACGTGCTACAGACGCGAAATTTAGCCGAATGGAAGACGATGCTGTGATATGCAAATGGTTAGCTTTTCAGAGCATACACACAAGGTTGGCGCCGGTGGCGACACCTACAACCTGCTGACATGAGGGAAGTTTCCAAGCGATTTCTCATACACAAACGTTACATTTCAGGTGTGTTGCGACCCATGTCTCTACCCTTCATTCGAACCCGGCGAGACCCTACATTTCAGCAGGATAATGCACGACCGCATGTTGCAGGTCCTGTACGGGCCTTTCTGGATACAGAAAACGTTCGACTGCTGCCCTGGCCAGCACATTCTCCAGATCTCTCACCAATCAAGGCCGTTATTACGACCAGAGGTGGTTGTTCTGGGTACTGATTTCTCAGGATCTATGCACCCAAATTGCCGGCCGGAGTGGCCGAGCGGTTGAAGGCGCTACAGTCTGGAACCGCACGACCGCTACGGTCGCAGGTTCGAATCCTGCCTCGGGCATGGATGTGTGTGATGTCCTTAGGTTAGTTAGGTTTAAGTAGTTCTAAGTTCTAGGGGACTGATGACCTCAGATGTTAAGTCCCATAGTGCTCAGAGCCATCTGAACCATTTTTGCACCCAAATTGCGTGAAAATGTAATTACATGTCAGTTCTAGTATAATATGTTTGTCCAATGGATATCCCTTTATCATCTGCATTTCTTCTTGGTGTAGCAATTTTAATGGCCACTAGTGTACTTATTATACTCTGGTACGTTAGCATCAGAGGAGGACAGTGTTCCTTGCATAACAAAAAGACTAACAAAGGTAACAAGGGGACCACATGAGTATCGGCTTTTTCTAATTTCTTTTTTCTATTTATGGTGCGTGCAGTTCAGAACTGAAATATTAATGTGCTGAAACAATGCGATGCAACTCTCAAAAATCCTGCAGAAAATCTACCTGTAACTTTTCCGACAGTCTATGCTACGGCAAGGTTGACTTCATGACAGGCCGTACGGCTGTGTAGTATTGTGCTCGTCTGCCACGTAGGGGTGTTGTGTTTGATTTCCGGCCGGTGCACATTTTTAAACAGAGGTGCTTGTTCTAGAAATTCCATGAAACTTACTACACGCAAGGGTGGAAAAAAACAGTAGCGCTCTACACTAAAAATCGCTGGTTTCAGTTTCGTTTAAGTTGTGATTTTTTCCGTTTACTTCGAATACATACGGTATTTAAATATAAAAATTCATAAAACATATGCTCATTACTAGATTCTGGTAGCTATTTTTAAGAAAAATTCAGGTCTTCTTATTTGTAATGAAATACTACAAACAAAAACCCAGTTTTCATTCCAGATGTAAATTATTAATTACTGATTATTTATAAAAGATATTTAAAGAAGAACGTTATAAATTAAATAATTTTTCGACCATATGTATTTTACGCTTGAGTGAAATGTTCATGGAACATGGACCTTTGTTTAATATTTGTGAGAAATGGGAATTGATCCCGTGTCACAAACGTAATAGACGAGGATTCTACCTCACACCCGCAAGAACTATCAATAAATAAGGATCTTCTTTCAACATATTGAAGAAGGTCGTAGAACATCAAACTCGATTTTCCCAAAATTGTGAGAACTGTATCGAACTGGTTTTGCACATTGATATTTGAGTTCCGAACTTCATATATCATAAATACAAAAAATACAAAACTTCGAGTGCCGTGTGGTCCCCTTGTAAGTGCTAATGTGGGACTGGTTAGCTACAGAAGCAGTTTTTCAAGCTTAGAACTCGTGTCAGCGGAATCCCAGGTGTAATGCGACCGTCTTTACGTAACGAGATGTATAGCCTACCGAGTGATACAACGGTCCACATAAGCGAACGTCTGAGGGGAAGGGAGCGACCGTAAAGGAATGGAACAGACGATTTAAAATAGTTTATTCAAATATAATGGTAATGAGCTTTTGGAAAATACGACATCAAACTGTTTAACTTAAAATTTGAATCTAAGCAGTTCGATGGATCAAATCCCATGAAATCGTTTACATGCGCCGGCCGGAGTGGGCAAGCGCCTAAAATGGTTCAGATGGCTCTGAGCACTATGGGACTTAACATCTATGGTCATCAGTCCCCTAGAACTCAGAACTACTTAAACCTAACTAACCTAAGGACAGCACAAAACAGCACACAGCACCCAGTCATCACGAGGCAGAGAAAGGCAAGCGCCTAGAACCGCTTCACCACTTCGGCCGGTGCGTCTTCGGGAGAGTACAGATATTTCGACGGAAAAAGCCGACAAATGCAACACAAGAAGCATACAATGACTTATACCAGTCATAGGTGAAGTAAGAAACCATGGTGAGGATTCAAGAGTAATAGGCGTAAAATTCCTGAATTGAAATGCAACGAATTTTCATATACAGGTACGAAGCTAAGGGAGATCCCCGTATTGCTATGGAGGAAACAGGATTCTAGGGGTGCCAGCAAGATATAAGAGCTGAAGTCTCTTTAGAAAACAGAATGGACCATTATGACACTCTTCACTAAACCAGCCATCCAGTTGTGACCTCCTCTTTTTGGACCTCTCTTCCTTTCCTTCTCTCTCTACTTCTCTTCCTTCTTCCTTCGTCGTACCGCGGCTATATCTCAGGGTTTTCAACACAAAAGGGGAGGGAGAAAGGGGGCACATGTGTGTTCAACTGGTTCAAATGGCTCTGAGCTCTATGGGACTTAACATCTGTGGTCATCAGTCCCATAGAACTCAGAACTACTTAAACCTAACCAACCTAAGGACATCACACACATCCATGCCCGGGGTAGGATTCGAGCCTGCGACCGTAGCGGTCACGCGGTTCCAGACTGAAGCGCCTAGAACCTCACGGCTACAGAGGCCGGCGGCACATGTGTGTGGTTGATCACGATGACGTAGTGCTATGAGTGAGTGTCTCCCTTATCTCCGTTTTGAGAAAATTCCTCTAAGAGAATGCTTTCTTTTTTTTAAAAAAAAGACGTAAATAATATTTTAGACTATAATAACTATCGTTCTACCAAACTGAAGGAACACGACACTGTAAAGTTTCAACTTCGTATGAAGTTTATTGATCCCAAGGAGCTGAAACAAAACTCATCCGTTCCAGATGTCATTCACAACGAGAGTAGTTAGTTTTCTGGTGGTCACAAATGATTGAAGT